>NW_024103885.1:160488-1360488 GCF_003945595.2 Pipra filicauda
AAAGCCCCTTTCATATATAGGTTTCTAGTTAATGAGAAATCAATAAGAAATCTGATTTGGAGACAAAGTTTTGTTGCTGGAAGAAAAGTATCTTTGAATAGGTAAACAAACCTTATCTTATTCTAAGTGTACATGCACATATCCTCAAGTTGAAGCAACTTTCAGTCTGTATGTGTAAAAGCAAAGTCGCTCTTTATGTGTGGGACAGAGGCAAGCAGATCACACCTAGGAGAAAGCTGATGTTCATTTTTGCCAATAGAGACATGACAATCTGAAAACCGCTCTTTTCTACGTAGATGTTGCTGATGCACATTACTGAGATTTATTTCAGTCTTAGAACTTGATTAATTTATGTGCAAGATTTTCATAGCTCTGACAAATAGAACATCACAAAGTTAATAAATTTTCCTTGACCCATGGTGGTAGGATACTACAACACCTCTGTTTCCTTTTTTAATATTCTTATACTTTCCATCAGTCCCTTCTTTTAAATGGCTGATCTATTTTGGCTGAATTCTTTCACAAAATTCTTCATGATGAAGTTATAAGTAATTTAATGTAACTGGGAAAAGACCCTTTACTGAGAACTGTCAGATCACCTGATTTTATTACTGAACTTACTAAACACTAATAACATTATGTAAGCCAGTTTACACCAAGTAAAAAGGTATTGCTCCATTTGCTTCACTCAAATTGCCTCCTTGCAGAAGATTTACTACTTCCTGTTTTCTCATCTTCTGTTAGGTATTCAAAAACCTAAAGTTCAGTATAAGACTTTTTTTAATACATTTCTACAACTTTCAGCATATTTAATTAATGATGCAACAGCAGTATAATTTGAGAATGTAGATTTACATATGGCTACTGCAGTTTGATTATTCTCAATTAAAACAGACTAGAATCTTTAAGTAATCCTTTTACTTAAAGCTGTTTTACTAAGTCTGTTTGAGGGGTAAGTGTCTGGTCAGATTGAAATGGAGAATGAAACCATCACCTTATCCAGTCTCCAGGCATCAGGTACAGTCAAAAAATTGAAAATACAACTTCAGGTCATGATTTAAAAAATGGAATAGCAATCATATTTCTAAATCTTTAGGTAAATAGCCGATATGAATGCAAATTCTGGAACAATTAATCCCCTAAAACCAATGAATATGCAGTTTTCATGTAGCACAGAAGAAATTATATGTGCAAGTCTAGGCATCTGTAATTTGAAAAGTTGGATTGGTTATCTTTGTCACAAAGATATTATCCGACTTTACCCCCTTTCAAACTATGTCACTCCACTTTATACTTTAGTAGCATCCGTCACTAATAATTTAGGCTAGGAGGAATGACTATGTGACTGGGCAAGTCAGAAACATTTAAAGAAAAAATGTATTATTTTTCTTTAAATTATCCTCAGATAATCTATAAGTGTTGCAATTCTGGTCCTTTTTGTAGCATGGTATTGCTGTTCATCACATTCCATCCACAGCATGGGATATTCTACCTTACTAGCCCACAAATTTGTGTCCAAAGGGAGAATACAAATACAAAGATGCATTTGCAACAATAAAAGTGATTAAGGATAATATGTGGTGTGGTAATCTGTGTTTTCTATAATTTTGTCAAGATATCTGATGGTTTCTGATACTAAACCTACTCAGACAATCCTATAGATAGCTGAAATAGTGACCCACAAGGATCATCAAAGTTCAAATCCTGGCCCTGCACAGGGCCATCTCCAAGAGTCACACCAGAGAGCCTGAGAGCATTGTCCAAACACTTGAACTCTGTCAGGCTTGGTGCTGTGACCACTTCCCTGTGGAGCCTGTTCCAGCACCAAACCACCCCCCGGGTGAAGAACCTCTTTCTAATGTCTGACCCAAACCTCCCCTGACACAACTTCAGGCCATTCCCTCAGGTCTTGTCACTGGTCACCACAGAAAAGAGATCAGTGCCTGCCCCTCCTCTTCCCCTAATGAAGAAGTTGCAGACTGTGATGAGGTCTCTCCAGGCTGAACAAGCCAAACAACCTCAGCTGCTATTGACACAACTTCCCCTTTAGACCCTTTACTATCCTCGTGGCCCTCCTCTGGACACTATCCAATAACTTAATATCTTTCTCGTATTGTGATGCCCAAAACTGTACAGTACTTGAGGTGAGACCACATCAGGGCAGAGAAGTTGTATTGCAGTAAAGTGTAAAAAGAAAATAACTGTAAGGCTGCAAGAAGTAAATATTGTGAGGAAAAAACATTACAGAAGTTCTTTTGACTCAAATTAAAATACTGAGATAATTCAATACAAGTTAGCTCTTGGCTATAATAGCTATAATTACAGATGAGAGGAAAAAAACACCAAACAACATCAAGCTTTTACAACATTTGGGTAGAAAGTTTGTCAATGAAAGCTTCTCAGGGGCTAATGGCAGATATGTACAACAAAAGGTAATTTGATGATAAAGTGTCTAAATTGAACTTAGAAGGTTAACTAGCCCCAGGCAGGAGGAGTATGTCTTGATATTACTAAGGAAAAATTTCACCCCGTGACCAAATCTGCTCAAATCTGGCATGCAAGCAAAAAATGTAGCTAAGCATCAATGACTATATTTCTGATCCTTTAAATTACAAGCTGACTTTGGCAGGGACTATGTTATTTATCTAGTATATTTCATTCTTGCAGAGTACCATAAATATCCATAGTTACTGAGAGTAATGATAGTGTTTGAACCATGTTGAAGAGAAAATGCAAATGCAGTGTTGAATAGGAAGGATGCACAATGGCAAAAAGAACAGTTCTAAAGAAAGAAACAACTTATAAATGAAAAAGTGAGCAAAAAGATGGAAAAATCAGAATGGAGTAAAATAGGAACAGCTATTGTAACAACAATGCTTCTTAATATATAGAAGCCAGTCAGCCATAGTATAACACCCCACAAAGTTATCCTGCCTCATATTGGGGTCTTTATTTATAGAAGTACAGAGTGCTGAAATGACCACTGACATGAGAATGAATTGACAGGTATTCTGTGTACATCCATCTTTGTAACATGGAAGGAAGAGCTTAGTAAAGAGTAAGAAAAAATAGATTTGAAAGGAATATTTATCAAACCAAATGAATTGATTCAATTTGAACTCCTCATTTTTTTCAGTAAATTCCCTCTGATTCCAAATGCTATGTACCATATGACAGACAACTCAAACAATCAATTTCTTTACAGCAATAAAAATGAGTATTATTGAGTTAAGCATGGTTAATGCAACTCTGCTTAATATTACTCCTATTATTCTCCCAGGCCTATAACCCCTTCTAAGACATTTGTTTAATATATTAAGGTGACATACACTTGAAGCTTTGCTTTCCAGATATTCTTACATCTTTATTTAACCTTGTGTCTGTGATTAATGGAATGTGCTATTTCTGCTTTACTGTAATGGATGGCTATGTTGAAGCAATACACAACTTAGTAATGACATGTCATTCCACAAAAGACATTATAACAAAAATTCATAGGTGAACCAGACCTGACAAATGCATTTTTATTCTGTATTTTTTATATCTTTCTCTTTGACATCTCTTTATAGGCTAAATGGCTTTCCCCGTAAAATCCCACTGGTAGCACTTCTTCTTGAAAGTTCACTTCTAACTACCCCAGGGATTATGTTACCCCAAGAAGTGAGGAGAATATGTTGGTACATTCACAGACTGTACACCAAAGTGTGGATTCAAATGTGCAACTCCTTCATCTAGAAGCCAATTGTGCACTTCAAAGGACTAAGAAAAGTATGTCATATCCCGTGGTTACTAAAATATTAAATGTTTTATCCTGAAATGAAAGAATTATTGAAATCCTTTTGCCTGCATATATCAAGCATTACAAAAAGATAATGTGACTTGCAATTTTTGTGATAGTGGACTAATTCATGTAGTTGCATGAATGTAGAGAGAATCATGTTGACAAGACTGAAGAATAAGGTGCATCCTGAATTCACTTATGAATTTACCTGTTGTGTTTATACTTAAAACAGCAAACATATTTTAGAAAATTTTATTTATGAATATAATGTGTATTTTTAATATCTTAAAAGAAGATACTTCTAAGTCAAGAACAAAATGCTTAACTGATCCAAACTATAAAAAAGTGAAGTTCTTGTCATTGTGCCTCAAGCGAATACAATATAATTGGAATAAGTTTAGGAAAGAATGATCAGAAAGACAGAGTTTCTCATACAACTTAAATATGATTCTTTTTTAATATGATAGTACTTTATAAGAGAATTTTGCATAATGTCTCATCTGAGAAAGAAATAATCTATTGAATTGTAATCTATACCTAAAAAGGTATGACAAACATGACGAGAGACTGATGATTTTACTTTTCTAATAACACAGTGGGTTTCAAAGGAAATAATGAGTAGTAGGCTTAATATAAACAAAAAGAAGTACTTTCACGTAGAACTACAACATATAATTAAATTGTGAATCTAATTGTCAGAGGAATTGAAAAAAAGCCACTACAAGTGAGTTCAGAAATGGATTTGTCAAATTAATGAAAAATAGATCCTTTGACAACTATAAACACAAAAGTCTTAGATGAAAACTCCAGATTGGGAAGTTCCTAAAGTGTAGATTTTAAAGGAAAAATAACTATCAAGGAGAATATTACTCTCAATGGGAATAATTTGTTGTCAGTTATGATTGACAACCATTACTGGCATCAGAAAAAAGACTCTTTTCTAGGGGAATTCTGTACTGTTCCTATATTGTCATTCCTTCCACTTCTGTTATATCCATCTATTATATCTTCTACCACTTTAAATTTTATTAATAAAGTCTTTTTCTTCTGTTTCAAAGTTGGTATTGGAATTCATTCTGCAGTGACCACAACATCTATAGCACCAAACATTTGTAGAGTATGATTTCAAAAAGAGTATCCTACATCAAAAAATGGTAACTTTATGAAGCAAATGGAAGATCAAGGTCCTAAATAGGTTTTGGACATCTAAGGATAAACCAATACATATAATAATGAGTGATTCAGGTCTTTTTTGTAGTAACAGGTTCAGGCTTTACATCAAAACACCTATGTGATTGTCAAAGTCAGTTTTGACTGTGTTAATGCAGACCTATTTTTTTCTCTCAGAATTTCCTTGAAACTTAATGTTTTACAAGTGTTTTATTTGTCATTTTGATTATACTCAACATCAGTCACAAATGCAAATGTTATTCTAAAACACTCTGAATGAAAAATCTTCAGTATTGATTATTGTTTACATTAATGCTACAGTTAACATCAAAATACTATAGAATTACTTCAAGATTTTTGGGGAATTTTAAACAGTCTTAACTGTTTTCTGAAGGTCACAGTTGCTTGGTTAGTAATTACAAACAATTTGCTTGACATGGTCACAAGCTATATCGGATGTTCTCTAGGGAATTCTAGAAACTGTCAAGGATTGCAAGTATTTTTTGACATTTAAAGTTGTCATAAAATAGGGATATAGCGTAAAGTTATCTGCCTTTAAAATCAAATTAATTTGGTAGATGTACTCCCATTACTCTCCTCTCCATTCTAACGTGCATTATATTTGATAATCAAATAGCTTCTGTAAATGTATAGCATGTTCACTTTTGTTGTTGAGACAGCATGTGATAAAGCTCTCTGGAGTGCGAAATTTTCTAATAGACCTTGTCAAAATACAAACTGGCTTGGATATTGTCACAAATCTAAGTGTGAGTAGAGATTTTTTGGATGTTACTCTTGATTTAAAAAAATTTCTTAGGTCTATTAAAAATAAAATATTTCAGAAAAACTCTAGTGTATTCTGAGTTTCTATTTTGTGTCAACTGTGACAGCCTCAGAAATACATATTTCTTCTAGGGCTAAAGCACAAAATATTAGCTCTCAATTCCGAATTAAGTTGGTGCATATACAATTGCAGTGTGAAACTTTGAGTCTTTAGATGTCTTCAGGTTTATTCAAACTTGTATTTTGGATGTAAGATATTACAAAATCACAGAACTGTTAGGGCTGGAAGGGACCTCTGGAGATCATCTAGTCCAACCTTCCTGCCAAGGCAGGGTCATTTAGAGCAAGTTGTACAGGAACACGTCCAGAAGCGTTTTGAATGTCTCCAGAGAGGGAAACTCCAGAGAGAGATATTACATTCTTCATAATGACTGTTAACATATACCAATCTTTTGTAAATTGGGCATTGATGCAAAACAAAGATATAAATAAAAGTTAACAATAATGGCAAGCAGCCTTTTCATGGGCAGAATCTGCCCAAACATTTTTGTCATGACAGATTATTCCTCACTGGAAGGGAAGATATCAGACTAATAAAATGTTGCTGTGGATTAGCTCAGTTGGTTAGAGCATGGTGCTAATAATGCCAGGTTCATGGGTTTAATACTCATTGAGGCCATTCACTTAAAAGTTGGACCTGATGATTCTTTTGGGTCTTTTCCAACTCAAAATATTTTGTGGTTCTGTGAAAACTATCTTTGATCAACAGTGATTTAGAGGTATATCCACAAGGTACCTGCAGGAATCTCACAGGTTTTTTTTTATTGACTGAATGGATGTTAAAAAACTATTCATCTCAGTTCTAGAGACTGGCCTTTCTAAGTTGGATCTATGGAAGACACACATGCTGTAAGTCTCTTGCTACATGTTCCTGTTTTAATTCTGCTGGAGATTAGCAGTTATTATCTACAGGGATTCAGAAAAAATTAAATTTGAGCAGTTATTTGTTAGCCTACTCTCACTGTTACAGTGAATCCAACATCCTTTATGTTTTATCTGCCTGACAAATGTCTTCTCAATGCATTTAACACAATTCTTGACAACCTTTTAAGAATAAATATGTGAGATTAACCTGTTTGTTCTTCCCACAGAAATATTCCACTTTCGTCTTTTTTTTTAAATAATGAACTTACTGTTCAGACAAAGTTTAACTAGTGCCTTACTTCCCTCACGTACTAACTAAAGAAAGGCCCAACACTACACAGAAGCCTTTCAGTTCTACTTCATGAATAAATGAACAATCCCTTTTAGATAATCCCAAGCCTTTCACTTTGGTATAAGGATTTCAGTGAACACACTATCACTACTGATGGCATTGATGATTACAAAGTTTTCTCTTCAAGATACATAAAAGGCAGCTTTGGTTCATGATCTATCAGCAACTAGTATTTAAGATCCCTTCCTGTATGCTTGTTTCTTGCATGACTGACTTTGAAGTATTTTTCTGTATGTTATTGAAAAGCAAATGTTGCTGCTATTTTTTTTTCAGAGTGCATAAATCAGATACTATGTGAATGAGAGAGGCTATGTTTTCAAGTTGAAATCTTTTATGTGACATAAACAAATGACAATGTCACCCCTCCTGTCTGGAAAACTAGCAAAGGATAATAGTTTTCAAAAAAGCACTGCACCTGTTTTCAAATAGAGAAACACACTGAGACACTTATAAGTTGGGAGAAGAACATTCATGTAATTCAGGTATGAAATATAACTTCAAATGGTATCTTTGCATCATATATAGTACACATAGCCAAAGTATAAAACTTGTAATGATCTTTTTATCTAAGGGGATACAACTAAGGGATATTTAAGAGTAAACACATTTTAGATAAGTGAGAGAAGTAATAATGTTAAGCTGCTGCTAACAATATCTATTTGCTCTAACTCCAAGAAATTCACCAACGACAAAAGGTAAACTAATTACTTCACCTACCTGCCAAATGCCCCATTCTGTTCAATGCTGGAGTCTGTGTAAGTGAAGCTAAATGCTCACAAAATGAAGAATGGCCTAATTCTTAGCCTGAAATACATTATAATATACATGTCATCATGATGCCTTGCCTGGAAAAGAAGAAAGTAGACCAAATGCAAACTAAAGTCCTAGCACAGCAAAAATTAAAATAAGCAGACAATAACTAGTCCTGGTTATAGCAGTACAGCTGTGGTGTATTATTATTAATATAGGAGGGATTATCTAAGAATATGAACGGCACAAAGGAGAATATTTATTAGACTAAATGATGTAACCAGAAAATCCAAAATGCTCCAGGACAAACAAGTTTTTCTGACTTGGCTACTGAGGAATTCAATCAATACACAGAATCCGAGGAGATCTCAAGCTCTCAGCCTCATTCCCAACTTGTTGCCTTTTTATTGAGACATATTATAATGCAGACATTGAAAGGCACTAATATGTCTAATATGACAACATCCTGCATACCTATACCTTGGAGAAACACGTGGGATCGTTGCTCTCTGTGATTCACCCCCACCCCATGTGAATCAAATATTTACATAGGTTGATGCTCCTTGATTAGTTAGTTGCTTTAAGTGAGCTGTTTATCAAGCACCTTTGACATCTTCTTGTCAATTTTCCTTATCAACAATTGAGCTCAATTTTGTGATACAGGTGTTTGTGTAAACTGACAACTAGATGTGAAGTTTTTTTCTTATACATGAACCGTAAAAGCTTCTAGTTTGTTCCAGTTGCCCAAGGGAAGGATGACATAAGAGGCAGTAATCTCTGACTCTTAAGAGTGGGGTTTGGTTTTGTTCTTTCTTCCAGAGATGCAGGAATGCCCAAGATATGTGACACAGGTATTTTTTCTTGACTTTCTCATTCACGATGAGCCTATTGTTTCTGTGCCAATCAGACCATCCCATTCAAACTGCAATCTGTGATGCCCATTGGGCCACCCATTAGTGGTTTAGCATTTGCTTGACAACCTGTTTTCTTTTGCCTTATTTTAAAGAGAAGGCTTGGGTAATAATAGTGCCTGCTGCCCTGTAGAAGAAATTGTTTATTCTGACTGATAATTGAAAAGAAGAAAAAGGTGATGAAAAAGGCTCTCAGCCCATGGACACTAGAGATCTGTGTCTGTTAATCAGGAGCTTAACACTGAAAGAATAAATTTCCAGAAAGTCCATTGTCAATACAGAAATAATGAAGCAGCAAAGAGTAGGTATAGGAGTGGGAAAAAGTTGAACTATGGAACTATGAAGGAATGAAAATATGTATATAGTCACCTAACTATAAATATGGTGATGGGAAAGGTAAATTTTACTTTGAGCTTCAAAGTCTCTCAGGAATTTCATGTGAAGAGGGGTGACTTTGTGGCTTAAAAGAGTTGCTGTATGTAGCTGCTGAGGGAAAGCAGAAAAAATTGATTTTCCTTGCATCTGCTCCAAGGGTTTTGTGGTAGCCTCATAGAAATAAATTTCAGCTTCCCCCCTTAGCTACTGTCTTTGCCCTTACACCATCACACTGCATGGATGAGACAGTCATGGATTTTGGGTTACCTCCACACAGGTTTCTGTTTTCTCCTTCAGTGTGCTGGCTGTCTTGTTTTCTCAGTAGAAAATGTTGCAATTACGGTGGGTGACTTGTTCTTGTAGGGTCAGACAAAGCATCATCTCATTTTGATCTTTGATGAAATAAATCATGTCATGTATTTCACATGTGCCCTTTCCAGATATGTTATGGCAATCTATCTGACAGAGACATGAAGGAAAGGACAAGACAAAATAATAACTGATATTATCAGCAACAACAGGAACAGAAGATCAGAATTTTTTTACTTTTTCCAACTACATTTTCTGAAACTGTAAACAGGTATTGCTTGTATAACGCACAAAACCTTTTTCTTTCTGGAGTCAGTCAAGCCACCAAAGGAAAAAAAATATTATATGCCAAAATACACTGTATCTCATTTTTCTATCTCCTTTCTCCCTCTGCTGAAACTAAGACTGTCAGTGTTTCTGTTTCTGGAAAATTTATCTGACTTCAATAAAGCAGTATAAAGGTTTTTCAGCAATTATTTAAGAACATATTGCTGAGTTTAGCCTTTATGGGACACAGCAACTCTGAAGTTTGTGTTTTGTAAAAGCAGTAAAAAAAGCATAAGTATAACCTAAGCATAACATTTTCGCTTTATAGCAAAAATGACCATATATCAGCAAACAATCTGAACTCTTCTGAGCTCTTCTTGAGGAAAGTTTGCCAATAAGCTATCCAACGGTGAAACAAATGCCTTTACCAATGACAACAACCGATTTCAGTATAAGACTTACTAATGCAAGTTGAGCTTGGTTGAGTCTTGGAAAAAAAACCCCTTTTTTTTTTCCCAAAATAAACACCGTGATATGAATACATTAAGTAGCCTTACAAAGAAACTGCTAAATATCTACTCAGATAGATGTTTGTATCAGCATGATTCCCAAGATAGTCTGTCTGCATGTTTGCACACAAAGTGCACATATATTTCCATGGCACCTTGCTTGCATATCTGTGCATTTAAAAAATATTATTCATGTATTAGCTCTTTACAAAGTGGTTACAACACTTTATGATAGTTCTTGGGTCTGAGTATGTACATAGCCACATCCCTGCCCTGTAGGGGTGAAAGCTGCTGTGCATTGGGCTATCTCCAGCTATGCAATAGATTTTTCCTTCTTGCTCCATCTTCTCATTGTCTTGGTAATGCACCCGGACATATGGTGGACATAGAAACATTCTATGTTTCTGTCCATTCTGTCTGGAGTTATTTTTTTTAGTTTAGATGGGGTTTCACTTTTAAGAAACTTTCCTTCATTTAAGAGAGTATAAAACTTTTTAATCCAGTAAACCACGTGGAAAGACTAAATTTCCCTTTACAGAAGAAATTGAGGAAGATGAAAGGACACAGTTTAAGTGCTGGGATCATTGTGTGTGTCACTAGAAGATCTTTAATTGCCTTCATCAGTGCCTGCTAAAAACCTGCCTCCCTAGTTTTAAAACCTGTGCTCTTATTCAATATGTAATAAAACTGATCTCCTGGTGATGACTGCCTAGTTTGGAAATGCAACACCATGTAAATGAAATAACTCTCCATTTCCAGACTTCAGGCTGAGATAATTTTTTTTCTTCAGTATCTTAAAACAATGCTTGTGTCTTAAGCAACTAACCAAATAATTTAAGTTTCTGAACAGAAATAATATCCAAAGTATAAATGAAACATATAGACTAACAAATAAAAATCTATTTATTATGATCACTGTACGCTGACAAAAAGATTTCTAAAATTGTTTTTTACAAGCTTGTCATAATGATAATATCTGGTAAGAGCATTTTTTGTATTTCATTAAGACTCTTACTGTTCCCACTCATAATCTCAGACTGATCACAGTATTTCGTCTGGAAGGGGTATTATACAACATCTTTTTACCAGAAACAGGTGATTTATTTGCCTAATGTTGGAAAGGAAATCAAAGGAAAAGCTAAAGGAAAACTCAGTTCTGATGCTGTTATCTGCCTTTACCAATTAAGGCATACCTCTATGCAAACATTAAAAAGTTTGTTTGGATAATAACTCAGAGGCAAAAAAAAATGTTAATTCAAGATTTTACCTCCTCACAAGCAACTGAGGCTGTATTTTGAAACAATGAAATTGCTCTATTAATTGTAACTGCCTTAAATACATTTATGAAGTTATTTTACAGATTCCAATTACCAATTTTTGTATACCTAAACACAGAAAGGGAGCTGCTTTAGAAAATATTTCAAAGAAGATATGTACCTTAATACATGTAGAAACAAAAATATGAATAATGAAGAAAGGCAGGATTGGATTATTATAGTATTCATTGAGTCATAGAATCATTAAGGTTGGAAAAAACCTTCAAGATCATTCAGTCCAACCTTTGACTGAACAACAACATGTCAATTGAAAAAAGAAAAGTGCCATATCCAGTTGTTTCTTGCACATGTTCAGGGATGGTGAACTTAATCACTTCCCTGGGCAGCCTGTTCCAATGCTTGACAACACTTTCAGAGAAGAAGTCCTCCATATTCATAACTAGACACATGAAATAGATAAACAGTGCCAGCACAATAACTTCAATCAAGAAATATGAAACATTTACAATGTTCATATAGGTACTGTCCTTAATTTATTTTCCTTTTACAATTTGTATAGATTAATTACACATGGAGAGGATATTTAATGAACTCCAAGAATCAGTAGACAGAAAAAAAGTTGTTAGTTGTGGAACTTACTGAAAACACTAAGAATCAAAAAAAGACACACACCTCTCTTGTCATAGTGTACAATAGATTTTTGTCAGAACAGAAGATGCTAAAGGCATTTCTAAAACCAGAAGTATAATCCCTGTGAACATGAGAAAGAATTGACCTCAGTTCTCTTTCTTTCAAAGTAGGAAATACCGTGGGGAATGTGGGAGAGGAATAGACTCATCTACAAACTGGAAAATGTGAAAGAAGGAGATGTGCAAGAGAATAATAAGTTAGATGATGCATTTCTGAGCTTTGAAATTTCAAAAGGATACACTCATATACTCCAAATAATTTTCTAAATAAATACAAAAATACCAATATTTTCAGCTATATTCTTCTAAAAAGATATGTGATTTATTGAAAAAAAATGTTGTCCATAATATTTATTTAAGACTCTAACTTTTTGTGAAACTATGTGAGAGCAATAAAATGTTTAAATATTTCACTGTAAATATTTGATATTCTGCATGGAAAAGGCACAGCATCACACAACTAATATTTTTATAATTTGAGAGTTATTAACAATTCCATTGATATTCTTACTTAATGTGTTTGTGATGGATGAAACCTTTCTTTATAGGAAGCCATATTCCTATGCAAATAGCAATTTTTTTTCCTATCAACAACAAGAAATCTACCTACCAGAACATGGAGATTTTTATGAGTTCAGCACATGGGAACAGCCTGTTCTGTACCTTTAAGATCTCCTTGAAGAATGTAAAGCCTCCCTGGATGCCTTTGCCCTTCATGACTGACTCCCAAGAGACTCTGTCAACCAGGTTCCTCAACAGGCCAAAGTTGACTCTCTGGAAGTCCAAGGTGACAGTTCTGCTGAGCCCCTCCTTACTTCTCTGAGAATTGGATTTGCTATCCTTTCATGACTGCAAAGATGCCTCCAACCCTCACATCACCCACCAGTCCTTCTCTGTCACCAGGTCCAGCAGGCATCTGCCCTACTTGGTTCCCTCACCAGCTGTGCCAGGCAGTTATCTGCCACACGCTTCAGGAACCTCCTGGAGTTTCCTCTCTGCTATGTTGTGTTTCCAGCAGATGTCTTGTAAGTTGAAGTCCCCCACGAGAACAAGGGCTAGTGATTGTCAGACTTCTTCCAGCTGCCTGTAGAATATTTTATCTGCCTCTTCATTCTGCTTGAGTGGTCAATAACAGACTACCACCAAGATATCTGCTTTGTTGGCCTTTTGTAAGACCTAACACAACTGATGATGCTTTTCTTGTCCATGGAAAGCAGCTTTAAAAATCAAGATTTTAAGTGGATTATGAAATTCAAGAGAAGTTTGAGCTGATACAGAGGCTTTGATATATATTCTGTTATGAAAAAAAACAATAACTGAGCAAGCATATGCAATTTTTGGTAGCTCTAAAGGAAAAAAAAAGGCTTCTGTCAGTTCTACTTGAACCACTGCTTACAAAAGAGTCCTGCATCTTTTTTTTTTCTTTTTTTTTTGTGGCATATCACCTAAAGTATTTTAATATTTTCTCACTCTTTCATCTTTTTCCTCACCAAACTTGTATATGATATTAATTTTAGCACAAGAAAAGTCATCTGTGACAAGTTAACCATAGCCTGGTATCTATAGATTTTGTTTATTAATTAAGGCATTCCTTTCATTTGTGTACTTTTAGTGAAGCGAAGTACTAATACAACATATTTTCATAAGAGATTTCTGAAACCCTTTGCAGAAAATTCAATCTAGACACCTCCATAATACCAAAAGGATTTTAAATCATCAGTAATTAATACAACAGCTAATGTGGAATATACAGCTTTCAGTACCAAGGAAATTATATTACTTCTCTGTCCTCCACAGTCACATGTTAATTTGCAAAATTTTCTATACTTTCTCCACAAACATAACTATAATGAGTAGTAATAACAGTAATTATGATCTTTAATAAGTTTAGCTAAGACATAAGGAAGCATAGTTCATAAAAATAGAACTTAAACTTTTAAACAGATGATTTTATTCTGCACACAGTAATTACTCCTGTTGTCAGCAGGATGAAAATTTACTACCCCAGGAAGTCATAAAGACTCTGATGCATTCTTGTATAACACAATGTGAGCTGCATCTGAATGAGAATGTCCTTTCCAATAGCTTCACCCTTACCCTGTACTACACTGTACCAGCTTACATCTGTGGCATAATATCTGAGGCCTTTCCACAATGCACAGACAAGCTAAGTAGTACATCAGCACTATTTATGATTATTTCAAGGTTGGAAATATTTTCTACCTATTTCAGTCAAGGGATTTTTCCATTGTTTCAGACAATACATTAAGAAGTGTTTTTGGCATGACTGTTTTTCTCCAGTGCCCAGATAACTAATGGAGCAGTTCAGTGTTTTATGTCTCTTAGGAAGAATCTGACAAAGCTATGAAAAGGATGATCACTTGCCACCCAAACCCATGAATACTCTATTTGTGAAGGTGAAGAATAGGTGAAAATATGCCATTGGTCAGAAGAAAAAGGACAACCTTATGCAGCACCAAGTCCAGAAATAATACAAATGATTGAAATTTCTTCAAAATCTTAATGCAATGGCTGAAGTACTTGACTACAAGGGATACTCCAGGAGAAAATTTTGCATAGGCAGATATGTTCTGCTAAGGGTTTGCAATCCTGATGTAGAATTCAATCCTCATGGTGAAGTGTTATGGCTTTCACTGGGATAGAGTCAATTTTCTTCATAGTAGGTAGAATGGTTTGGATTTGTACTGATTGATAACACAGGGATATTTCTGTTACTGCTGAGAAGCACTTACACAGAGACAAGGCCTTTTTCTCACCCCACCCTTTCAGGGAGGGGGCTGAGGGAACACAAAGAATTTTGAGGGGACACAGTTGGGACAGCTGATCCTCACTGACAAAAGGGATATTCCATACCACATGGTGTCATGCTCAGTTTATAGACCTGGAAGAAGAAAGAAGAGGGGACATTCGGAGTGATGGCATTTGTCTTCCCAAGTCACCACTAAGTGTGATGGGACCCTGCTCTCCTGGACATGCCTGAACACTGGTCTGCCCATGGGAAGCAGTGAATTAATTCCCTGTTTTGCTTTGCTTGTGTCTGAGGCTTTTACTTTCCATATTAAATTGTCTTTATCTCAACCTACGAGATTTCTCACTTTTACCCTTCCAGTTCTCTCTCCCCATTCCACTTGGGATCGAGTGAGGGGCTGTGTGGGGCTTGGTTGTTGGCTAGAGTTAAACCATGACATGGGGTGAGAATAAAAATTAGCTAACCCCCTGATATAACAAGGTAATGACAGGACGTTGAAATAATATCCTAATGTTGATTTCTTGCAATCTATGACTGTAGCTCTTCAACAGTGCTATTTGCTGAGATACTAGTAGCCAATTTGGACGAGATTTCAGAAGTATCTTTATTAATTATGGATGTCATGCTGGCTGACATGGGTATTTCCTGACAGAGATTCTAGGTTTTAGTACTTTTGGTTCAGTCTGGAAAGTCTGTACACATGTGGACCAGTACTTAAAAAAACCCAATTGCTCCCATTCCAGTGTCCATTCTGTACCACCATTCTGAAAGTTAATGCATAGGGGGAAGTGACACTGACAGGATCACAGAATATCCTCAGTTGGAAGGGACCCATGAGGATCACCAAAGTCCAACTTCTGGCCCTGCACAGGACCACTTCAAGAATCATACCATGTGCCTGAGAGCATTGTACAAACACTCTCTGAACTCTCTTGGTGCGGTGACCACTTCCCTGGGGGAGCCTGTTTCGGTGCCCAAATAAAAACTTAAATTGCATTTAAAAGTATTCACACAGATGTACAGAAAGTGATTCTGTGAACTTGAAGTGTCAGATGGATGCTACATATCGAATATTCTTAGGATTCCTTTCTGTTCTGAAAGACTGAACAACAGAGATTACTGATTGATCTCTTTAGTCACTTACATAGAGAAATTTCCTTACAGGTTCCAAGAGATCAAGTCAGAGTATTCTGGTACAATGCTTCATCAAAGGGAATGATAGATGAAGCAAATAATAACTCAATTTTTCCTGGCCTTTTACTAAAGAAGTGTATAATTATTCAGTGAAAACTTTCTTTGCCCATTGAGCTTGTCTTTTGCTCACCGTTATTTGTAAGTGGTGTTTATTTTGATGGTTTTTTTAATCAATACATCACAAGGCAACCATGAGTGCACGAAAAATAGCAAGAAAAAAAGAAACTGGTTTTACAGATCATTTTTTTAAAATCAGTAGTGCCATACAAAATAAGTGATAAAATAATAGTATTTGGAATTAAATTCTTCTTATTTAATCAAAGTTCCATGAACATATCCAAAGGTGAATCCTGAAGATACCCTACATTCCACCAACCACAGAGCTACCAAAAGCTCTCAGGTTGATTGTCTTCTTAATTAATTTCAGGACATGTGCCTTCTACTAGAATCTGAATTATCAGATTGGTGAAACTGTTCAAAGATGTGTGAGAGTGTGAGGTGCAGGGTCTGCGTCATTGAAGACATTTCCACTCAATGCACATGAAGGAAAAAACAATAAGAAAACCCTTCCTAGAGACACAAGGACTTTTCTACTTTTACAGAGATAGTGCTCACTCATACAGGAATACATTTGCTGTCTCTGTCCTCAGTGTTCCAGTTTCTGGAATATTTTGAATGTTTTTCTGTTTATAATTTCAATTATTAGTTTGGTTTTTGTTTTTTTTTAAATCAGAGCTGTATGGTATATTCATGATGTATCACACAATTAACATCCTTTTTCTGACTGCATATCATGCTTACAGTATTCATCCTAAATGTTGGTAATAGTGACTTCTATGAAGCTTCCCATGTTATCAGTTTGATTCTGAAAAGTCTAAGATAATAACATGACTATCACTAATTATCACCTTATATTTAGTTTTTTTCTCAGCTTACCAAAATTAAATGCATCTTTTGAAATTTTGTACCCACTGAAGGCAGTGCAACTTACATCATGTAAACTTTAAAAACAAATGGTAACTTCTTAGTTAAATATGATTACAGATTATACATCAAACTTATAGCTTCTAAATAGTCAATTTCTTTGCTGAACAAAGAAAGTTATAAAATAGTGAAAAAACTTTAAAAAAGTTAAAACTCATATTTGAGCATTAGATTAACTCACGTTTCCCCAGATTTGCATATCCAAAAATTACAGTAAAAAACATGTAGTATTTCCAGGGTGTACAGAGGCTGAGTGGTATCATTCTATAACAACTCAAACAAAGAAGCCTCGTTAGGTATGGCAATTGACATACACTACATCTAACCCATTCTGACTCCAAAAGAAAGTATTTGTTTGTATTTATACTCAAATATCAAGGTTAACATCAAGAATATATTTTTTAAATCAGAGAATGGACATGGATATGGCAAATATTACACAGTAAAATCAGTCTGTTATTACCTACAATCTTGTGCAGCTGAATGTAAAGAAAGTATTAAGAACTGTGTTTAAAGATGGTAAAGACATTTTGCTAACTCAATTTCCATTTTTTTGTTGGTAGCAATTCTTTGGATAATTTATTGGAAAAATATGTTCTATGTTCTTTACTAGTCCAGATTTCTTTGGTCTTGCAGTATTCAACCTTTTGTAGCACAACAGATTATCTCTAAAATAGTTCTATTTTTACTAGATTTATGGTCACAAGTTGATTTACTTTGGTTTTTTGTTGTTGTTGGTTTGGGTTTTTTGTTTTTTCTTTCTTTGTTTGTTTGTTTTTTTTATTTTTTTTTTTGTGTGTTTCTGATGCCAGTGATTTCTTAGCAAAGTTCATTCACTCTAGAGACTTATTTGTTCCTACCTCAGAAAATTCTAAGGAGCACATGGCTGTAAATGACAATACTATTTCCTACTGTTTTGTTTTTTCTGGAATTGAGATGCAGAGAAATCAAAGTTTATATTTGTATGGCTCACAGAAAATCACATTACAATTGAACAGAGAAATTAAACATCTATGTTTTTATCTCATCAAGAGTAATATCAAAATATATATGTACAAAATATGTAAGTTACATAAATGTACATATGTGTACATGTATACAGATATTAATAATCTTGTACAGTGATATTTTTTACTATGAGAAAATATTCAGATTTAGTGAAATAATTATTTTATACACTCAAAACCAGGTATCTTTGCCAATTAGGAAAATATAATTGAAATAACTCACTTTTATAAGCTTCACCCTCATCTAATGCCTTACTATTTACCAAACATTTAAAGTAATAAAAGGTATATTAATTTTTTATTGTTTCATTGTATTTGTTCTCATTTTCATAAAGATATAAGGAATGTCCATTTCACAGAAAGTCATATCTTCTTCCTATATTTTTTCTTGTTTCATTACTATTGTCTAAAACAATCCAGTTTTCTAAACATCTGGTTGCAGAAAACTAGTAAAATAATAGAAAATTTCCATATTATCAAAAAAGTCCTCAATAACTCAAGGAAATATCTCATCTGTGAAAGCCAGAATTCCTAAACAAAAACATAGATAACAACCTTGAAAACCTATAGATAGATATATTAACAGATTATTCCACTTGCACAGGTTTACAGCTCTGTAAATCATATCACTATGGAGTATTGAATAATTTCACAACAGTACTGAATTCCATTATAGAACCTTCATTACTGGATTATTGGCCCATTAAAGCCATCGACACATCATTCTTGAATAATCACCATAATGATGAGCCACTACCCTGAAACATAATGATGTGTATATGCCCTGCAGCAACAATAAAATAGCAAATTAATGTATACTAATATAACAAAGTACTAAGTGGAGTTGACAACAATCAGTAAAAAAACTGGCATGCCTGTTTAGTATTCCCCAAAGCAATGAGAACAGTAGGTGAAGAACTTGTTATAAATATACTGTATCTAAGGGAAGATATGAAAAAGAAAAAACTGTTCTGCCATCCTTAATGTCCAACCATGTAGGTACAACAAAGTTGTTCCCGTATTTTTGTGTAATGAATTGGTTTACTTCATACTTTCTAGATTTCCCTCGTTTATTAGTAGAAATAACTGAGACACTCACAGAATCGTTTCATCAAAAATTCTGAAAACAGAAATTCTATATTTTCCAAGAGAACAGATATTACATAGCCATTTTTATATGTCTTCCAAAACACCTTCAATTTTAAGCTGAAAAGACTCCTTTGTGGGAATGAGAGAGTGGCTCACTTTCAGTGCTCAATCAGTCCTTGCAATTTCTTCTGAAACTGCCAACAGGGATGCCAATTAATTGGAGCTAAGATAGATTTTGTGATGCGCCTTGAGATCATCATTGTATTTCATACAGGTCACTGACCCACTGTTGGCTAGTAATACATTACTGATCAAGAAACTTCAAACTGTTATGATTCATCTACCAACTTCTCTTTTCCATTTTTTTAAGGGAATTAATAATTTTTCTTTCTTTTCAGATAAAAATTGGATTTTACTCTGAAAAATATGCTTTATCTGAAATGCAAGCTACCGAATTCAGTTGAGGGGCAATTGGGTGAAATATAGTGACCTATGGGAAGTGATCCAACTTTATAATCAGATTGACCCTTTAGACCCTCAGGTCTGTCAGTCTATGAAGTGCAGCTGAAGTAGTCGTGCTTTTTGAATCTGCACCATTGTACACAGTGATAAGCTACTTCTTAAAGAGCTCTTCTCGCAGTTCTGAAAAAAAAGGGTATTCCAAAACATCTCCAGCCGTATTGATAGAAATGTAATTGTTGACTGCTCGCCACCATAACAAATTGGAATCCACTCACCCATTATCCTTGAACACAGTGCATTCACACACACAAATATTTCAGACTTCCATACATGTGTATGCTTTCCACTTTCCTGGCTGTAATATATTTGAGGACACAAGGGAAGGAGACTTATTTTTCAGTTTGGTGGGACTGCTGCATTGACTATGTGGAATGCTGAAGTGTCCCCAGGAATTTGAAATCCATAGACATAGCTCCCTAATTAAGTCTCTCAGTGAAGAGTTCATGATTTCTTCCTAAGAAACTATATGCAAAAGAATGAAGGCACTAAATGATGCATATTTTCTTTGTGATAAATTTGCACTTTGCTACAGTCTACTTGCCCTCTATTATTTTTGAGGGAAAAAAGGTGTTTAGGAAAAAGGGTTTGCACAGAGCAGCTTAAGGGTAAAATGATGCAGCTGAGACCACACTCACAAATTGTATGTCTGTGAGTAGAGTGAGTAAAATGAATAAGGTTCCAAAACTCTTAATTAAGGAAAGCGCTTACAGTTTCCATGGTTGGAGATGAAAACTTGTACTCAAGCAAGTCCAGTTCCTTCTTACTGAAAACATTTGCCAATAAACTTTTTGACAGCATATTTTATTTCATCCGGTCAGACGATATGGCTGCTGACTACAGCATACGAGTTAAAGATGTAACAGATGGAGAGGATACGCTAAAACTTTATTTTTTTTGCATATGTAAGGCAATAATACTCCATCTGGGACTTGGTCAGCCTTTGTGCTTCATCAAACACATCATCAGGCTACAGTAGGCATCCCAGCTTTTCTGCTTCACAGATAGACTGTCCCAAATTTCTGAACACCTAGACAAAACCTTTTTAACAACCTTTTCCTTGAATGCATTTAATCACCATGGGAATAGTTCAGTTTTCTTATCTTCACATTTTCAGTCCATACTAAGGAAAATGTTGATGGTTCAACACAGGCAGATTAAAGATGCATGCATAATAAGGAACTTAGAAGTTTAAAGAAAAAAATAAAACCAACTTACTGATGAGAAAAATGGATTTTTTTTTTTACTTAGCTACACATAATTCTGTGAAACTTAGTTATTAAAATAGTTAATCCCTACAGGAATAACTGTCTGTAACTCCCTTTTGTCTAAAAAGGTAAACATTCCTCATATGTTTTTAAACTTTGCTCTTATTGCTGTTGACAGCTTTGCATTATTTTTATTATTTCTTTATTATTTTTTGAATTAGTGTGAATAATTTGTCAGGCATAATACTCAGGCCACTTAATAGGCACAATTGATACCTTTTTGCAGATTAAACCTAAACTGCTTACAGTTATCCAGGCAGTGTGTATGTGCAGTGACAGTAGATGGCTATTATCCAGTGAAAAATACTGCATTTATTAAATCAGCTTTTAAATACAGCAGCCTCATGGTAACCAAACTTCTAGAGAAAGAATATAAAGCAATAAGTATTTCCTCTCCATTAATTTGATTCATTGCATTGTTTATTTGTTAGCAAAATGTACTATAAAATGTAAATGAAAAGTAATACTTGTCCATGTGTGGTAACTATAGCACAAGATACACTGGGCATATTTGTGCAAAGAGCATGAAACTAAATCCAAGATACATTTAATTAAAAAAGATTATTCAGACTTGGCAATATGGAAAATCAAATTATATCTAGTTGAATTCTGGGACAATACTAGGTCACTTAAATCCTAAGCTGAATTCCAAATACATAGTTTTCTGACTCATCAATCACAGTAAGGGAGGAGTGTTGCAGACTAGACAGCAGCACTTGTTCATCTCAGTAAATGACTGACTCTTAACAAAGGCTATTGCTTTCAGCATGTGCAGTTGTAGGTGTGGGGTGGGAAAGGAAAAATGTAGGTACCCTGTTTATGGAAGGTATTTGTGGAAGAGCACCATCCCAAATTCTCTCAAGCGAGCTTTGGCTTAAGCTTTTTCATTGCACATTATCTGACTTCCATCCTGTGGAGTCTGCAATACCTAAGGGGAAAAAGAGGGAATCCTGCACACATTGACAGCACTGCAACTCATCCAGAAAGAATTTTAGCTTTTTTATCAGTTAGAATTTGGCTGACCCACAACTAACTTTCTCCCTTTGCACAAATGGAGGCATCCAATGGAATAATTGCATCTAAGGGATATGTCAGGCAAAATGGAGCGAGAGAGCTCTGTCGATTATATGGATATGGTGCCTTTAGCTATTAACATTTTGGAAACTTTATCTGGCATCCTCCCAGGATGATTCTGCTCCAAGTGAGTAATACAATTCAAAGTGAGATACAGAAATAAGCAGCTGAACACATGAATATACTTAATGAAGAATAACTTCTCTTTTTAATGTTAACTAGCAAGAGAATAACCACCAAGGTTCTTGCACAGCACCCCAAACCAGCCAGAGACTTAAGACAGTTCTGCCTATGTCTTTTTTTTTATATGAGCTTTCCAAAAAGACCAAATAGTTTTATAGACCTCTTTTTATTAGAATTTCCACTGTAAAGAGAAACTCTTTTTAAAAGAGAAGAAAAAATGAGAATGTGAATAGGGAAAGAAGGGGACTTGGAAACAGATCTTACTCCCTTTGCCAGCTATGTCCTTAAGTAGCAAGTAACCTTAAATAACCCTTTTCCCTAGGGTTGTTTTCATCCAGCAGCACTTACTGCCTTCTTGGGTTGTAACAAAACCTTCAGGAGTAGCTTTGGATTTACTCTCAAGCTCTGATGGTCTACACAGGTATCTCTGCTTATCTCAACCTGCACTCTGAAATATTATCCCCTGAGTATTTCCAACTGTTTCCACAAAGGAGTGAATCCCTTCCCCCTTCTTTTAGAAAGATATGTTTGACAAAGCATGCAGCAATCATAACTGGACAAACTGAAGCCTTCTTGCTTTCCAGATTCATCCTGAGAAAGAAACATGCTGTATAAAGTGAGAACGAACATATAAATGAGCTGCTGCAGAATGAGAAATCACCAGTTTTAAAGGAAAATTTACAACTTTGCTGATGAGTACTATAATTAGTCACTACAGTAATAGATAAAAGACTTCTGCACTTGCAAAGAAATTTTATTCAATATTTCCCGAAGAAGGAGCTCCTTTGCAATCTGATAATTGGGCTTTATTCAGCCCCTGGAGTAAGGGTCTGTCATGTGCTTTGGGAGGAGCTGGTATCTTCCCTGTTTTCTTAATGTTTGTTGTCAGTGCATAGAGACATGCTTGAGTGGACATCTGTGGTGGTTTGACCATGGCTGAATGCTAGGTACCCATCACAGCCTCTCTATCACTCCCCTTCTCAAACTAGATAGGGTAGAGAAAATACAGTAAAAGGCTCATGAGCTGAGATAAGGAGAGGGAGAGATCACTCACTGTTTACTGTTACAGGCACAACAGACTCTAGTCTTGGGGAAATTAGTCTTACTATCAATCAAAATCAGAGGATAATGAGGAGTAAAATAAATGTTAAAAGCACATTCCATTCACCCCTCCCTTGATCCCTAATTCTCTACCTCCTCCCCCCACCCAGCAGTGCAGGGAGATGGGAATGGAGGTTATGGTCAGTTCATCACATGTTATTTCTGCTGCTGCTTCCTCCTCAGGGAGACGAGTCCTTTCCCTGCTCCAACCTGGGTTCCCTCCCATGGGAGACAGTCCTCTAAAGACTCCTCTGATGTGAGTCCTTCCCACAGGCTGCAGTTCTTCACTAACTGCTCCAGTCTGGGTCCCTTTCCACAGGGTGCAGTCCCTCAAGATCAGGTTGCTCCAGCGTGAGTTTCCATTGTGTCACAAGTCCTGCCAACACACGTGCTCTAGTGTGGGCTTCCCATGGGGTCACAGACTTCTTTTGGGCATACATCTGCTCCAGCGTGGGGTCCTCCATGGGAGTTCATGGAACACCATGGGTAGCCCATGCTGGAGCAGGCTCCTGGTGGTACCTGCGACCGTGTACATGAGGAGAGAAGCCCATTCTACAGCAGGTGTGTTGGCAGGACTTGTGACCCCATGCAGTATACCACACTGGAGAAGCCTTTCCTGAAGAACTGTACCATAGAAAATGGACCCACACTGGAGTTAAGCCTGGGAAGAAGGGTGTTTTTAAAATTTGTTTTACTTCTCATTGTCCTGCTCTGATTTTGACTGGTAAAAAATTCAACTAATTTCCCCAAGTCAAGTCTCTTTCACCTATGATGGCAATTGGTGATTGATCTTTCCCCATCCTTATCTCAACTCATAAGCCTTTCCTTATGTTTTCTTTCTCCTGTCCAGTTTGAGAAGGAGAGTGAAAGAGTAGCTTTGGTGGGCAACTGCTCTCAAGCCAGGATCAAACCACCACAACATCCAACATGTTCTTTCAAATGCTTGCAAAAGACATTCTTCTTATAAAGGAATTTTTCACTTGCAGAGGAAGTTTTCACTTAGCTATTGCCACTATTCAGATAGCTACCATGTGTGAGACAGATAAGCCCTGTAAGCACAGCTATAGGTTGGACCCTTGAAGAGGCAGAATGTGCAGATGCATGGAAGCTGGATTACAGCTATCAACACATAATTGCGTGTTCGTTTATCAAAAGAAACGGAGAAGAGATAGTATGCTCCAAAATAGAAGTAAATCAAGTAACTCCTAGATTCCAGTACTTATGTTAAAATTAAAACTTTGCAACATCCTTTTTAAGTTATTGTAGAGCTATTTTTTCCACAGAAAACAGTTGGAGAGTTAAATGCAGTATTATCTGATCTAGATTTGTTATAGGACAGTCTTGGAAATACTTGTTTCAATTCTTTTTCTAACATAGGAGACTACAATAGTTACCCAGTCAATTATTTTATGTTTTGTGTCCTCATTTACAGAATATCAATATTTATTAGTCTTTGCATCTAATAAAAAGGTAATGTGATAATGCCGTAAATGCTAATGCTGTAGGCATCAGATTTTATCATACTGAAAGTTGGCCAAACTTTTTACTTTGTGCAAGAGTAGGTTTTAAGAACTCTACCAGAACCACTAGGGAGTGATCTCTTACATTTTATATCTATTTTTTTCTTGCATTTATGCAAATGTACTAATATACTAAGTCTTACTATTTACATTTCACATCAACTTACCCTCATGCATAAGAACATTGTACTGCATGCATTAACTAAGAAGTTCTCTCCCTCCTTCCCCCCATCATCCCCACCTCCTAACTAGCTTAAAGTGCTTTTGATACACGTTTTCTGGTCTTTGAAACTACATATAAGTAGTTCTTATATGTATGGAAACTTCTTTTCCAGTTTCATGTTCATCTAATTCAAAATCTCTCTAATTTTTCACTATTGCAAACAATCCCAAGCCCTTTCTTCTGCCTACCATGGAGGATGCATAGGATGTATAACCTTAAATTATGCTTCTCTACTTTTTGCTTCTCTGTTTAGTGTTTTAAAGGCTAAGAAATTTCACCAGTGTCCTCAAGAAAAGCTAATTTGACTCTTACCTGCTTCTCTGAGGACTATCATTTACTGGCTGGATTTCATATAGTACCAAAGAAATCTGGAATCTTTGTCTGTTAAAGTGATCAGAAGGCACCATTGCCTTCAGTCTTTTTTTTTGCAGTACGGATTATGTGGCTTTATTCTCTCAAAACAAAGGTTTTTGCCCTGTCACTAAACAATATTTCAGCTTTTCAGTTTATTATTCTTTTGACTACTACCACTGTAGTCACCTGTAGTCTTGTGTTTCCCTTCCTACTAAGGATATGCCATGATTCTAAGTATCATTTATCAGGAAACATTTAAACAGACAAATAGATCACCCCTATTAGTGTGGTGACTCCCATTTGCACTTGTATCCTTTCAAATTTTTCCTGAAGAAAGAAACTTTAATCACTCCTCATCTCTTGCATTAATTTCCTCATTCTTTATTTATTACAAGTCCTGTATGTTTCCTTTGATCTTTTCAAATACTTTGGTCTCATAAAGCTTCACGCCTAGTCTAACTCTTCTTTGTTGTTCATTTCATGCACTATTTTTCAGGAGGATTTTTTGAGCAAAGCTAGAAATTTGCAGAATCCTAAATTTACCTATTTAAATTCAGACCTCATTGCTGCTTGCTTAATATTTTTTTGTTTTCTTTCTGGAACACTGCATCTTTCCCTCTTCACTACTAATTCTTTGCTCTACATTTGGCTGACAGGTTTGACAAACTAACGAAAGCTGCAGATAGCAAGGGAATGCATAGAGCAGTGATAAGTGAATTAAGAAAGACAAGCTGCTATGAGCGGATATGTGATTATTAGGATTATAGTTAACAAGCAGAGAAAAATCCAGGGAGCATAATGAAATGAGAAGAGTTATGAAACCCAGCTTGTTAGTATTTAATGAGGGAAATGGTTATAACCCTCACCTGTCCAATATGACTCTTTACAATAATCTAATTGATAGAATATATCAAGGTAGGACATCCTGCTTGCTATAAATTTCCAGACAATATCTATTAATATTATTGTATCCAATACCAGCTAATGATTGTCAAACCGTTAAAAAAAATCCAAAATAAGTTAGTAAAAATCTGTAGAAATCCATAGCAATAGCTACCCAATTTTTTATCCTCTTGGTAATGTTTATATAATGTATGTAATTCTATGTGGAATTGTTATATTTGTTGTTATATAAAAGTTCTTTTGCTTAATTTCAATGGTAACAAGTTGGAAAATAGAATAAGAATGTAGAGAGTTTTTTTAATAAAATAAATAAATAGGCAACACTATTTTTATCCTTAAATTTTATCCATTTCTATAAATAAGTTTGGCATAATCAGTGGAGGATCACATTTGAATGTGTGGGTGTTTCCAACTTTCATAAACTCTCCCTATCTCACACACTACTGCACCCATACATTTACTACTTAAATTACTTACAAATTTAAAGATATGAGAAAAGGATTCTACAGTACTATTTGTGCTGAAATCTTCAGCAAATTCTGTTGATTGCAGATCTCCCCTTGAACACAATACCAATTCCTTCTTAAATGTCCTTATGACTCATCTATATGAGTTCTCTAAGGTGGCTAGGGTTTCTTAAATATAAGGGTAAGTATTTAGACTTGCAGACTACAAGGGTAGATAATATTTGTAATCAGTTTATTTAAAAAATTTAGAAGAAGCTATAAAGACACTATCAGATTAAAATTGTTAAATTTTAACATTTCAACATTTCAGCTAGGGTAGGTAAAATATATATCTCATTGGAAAAAAAAGGCTTCAATATCTTCTGCATTTAAATCTGAGCTACTGTATAAACAGGTTTTGGTTTTCAAGAGTTCAAGAGTTCTAGAAATTGTGTATATTCTTTGAATACCAAACAAAATACTATGATAACTTTACACTGTATTTTGTGAAAGCCATGGGAGAAATCTGACATCTTACTCAAGGACCCAGCTCCCTTTTAAAAATGAAGAAAAATTCTTGCCCTCACATAGCGCTGCTATGCAACAACCTGACAAATAATTATGCTCAAACTTCTTAGTATTTTCGTCTTAGGGTTTTGATGATAATAGTTACATGCTGATGACATTCTTTTGCTTCTAAGTAAACATGACTAGTTCAGAACCCTTCAGGCTGTGATGTACAACACTGTAAAACAGCTTAAAGGAGTGCTTAGAACAGCATATTTCTGCTTTCTGCAAGAAGAGGGTTCTACTATCTGCTTCTTATTCAGCAGGCTACAAGGAGTGACACAATCACACCCTACGGGAAAAGGAATAAGAAAAACCTGATGATAGTATCCTAGCTTCATTTCAAACACATTCTGCATTAATATTGCACAACTGTTGAATCCAAATGTTAGACTGTAACATCAAAAAAAAGGTTCTTTCAAACTCTATGAACTGTTTTGTTATTCAATTTTCAGGATTTCAGTGAGAACATATTCAATTCAATGCTTAGAAATTCATATATCTCCAGCACATTGTTTAGTACTGTATGAAATAAAAGCTTAGTATGTAGTTGCCTGCTGGATAGCTCTGCAGTAAGCCACTGGGGTATCTCATCTTTCACTCTTACAGTTTATTTAACTGCATTTCTCCAATTGTTCAATTCATTACTAGAAAAAGGGAGATTTTTGAATCTCCAAAATTTGATTCTAATTTCACTAGTTTTTCTCATCCCTCTGTAAAGCATCAACTCCACCATCTTTTCTGACTTCAGAAAAGGCCTGCTTTTAAAATTAAGTGAGGATTTATTATTTTATTTAGAGAGTTTTTTGTAACTGGATCCTCTCTATCCTTCATGTATGAGATTCTTGTACAATTCCTTGTGTCTGGATGTTCTTCTATTTTTTCTGACCATCATATCTTGTAATTAAATGGTGGTTATTTTCACATAAATGATACTAGTCCTGGGGAATCAGCTGTACCCAGAATTTCTATCTTCCATTTCTCAAGATCTTCTCAAGATTTTTTCCTCTCCCTTGGAGGTTAAAATGCTTTCTACTCAAACCCCTTTCTACTCAAACCCTGCTTTCTCCCTGTTCCTCTGGGGAACCTCTCTATTTCCTTCATTTGTCAGTATGCTGAAGGCTACTCTTAGAAAACTACCAGTTTATATTACATAGTTCATTGAAAGCACCTTAGTTTTAAGTCTCATGAACACAGTACATATTTCACTGTATTCAAATCAGAATCAGAGGTAAATACTCAATAAAACTATAGGCATAATTTCATAACTGCTTTGGATGCTTAAATAAACCCGTCTGGCAGTTCAAGAGAAATATACTGGAGAAATAATATTGAAAGAAAATAAAATAAAAGATGCATTGAAATCCACCATTCGTTACCTGAAAGCTATTGTCAGAATAGATACATTTCTGGAAAAATTTGTAACGGAAAGTTAGAACTCGGTTTTTGCTTGGAAGGCTTTCTACCTAAATGGTAGCTCCTTCTCAAAGGCAGTTTCAAAGCCTTCTCCCCCTGCATAGCAAGAGAAGTTCTCAGCCTTGCTCTCTGGTATATGAGAAGAGAGAGGTAGACCTAACAGACATACATCGAGGCCTTGGGAAGGTGGGGGACAAAGAGAGAGGATAAAAAGGACCCTGAGGGAACTTGCCTTTCGCTCCCTGAGGCCCAGCACATGAACTGCACTGTTAGATTTTTGTGTTCTGGTCTTCTAAATAAACTTTTTATTGAATTCTTTCCACTGCCTTGGTATTTCTGGGGATACCTGTGTATCTTAGCATGCAGTTGTTGTAAACTTTAACTGGCAGCTACATGCTAGAAAGTCAGAACATCTGTGAGAAAAATTTTCTCAGGCTTAACAGTAGGCTGTAAAATAGAACTGGTTACTATATCATCTCAGTTTCTGGAACATTTACTAGTTCCACACTGAAAATTCAGAAAAAAATTCATTTTATCATAAAAATAAAAGCTGACATTGAATTTCCTTTTAACTGAGTAGTGAATCACAGTTTTTAGTCACAAAGTAAAAGCCTTCAAGTTTTGAACAAAAGTCTGAATTACAAATGGGAAGTTTGTCTATATGAGAAACAGTCAGATTGTAGACCTCTACCCTAGTATCCTGGCAAAGTGCTTCCACTAGAAGCTTAATCCTAAATAGTCATAAAAGCTGAACAAGAGATTTTCCTTCTCAGTCAGGAAAATACTCCTTCAGTATTTCCTTATTTCACCGTTATTCACCAAAGTGAATTCTTTTTTATGCCTTGTATTCACTTTCAGCCCTGCTATTGTGCAAAGAAATGGTTTATTGGAGGAAGAGAAATTATTTTAGAAGCTGATCAAAGCTACTCAGAGCCAAGTAATATAGAAATTAGAGAGAAATAAACTTTCAGAACAAAGCAGTAATAAGTAATAATAATCCAGGGGCAAACTAATCTTTAATAAGACAGCACATTTTACAAATCAGTAGAATGCCGCATCAAAAAAATTTTGTATAGTTAATGGTAAAACTAAGAAAAATATTTGAACATGGACTCCAATGTCATTATATAAACAAATATTGAAAAAGAAATAGTGAGAAGTGCCTGGAAGATATCTACCTGATAGCTGAAGATGATTAGGTAAGAGATAGCTTGAGGATCACCAGAGCCTATCAAACTTGATTTTCAGATTTTTTCCCCTTGATTTTTCACCTCAGCTAATTATACCAACTGACTTCTGTGCTATACCAAACATTAAAGAAGCCACACATAAGAGATATTTTCACTGAGAGGTACATTTTCAAATATCCAGTAAGGTGTAAACTGTCAGGGATTTCTCCTGTGATTCAAATAATGACAACATATCTCTTATGTGTGGTTTCATCACACTGCATCTCTTGAAGTGGATATATGAATAAGGCCTCTGATCTTAACATGGCCAAGAGTATTCATTTTCTGAGAGGAAGAAAAAAAGCAGACACGCTTGAATCTTTCAGAATTCTTTGAATGTACAAATTTGGTGACTTCCTGTGAGTCTAATTTATAGCAAATGTGGATAGAGCCTTCCCAAATCTTCGTTCGCGAAGCCTAGCCATGAAATTTATGTAGACTAATTGCCTTGTCAAAGACTTGAGATTCCAATCAGGATTCTGCAAAATGAAGTAAACATGAATGGAAAGACCAAGTATTGTTATGGATAAAAATCTACCTAGGGGACAAGAGAGAAGAAATGTTTTATTGTGAGAAATGATTAACAGCTATCTTTCATATAAGAACTGTCCCCGGAAAGCAAGTGAGGAATGAGACAAGAAATGTGCAAATGTTACTACGTTACTTAGGCTAACCAGGACCAGAAAGAGCAGTGAAGAGCTCCAGAAAGCTATAACCAAACAGGTCAATGGGCAGCTTGACAAGCAGACAACTTATGATATTACCAAAAGCTAGGTAGAGTGCATAAGAAAGAGAAATGCAAATCTTTCTCCTCAAAAACGCCACTCATGAAAAAAGAGTTGGGAGTATGTAATTGGAAACAATTATACAAGTCAATATTGCAATCTTACCTGGGCTTTTGGTTACTTTGCTTTTAAAAAGATACTTCAAAATGAAGGAAGCTCAAGAAGGGTGAAAATAATAAAGCTATAGAGGGAAATGCCATAGGAAAAGGGCTGAAAAGATTAGGATTATTTGCTTTAGAAAAGAAATGAGTAAAAGAGAATATGATCAAAACCTACAATATAATCAGTGGTAGGCAAGATGGAGTCAGCATACTTATCTGCTTGTTTCATAACATGAGAACATGGAGACACTCAATCTAGTTCAAAGGCAAAAACCTGAAAGACTATCTGGACTTTTTCACATTCAGTGCAGTTAAACTGTGAGACTTCTACTTTCAAGAGTTTATTTTGACTAAATTTTGTGAGATTAAAAGAGGAATTGAGTATTTATATGATGATCAAGTCAGAGTCCCCCAAATTAGTGAAAAATAAAACTTTAGATGTTAAATTCTACTTTTTATGGCTTTAATGCTTAAATCTCTAAAAATTAGAAAGGAGTGGGTGACCTACGTGAGAGGGTAGATTATGCCATACGTATGCCAGCTGCAGAATGCTTGGCTCAGTCCCTCAAGCTTCTTCTTTACTCTTTCTAAACATAAATTACTGTATAAAATGTCCACTAGGCTAATCCAGAATGGCATTGAGCTTCCTTCCATGTTTCTGTATTGTTTAAATGAATATGTAAATTCTAAGGTACAGTTACTTTAGTTTTTTACCACATTGCATTATAACTCAAATCAGAATGCAACTAAAAGTGAATTCAAAAACAAATAAGAAATGAAGATAGCTACAAATGCAATCTGAAGTACATGAACAACCACTTTATTTAGCTAGCAAAAATCTAACGGATGCCTGAACAAGCTTCCCAAAGGAATAAACAAGCAATTAAAAAGTCAAAATCACAAAAATGTCAGTGGTTATTTTGGCTCTCTTCCACATCAAGAGCACTCATTAAATAAACATGAGTCTTCTTTTTATATTCCTGTGGTTTTGCCTTTTCCTTGAGTGCTTATGGTTCCTTTGGGACTGTTTTGGTTTTTTTTCTTGTTTGTTTGTTAGGTATTGCTTTCTCCTACATTTTGTATTATAGCCTGTATCCAAGGAATATAAATTGCAAACTAGTCTTACCAGATGTCGGAATTATGGTTGTATGAAAAATGTCCCAAGCTAGAAAAACTTATAAAAATGCGCTTATTTTGAATCAAAGATTTTTTTTTCCTAAGGTGGTATAACAACAGGATAAGAATATCAGCTTGAATTCTGAAAAGAACTTAGGTGCTTGCTCTATTAATTTCACAAGATATCAAGTTCTCAGTGTTAGTCTTTTTCAGTTTTGCCATTAATTCTAACTAGTTCACTAAGTCCTTTCTTCTAGAGTTGATCCATTAAAAACGACATATATTTTTTATTACACATCTTATGGTATTAAATAACATATTAGTCTTCTTTGATTACACATTATAAAAATATTAACATGAAAATGAACCATCAAGGAATAAGGTTATTCTTACTTACACTAAACAAAATGTTATTTACTTACTTCATTTGGGTTTTAGGAAAATATATAAAATAAATAAAAGTCTACCTGCACCACTATATAAGCTGTCAATGGATTTTGGAGAAATTCATGTTACAGTTATTCTCTACAATGTTCCTTCCATCTTTCTCTCAAGTGCTTGGTGCCAATTATTGGCAAAAAGAGAATATTGAAATGCATGAATTGCTAGATTTTATTAACTGTAGCAGTGATAATGTCCCCGTCATGAAATATTTGAAAATATTCATTTTACTAGAAAACCACTGGATTTTTCAACATGTAGACAAACTGAATTTTTTCTGAAATCATAAAACTTTTTAGTCATTAATTATCACATCTAATATACTTTTAAATAGCCCAGAAAATTCTGTAATTCTTAAAGCAGGACACCTGGTCCCATTCAGGGTTCAGCTGAATATTTGGCAGGCAATTTGTATCAGTGATTTTCTTTTAAAAACATCCTGTCACTCTCTCAGCAGCGTTATATCAGTTTGAGTGTGTTGCCTCCTCTCTTACTCTCTTTAGTTTCATCAGCTCCTGACAGTAGCCAAACTTATTCATAAATGAAAATGAGGAAAAAAAGACCTTGATGAGGTTCATTATCTCTGAAAGTGATAATTATGTTATGATCAGAGGACAAGATGTTGATGCAGCAATTTTTGATAGGTGGAGGCTCAAGCATAAAATTATATACCCAGTAACAAATGTCCATAGCAATAGCTTGGAATAAAGTGGAGAGTGAATAGTAGCTTTTCTGTAAAGAAAAAAATTTGATGGAAGTGGCCCGATGGAGGCACAACAAGCAAAAAAAGCACATAAGGCAGGTTGGGAAGATTGTTGTTTTCTGTTTGCAATATCACCGGAAATTAAAAGAAATCTCAAGTGCTATCAGAACTAGATATCCATTTAAAAAATGGTAAAAACAAAAAATGAGATTAGCTGCAATGAGCTCAGAGTACTTTATGATCCCTGAAAATGATATAGATTTCTGTCTCAGAAACAAGAGAGTACAGACAAAAAATTACTTTAGATAATTCTACTTTGGCTTGGGACACTGTACTGATATTATACCAAAATTAGTTAAATAGTTAAAAACAGAAATACACCAATACTCCTGAGTCAGAAAGCTGTGATCAACCTGCCTCATGCTCTGCACAGTCCTGTGCAGAATGTTGTTATTGCAGTTAAGGAGAGCGGCTACAGCGATTATTTAAAACCCACTGAAGATATTTGGGCCTACTTCCTCCTTGAAAAACATTTTAATTTCCTTACCCTAACTTGTTGTCTAGGCTCCCTCAATAATTAATGGAGAAAAGTAAACATCTTTGGAGGACAATTAACATTACTTGTATTAGGCTCTATCTTTGGAGAGAATTAATCAGTCTGTGGAGGCATATTATAATCTAACTACTACAAAATCAGCCTACATGTCTGGTTTAGACAACACATAATTTTTTAACACTTAAAATTAATTCATGTAATTCTCAACCTTGAACTGGAGCAAATGGTTTGAATGAAGTGGTTTTACCCATATAATCCAAGCCAAATAAATGATAGGGATTTTGCTGAGTTTTGAGAAGTGAAATGAGCCGTGTTCATTTTTAGGATAGCCCCACAAACTTCAGTGAGAACTCCATGTAGAGTATACAGCTAAATATTATATGGCATAGAAAAAAAAGCACTAAATAAAAATCTAAATTGAAAAATTCAGGGGAAACATATCAGTATCTTTTATTTCAACATGGCCTCTTCTTTCATTCCCAGATCTATTTTATAGACTGTGGGTCTATTCCTTGCCAACCCAAATATTCCCAGTCGACTTTCAAAGGGCTTAATCACTTAGACTCATTTCGGATGTAAATCTGTTGAAGTCCAAAAACTCAAGGGTTGAATCTGGGTCTAGATTAGACAGAAAATGACCTGCTGAGGGCAATTCTGACTTGCAGTTTTTAAAGGAATTTGGACAGAAAGGAAAGGGCAAAGAGTTAATGCATTAAAGACATATATTAATGAGTAACCCTGAATCAGTTAATTCACAGACTATGTAAACAAGATTAAAGTATTTTGTGAGAAGAACAGTTTGATTTCAATGTCATTTCTCTTCATTTGGAGTTTACTGCTGTCCTTATTACATGTATTCAGATGTTGAATGAGAATTTGTAAGCTGAGCAAACTGGAATTTCTTTTGAAAAATTTGACACAGAAAACATAAATATAAAAGTATTACTTTCATTTTACTTTCTTATTTTGTTCAATTGTCTACTATAGAAAGAAATGGTAGAAGAATAATAATACATTGTATTTCACTTGGGAATGTTTTGTCGAAATGTCTATGTTTTATGGGAGTGTTTTTTTACTCACTTTAGTTGTTTTGAAATCTAGTAACTGGGTGCCTAAAATATATGGTGTGATTATTCTCTCTGCAAAATTTTGAACAGCAAAGGATTTTTTTGTATCCAACTGTATTCAACTTCTCTCTCTGGTCTTTGTAAAGAGGTGGTTTTTTTTAAATGTGTTTTTCAAATGTGCCTTTATACATTATGTGTGGAATGTATATTTTTGAAAATCCCATACATTTTAGAAAGGCAATATCCACATTTTGTGTGTACTTAGGAATGTTTAGGGACAAATGGAAGTTGAGGCATTGGAAGTCAGTATGCTTTATAGACAGACGTTATAAAGAATTCAGGATGCACAAGACTGAATGTTTCATGGCATAACTACCTTTTAAAAAGCCTTCCTTCAAGTTTCACTGAGAAGTCTGTTCACAGTTGCCATGAAGAGAACGAATGAAAGTGGCAAGGAGAGGACTTGTATGGTTAAACTTTTCACATGCTTATTGTTATCCTGTTCTCTCTTTTGTTCTTTTTTTATATTTTTCCTGGCGTTTGTTGTTAGATGCACAGTTATCATAAAGGATACCTGCTTTGTTGGTTATATTTTAACTTTAAAGTCTAGTTTTGCTGGTGCAGTGTTAAAGTGCCATTCTTTAAATTGGTAACCTGAACTGTTTTATGAGTGCCTGACTGTTTCTACTGTGTAAAATGTTCTCCTACAGTACAAATTTAAAACCAGATTTTGGTCACTATAATGAGAACAGGGAGACTTCATGAACTTATTTTTCACCAGTTCATAACAGACACTGTTTTTGTCTGTGTTTTGAAATGTCTGTAAATAGTAAGTTAGTAAGAATAAAATAGTTGCATAACTGCTATTGCTATTGCTGTGTTTCTATATTTTTGTGAGATTCAAATGTGTATTAAACTGATCTTTTGAATGAAGGCCCAACATATGATATGTAATGCTCATGACCTTCCACATTTAAGCATGAATTCTATCCAGGAATGCTATCTTTAAAAAAAAATAAAATTGAAAATGAGAAATTAGAGAACAATAAATAGCTATGTCAGTAGTAATCAGTGAACTTACTCATATAATGGCTGCAAATACTAGTGGATGTTTGAACTTACATAGAGGTTGGTGATATTTAGTGAATGCTTGTTCAGGATCCTAATCAAACAATGAATAATTGTTTGAGCCTTAACAGCTTAACGACATAGCCAGAAAACTGGTTCACCTGGGGCAAACTGGGAGAAAAGGCATGAACATTAGAAATATACTTACCATCTAGGAAAAGTCATTGAAAATTTATAATTACACATCAAATATTCCTGCTATTTTCTTTGATAAAGACAAGTAGTATTCTCCTTCTTACAGCCATAATGTGGAATTTATTACATATGGAAAGAACAGACTGAGCTGCTGAGCTGAAGTTTTTTCTCTTGTGTGGTCTGCTCACGTAATGTCTGGCCCAGGTTGAACCAGCTGTGTGATGCTCCCAGTTAATTTCTGACAAGTTGAAGTCCCCCATAAAGTCAAGAGTAGTTGACTTGGAAGTGTCCCTTAGCTCCTCAAAGAATTATTCGTTGACATCATTGTCTTGGCTGGGAGGTCTATAGTAGACTCCCACAATGACATCCACACTATTTGTTTGCCCCTTGATTCTTACCCGGAAGCTCTCAACTGTAGATCGTAGGTTTCCATAGACAGTCTCCTTAAATTTAGAGGTACATACTCTTCCCCCATATATATATAATGTTTCATTTGTTTATACTAAATCACATATTGTTTGCTTATATTCTGTGACCTATCATACCCATTTTTTATCAATCTCTCATTCTTTATGTCATCTGCCAACTTTGTCAGTACCAATTTTATAGTTTTTTTTCCCCCATTACCTATAATATTAAACAGAATGAGACCAAGAACCAATCTTTGTGACACCTATCTGGAATCGACCCCCTTGGTGACAATTACTGTTACATTTTGACTGCTGATTAGTCAGCTTCAATCCAGTCAATCCACGTCATGTTGATTTTGTATCAATCTACTTTCTTAATCAAAATGTCATGCAGAAACAAGACAAATGCCTTACTGATAATTGCATTTTATCAATTGGTTTATAATCTTATAGGGGAAAAAAGAATATCAGATTAGCCTGACAGTATATATTTTCCAAAAATCCATTTAATTATCATTAACTACCTTACCTGCCTTTAATTTTCTATTAGTCAAGTAGCATATCAGCTCTTCTATAACTTTAATGGGGTTGACACTTAGGCTGTACAGGTTTGCAGTGTTGGTGGAAATTGCCATCCAGCATTGTTCCTTTCTCTGCAACTGAGTTCTATTTACAGGGACTTATTGACAAAAGAAAAGAAGGAAAACACTTTCATTTTTATCAAATAATTGATTATTGTCTTTTGTTTAAAAAATAAAGACACTTCATATTCCATGTTCATTTGTATGGATTACATATGGATTAGGAGAAGTCCAAACAAGCATTATTATGTAAATTAATAAGGTAATAAAAAGGAACCAAACAAGTATTTCGTAGGGGGCACTAACTTTTCAAATATCACCTCCTAAGGTCACAGAAACCAGCAATTCCCAAATGTCGGAAGTCAAGAAGGTGAGGCAGAAGGCTGGCTTGGCTGAACAGGGATCTTCTTTTGGAAATGAAACAAAAAAGGAAGGCCCATTGGAAGCAAGGACAAGTGACATGGGAAAAATACAGAGCTGCTGCTATCCACTGTGGGAGAAAATTCGTGTGGCCAAAGCTCAGCTGGAGTTGAAGCTGCCAGAAATGTGGAGGACAATGCAAAGAGTTTTTTCAAATACATTAATGGCAATAGGCAGTGTAAAAATATCATTAGCCCGTTACAGGATGGGGATGGTCACCTCACAGATAGGGACAATGACAAGGCAGAGATGCTTTTGTCTTCAGCATGGAAGATTAACCAAGGGGGTCTCAGTGCCCTGAGGTGGAGGACCATGACTGTGAGAATGATCAACTCCCAGTTGACCCTGAAAGAGTGTGGGATTTCCTCCTCCAACTGGATCCCTACAAATCTGTGTGGCCTGAGGGGATTCATCTCAGAATCCTCAAAGAGCTGTCTGATGTCATCACCTCTCTCATACATATTGGGATGTACATACAGATGGGGAATGAGATGCCGGAAAGCAGTGCCATGGAAAGGGATCTGAGGGTCCTGATCAACAGCAAGCTGAATATGAGTTAGCAGTGCCCTGGCAGCAAGGAGGGCCAACCATGATAATAATAATATTCTAACAGAAAACACTTAGTCATGATCAAAATACTTAGTCAGTGTCAGTGACTAGAAAATATCAAATCTTCTAGCTTTCAAAGGAAAAAATTAAAACTTACAAAAAAAATTATGATAAGGTAAAGAAAAGGAAACAGAGTGAGGGAAGGCAAACTGAGACTTTTTTATGAAAAGATGTTTTTTTAAGCTATTTAATGTGCAACAATTTGGCAACGCTAGCTACATCTGTACAGGACAAATTAACTGGGCAAAATAGAAGAAGAACTAATCATAAGTAATCAAGGACAAGAATTACTTTTTTATGCAAATATCAGAGGTCTGATCCTGTTACATTGCATCTTGCCTGGTCTTTCTCTAATGAGCAAAAATCGTATATAAGGTAGACAGAAAATGCCATTCTACTATGTGAAGCAACTTCTGTGCTGTGTAAGACTTTTGGACTTCTCTGAGACTGAACAAAGTACAGGGCAGGAAAGAATAGGTAGAGAGAGATGGAAGGGGAAATATGGGTGCCTGCTGAAAAAGTTTCCTTATTCAGTGTGCAGTCTGCATTTACTCAGGACAATTGCTACTTCATATTGCTTTGGTTTTGTTGTTTATTTAGTCATGAAGGTAAAAATTATAAAAGACAACCTATGAAAATTCTGTCTGAAATAGATGATGTGGTGTTGAGGCCAAGAGTTACCCCATTCCTCAAATTTTTGTCAGCTGGTCAGACCAGGAGGAATGAGAAATATTACTCATTCCCAAGGAGGACCTCTGTACATGAAATATGCAGATGCAAAACTGATTACAGCAATGATAAAGAAGGTAAAACAACTTTGGTAGACAATCAGTAGTATCGTCTTCTGCTACTTTCAGGCTACCTCGTATTTCCTCAGTAAAATTAAAAGATATATTAATGAAACTGGGAAAAAACCCTCCAGTAACTAGGCAAAAACATAAAAGTTCCACAATGATTTGAACTACTTACGGGAATATGCTGTTACAAGTCTCCTGATATGTAGCATTTTGTGTCACATGCTGTTTATATTCTCAGATAAGATGATAATTCTAAAAACGCTATGGTTTTACTTGCTATCAGTCATATCACTGTCTTTGTTGGTCTAAACTTTTCTACAAGTTTTGTTAGATAGCTTTTTAGATAAAAGATATTCCCTGTTACATTATCCAGTATGGTCCTCTGAAACATATTTTTAATATCTGATTGTTTCTCCTCAATTTCAGCGTTATTCACTCTGTCTTATGATTTTGCTTCTAACAACCTCCACTGATCAAGTTTTAATAACTTTAACTCTTACCCATGTTTCCTTCTGGTCTGAAGTATATCAAACAACTTTCCAGTTATGGAAACTTTAAGTGAAACTTGTTTTTAATAATTTTGATTTGTTGCAGGAAACACAAAAGGATGGAATCTCAGCAGGATTAAATACATTCAGCTTTCCATAGTTCTATGAAATTAAATGGCAGTGTGCCAGTCTCTATCCTGTGAGCTTCTACACATAAATATGGAAGCAGGTTGCTTTTTCTTTTGCAGGAAATACTTCAGGCTTTTCTACATATTATCACCATTGTTTGGTTTGGTTTGGTTTTTTCCCCTCTGGGGAAAGTAAACTCTTCCACATACTACTCTAAGGGTTTGCAGTTGTGACAATGGGGAAAAAAGCAGTGCATTCATCTTGGCAGGCAATAGAATGAAAATGAAGTCCATCTATAATTCAGAACTACAGTGTATCAAATAAAAATAAAATCATAATAAAATAATAATGATGTGATTCAAGAACCAGAAACTCTGATTGTTCAGGAAATGTAATAATAAAGTTAAGAATGTAATTCATTAGTGATATGAAATACAAGAGTTTCCCAGTAGAAGCTGAAAAAGTCTCAAAGTAATTTCTTCATTAAATAGAAATTTAACATGAATTCATGCATAATTGAGGTTGAATTAGCAGCAAATATGAGGCATAGCATCCATAGCACTCTCACAAATGATGAGGGTACTTTTCTTAAGAAAAGCAAAGTCTGACCAAGAGAATCCCACCTTCAGGATACACTTTATAGAAGCGTATAATGAGATTAATGTGGTATTCAGTGTACTTAATAACAGGTAAGTTCCCAATGGTCAACAATTTAAAAAGTGTCCTAAATAAGCTACTTTTCCACTTTTTATTGTTATGACCGTAATAAGTGATGCAGTACAAAATGTTTGTACTATCAGATGTTAATCAGAACCATTCTTTTTAAAAGTAGAAAAATGGCAATATTTGTTTTTTCAAGGATATAGTGTTATAACTGAATTCTATGGCTGCAGTGCAAGAACTTGCTCCCTCTCTCTTCCTCAGTGAACTTTGTGGCCTTCCCAAAGTGATGTCAACCAAACTTTAATGCCATGTTGTATCTCCCAGCTGCATCCCAACTCTTTTATCTAGGCTATACTCATTCCTTGCATTAAAACGGCATGCTGCATTAAAAAGAAATATCTGAGTCACAAAACAAACATTTGAGGCATAAGAAATTCAATAGATGATGGATTAATTAATTAAGTTGCTGCTTAACTTCAATAAAGCAGAGTTTAGCTTGAAAGGAATTGAATTTACAAAGCTGCAGGCACACAAACGTCTCACTCAAGTATTCACAGCATTTCAAGTATGAAACACTGACAGGTATGGAATAGGAAATGTGAGAATTGTACAGTTTACAAACTTTTCAGATGCAAAGAACAAAGCAAGACAGATATTCCTATTTTCTTATAAAAAGCAGGGAGTGGAGAGTGATATAAAAATACTGGTTTTGTAGTGTCTATTTAAATTACTCCAAGATGCAGACACTGCTGTGGTTACATTTGGTATAAAGTGAATTAACATTCATAAGCCTGAATATAAACCCTACAAACAAACATTGCTGTATCTAAAGGCAGTCCCTGGAATGGAGGGTACAGTCCAACAGAAATAAAAAAGTAACATTTCTTTGGTGTGAGATGCCACTCTCTCAAAATCAGCAGCAATTTTGCCATTCCCATGAGTGGTTCCAGTGCTGTATGAGTGGTAATTCATAGCCTGATTTCAGAGGTGGGATGGAGATATGACTTTTTTCATTGAGAAGCATGTATGTTTAGTGTGCATCTCACCCAGAGGTACCTTAGAAATGCCTCCCATTTGTAGTTCGAACCATCCCGTTCACTCTTTTAAACAGAAATAAATGAAAATTTTATAGGCTATGTATTCATTAATGTAAGTGAATGTAAGCACAGAAATAGTTAGAAACTAGAAATATTTTGTTATTCTGTTGATACTTACAGTGCTTATTATTTATCATTGCTTCCCATGGAAACCAAAAGGTCAATCGAGTACTTTAACCATTACTTATTACCACTGCTAGCTCTTTCTATTAATGCTCTTAAAGGTACCTGTAAAATATACGAACATTTTTGTTTCATTCTTAAAATGCCTCTGATTAGCCCATGTTTTTTTATATGTTACATGTGCATCCCAAATGCAAAACATGGCATAGTAACTATAGGAAATAAGAGTAAAAAATCCTTTATTTTCATTTTTATTCAGGCCTTAAAATTACTGCGTCATTGCTGTTGTGTTGCATTTAAGTTTTCTGTTGAATATTCATAAGATTTTAACACTGGCAACTTTCCAGCTTTTTCCTCAGAGCTTTACATGCTTCATATGGGCGCTGTTTCATATTTGAGATTTTCATTTTTATTAAAACAGTACTAAATTCTAGGATTATAATTATAGTACAATATCAATTTTCTATTTTTAAAAGAAAGGCAAAATAACTGCTTTCAGAAAAATTATTATAACAAGCTTCATTACTTCTCTTCATCAACACTTAAAACATTTTTCTTCTTAAGCTATAATATAGTAATTGTGCTTCTGAGACTTTTTTTCATTACTATTATACCAAGGTACCATTAAAAGAGAAAATGAAGAATAATTTGATCTAATCATCTCCACCCATTTTCCAGCACAATAAATGAAAGGGACAAGAACATAACAATTAAAATTATAATTTAAGCTTAGTTAATGTAAATGTTTAAGCAAAGACAAACGTTTAGGGTGGAGTTTTTTCCTAGCCATACCACAACCCTACTACTGTGTCCCACTTCAAAAGGAGACTAACATACTGTATCAATTTCTTTTCACTGAAGAATAACATGTTCACAAAGGTAAATATTGTAGCTTAGGTTACTGGTTGTTTTGTATCTATTCTTGGAGATACTAGAAAGACCTTACTTTTTCCAGCCCTTTTTTTTTTTTTATAATGATCCAAAAAATAAGGTAAATTTGTTCTTCCTGCAGAAAGCAAGCAATATATATAAACATATCATAAGTAATATCTGTACAGTAGCTGTTTGCCTCTCATAATGCTGGCCATCTTTTCTCTTTTTCAATTTTCTTTATTCTTTGTCTTCACTATTAGTGATTTAGCATTTAATGGGATAAAAAGATGAAAGTAAGGGCAAGGCCAAAATTAAAAGGATGATAGAATTTGTGCGTCAGCTGTGTGAACCATCTCTCCTAACACTATCCCATTCTCTTCATATTGCTTTACTTTTCCCACCTTTTTTAAGACAAGGATCTTAGTCAAAACACAACATCTGAGAAACAGAATGGGTTTGGAAAACTGTGTAGGTACATTGATCAGAACACGAAAAAAATGAGCCCCTGACATCAACAGCAGAAAATGAATACTAATGGGAAAAGAGCCACAAACAAGAGAGTGTTAGAGCTCTTACACTAGTGTTAATTTAGATTACAGGCATAAGAAATTTGTCCATTATCTACTAGAGAAAACTGTCAGTCTCATCTGCAGTTTATGACAGTATGTTTTATGGCTTTAGGGGAACTGTTAGAAGGGAAATTTTTGTAAAGACCCTATGAAGATTATGGAAATTGTGTTCAAATATCAACTACTTAATTTAAATGTTGGCTATGTCACTTCATGGAAGGAAGAGAGGCAAAGTTCCGTGAAATAAAGGTACCTAAACCCCTGAATTTCTTATTTTAAACACAAAAGATTTACAGTCTGCACAATACTTCTGAAAAGACCTGGAAGACAAAGGACCTTGACCTGTGCTTCAACTAAGACCTGAGGTTTAGTGTTTGAGCTAACGTGGTTGCAACGCAAACAGATTTGATGTCCTGGTTAGCATTGCCTGCTGTCGTTTCTGGCACAGTTTGGGCTACTCAGCCACAAGTGAACTGGTAGGCCAGTCTGGAGGAAGCCGCACTCCTGGCCCTGCTGTACCTTACTTGGAATGAAAAAATGGCTCCAGCATTCATCTTGTCTGGGTTGGTATTTTTCATAAGCACTAGACTAATTTACAAGACTGCTAGATATATAAGCAAACCTGTCTAAAAATATTCTTTTTCCTGGAATAAATCTATATTTTGTTGACACTGCAAGCTGATGTAATATTGTATACATCAGCATTTTTAATGTGTGCTAGTCTGCTCATAAAACCATTACTGCCTGAGTTTACTTACTGTCACATTTTAATGCCCTAGTGACTGAAACAAAAGAAAATGTCATATGAATATTTTTCAAAATTATATTTACAAAACAACCAATATCATTTACAATCCAATAGAAATGCAGCTATTTAATTTATCAGTACATTCTGCTCTGCTTCAATCTCTCTGCCTGAATACAATATTCCAAGCATATATGACTTATTACTTATGCTAAGCACATACAGCTAAATCACATTCCTGACTTTTCTTCTCCATTTCCATGGCTTGAAATGAGATCCAGATGCTATTAAACTCTTACATTTTTTTGTCTATCTTATAAAAATATAACGTTTTCATATGATGCCACAGATTCGAGGCCCATTCAAAATTCTGGTCATTCCTATCAGTCCAATACAATGACATATTTGTTTTCAGAATCATCTACCTTCTAGGTGTCAGCTTTAACACTGATTTAAACACAGCAATAATTCCTGAAATATAAATGAATGAACAATGAGAATCTGAGCTTGTTCATTCCAGCTCCTGGCTTACCCTGTTATTACTAGTTCAGGTAGTTTTGGACATTTTCCATATATTCCCTTAGTTGCTTATACTGCTAAGGTGTTTAAAATGCTTTGTACTTAAGTCTTAAACTCTATTCATAATCAAACAGCACTTTTTGTTCATGGTGTTGAAATACTTACACAATCTCCCTCTTTGGGAAATCTTTGGGGAAATTTCTCCCTAAATTATGAACCAGTTCACCAAATGGAAAAGAAACTGTGCGAAACACAGATTTTGATCTGAATATAACCAAGACACTAAGGACCAGACTGTAAAAGCCAATGCTAGACTGCCTAAAATGTAGATGTAAAATTTCTACCAGACACTAGGAATGGGATTCAGGATAATCACAGAATTGAGAGAAGGATGCTTAAATCAACTTCTAGAAAATTGCAGAGAAATGGAAATATAGCTCCTTTCTTGGAGGTCTAACCAAAGGCAACAGTGAGGGATAGTTGTGAAACTGGGATTCTGAGTAAGAAATCTCTGCTGCTCTGAGTGATGGGTTAGGACACTACTGGCACAATGGCTGCAAACTTTTAGGAGGGTCAGGACTTCAATCCTTTTGTGTCTGAGTCTTTCCTCACCTCTGCAGCCAGGAATATAGCTTCCTAAAGAACACTTGATGGTAAGGATAAGAGATTCTGCTCCCTGTTTTTAGGATGTTTAAGGTTTTTTCCTATAGCACTTCAATGTAAACTGTATCAATATGCAAGTAACTGTGATCAGTCAAGTGTTGCCTTATGCCTTCTTTAAAAATAAGGTGTTATTGCAGCAAAAAACAAGCATTTAGTTGAGTGGCAAAGAATAAATCATGAAACACCAATTATTTTACTATGAGATAGAAATAGTAGTGCAGATAATGCATAAACTGAAGACTTTTTTTACAACAGTAATTTATTTTATCCCACGAGGGAAATATGCTAAGATGGAACTAATTGTATTGAATCAATGTGTTTAGATACCTATTTAAATTTTAAGCACAAATTCAATCTTATATCTTTTAGCAATGGTCCAGATTCAGAGTGCTGTATACTTAAAATTTTTTTAAAAAAATCTTTTCAAAATGGACATAGCACAAAAACTACAGAGGTCAGTAGAAATCTAGAAAAAATGGGACTGTGGGGTGAGGGCATGGAAATCATTCAAACAACCTGCTGGGCATTCAGAATAGACCCCTTGCTGTTCCCATATTACTTTTTCATGAAATGACCCATTTTGAAAGCAATTAGGTTATTGTCCTGTTATTCTGACAAGGAATTTTCCAATTTATAACTAAATCTGTTCATAACCACTTTGTACCCACTTCTTGTGTTGACAATTGCCCTTTACCTTGAGGGGCTTCCCCCCACACCAGTTTTTTCTCTTTGATTTCTTTATAGAAAGCCTGCATTTGCTTGACTGAAACAGGTCATGCTAATTTAGCCTTCCCTATTAAAAGATGCCTTCCATTTATTAGCCAACTCAGAAGAAATTTTTCTCAATATTGACTCTCTGGGACCCTCACCAGAAAAAAATCACAAACCACAGAGGATGTTTGCAGAAATATCCAAGTTGTTCCTTACATTCAAAGTCTCTGAGAGTTAGCAGAGCACTGCAATTTTCAGAAGAGGTGGTATCTCAGAAACAAAGTGGTATTGTGATAAGAATGCATACCTATTGGCTTTATTGAATAGCCAAGGACAACTTTCATGGATCTTTATTGTTGTAATCAGAAATTACATTCTTATTTCCAAAACTAATTGTCATCCTACCCCTGTCTCCCTTGAATACATATTTCAGAGTAGCTTTGAATTGCTTCTGGTTTCTAGCCAACAGAATGGATTTTACAATTCATGACTGAAAAAAGAATGACATTGAATTTAACCTTCTAAACGTAATCCTTTTATGTCTTGATGTCTTGTAATACAGTCATCTTGTTTTTAATGGCAGCTGTTTCCTCAGATTTACAGCTCAATTTTCACAAATACATGAAATACTTATTGTAGGTCTCAAATGACACATGTTCAGGAATGTTACAATAAAGGCATTTTTATAGTGTTACCAAACATATAATCAAGGTCTCGAGAGTCTTGTGCCGAAGTGCTACATTATGGTTTTCTCCTTCTGGCATTAACTGTATTAGATGGTCTGTAGAACCCGATCATTTGTCCTTTGTGGAACATTCACCTTTACCAATTGTCAAATAAAAGCTGCTAAAAGACATATCTTGCAAAGAGCATTTATAGAGATAGACACATCTGCAACATTAACTATACATTGGGAATGACTATCTGCTACAGCTTTAGGGGAAGGATAAGTTTCAGAAGACTTTAGCATGTTTAAGGCTAAAAATTAATGAGTTTTCATGCCTGATTTCCACAGCGTATTCTAGAGAATACTGGGACCCTAGATGTTGTTAGTCTTGTGAGCGATTCTTAAATATTCTTAAATATTATAATATTAAATATTATCATTCTTAAATATTCTAAATAATACCCACCATTCCATACAAGAATGGAAAACCTCTTGAAACAAAGTAAAGGAATTTTATGTGAGAGGGATAGGAAAAAGAAGCATACAGGACCAACTCCCATCAGCTGCTGTGATCTTGGATAAGGAATCACCATGTCCACAGCAAAGGGGAGAGGAGTGAATATAGGAAAAGCTGTACAAGGCATAAGGAAAAGAGTGTGGCGTGTACCAGGATTCAAAATGTCTTCCTTCAATTCTGTTTTTATCAATTACTGCTCTTACTCTCTACCTAGTTTTGACTATTTCTCTTGAGCTGTGATTTGCCTCTGATTTTATATAATATAGATTTGACCCCATACAATAATCAGCATATGAAGAACGTTTCTTGTCTGCCAACAAATCAAATTTCCAAGCTTTCTTTTTTTTTTTCTACTGTTAAAATCCAGTTCTTCTCCCTCCTCTTAGTTTGAATTACACATGTTAAATATTGTATGGCTAGTATCTTGTAATTTGATTATTCTATTGAACTATTACTGTTGTTTGTGTTTCTATAATTTTATAAGTTTTATCTGTGTTATTTCTCCTGTCTCGACTCTTTGATTTTATTTGTTGTGTTAAAATTTTTTTCAGTCACATAAAGGTTTATAATAAATATTTAAAATATTTATTTAAAATATTTTACGGCTAAGTGAAAAAAATGTGTAACATAATTGTACACACAGACAACTATGTACACATGTTTATGATATGTCTCTCTGAAAATTGTTTCTCCTTAGTGTACAATAGTGTACAACTAGTGTACAATACATTTTCTATGCCAAGAAGCATTGTGCTTCTCAGAAACACTAAGCAAATAGGCTTATATTTGTGTACCAAACTTAGGTTTGCTTTCAAAGCCTGGAAACGGCCAGTAAATTCCAGTAATTTTTAAAATAAGTCTACTTTTGTTATTTTGGAATTCCTCAAAAATTTACATGGAATATGTCATAATATCTAAAAACCTCATCATTCTGTATGTAGAGACCTCAGTAAATAATAATCAGTTGAGACTGAAAATTAACCACAATGAACTACATGTTCAGAAGAAAATGTTCTGCTCTCATCATTGCATTTTATTTCCCCTGATCCATATGCCCATTGTAACAATGAGAACTATGATACTGTGTATGAAACACAGAATCAATTTTTTCTGAAAAAAGATTATTTGTATCAATGGCAGATAATGTCTTAAATTCCTATATTAAAGAAGTAATACATTTTATTTATGCCAATGTCAATTACGTGGCAAAAGTCCAATGTGTTATACGAATATCCCAGCGCAAGGACAAAAGGTGGCAAAAATTAACTTGTGACAATTTACATTCAGTTGAGACAACCCAAAATCTAAAAATGTAAAGGGAATAGAGAACTCTTCTGCTGTGTCCTAGTTAGAACAACTGGGACCGATTCATCACTGGATGGGTATAGCCCAAAACTGTGTATTCTATGGCCCTCCATACCATTTCCCAGAAACTGTTGTCGGGGGGGGGGGGGCGGGCTGCCTGTGGGGGGGATGTTCCTGTCCTCATACCCTTTTATGGAATTCCCCGCTCTGAGCATCCTCATACCCTTTTATGGAATTCCCCACTCTGAGGGAAGGATTGACCATTCCTTTTATGGAATTCCCCACTCTGAGGGAAGGATTAACCATTTCTGCCTGAACTGGAGAATATATAAACCTGGAGTTTCAGAACTTTTCTGCGACTCGTGGGATCCAGAGGAAGACTGCAGCTCATCGCTCTCAACCAGACGGCAACAGCTCTCCCACCAGCAGGTTTTTCCCCTCTCCCTTTACTTTGGACTCAAGGGGGGGCCCAAGGAACACCACTTTGTTCATGCCCCAGGGTGCTGGGTTATACATTTGGGTTTTGTGGGTTAAGACCAATTGTTTGTTTGTATGATTGTACTTACTGTATTATTTTAATAAATTGTTATTCTGACTTATAATCTCTCCTTTGAGTTGAGTTCATTTCCCCTGCTGGTTAAATCTTAAACCAGCACATGGTGTAATATACTTTCTCCTTCCTAACATTAGATCCTCCGATGTTAGAATTTCATTACAGTGGCCAACACTGGACATGAGTTGCTAATGTGATATATCCCAGCATTTTTTTGCAAGAATATTGAAAACCTATTGAGCTATGGCTTTATTAATGCAACCATTGTGGTGGCAAAAATAGGTAGGTTTTTCAAAGCTGTTAATTGGTATGATGCTCAAATGGAAGGTCTTTGGAATTTCAAAGTTATTATTCCTTCATGAATAAGAAAATGGAATGAAGGTGAAAAAAAATCAGTCGAACGGGCCAGTTTTTCCTCCATGTCAGCTTTAATGTTCTCACACAGCTGCCATACAAGCACCATACAGCCACACTTTTGAGATAAGCTAAAACTCCTAGTAGTAGGAAATTTTTTAAGAAATCATGATGTTTTGGTCTACATTCTTGTCCAGATTTTAGTACCAAACAGAAGGAACTTCACACTTCTAAATGAGACACAGAAGTTTCATGAGTGCCTTTCTGTGTTCCATGCCTTTGAGAGCTAAAATGCCTCTGGGACCCCCATAATTCACTGTGACTGACATGAACAACCCTTTATCTAGGGAAGCCAGGGCAAAACTGTAATGACTTTTTAGAAGAATAGTTCCATCAAATTAATAGCTGGCTGAGACTCAAACTTCTATGACTTGAGTACAAGCTTTTTGTGTACCTTAAAAGTAAATGTCTTGTCCTCAGAAAAGGCTGCTGAGATACATGTTTATATCCTATTCAAAACAGTGCAAATGTCTGACCCAATAAAAAATAAAATGCTAGTTGTCCTTCATTTGTAATCAGTTTATAGTAATATTTATAATATGTACTATATTTAGTCATAGATACCTAGATGATAGCTGTATTTGAAATCCATATATGTACAGGATTAGACAAATTTGACCAAGTTCTTGGATTTTGTAATATCACAGGCATTGTTTGTAATAACGAGGCATTTTTATCTGTCACATTACAGCAGAAAACACCATATATGTGAAGCACATACAGCATAATAGAAGTGCAGGATTTGTGTAAATAACTTGTATGTGGGAGAGTGTGAAAACAGAAGCTGTTTCTGTTACTGAACATTCTCAGAAGTCCTTAAACATATTCTCCCACCAGGGAGCATTTTGCAAAAACTGAGGTCTTAGTGTTTTCCTGTTTCAGAATCGTGATGCAGTTTTAAAGCCTCAGATATACCTGGTATCCAATAACACAGTTCTTTCTTGGTTTTAGAGTTTGCAACCTTATAACACTACTATTCTGCAAACAGTGTGAACCATGACTCAGTGTAGCACTGAAACAAAATATGAAAAACTACAGTATCTGCTTCATATCAATTAACCTAAATGAAAATAATTTGTATTAAATTTCTGATCTCTTTGTTGCACAAAGAGAAAAAAACTAGTTATCTGACACCTCTTCCTAAATTTCAGACTGAGAGGCCTAACAAAACTAACTAGGATTCTAAAAGTTCTATATTTATGTGTCAGAAATATTTCCCCAGAACTATAGTTTCAGTGACTGGTGAAACTAATATAATTAGTCCTGGATAGGCTCTTTAAAAATTTTTTAAGTCAGAAGCAGTTGAAAGCTTTTTATTAAGGAGACCAGTTGGACCTTAATGAAATTATATACTACTAATGGTTTTAAAAGAAAGGTTAAGCGTAATGGAAGAAGATATATAATCCACAGTCAGTTTTTAATGTAATAAAAGCAATTGGTTTCTCTGACTTGAAAGAGATAGCATGTTCTCTTCTCAGTAATGCTAATCCTGGCAGTTGCTCCTGGCTATGTATCTGATATAATTTTGAAAGGTACAAAGGCATGAAAAACTTCTTACATGAAACAGAACTCATGGATATTAAGGTTACAGAGGGTGAAGTGAAGAGTGTAGGCTTTGAAGAAAGCAAGGAAATTTTCAAAGCAACTAGCTTTATATTCTTTTTCTAGAGCTACTCTGTCAAAGATACTTAACTCAGCTGTCATTTCTTCCTTACTAAAGCCATATGTTTCACAACTTAAATTGGCAGATCCATCTGTGTTATTGATAGTGAATAGCAGTGATTAACTGCACACTCTGCATACAGATCATTCTGCTGTACACAGACCCAGTTTTCATTTAAAAAAATCCAACAACCAGATCTGCCAGCTACAAGTCATAGACATTTTCAGATTTCTGACCAGGAACAGAGAAGAATAAGATCTCTTTTTTCTTGCCTGTATAACTTGTGCAAAGACTTTATGAAAAAAGCTGGGTTTTTTCCTGGTAGTTTTTTTAATATTTTCCAATTGACAATAATTATTTTTCAATATTTACAGTGGCTTTAGAAGAACACACAGATAGCATACAAGATATTACTCCATTCCATCATGCAGAATAAGCTTTTATCTATTGGAAGAATTAAGTTTTAAATTCCATTAGGTAATAAAGTTTCAATAACAACCACTGGCTCGTGTCACCACCTGAGACATATCTGGTAAGATTTTTCAGTTAATAAAATACTTTATTTGATAATGTAGGTTATGTGGGTTACATTCTGCAAAAGTTGAGTCTTCTACATTAGGAGGTAGAGGGAAAGAAATTAAAACCATTGCAATGCCATCATAGTTTCAGTGAGATATCCTTTCCTAGGAACAATATGTTTCTCTCACTTTCAAACAGCTCTGACAGCACCATCAAAGAGTCTCAGACTTGCATGCTTCTTTTAAAAAAGCCACCCTTGCATAAGTAGCAGCCCCACTGATACTAGAATGCTTCTGCTTCTGGCATTATCCATTACACTGCAACAGGCAGGGGGTCTCATTCCAATATGCCAGTTAGCGCACTGCAGATTTATTTTGAACAAAATAAAAACCACCCATCCCTCCTAACATCTTTCTGAAATGGCAGCATTTGAGAAGCCAGAAGAGATGATATTTGAAAACTACCTGCTTTCTTTTAGAGGATGACTGATTACACCTTCAGAGAGCATGTGTAACCAACCAGACCTTGCCTAGCTAACATGTAAGAGGGGGAGAGTTCAGAGAGTCAGAATCTATCTCCAATTGAATGATTAGGGTGACTTGCATCCCCATGGCTGCTCTTCAGACTTTCAAGCCAAAACACACTCTGCCAGTGACCTCTGGGATGAGTGGTAGGAGTAAAAATCTTTGAATCAATGCCTTTCTCAATTACTTGGATGCTTCTTTTCTTTCCCATGTCATCCCAAGTCCAACTTAGGACCAGTACAGAAAACAGTTCTGTTTTCATGCAGTCACAGAACTCTATTGAGACAGAAGAACTTTTTAGAATTACGACCCAAGCCAAGACCATGAGCCATAGTCAAAGCTGCCATTCTTAGCCGCACTGTAGACCTACTTTTACTATAGGCAACTATAACTCACTTTCACCCTGAACTAAGTAAAATATGTATATTCTCCATACCAATAAAATTACATGGAAGATTTGCTTTTAGTCTCATAAATTCGATCCCAGAAAAAAAAAGTCATTGATTAGCACAAGAGATTAAGGATTAAGGCAACACTTATGCCTCAAAAAGTATGTGTCTCTTAATAAACAAAAACATTTCAGGCTTCCAGCAGCTTGTCAGCCACACATGAAGTTATTTTGAATGGAGACACTTCCACAGCAGCTGACATAAGGATGATTCTTAGAAATCGAAAAAAGTCCCCTTGATAAAGTTGAAGAGTAACGCTGATGTATACCAAAATCAAAAAAAATGGAGTGCAGTTTTTCATCCATGTGTGTGTCAGTCAAGTGGAGACCTGACATTTTCACAGTAATACTGCAGATATGTTTCTATCACCTTTCTTTAAGCAGAATCTAGGTGCAGTTCTTCGCAATGGAATAGGATTTCTGATTGAAAAGGAAGTTGCTCTAAGAAGGATAATTTTAAAAAAAAATTAATTTTGTTTTACTTTTTAGATTTTTTTTTCTGATTAATATAAGCATGGAGACCTTCATACAGGATATACATTCACTGTTTCCACCAGCACCAGATTTACTATAATCAGCTTATCTGTGTAAAAGACATAGTGAGGAAGCAGTGCAAGAAACCCTGTCTGGGATCTCCATCTCTGGGCTTAGGAGCTCCACGTAGGCTCGGGCCCTGCCCTGATGCCTGCTCCCAGCCTGGCAGGACCTCACCCTGACTATCCCAGCTCCATGTCCATACCTGGTGTCCAGTGATGATTGTGACTGACCCTGTGGCTGCTCCCAGTCCCTGTCAGCAGTCATGGTCTGCTCACTCTGGCTGGGTCCTACTGGGCAACATTGCCTGTGCCTCAGCTTCCCCTGCTACCTCAACTCACTGCCCTTTTTGGGGAACTCACTCCTGTCCATCTTTGGCAGCCCTCTCCTAACTCTTATTAATGGTTTATCAAGGTTTAGTGGTAGATCTCAGAGAGCATTAGTGTTCCCAATATATATGTATGTTCCCAATGTACAATGTTCACAAGATTCCTGGAAGAAAGATTTGTCTGCCATATCTTTGGCCAGCATAGGTTTCAAGTCTACAACCACTAAAGGCAGCAGTGAGCTGCCAGGTACTTGGTTGGACACTAGTATAGAAGGACTTCTGAAGACTTCAAAAACAGGGTAGGAAGGAATAAAATAATGAAATATAATATGGAAATCTTGGAAAAATGAGAGCACATCACTGCAAACAAAAGAAGTAGTTGTGTAATAGACTTCAGTAAGACAGTCTGGAAAATAGTATCAGCAATAGCTCGGATGTCCCATTTGAGATGAGCTGTGTTGGGCTAGGGAAAAATGATGGAAAGCTAAAACCAAGTGTTGTAAGAGGTAGCACACAAAATACAAGCCAATGCCTTAAAAACATGCATTTTCTATCTTTGATTTCTTTTCAACCTCATATCATGTGAAATTCTGATTATATAAACTGATTTTTACCTTACTAGTATGGAGAACATCTGCCTGTGTGTCAGAACAAAATGGTAGATCTCATCTCAAATAACATAATGTACAGGAAAGGAAAATATTGGTTTATTTTATACTTTTATAGATAAGCTGTGTTCCGCATTTGTATAAATGCATAATATATGCAAATTGTTCAAATATTCACTTCCTCTGCTCCTCAAGTGCACTCACTGCAAACAATCCACCACTCTGCTAGAAGATTAGAATACCTTGTCTCTTGAAATCATAATACAGAGATCCTGAAATTATCATCTCTGGCTCTTTGCACACATGTAGATCTTCTTCTTTTTTTCTTTTTTTCCCCTGAAGAACTGGAGTAGGATTTCTAGACTAAGAGTAGAGGTCATTAATAGTAGAGGGTTTCAGATCTTTTATTTTTTTTTCAATAACACTTTAAAAGTTGTGTCAAATAAAGCCTATTTGGTCTTCTAGCTGCACATGCGTTAACTTTGTCCTAGTGGTAATTTTAATTATGATTGAGGTACTATAAAGAAGCTGATAACTTTAAAAATATATTGCTGAAGGATTGCATCAAGGCTAATTATTCTCCTCCAACACAGAATTTGATAAAGAGCTTGAACTTTTTTTTTATTATTATTATTTTTTAGATGTGCTTAATTTTTCTCCTTTGTCAAGTGTTTTGAGCTATCTCTTTCCCATGATAAATGAGAATCCTTTCAAAAAGCACTTAGGGTCAGACAGCATACTATCTGCATGCATAGGAATGTTTGGGAAGGATTCTGCCTTTCAAGTGTCCATTCCCACTACCCTGTTGCTTGCATTGCCAAGGTTGTTAGCTATAGGGACTGTTCCTACGTATGATCTGAGAAAACTTTGACTCTCAAAGAGCCCTCTTCTGAGAGATCAAAAACAATTGTGCTTGTGATGGCTTTTTTTTCTGAAGTATCTGATTCACTCAGCTGCTTATACGGTATTCCCAGTTGTATCAAATTATAGTGAAAAAACCCCACCCAACTTAGATTAGTTTTCTTGACATTAATATAGGCTGTTTTAAAACTGTTTTCTGTTGTTTTTGTTAGCTTCTCTGTTTATTAAAAACTTTCCTAAAATATAACTGGGTAAATCTAGTGAATTCTACGTATGAACAACAACCCTTATGGGCAAATGCAGAAACTGTCCACCCTTACATAGACTAAATGAAAAGTTACTTTTGTTGTGTCCATTTTCATCTGTCTACACTCCTACTTCATCTACTTTGATATTTATGTCAGGGTTCAATTTTTCTTTTCCAGCGAAGACCACATGTTAATCACATTAAGAAAAATGAATGGATACATTTTCAGAAGTGCTGATTAATTTGACTTGATCAATTCCTGACAGCTAATACTTTGCAGTCTTGATTTTCCAGGGAGCTGGACACACATTTCAACTCTAGGTGATAAGTAAGGCAGCAAAAGCCACAGAATATCTATAAACCAGCCCAAAATCTCAGTCTGGGTATTCACACAAGTGAAAGCACTTCGTATTGGTAAGTAATCCTACTCAAAACCTGAACCTGCAACTCCAAATTTCCTTTTTCAACTCAGTAAGCCTGCTCTGAGGCCATACTGAACTCCTGGGAATGCCTTCTGTATTCGCGAGTCAAAGGAAGCTGAGTGAAGATTTCAGACTTTCAGTTCAATATTTAGGGTATATTTCTATTCATTAAGCCAGGCAACAGAATAACTTTCTAACAATTAGGAAAGATAGTATGCTTACTGCAATAGTACCCCTGTTCCAGATCTGTCAGAAATGATCTATCTCCACCACCTGAAGTATCACTCCAGAGGATCTTATGTCTTTAAAGTCATGTTCCTAATCCAAACTTTTTAGCATTTCAATGTTTCCTTTACTCATTTTTTTTCCTTTCCTTTCACCTCCTCATTTCCTTTCAGCTTTTTGTTCCTTGATGAGCAAGGAACAAAAAGAGTCGTGCTGGAAATAACACTTTTTACAGCAACTTTTGAATTTGCTAGAAATTAGTAGTAGGCAGGATAGCTCATTTCTGCTTATCACAGAAATGAGGAAAAGTTCTAAAATGTGACTGACTGTGGAAAACATTAAATGGCTAAAGTAGAAAAGGAAAACTGATGTGAAAAGGCTATAATGAAGCATTAGATAATCTGTCCAAAATTAATTCAGTCCATTTTCCTGATTGATATCTGTCATACAATAGGCAAACCCCAGATGTCATGCTAGAGGTTTCTCATGGGCCTATCTCTAAAGTGTCTGCCTGGTGAAAGAATCTCCAAAGTCTCCCTCAATGCAAAGAAACAACAAAGAAAAAGAAAAAAAACCCAAAGAACAAAAAACCCAACCCCCTCTCTAACCATCAAACAAACAAAACTGAAGTACTAAACAAAACCAACCAACCAACAAAAAACAAAATAATAACAACCCCAAAATCCGACATCCACAAAAATGACAGAGAAGGATGAAATGCAGGGTCAATATTTGAAGAACTTCAAAAGCTCTTAGAAGACTTCATATTTCACAAAAAATATTCAAAAATTAGGATACACTGAGAACTTTCACAGTGGGAATGCCAACCTCTCCCAAAAAAGGACACTGTAATGGCATTTCAGCTCTGACCTTCCCTTTTCAAATTTGGAATCCAAGCTGGGAAATGTAGAGAGGTTTCTTATGTGGCAATTCAGATGTCAGCCAAAGCTCCTTGGCACTGCCTGTGAGTACTGCTGACCATTCACATGCCAGGTACTGCATTACTGGGCTTACAAATTGAAGTAACTTGAACTGGAGGGCAGTTACTAAATTTTTAGTTTCAATTCATTGTGTCAGTTTCTGTATTGTACATTTAGGATAGTCATATGTTATCGCAAAATAATTTAACTAGTTAGTAGTAGCAATACACTACTTGAGAACATATTTCCAATAACATTGCTATCCTTATTCCCACCACTGTGTTAGGTGGCTGTTTTCATAGACCTAGAGCCTAATTGGGCTGTTTTGTAATGTTTCACAATAGGCAGGATCCAGTTTCAGTTCTCTAGCACAATAGCTGGTAACTGACACCCAAGGTTTTTTTGAAGGGGCTTGCGGTACTAAAGATTCAATTCAGATTATTTTTTTATGTAAGCAAACTCAGAAGTTGTTTTTCTTTATGTAGCTACCACTTATTTTAGAGCTCCTGGTCAATCACTATCTCAGGATTACTGTTTGCTTTCCTTGTTTAAGCAACGGTGTTTCAGAGCGTATGAATTACTATGGTTACAGTCTGCATAGTAAAGAACAATAGATTGCCCTTGACAGCATTGTTTTGCAATAATATTTAATAATTTCTGATGTTCTGGCACTTTTACAAATCAAATAAATATGGTGAAATTCTGGAAAATATCAGCAAGTTTATAAGATATTGGAAGGGTTAAAATAGTCTTGCAGGTATGAAACTTTTTGGCAGACAAGAAAATAAAGACTAAGCCTTTTTTCTAACTCTGTTTTACTTTAAGAAGGACTTTTTGTTTAAAAACTAATTGCTTCCAGTATAGATTTACTTTTGTGAGAGATTTAGAAGACAAAGGTAAACTTGTGTGACCTTTGCCCAGAGTTCTGAAAATAATAATATATCAATGAAATTACTCAGTATTACTGAATGTGATTTCTGCCAACCAAGACAATGTATTAACAAAATCCTCATATGGCATATCACAAAAATAAATGAAACACTTATTGAACAATTTTTATGAATTCAACAGAAGTTATATTAAAACATTTTATTGATACATCTGTCTCACTAATAATTTTTCCATGTTTTAAAAAAAGTCATGCTACACAATTCTACAAGAGATCTTACTATTTCAAATAGCATTTATGTACCAATCTTGAAGGAAGGAGAAGAGCATTTAAATTACATATTTTAAATATGCATAGTGTATACTTAGATGGCCTCTTTTTACATTTGATTTCTTTTTTCTAAGTAGAATTACTCTTATTAATGCTGGCCTTTCTTTGATTTATGTTTATATAAGATGTGTTTATCAAAAAAGTATAAATTCTGTGGGATTCCTTCTGTTCTGTGATCTTCTTTGAGACTGCTCTTTCAAGGACTGGTTTCAGTTCCCAGGAGTTTCTCCCGCCTTAAGAGAGTACATGCTTTAACATGTATGTAAATGGACAACAGTTCTTGTCACTGATTTTGGCAATAAAATCAGCAAATCTAATTTGATTGATTACTTATATACATACATATACATATACATATATATATATGCATATATCACACACATATATATATACATATACACACATCCATACATATATATACACTCATACATATTTTTTATATATATATGTGTAGTATATGTGTATACACGTGTATTGATGCCTAATGGTGCTGAGGAAAAAAAACTCCGGAGCAGTTAATTTAGGATGAGATAAGAAAAGGGTTTAATTTGTTCCTAGGCATAAAGATCATGCGCGTGCAGGCCGTGTTCAGGTGTTACAATTTATAATACTGCCTGACCAATCCAAGTTTTGTCCATCCTGTAGCTTTTGCCCTGTCCCCCCCCCCCGGCCCACTCCCTGGGAATTGGGTCAGGGGGCTTTTCTTCATCATCTTCATCTTCTTCAGAGCACAAAGGGTACACGGTCACCCAGTTCTTGACTGTGTTCTGTGGTTCAGGCCAAGATATGAGTGTTCTCTAAACAGCATAGGCCTTGCCTTGACAAAAACCTAAATATTTTCTACTGAAATTCATGGGTAGGATTGATATGGGGAACATAGAATGGGGTGATGGGATAGGGAATGTGTAAACTACTTGTGCTAAAGGGTGAGGGAATAAGGGCTGCAGCTTCTAAAATCTACTTTTACTACTTAACTACTTATAAAGCTTATAAAATTAGGAAAATAAGAAAAAAACAGATGGACCTTACGGCATCAGTGTATATATAACATTATGAGTCTCACCAAAATATAAAATTAACTTCTGAGTAGAATAATTGTGGGAAATCACCTCATATCTGACAATAATGTAACTACCCAATGTGAACAGAATACAGCAGAATTGTAGCAATGGTTTTAGGTAGGGGCTGGCTGATAGGCTAGAGCTGCCTTTTCCAGCTGGTTGCATTATTATCTCTGAGTTCACAACTGAGAAAATGGCCTCTTCTACCCAGCCTGACACTTCAAATTAGAGAAAGCTAGGTCTCAGTAAGGATCTATTCTGCTTATAATAGGCTAAGAAAAGATGAAATTGGTCTCCACAATATGAACACAAAGCTTTCAGGTGACCTTTTCTTTCCCTGTTAACTATTACTTAGTATTATGCCAGTCTGTCACATTCCATCAGAGGAATTGTTGTATGGGAGCAGACTTGGGATGAGTCTAGGTTACCCTAGGAGAAAAGGTTATGAAGTTCTTCATCAGCTTGACAGCTTAGGATTAGCCACCTGAAACATCTTTGCAAAGAGTGGACAGCCTAACACAGGAGAGGGATGATTATGCAATAGTGTATTACTTTAAAACCATAATAAATTTGGAAGTGTTCTAGCCCAGCAATAAATTTTTATTTGCTGTTATAACGGAAGTTCAACAATGATGATAAAATCTCAACTGTTTGTATAATACCATCTGGATGTTTACAAGAAGTATCCAATATGTTAACTATCTAACATGAAATTAAGTATATATAAAATAAATCCACAATCTAATCTGCAGTCCAAATCAGTGTTCTAGGAAGTAAAATGGGGCTAAACATATAAATTATTTTCATTGTTGTTCAGATGACCTGAAATTAATTCCTTTGTAAATGTTACTAAATTAAACAGAAGACTGAACCTCCCCCGGATAATTTCAGGTTGAGAAAATATGTTATTTGATGAAATAAGAAACTTTCCATTCTGTTTCTGGTCCCTGTGTTTTAATTAAATCAAAATAAATTGTAGAATGGAATTCCTCTTTAAAGAAGAAATTGAAACATTTTTATTTGAAAATGGTAGAATCGACCATTTTGAAGTTTTTATTATCCCTGATCATACTTTTTTTCAACCAAAGGATGCTCTTAAATTTTATAAATGGTTTAACCTATTTTTCTGAAAGGATTTTTTTTCTTGCAAGTTTTTGTCACCTATGTCAGTAAGCTGTATATTGCACACACATTAAATGAAGAAGAATGTCTGTATTTTCCTGCTGAAAGAGAGAAAATGCAGCCTACATGAAGTCATTTACAGATGTGAAAGTCAAGTGGCCATGTGTCCTTCAACTCCACGTGGTAATCTCACTGCAGACACCTGTGGTCAGAGAAATAATGGTGCCAAATCACAATATTTCCTGAGAGTACTAATCCCTGCAGTCACTGGGGTCTCAATTGAACTTTCAGCAAGAAGATAAATTTCCAGACACAATAATTTTATGTAAGAGGCTGGAAACTCAAATGCAGAATAAAATTTCAGAATCTAAAAGTGTTTTCACAGGCCCAGGAGTATTACACAGAAACACCGTGCTTTTGAGGGAAACAGCCCTGGGGAGCCTGTTCCAATGCTCAACCACTCTCTGGTGGGTTGACCCTGGCCAGATGCCAGGTACCCACTAAAGATGCTCTCTCACTCTCCCTCTGCAACTGGACAGAGGAGAGGAATAAAAAAACCATCTAAGGTTGAGATAACAGCTGGGAGAGGTTTACTTACTGATTCCCTTCATGGGCAAAACAGACTCAAAGTGGGGATAGTACTTAAATATGTTAGTAACAGGATTAAGAGCCAAAGAGTGAGAAATAAAACAGTCTTAAAACCACCTTCTCTCTACCGCTGCTTCTTTCCATGTTCTCCCTCCTACCCCCAAGCAGTGCAGGGGGACGGAGAATGGGGGTTGCAGTCTGTTGTTGTTTCTGCCCCTGCTCAGAGAGAGAAGTCCTTCCCCTGCTCCCATGGGGTCCCTCCCACACGAGGCAGTCCTTGATGGACCTCTCCAGCATGAGTCCATCCGTCGGGCAACAGTTCTTCCCAAACTGCTGTCCCGTGGGTCACTCCTCCATGGGGTGCAGTCCCTCATGAATGAGCTGTACTGATGTGGGTTGCCTACAGGGGCCACAAGTCCTACCCGGGAAAAATCTGCTCCAGTGTGGGCTTCCCTCTCCACAGGCTGCAGGTCTCCAGCAGGACCCTGCTCCATCCTGGGCCTCCCATGGGGTCACAGCCTCCTTCATGCATCCACCTGCTCCAGCATGGGCTCCTCCATGGGCTGCAGGTGGGTCTCTGCACCCCGATGGTCCTCCATGGGCTGCAGGGGCACAGCTGCCCCACCATGGTCTGCACCACGGGCTGCAGGGCCTCAGCTCTGGCTCCTGGAGCACCTCCTCCCCCTCCTTCTGCACTGACCTCGGTGTCTACCTTGTTGTTCCACGTTCTTGCTCTGGTCTTCCCTGGCTGGAATTCTTTCTGTGCAACAACCTTCTGTTCTTAAATATGTTATCACAGAGGCGTTAATATCATTCCTAATTGGCTCAGCCTTTGCCAGTGGCAGGAAGTCTGTCCTGGAGGCGGCTGGCATCGGCTCCATGTGACAGGGGAATCTTCTCTTCTAGTAGCTTCTAATAGAAGCCACCCCTGGAGCCCTCCCCCTTCTCCCCCTGCCCCCACTACCAAAACCCAGTCACAGAAACCCACTGCAACCCACTACAACAACCTTTATCTACACAACCTAAACCTTCCCTGACACAACTTCAGGCCATTACCTCAGGTGCTGTCCTTGGTCACCACAGAGAAGAGATCAGTGTCTGCCCCTCCTCTTCCCCTCACGAGGAAGTTGTAACTGCAATTAGGTCTCCCCTCGGTGTCCTCTTCTCCAGGCTGAACAGACCAAGTGATCTCAGCTGCTCCTCATACGGCTTCCCCTCAAGGCCCTTCACCATCTTCATTGCCCCCCTTTGGTTGGCTTCTGATTAATAGCTTAATATCTTTCTTATATTGCAGTGACCAAAACTGCACACAATATTCCAAGTGAGGCTGCTCCAGTGCAGAGCAGAGTGGTACAATCACATCTCCCTCAACTGGCTGGCGATGCTTTGCCTGATGCACAGCACCAAGTCTGACAGAGTTCAAGAAACGTTTGAACAATACTCTCGGGCACATGGTGTGACTCTAGGGGATGGTCCTGTGCAGGGCTAAGTGTTGGACTCAATGATCATTGTGGGTCCCTTCCAATTCAGCATATTCTCTGATTCTGTGATCCCTGAATTTTCAGTATGGGAGTCCAGCAATATTGAACAAGGTAGAGCAGGGAATGATGGTTGAATGTTGTAGGAAAAGGTGGATCAAAAGGTGAAAGCAAAAAATGTGAAACATTTTAGCAGCTTATAGAAATAGGGGTGAAGGAGACCCTACAGCCAAAGGTATGACGTGCTCTTGGGTATTTGGATATTGTGACGAGTTCCAGAGGAAAGTTTGCAGAAAAACAGAAGTTTCTTTGTCACTACATAAACAGGCATCATAAAGTCTGTGAGAAGTAATATACACTAAAAGTCAGATTTTAAGTACAAATATTGAATTATAATTGATTGGGGATGTACATATGAGAGACATAGGTTATGTACAAGAGGTAAGCCAATGTGGCTCAAGCCAAGCAGGCCCTGTTTGTCTTGGCAAATATTATTATATCATTATTTGTAGATTTTAATCTCTTTACCAGGACATTGCAAAAGCTAAATGAGAATTATTCTTCTGCATCTGATGGAAAGGAATGAAATATGAATTGAATGTTACAGACATTGGTTTTGAGCATCAGTTTTTTATTACTTTTGTGATTCATCCCAAAATTATTTGAGTAGAATATGCAAGTGTTCTGTTGTGTTCTGATAGAACTGAGGTCACCAGATACCAGTCACCAAATATTTAAATATGATACAACATATTTAAATATAAATTTGCCCTTTCAAAATTAAAAAATCAATCTAAAATGTTTTATGGACTTCTAAAATATAAAATCCAGCCTCAAACATAATATTTCAGAGTTGAAAAGGCTGTTTTCTCTTTTATTATTCTTTCACTTTATCTACACAAAACTTCTCATTGGCTTCAGTGAGAAAATGCCATAGTGGAGAACTCCATGTGAAAATGGTTTAAAATATTTTTAGCTTTTGTATCATATATTAATTCACATTTAAGATTTTTTTCATAAAAACTCATAGATGAAATTAATATAAATCAAATTACATCAAAGAAGTTGTACATTTCTTTAGAATGTGTGCAAGGTGTTCAACTCAAACAAAAACGAAATCTGACAATTGAAAGCATGACCATTTTAATTAGTGACTGTTAACAGATTCAAAGGTTGAACCTTGAAAGGTTAGATGCTGTTTGCAAGCTACCAATCTCCAAGTTCCTAAAGAAAGAATCATAGGAATAAGAAGTAGGAATAAATTAAGAATAGAAAATCATACTATTATATAGTAATATGATATTTTTTTAATAGAAAGCTATTCCTAGCTCATAAATGACATTAAGTTCTGGGAATTTCAAAGCCATTTAGAGGAGTTTAGGTGCTTAGACAGTGAGTTTTTTGGTGGGGTTTTTTTGTCCTTTTTTTAGTTTCTTTCTTTTTCCCTTTTTAATACAATGCAAGTGTGTAATGACAACTTCTGTATAAAACAAGCTTTTGCATTTACTGGAAACCTGAGAGCATGTTGAAGTCTTACACATTCCTCATCCTTATTATTTTTGCTCCAGAATGCCCTGAGCTGAAGCAGTCAAGATCATGATCATGCATTTGATGACACAGAACACTCTATGTTTCTTTCATCAGAAGATGAGTCTGGGGCTTTGTTTTGTTTCATAGGGTAACTGCTGTGAAGAAAGACCTGTGGTTGACAGTTGCCTTTGCCAATAGTCCACAAGCTTTCTGACTTCTGTTCACTAGAAGTTTGCCCTACATGTTGGGAAATCATGATTTCTGCCTGGTTTTTAGTATTGATTAGGCCCCAGCAGATGGTTTACATATAAAATAATTCTTTTCTCTTTCGCCCTGCAGCAGAATTAGGCAAAAGAGTTAGCTAAAGAATTCAAACACCGGTGAACTTTTCCATAACTTCTATTTCTCCTTCTGAACAGTGTTTTGATTCCACTGCACTGGTGTCTAAAAGTATGGTTTTTCATTTCAGGACTGTTGCATATGCTGCACAACATATGGATCCAATCTTTTACAGGTTTAACTGTTTGATAGCACACAATTTTTGAAAGTTTCTGAATTATTTAGGAAAATTATTTCTATTGAGTTTTGGTACAAAACCCAGGGAGATTAAAATTGGTTAAGCATAGAAAAAATTAATTTATAATATGAATTATAACAATAAAATAACTGACAGTGATGGGAAGAATAAAATTCAACTAGAACCACTTAGCTTTCCTTACAGCTTCAATTTAGAACAACTTTACATATCTTTAAGATACAGAAAATAGTGTCAGGCAGGACGTGTGTACCTAGGTCAGCCTGTTCTCTCTGGGTGGGGGGGCTCTTGTGAAAGAACTCATAGCTATTATAACTGATTTATTGTAGCTATTGCAATTCATTATTGCAGTTTTATCTGACCATAGTGAAATCTCAGCTGTTTTGTTGTATAGGTTAGCTTGTTTATAAACATAGAACTTTTTGTTTTAAAATACCAAAAACTGTCTTTTTCCTTTAGTATATAAAGAGTGCAGTGGTGAAAGGATGATGCTGTAGGAAAGAGTTACTTCGGATCTAATGAATACAAAGGAGACATTTCTACCTCAGGAGGTGAATGTGTGGTCATTATCAGTCACATAAAATATTTTAGTTGCCCTCTGGAGTTGTGACTTCTGGGCTTTCATAAATCAGATGAGGTACTGGTGGTCAAATAGATTTATTTATATTCCTTGAGTCAAAAGAACTGTTTTTCCACAATCATTTTCACCCTGCACTAATCATCTACTCCTGTTTTAAAATAATTCTAAGAGTTATTTTTCAACACTGGCTGATATCCAGCAAAGGAAAACTACTGACTTCTATGCAGTGAAAAATGAGATCTTCCTAGTTTAAAACTAACTTGGTCTTCCATGAAATTCTACCATTTAGCAGTCAGCAGGACTTAGAAACCTAAATGCTTTTGTATGGGGGTAAGCATACACCTCTTGTATATGTACAAAACTGCTAACACCAAAAGCCTTGAGGACATCCAGAAATTTAAGGCTGCCCTGCTAGGAGTAACATTTCCTCTCACTCTCCCAAAAGCTCTTACATCTGAAAGATCGCTTAGCCCCTACTTGTGTTTTCTTTTTGTAATAATTTCTTGCTGAGCTTTGGCATTTTCTTGTTGCTTTCTTCACATTCCAATTATATGCCAGGAGAACTTAGAGATCAAATGAGTTTTATGCACATAGTTCTAGGGCAAACAAAGAGTCACACTACAGGTGGCACACGAATGAAAGTAAAACAGAAAATTGGTTCCAGTGTCACAAAAAATCCAGTCCAGATAAATTAAAAAAAAAAAAAAAAAAAAAAGGAGTCCACAAGGAAACAAACTGTTTACTATGTCAGGGAATGTGGTAAAAGCATCTGATTGTGACTTGAATGGGACTGTCTTCAGCTCTGATTGCTTTTAAGCTTTTAAAACTAAACGTTGAAATAGTTCTTTCTCAGGAAAAAAACCAAAAACCTCAAAGATGTTTTTTAACTTTAAGGAGTAGCACTATTGGCCATATTTATGCCTTCTTTCTCTCTTGGAGATGATTTGTGGAAATATTATTGTGAAAAGTACAAAATACCTAACGAAACCTGGGCTAGTTTGGGAAAGTTTTCTGGATTCTGTTTTGTTTAAATTCTGCTAAAAGCTGTATCGTTTGTTTCATTTTGATTACAAATATTCATTAGATTATATAGTTGATTAGGAAACCCAACAAACAAGTATCAGAAATAAAATTCTAGCATTCCATTCAACGGAGAGTTTCATCATATACTGTGAAAGAAGACAACTATTTAAAATACCTGTGAATAAAGTCAGCTTCTAGCAGATGTAACAGAAGTTCTGTATGCAAAAAAAGAATAAAGCAATGAAAAAAGCAAGTTGTCTTTGCTATGCTCTTATTCAGCCCTAGAATAATATAACCCTGGAATGATTCCAAAACATATAGTTATCGCATACTCTATATATCCTAAATAATTTTATAAATAGCCAGCATATCACATGGTAAAAAAAATAGGATATATTGAAGTGCATGGAGGGAGTGGTCGGCTGCATGAGGGCCTTCCAATGCATAACCAGAGATCATTATGTATCTACTAAAATTAAGTAAGAAAAGCACAAGTGATTTTCTCGTCTGTGCACTACTACACTGTTCCAAACATTGTATTCATTTATTAAAAAAAAAAAAATTCTCTGTCTTGACAAACTTTCATTAAAGGGTGGGTTTTCTCCAAAACACGTTTTTGGTTTGTTCTAAAAGACACTCACAATGGGAAACAGTTGTACTTTTTAAGTATTAATAGAAACATAGTTTTCTTAGGAATGGTAGAATTGCTGAGACAGGTTGTGGAGGTAGTAAGAATATCAGATGGCACCTCTGGAAATAAAAGCAACACTCCTAATTTCACTAAATAATCCCTCTGGGACCTTTAGCAAATTATTTAGGATACATTTTTCAAAAGTTCATAAGGAACTCATATTTAAAATCCCACTCACTTTCAGAGGGAATTAGTGTGCTAAATGTACCTGAGTTGCTTACAGATGTGGGACATGGTCTCTGAAACTGCTTATGGAAGTGAAACATCAGGGAATTAGAATGGCAAATTTTTTAAAGAACCTATTTGTAGAGTAATGTTGAATGATACTAACCTGCTTCAACAAGGTACAGGCAGAGCTTAAATTTTACAGTGGTTAACAGCTTAGAAAAATATATGGATATAGATGGAAAAATGCATGTTTTCTGTGTGACCTAGATGCATACTCTGCCTGGCTTCCCTTGATCAGGATTAGAAAGCTTACACTGCACAGCTGGAAATGCAAGAAGGTGATAGATCCCACCAATTCTGAAAATTTTGGCCAAGTCATTTCAGTTACTTAAAAGAGTGCTGACTGCTTGGAAAATTAGGACTATAAAAGCAATTCAGGTGACCCAGAGGAATCTCTGAGGAAAGCAAACAGCTCTTGCTTTGTTTTGTTTACTTCAGAGAACTCATTGTCTGGAAAAAAGCTGATTCTATAATTCAGTTGATTATCCCACTGATAATGAGGATAGAAAATTGCTAGAGATTTCTCATGTAGGACTGTTCCTTGTGATTAGCTTTTAATACTCCTAACTCAAAAGCAGCTTTCTTACAGTCTACGAGAAATCAGTGTTTAATCATCTGGGACCGCGAAGAAGAACGTAGCCCTCGCTTGGTGACAGGAAAGGGTAGCACAGAAACATTCTGAGGCTGGTGATAAAGTAGAAGTTATTTCATTTTGTTTTTTTGCTCCTCTGAAGGAGCACAGATAAGTTCACTGCTACAAGAAATAGGAAATGCCCTCAGGCACTGAAGATCTCAAGAGTGTGTGTGTCTCTCTCTGCCTCTCTCTCACACCATGAAAGAGAGTAGTTCTTTAAAAATCCTATTCCAGACAAATAACTGAACTCATCCCATAGAGCCAGGAGAGAAATTAAACTGCACTAAGTTCTAGGATTAATTGTTGAGGAAGACTTTCACACACACTGGTCCAGCAGTGAGGTATCAAAGGACTACATCGTGTGTTCCTAAATGTTATACCTAGTATTTTTGATTCACAGTTGGGATCAAAAAAAGACAGGATAAATAATTTTCCTTTCCCTCTTCTTCCTCTCCTCTCCAAAACTCCCACATATACATCCTTAAATATTTCTAAAAGAAACAAGTATTTTTTTGGTCTGTCAATAATCCAGAAAAAAAGGTGAAAACACACACAAATTTAATTATATAAATTTTTATTTTTTTTTGATTATGATTCAGCAAATAGCAGTAAACGGAGGCTGATGAGGAAACTGGAGGTAAGCTGAGGCTGTGCTCTGAGTGTTTATAGTTTTGTTTTGACAATCTGTTCCTTTGTACATTTGCCCTCATTTTGGGCTTCCTTCACCTTCCCCAGCCTGGATGATGCTCTTGGCCTTGGACTTGTGTGCCAGAGCTAAGGGCACTCCTTCCACATGGCCCTGAGCAAGCTCATTAAGGCATGAACGTTGAGAAAGAGAAGCACCTTTAATAAAGGCATCTTGCAGAGTTTGGGTGTAAGCAACACATCCAGCTGTTCAGCACTATCTGTCAGGGCTTTAGGGCTTATCTTGGAGACCCAGTGAAAATTAGTATTGGCATCTGATGTGCCTGGAATTTTCAAGCATTTCCAGTGCTAAAAAGAGGCTGGTATTGAGGACCTGTTTGTTTTGACTGTGTACTTCTATGAAATCTTTTGGCTCTAATGTCGTATATGTAATTTAGGTTTTGATAGGAACACAGGTGCTATTTGAGGGTTTGAATTCACAAATAAAAGAGCACCTCAAGAAACATGTATCCATGTAAATCCAAACTAATGAAGAGGTTCCTACAAAGTTTAGCAAAGCCAATATGTGTAGCTTCATAAATCTCTTCAATAAAAGCATACTGTAAAATTGAATTAAATGTATTAATACAATAGTGTTCTACTGTATTAAGCTAATGTACTGCAGCATGAAATGAACTTTATCCCTTCAGAAAAACAATCATTATTTAATGTAATTTTCTATGTGTAATTTAATACTTTAGAAATAAGGAACCATAGTCAATTTAAAATCATCATCTCAGCAAGATAGATTTACAGATTTCTCTTATTTACTTTGTCCTAGTTTTTTTCAGCCTTAGACTGAAATGCTCAAACCCAGATTTTCTTATTCCTGCACAAATACTTATTTTGCTATCACCTCCCCCTCAAATATATAAAGTTGCAACCTGAAGTCACTGGGCATATATGTTTAGCATCACGCCACGTGAAGACATAGCAGCCTGATTGGTCTAGCGCTGGGCCAAAATCAAGCAATGTGATATCTGGGTGGAGAAGCTGCAAGGCAAAGAGCTAAGCCCTAAATTGCTGACAGAGTTGTCAGTAGAGAAAGAAAATGCTCTACTGAGCCGTGAAGGAAGAAGGCTCCTGGCAACTCTGCATGTCGAGGTGCACTGAGGAGAACAGATACAGCCGTGAAGACCTGCTGGCACTGCTGACACACAGTGCCAGAGGCTTTCTCCCCTTGAAGAGGGAGCACAGGTCAAACAGCACACTGTAACCTGTAAATATGCTCTTAGACATCTCAGTAATAGCTGGCTTTCATATGTTCTACAAATGCCCAGTATATATTCATTTCAAAAAGAGCTCAACTAAAAATAGTTTCCACCATGATGCTTGAAGGAAAGACAACAGCCTTCTTTAATCATAATTGTGATCAGTTCCTATTCGTGATGAATGAAAATAGAGTGAAACAGGGTGATGAGGATCAACAACAGTTTCTAAAGTTTATCATTTTGCACCAATGGATATTTTGGGGCAAAAGAAATTAAGCTTACGATTACATAGCATCTCCTCCATTCCCTCAAATTTGATCCAATCTCTGGTGTAAAAAAACAAATTTTGTGATGAATTTTTAAACTGAAGAAAAATATTTGCTTCCCCTTCTGAGGGTTAATATTCTGTTTTATTAAACTTTCTACACATCTTTTTGTAGTTTTAATATACAGGGGAAAAGAAATCAGATAAGACCCTGCAGTAGATAAGAGATTATCAGTGGTCAGGAGAATGGATAGAAAGCAGAAGGTACCCATACAGATGAGAGCTGTAGCCAGTTAGCTGAAACTGATAGTGCAAGATTAATCCAGCTAAGGAAATTAGTTTCTGGTCAGTAGAAAATAATTGAACGGCTATACATTATAGTCAACAGTCTCAGTGGTAAAACAGAAAAACAAGAACTGTTGGTGCAGGACCTGAGAAATAACTTTCTCCAGGTAGCAGAAGCATATTAGAACAGCAGCCATGACATGAACACAGACATGCAAAGATTTGCATTGCTCCGGACTGATAAAGACATAAGGTGATTCTATTTTAAGGATATTAAAAGCTTCAGGAAATAAGAAGATATGAGATGCATAAAGCACAATCTTTTAGAATCAAAATCATGTGGGGACACATGATGAAAGATTAATTACAAGCATGACACTGGGAAGTTTTGAGTCAGATATAGATAAGGATAGAGATCTTCATGGTGTTTCTAGATGGAAAAATAATTCCAACAGTGATATAACTTCAGAATCTTCAGTTACTAGACATAGACTGAGAAGGAAATGAATAAAATATTCATAGACTCATTTAATCCTGGAGATGGTAGTTGAGAGATTTCTTCAACAAAACGTTAAATATAAAACTTGGTTTCAGTAAGTACTTAAGCTACAGATGGTGTTAAAATAAGCAAAGTTCTAAGATTGTAAATTAAATGGTAAGTATGTAACAATAATAAGATACTTGATTTTGAAATGGTAGACTTGGGGGAAACCCCCCCAAAAAAACCCTGGAAACAAAATGGGGAAGATAAGCAAGCTACTGAGAGACAGAAATGTGACAGAAAGCAAGAATTTATTTCAGTTGAAGGAACTATAAATACTCAGGATCTAAATCTTGGAAAAAGACAGAGAAATTCTTGTGGAAAAAAACAAAAACAAAAACCAGACTTACCAGCATGAACACCTTGAGATAGATGTTTGAACTATATATAGTATCTGAAAGGAATGGGGAAAAGGAGGGATGATCAGCAAAGTGTGTCAAAGTAGAAGTGAAAAAGTATAGGGAAGCCTTAAAACATCTGGGGACAGAACATGCAGGCGACTAAAAAGTGATGATACATGAAAGAAGAGCTAGTATGTAGTTCCTAACCTGAGTTAATATTTCACTTTATGTTCAAGTAACAAAGACCCTGTTGGCCATTCAGACATATGCATGAACATGGAGATGGAGTTTACTCTTGCAAAGTGTATGCTAGCTGAGAACACTGGATAGCCCAAAAAAGTTAGTACAGGATACTGTGTGTCTCTCAGCATATCTTCTTTCTTTATTTATTATTTTTTTAATCATCTGATTTATGATTACAATATTACAATTATGATTACAATATTATTAGTGGATTATGTATTCATTTGAGAATAGTCACAGGCAGAGAAAAGCAAAGGCAGAGAGAAACCATATTAACAAAGAGGGTAAAATATCCTGGGGTGTATCCCTTCATGTATCCCTTCACAAGGATTATGAAAATCTTTAAAAAAGGCCTGAAGAAGAATATAATACAAATAGACAATCTAAAAACTTAATACAATGCAGCATAGTTCTAACAAATTAATATCACATCATTCTAAGATCATACCACACTAATTTCCTTTGATATTTTCATAAGTAAATTCATTTGAATTAAAGGAAATAATTGATGATGGTGAAGAGAAACAGAGAAATCATAAGATGCATGAAGAACTCATAAAACACAGTGAGAGTTTATTGTCTAAGAAATTTTTTTGCAGAGTTTCTATAAGATAAATTTGGGACTCAATGTTTTCAAACATTTTCATTAAAGTTCTTAGCAGAAAAATTACAGTGCTGGGATGAAATCAACTGGTGTTGCAAAATCACTAAATGCATTCAGCATGAAGAAGAAAAGATCAATCAAAAAAATAAGAGAAAGGAGACAGTTCTCTGGAAAGAACATATAAAGCTGGTGAACATTTGTCTTACAAAGAATGCCAAAACTTTACAGAAATTCTCAGACTGTCTCTTAATACTGAATAATAGTGCCTATCTCAATTCAACAAGATGTTTGAGTCCCTTCCATATAATTAATGGCTACTTTGCCAGCTTTTTGCTGACTTCATTGCAAACCAATTCCCTCCATACTTAGTCTGAAGGAGATGGTCCAACTATGCACTTGGCACTGGTATCTGGAGGTGAACAGCCTGTTACACACCTCTAAGAAAATACTTAGCTATATAGGCAAAGATTTATTCACAAGTTCTGTATCTGATCTTATTAAAAACTTTTTGTTATTTTCTACAGCCACAGCATTGGATTAAAACTTATGCATAAACCAAGTTTAAAATATGAAACATTAATGTTCATTCTTATAAAGACAGCTCCTCTCACTGATACCCAGGAGATGAGGAAATGTACTCATATTTGAAGCTACTCATGTCAATCCTCACATAACCCTAAGGAACCTTTCCTTCTGGGAGCACAAAGTGAATGTGGCTGTTGCATTCTCACTGGCGAACTCCCTGCTGCTTCCACTTAAGTAGAAAAGTTTTAGCAGTTACTCCTTGCTATGAAATTTACATTGCTTTTGCTACATAACCTTTTCCTGGCTGACAACTATCTGATTGCTGTACTTGAGGAGATAGTGGGGCAGTCTGACCCAATCAAATCATTTGTAGAGCCAGAGTTCAAGAAGGTTTGGGGTTTGTTCATCAGAAGAAAGGTTCAGCCACACTTAGTATTGCTCCTGTCCGTCAGATCTGCTCCTGTCCGTCAGATCTGCTCCTTTCCCAAGTAAAAATGAAGTTTCTGAGAGATGCTGAAAATATGAGAGAATTATACTGGTAGAGAAGATACTCTTCATGGGAAGATTCATTAACTATTAATAGCCAGGATTTTGCTTGTTTTCTCTCCGTAACATTTTTTATTTGTTTTTTTGTGTTTGTGTAAAAACAATCAATTAATATGGAGAGTTCTTCTGCATTAACAGGTTAGTAGAATAGGGACAACTAGAAAAGCAGTCATAAATTACATGTTAAGACATTAATTTATCCCAACGTAATTGGAATTGCATAAGAAAGTGAGGTGTTGAAAGGGCCATTCTGGTTTTGAGCCCTCAACATGCGCGTACAGCTTTCATTTAATCAAACAAACATTACTTGAAGAATCAAAAGAACATGGAATGCAAACTACCATGTGCTTCAAGTCTCCAGAATCACCAGGCATTATTCCCAAATGTCAGGCAGGTTAGACAAGGTGAAGACCTCCTGGTCTTCAGGACACCTCTCAAACTGTGTGCTCTAAAATGTGTGTTTATGTAATGCTATCTAATTGTAAAATAATAATAGTAAGAAGCAGAGGATTATTCAGAAATTCAAGTGAACCAGGTATATCATGCTGTATGTTTCCACCAGAGCTTGTAAAATAGTGGTTGTCTATCCTGGTCTCTCCTTCATGTCTAATCTGGGCCTTACATACATTAGAGTTCAGGGAAAATATATTAATGAAAGAGTTAATAAGTATTTTGCTTTTCATCACTACCTTCCAGTGGTAATCAAAGAGCTGCAGAGAATGGATTTAAAAACAAAAACGCAAGACTCTTCCCAAGATCTTGAGCTGATACAGTGAAACAACCCAGTCGCTGAATATTATCACTGTTTGCACAAGATAACTATAAAGAGCAATTCAGTGTTTTTAAATACAGTGGCAAATAAAGCAAGCTGAAATGCATGACTGTATCTTCCATTTCTCATCATATGTGATACTATGAAACTAGTATTAATAGCACCCTTGTGAAACGTATTCCACAGAAATTAAAGAATTTCCTGATCCCCTACATGCAGAGAAGGTAACATGGAAACTGTCGCAGAATTATTAAGGTAAGGTGGTAGCAGTCAGGTTTTCCACCTTATCACTTTGCCTGAAGGGCAGAAGTAGCTGGGATGAAGCCAGAAATTTTCTAGCTCTTTCTGGTTGGATTTTTTGTTTGAAATATTTTGTTTTATAAATCAATAACACAAAGCCCTGAGGACAGGGACCAAAACTCTGGCACTGGTGAGAACATTATTCATCTTCCTTGGCTGGTTCTTCAGCCCACTGGCATACAATCTTACATCGAAAGTGATAGCCATGCCTAACAGGAATGGATGATAACTTATCTAAAGGCTACATCTATTTGGTCTGTATTATTATATTGCAGTTAAAAGGAGTTTTGCAATTGACTCAAATAAAATGGAGATTTGGGTCTGAAAGAAATTACTTATGAGTAGGATAAAGTGACTTTAGGTTTTAAAGCTACATCAGAGATACAGTAAATACATCTTTTATTAGATGATGAAGCTCATCCATGTGTATCAAGACAGCACAAAGCTTTTATATTACTTTTTATAGTTTAGAGATTCCACTATTGGAAAATGTTATAATAATTTTAAAAGGTAGATAGGTTCTTACAACCTTTATATAGTTCCTTCAAAGAAGGAATCAGCTCCTGCCCCAAAAGAAGTCTCATCAACTCTAAAAAACTAGAAGCTGATGAGGAGCTCTTACACCTATCTGTAAGTATGCGAAAGAAAATGTGAATTATCCCTCTGAACATGCACTCCTATACACACAACTGACATATATGAGTTCATTCAACGTTCATTTATTTGTGCTCCTTTTCATCACTCTTAATTGATGTAGAAAGGATTGAGAGAGAGAAAAGAATTTCAAAAGGCCAGACACTCCCCACAACATACAGCAGAAGAAAGCCTATAGGTGCTGGTGACTCTCTGTTGCCCTCTCTCCTGAAAATGTCCACCTTACTTTTCAAGCTCTTCAAGACAGAAACTTTTCTTTCCTAGTATGTTCAGAAAACCCTTGACATCATCATACATACGATTATAAAAACATCCATCATATACAGTTATTCCATGAATGTTATTTCCTTCTGACCAACCTGAAAAATTCTTCTGACTCCTTACACTTGTATCTGTCATCTTACATCTAATCATTTGTAACTGACAAAGCTAAATGTGCTCTGCTCTTTTCACCTTTCCTTTAGCGTCTTCTTGTAGTCTTTTATGTTCCTCTCTGTGGTCTCTTAGATGTGTCAACATTAGTGATCATAGGAAAAGGGAAGACTTCAAGATGATCTAATAGGTAATTCTGAATCAGGAATTGGTTTGACAAAGTAACACAAGCTAACCTGCACAGCCTGCTACACTATGCCCAGTAAAGCAAAAGGCGGAAATCGTCTTCAGAGACAGCTAGGCATTTTTATGGTTGAAGAAAATTGAAGGAGACAGTGACAAATCAGAGAGTAAGGGGTAAGATAAGCTAAAGAGGGACAGACTTTTTGGGCTAAGTTGGTTTTCCTTATGTAAGTAATTCTATGAGACCTCTAATTTAGGCAGCTGATGTTTTATGTTACATTGAGGTAAAAAGTTTGCTAACAAAATAAAATTTGATTTCATTGAAAAGCAGCACAGAGTTGTTTCAAGAGTTCAGGGCAGGTTAAATGTGACACATATGAGATTTAATATTTGAAAAACTAGCTTTTCTAGCTAGAGATACTGCGGATTTAATGTGCTTGATAAATCACTGTCATTGCTACAATGGGACTGACATAGCAGGTATAGAAATAGAAGCCCAAAGGAAACACAACATGTTGAAGATGAATGATATCAAACAATACTTTTAATGGAAAACAACTTGGACAGAATTGCCCTGAGTTACTATGGTTTTTTATCACAACATCTTTTAAAATGTTGCATTGCTTCAACAGTAATTTTGAAATTGATACCTGGGTGTATGAATATACTGTACAAATTCAGAAATGTAAGTGTATCTGATATAATATATATGGCATACATTATTGAAGGTAGCTTTGTTTTATTTTCCTGAACCAATCCCAAAGTAAAATATGTGAAAATAAAGTGCTAAAGGCTGGTTGAGTTCTAAGCCCTGTACACATTTGGATATTTCTACTACATCTATCAAATTTTAAACACAATAATGTAGATTACAAGCAATAACTAGCAAGAATATTATGGTACAGATTATGGAATGAGTTTTTTTAAGCACTTGCTTATTTGAGCAATGTGACTGCATTTGTACATGGACAAAATTTAGCTACGAAAAAAACATTAGAGGCAGAACTTAGGGGAGGTATTTGCACCACTTTGAAAATTAGATTCTAAAAATAAAGTCTTATAACCTTTGTCCAGACATTGTCACTAATGTTTATGGTATAATATGAGAAGCCACCTTGAATTTGCAAGCTAAAAGTAATAATTTTTTTCTGTTCAGTTGACATTATACAGCACTGTAGCATGCCATCCACAGAAAAGCAATGATGTAGGCACTGACAAAAAAGCAAAGGTATGCGAATAAAAGTCCATCTTAGGAAACATGGGGCATGTGGGGGGAAGAATTGAAAGAGCAAAAGTGAGAAAAACCCATGGGCTGAGATAAAAACAATTTAGTAAATGAAGGGAAGGTCAAAACAAACCTCTAGCGATGCCACGGCAATCACTCACTGCTCTCAGAAGCAGACCAATGCCCAATCGGTTTCTGGACAATAGTCACCTTGGAAAGTTTGCCCCACTACTTTTAATTATGCATGTGATATTACACAGCATGGAACATCCTTTTGGTCGTCTCAGGACAGTTGTCCTGATTGTGTCCACTCCCAAACGTCCTGCTCAGCCCCAGCCTACTCATTGTGGGAGGCAAAGTGAAAAACAGAGAGTCTTTGCACTGTGCAAGTCCTGTTCAGCAGTAGTTAAAATATCGGTGAGTACCAGCATTTGAGTCACAAATCAAAACCACAGCAGCACACAGATTGCTATAAAGAAAGTTAACTCCATCCCCACCAGACCGAGCCCAGTGAGTAAAAGCAATTTAGTTTCAGTCTTCATCATTGCCTGCCAGATGATAACAGATCATCTGTTATGCAGTATGATCCTGGTGCCATTAGAGTAAGTGCAAGTAGACCCTAGACCACAGTAAAAGTAGAACTAGACATTTTATCGTCTCTTGGAAGATCTAGCTACAATATTCTAGCTGTACCTGATTAAATGCCTTTGAAGCTAAATAAAGTATGAAAGTTAATTAAAATGAAAGGGTAGGATTTACGGAAAATGGATGTTGCAATCTTTATGCCCCTCTGAAATCCAAATCCAAGCCCAGGAATCTGGACTTCTTGTCAAGATAATGCTTCATTTTGACAATTACCCACACTTGAAATATGCTATTTTTTTCCTGTGCATGATTTTATATATAGACTTCCTTCATGTTCAGCATTTATTGCCAGTTTCAGTTGTGCAAGTAATAGTACCTGAGTCCTTCCCATCCAGTTGTTTATCTGTCTCCTTTTCTTCCAGCAACTCCTTGTTCTGAAGACTCTGAAGATCCCTGTCAAGAGTAAATAGTCAGATATTGTTTTAACTTTATTATCTACAAATTCCACGGTTTCTGCCTTCTAAGTCACAACCTATGTCAGCTGTACCATTTGAATTAAATTTACGCCTCAAATGGATAAAAGATAAAAAAACCTTCAGTGCACAGTTTTACAATTTTGTGAAGTTTCTGTCACAGCAAGAAAATGAAAGTTGTAGTGTTTTCCTTCTTTTAAATGATTCAGAGTGGTGTGAAAATTGCGGGTCAATATTTTTGTTAGCGTAATGTTGCTGAATGTAATTTGTTTTGCAAAATTATGTTCTTCTGTGAAATTCTGCCCAACAACCACTATTTTCCCTAGATGTATTAAAAAGCAATATATCCCTTCACAGCACATACACTCTTTCTCAACTTGTCAACACAAACAAAAGTAAGTTATTAAAGTTAATATATATTCCATTCAAAATATCAAACATTATATACTCTGGTAGCAGAAAGAGTCTGATTTTGGATCTAATAGTCAGTCATAAGAGGCAGCTTAAAAAATTGATCATATAATTTTGGATTGCTGAAAAAAAGCTCTCTGAATACGTTAGATATGTAGTCACTGCAAAAACCTATGAGCAGCAAATCCTACATTGGCTCTGTAACTGTGGTAAGTAATGCCAAAATGGGAAACAACTTTACCTAATGGAAATGGAAACAAAAAAAATATAATTGATTCAAGGGGATTCCTTGTTTCCTTAAATATGCAGTCAAGTTTGTATGCAACAAACTTCCTCCTGAAACTGATAATAACACTGGATCTACTGCAGAGTTGCCTTCCGCAGTGCTAAGTACATATGTAGTCAACCTGTTTGTTTTGTCACAACTGTTGCATTGGATTAGTCACATTCAACATTCATCACCAAAAATAAATCAGAATTAACTGAAGTTCATAGTTGGTTGCATTGACACTTAGATATTGACATAATCACTGTCTCTCAAAATTCACAAGGTTGATGTGCACAGGCAAATAGAAGTAACTATTTTTGCACAGTCATCTACCATTTTTTTCTATGATTAAAATTCATAACAGAATATGAAAATCACACTCTTTGCAAGATGTTTATGTATATGCATATATTTTATGTATGCAGCTGTCAGTTGGCAGCTTTTCCTTTTCTAGAATAACTGCCAATTCGCAGGAACAGTCATCCCCTGTGAAACTTACTGATCATATTCATCATGTTCTTCTTCATGGTTCTTCTTCATTATCTTCTTCTTCAGGTAATGATCCTTTTTGTAAGGTTAGGACCCATATTTTTTCATATAGAGTGTAACCATAGGTAGAAACAGCCATACAACAGAAATGCTGAGGGCATTCCTTACAGCATGCTGACAAAGGAGCTCAGACATTACTTGAGAAAAATCAGGGCATACTAGCTCTTCTAGTTTAAATGGGAATTGCTTATTGACTGTCACTATAAATACCGATGTGATCTGGGTAAGCATTAAATAAATTAATGCTACACATGGCTCCAGATTCACTCCAGATTTTATCACAAAAAGTACTCTCACTAGTGCCTGTATGCTGCACTCATGACCAAGACTAGCTTTGCAAAATGAAATGTAAACAAAGGTAGGGGTGGGAATATGGTATTTACTAGGAAATAAAGTGAGAAAGACTGGTGACACATATGGGAAAATAGTATTTCTGATAATGCACTCTTCCTTTTCCTGTCACTAGGTTCAATCTGGAGACAGGGGCTTTTTCTGATGTGCTTCTAGGAGCAGCACTAATCCTGCTCCAGGTGGAGCAGACTGGTTCCAGAGCATCACCTCTCCCACTTGCAAAGTCCTGATGATCTTCAGTGTCTCAAACCCACCCTGGAGCTCAGGTTGGGCTCACCCTACGTCTGCATCCCTGTACCCACAGAGGTCCGAACACAAGGAAGCAGGAAGACAGGAGCACTTTTATTTTTAGATGTAGGATGTTACTTCTGTGGGAGGCAGTAATCCCTATGATTACTTTGTGACAGAGAGGAAGTCACAGATTTTGCAAAGGCAGGATAAAGCCTTTATGAGAGGTGGCTTCTCCTTGGCTCCTATCAGCCCTCCAGCTCAAGTGAGAACAAGGATGCCTTAGCTGTCAAGGTGGCAGGTTCTTGCTGCTGCAAAAGATGCTTTATGACTGGGTCCTTCTGAACTTGGACTTTAAACATTTCGAAAGCTGGAATTACATCACAGAAGATGTAATATTTCTTGATTGAAGCAAATCAGAAAAAGAAGTAGGGAACAAGTACTAGGAAGAAATTTTTTTGAATGTCTGAACAGATCAAAAAGCTACATCTCAAGCAGACAACAGGATACAGTGTCAAGGATAGACCATGAATGAATCGGTATGGGTAGCTTAGATCAATAAAATAAGAATTAGCTACTTTTCCCATCTAGGGTCACATGCTGGCTCAACAGTTAGCCCAAATCATCTTGAGAAGTGATGAAATTTTGAATAGACCACTTTTCTCTGTACTTCTTGTTTTCTCCACTTTTTCAAAAGGCAAACTACCCTTTGCTTTTGTCCTATCTGGCTCATTATTTGATTTCTCACTCTTCTCAGAACTAGCTAGAGAATATCCAGGAATGTTTCCAGCTTGCCCACAAGCATCAATGGTCTCTACTCACCTCTCTATTCACCTCCTGTTGCCTCTCAACTACATTACTTCTTCCTAGTGCCATATATCTACACAGAAACTGGTATATTATTGACTTTAAAGGCATTTTCCCCACTCTGTCTTCCTATGATGGAAAGCTTAGCTTTTAACGAGGCTTGTTGACTGAACTGTCCTTGAAGGTGAAAAGTCCTTCCTACTGAACACTTCTATCTCTTTACCTCTCTCTAGATGTCTTCTTCCACCTCGACCCCTGTATTAAATCAAAATTACTAAATGCATAATGCAAATCATTGGATCATTAGTATTTTTATACTTGCTGTACAAACCTGACATTTAGACATGTCAGTAGTCTTGGACTGGGATAATTTTAGAAATGATATTTGGAAGCTTTGACCCTATAGACTATGCAACTGCTCAAACATTGGCACTAATTTGGTTTGCTTCCCATTGTAAAGCCCTTTTGATACCTTAGATGCTGTTAAAATTATAACCCATCATCTCCTGGCTCTCTTCTGTCTTAGGCCAGAACATTTACTTTTCATATATAATAAATATATATATATTTCACCATTGGTTTAACTTTGGAATTGCACATACAGCACAATTTATAGCAAAGCATAAAATATTTCTGTTATATTTGACATCTTTTATATAGACATCTGTCTATACCCAGACTCCAGCTATTCTTATTTACACTAAGCAGAGGAAGTTATCTCTGATATTGAGAACCAAAACTCTATATTGCTGAAATTCAAATGGAAGTCTTCAGTGGAACTATTTCCAGCATTTTTACGAGACAAAATTTTGAACTGAAAAGCGTTGAGCAGATTTTGTTTATTATTTTTATTTTAAGATTACTGTTATTTTTGAACCCACAGTTTTTAATAAAGGGGAAAAATAAGCAGGTTGTTGTACTCTTTGCTTTCTTTAAAGCCATCTTCTGTGGCATTGTTTATATTGGTGAGAAAGGTGTATTTTTTAAGTGATCCAAACAAGTCAACCTTCAGTAAGCATGAAAATATTCAATGCTGAAGAACAATATTCCTTAAACCAACTATTCTTTCTTTTATTATATATACATTTTTTCATGTCTTGTACTGATATGAAATTTTATGTAAGTATATTTCTGAAGAAGTCAAAATATGTAAAAAATTCTTTCCTCTCCTTGTCTTAATAAATGAATGTGAGCGGTATTTCAGCATGTGAGAGAACAAGGATTGACTGTCCCCTCAAGGCATTTGGTAAGATAAGAAATAACCTTAAGGCAATATTGTGACTTTTGCAACTATTGCTGTTTTGGAGATGTAGGGTAATGAAGTCCATTCCTTCAGTTTTTGCTGCCAGAGGCAATCTGCCCACAGAGGATAGAGCTTATGTTTCACATTTCTTGTCTTTCATGGATAATGCCAGAACTAAGAATTCTCTGACATATTAAAGGAAATCTCACACAAATCCCTATAGCCTCATCATTTAAAACATTTTTTTTTTAAATAGAAAAGAAATATTAAGTTAATCATTTAAATGTTGAGACAGAAGGGTGTTTCCACACTTGTTACAGAAAGAAGGATGCATTGCCCTGAAATTCCACCATACCAACTGCATTATGGGGAAAATGAGGTGGACCTAGTAGTTGCAAGACGTAAAACTGCCATTAAAAAAAGAGAAAGTCTGACGGAGTAGCTAACCTATGGGAAAAATAGAAAAAATTACTGTCTTGCTAGGGAAGTATTTCGAGGTTAGATCCCACAGCACTTTCAAAGATGGTCCCTGCTCTGAGGCAGTTATGAGCCTGAAAAATGATCAAATCTAACACTGAAGAGAGTGCACATGGAAATTAAAATAGCTGAGATAAAAATTTCAGTTAATAGTATTGCATTTATCTCAAAGATGAAGAGTCAAATAATTTGAAACATAGAAGTACATTGGGACTGAAATAAAAATCTGTAATCATAAAGTATAAAAGTTTGTTCTTATTCTGCTACCAAATGCATTCCAATACATAAGCATTTTTGGCTGAAACCAAAAATCATGAGGAAATTCATTGACAAGAATTATTCTCAGGGTTGAAAACATAGAATAAAGTTGTGCTTGGAACACATTAACCATTACAGGCTCCCTAGGCAAAATGTCTATGGATTTCTGAGACTGTGATACACGTTGTTGAAAGTAAGGAGGCATTGCATTCTTCCTCTGCATCACCACGAGCCCCTGTAGTGGGAAGCTGGTCCAGTGTTTTCAGAGAACATGTAATAAAAGAGTCTAACTCTATCTAAAGGACTTATTAGTCATTTTCCACTGGTTTCCTGCTTGAGAACACAACACTGTGTAGTTCAGGTGTAGCCTGCTAATTACATTTCTCTTTTACTCATTCTTCCAAGTCTTAAAATAATCCCGAATGAGATGAAGTGGGTCAATACATTCCCAAATATTCACTGAAGCAGGAAATGTAATCTCATGGAATCCTGACTTTCTGCTCAAGAGATTTCTAAAGAGAGTGGATGCTGTGCATACCTCTTTAGGCTCAAAGACACAAAGACAAAAAGAAATTTGCTTGCATCTCACTCATCAGGATCTGATCTTTGGTTTTCAGGAATTATTTCTGCATACAAGGATAACCACTAGAACTAATATTCTAATAGATTAACACAGTATTGCAGCTAAGTGAAAAAATTCTAGTATTGTCACAGCCTAATAAATTTGACATACAGTAAGCATCCTTTCAGGAACACCAAACAACTTAAAAGTCTTAAAAATACTGCTTACCTGTTTCATCTTCAACTATGCTGCACTCTAAATTACTAGAAGCACTTGATTAAACAATGATGATTTCAAATACTGAGTTTAAGGATTTGCTGGACAAGAACAATAGTCCAAATTTGACTTAAACTGTTGTCTGCTGGTTAAGTTGAGCAGTGAAAAGACTAGGAAACTTAACAAGCTTAGTTTACACTGAAATAGAGTTCCAGCATAACAAGTGAGAAGGGATATTGTTCAGTTAGTATCTCACGAGAGGCATAATCAAGAAATATGAGTCTCTGTGCTCTTTCCAAAGGCACCTAAATTTGCATTTTATTTGTCGGAATATTTCCCCATATCAATGATGCAAGCATTTTTGTGATAGCTTGTCAGATTACAGTAAATTGACTCACATAATCCCAATAGAGTATTTTGCAAACCAGGTTCACTAGGGATTAAAGAAGTCTGTGCATGTGGTACTCCTGAATACCTTCAGTGACAAAAGAATGGCTACAGCCGTATCCATTTCTGCATGGACTCTGTCTGTCTCCTGTCTAATGCATCCCCAAGGTTTAAACAGATGTTCCTGGTTGAGTGTGGTTGTTTGGACTTGGCTCCCTGCCAAGAGCCCAAGATCACAGCAGAAGGGCTTCCCCCCTCACCTTTTATGAACAGAGGGGAAGGAAAGGGAAGGAAAAAGAAACAACTATAAGACCGAAATAACAGAACCAAAGCAATATACATATATTTACACTTATATACAGTTACAAAAAACTATATACATATAAGAAAGAGAACCTCAACACTCCCAAAAAAAGCAGAAAAACAGATATACATGGCCAATAAAGAACTAGCCAAACAAAATCTTAATACTTTCCTTAAGAAAGCAGAGTCCACACCATTGGATCTCTCCTCTCAAATGGGAAAGAAGCAACGGCCTCTCAAAAACTTACAGACTTACACTCCCACACGAAGAACTCAGGGACGCTGCCCGCCTTCTCCAAAATCCACTGGAAGAGATCTACTTTCCAACTTCCTCCCCCCTTCTATCTATATTTCTGCTTGTGTAAAGAATAGAATGGAATACTGTGATATGGGTACTTCCTTAGTTTTGACCTGGTTGCCAGGAAAAGGCCTACATTGAGCATCCCTCAAACAAGTTACCACAGTAAGTAAGCCCATTTCTGATTATATTCTAGTGTGGTTACATCATCTGTCTTTTAGCCATGTTTTCCATCTGGAATTAGTTTTACAATTATGTTCCTTCCCTTCCCTTCCCTGCCCTTCCTTGCCCTTCCTTGCCCTGCCCCTGCCCTGCCCCTGCCCTTCCATTTTCCTGCCCTTCGCTGCCCTTCTCTGACTTGCCCTGTCCTGCCCTATCTCCCTTCCCTTTCCCTCCCCTCCCCATTGGTTTTCTGAATTTTGCCCTGCACTAAAATACATTTGTCTTCAAAGAACATGTAAAAAAAAATAATGCAGTGCATTTTGCTGAATCCAGGATACATCATAATAATGTCTTAGTTCCTGCTATCAGAAAGAAAATCAAACCCATAATTGAATAAAAATCCTCACAGTGTCAAAATTTTGGCAGTTGGGGCCGTATTTTTTGTCCATTTGGTAATGCAAAGTGCTGCTTTTTCTGCACAGTGATAAATTTTAAATTATCTCATTTGCTACAGTTTGCTTGAACTTCCATTTCTCACCTTTCCTGTCAATCAAAGAATGTAGAAAGGGAAATAACTTTTTCGTGATTGGACACACGTAGCTTTAATCATCTGTCAACTGCTGTAAATCAGCAGAAAGAATAGTCAAGGACTTAGTTCAGACACTATTACCAAAATATCTAAAACTTGTCAGGTTTCTCTGATTGCTAGATTTAATAATTAAAAAAAATAAAAAAATTAAAGTGAAATTAAAGTACAGGCGATATCCAAAAATATTAAATACATTAGAGAGAAGTTATAGTAGCCTACACGTAAAAGAATATCTACAAGCTAATGGTTAATTAGACTTAGGAAAACATAATGTGCAAACGAATTTAGTTAAATGGAGAATATAATAAATTATTTCCTCTGCCTAGGGTTTTTGAGTATATATACAATCCATAAGCTGGATTCTCACACTAGATATCCTCTCTTAGGATACCTGAGGTTGCCCATTTCCATCTTCCTACCACCAGTCTAGCATCAGAATTAAGAAAAACAGTTTAACAGAGATTATACAGAAATGGAGTTTGAGACAAGTGAGGCTTACTGTGTACTCACTTCTGTTAACTCCATAAATACATCTCTCTCTACAATGTGGTCAGGAAACTAGATGAAGGAGTTGTCATTCATCGTGTCTTGCTGCTGATATTTCCTGGCTCTTCCTGGGTTTTGTCCATTGCTTGTTCCATCCTGGTTGCAGGGCTCAGCCAGTGCTGGTGACAACAGGGTGAGTCAGGGAGTGGCTTTTCTCTGTGGCCAAATTATTGGCAGTTCTTCCCCCACTTCTCAAGGCCTTTTTTCTTCGCTTGCTTATCCAACATTTACTCCTCTTTCAGATTCTATAAATGTTTGTTCATATTATTGTTTATATTGTCTTTTCTGCCAGGTGTTTACAAATTTAAGTTTGTTGCCTCTTTTCAGTCTGTAAAACATTAGTGTAATTGTTAAAGGAATTCAAGTAATTTTCCTAAAGGACCTATTATTTTTTTACAGTTTTCCATTCATGACAGAAAATGAATTTCAAGTCAAAATGCAGTTTAATGAATCCTGACAATGCAATTAAAACTTTTCTATGATGGGTAAATCCCAAGGAATTTGACAAGAAACAAATAAAGGTAGCTCCTTTTTCTTTGCAGAATAAAAAGAAAGAAAATTAAAAGGCAGAGGTAGTCATGAGCAAAACATCCCACTACAGAGAAACTAATTTTTCAGGTACATTCATATATTTTCCTCCATTTCCTCCATGGATCAGTGGAAACATTAGAATTGATTTCTTCTCTTGAGGCTTTGAAAGAAGGAGTAATAAGATGCAATTCTGATAATATCAGTGATCAACAAACCTCTAAAAATATGGAAGTATCGTTAAGATAAGGCTGAGTGCTCTCTTGTGTGGAAGTTCCCAGGGACCCTCACAAGTGATGCATGCAAACACAGACTTTCAGGATCCAATAGTTGTTTAATAAGATGATAGGAAGATGCTATTGGATGCAGACAGACTAAAGCAGATGCAGAATATGTATGTGCTTAGAAAAGCACGAATACCGAAGCACGTTTGCAAAGTTTTTGTTTACTTGTAGAAGTTCAAAGGAACGCATTGTGTTAGCCTTTCCCTTCTCAAAAACTGATTAGTAGTCTAACCAATTTGTTATTTTTAAATGTCTAGAAAAGTGGAAGGGTGAGATGTGCTGAAGAAAATAGGTGAGGTTCATTATATTTGTATTATTTCAGATCAATCAGGGTGGCAAATTCCAAACCTCTGGAACTTTATTGTAAACATCTAGTCATAAATATATTCAAATATATCAAAATGTGCTCATACACCTCATGCACTGACTTTGTGGCACTCTAAGGAGTATGGAGCAATATTACAGCTGTTTCCCCAGCAGCTGTATGCACTTATACACTGAATATCACCAATCCTGACTGGTTGCAACAACAACAGTAGCAAGAAAAAAAAAAAGTGAAACAAAATATGAAGGGCATTTTGTGAGAAAAAAAGAGTAGTATTCATTTTATGACTGCGTAGTTTAACTAAGCAAAAAAATTTATCAACAAGCATTTAAGGAAACATTTAAAAACACATAAATAATCAAAATCTCTTTACAATTTACAGCTAATTTTCTTAAAATATATACACAGTTTGTAATTCTGTCTAGCAGTGAAATTTTACAACTTTGATTTTTTCCACAAAATATTTCTGTGTAATTGCAAATGGTATAATTTTATCAATCGTTACAGCTTATTGGACACAGCTTAGTAACTGCCACTGAATTCAGTAGATTTGGTACAATTCTAAGATATCGATTAGACTCCAGCAGTTAATGACATATAATTTGGAGAGTTTTCAGTTTATTTGTTTTATTTTATTTTATTTATTTTCTTTCACTTCATTTCACCTTATTTTTCTTTTATTTTCAACTATATTATTCTATTCTATTCTATTCTGTTTTATTTTATTGATTCAACTGATCAATAGTTTCATGTAGTCTCAGATTTTGGCATCTAAAAGTTTCCATTTTCCTTCGTCATATCACATCTTACCAGTTATTTGGGCAAACCACAACTGTGACTTGCACATTTCTCTAGGACAGACACTGCTATTTTTCATTATTTTTCTTGATGTTGATAGAAAGCCCTAAAATATTTTATTCATTTTGACAACTTCAGGGTCTGCCTTTCTCCAAGTTACAGAATCAATGCAGTTTGTAGGATTCAATATGAGAAATATTGCAAGGTTTTTAGTATTATTTAATTAAATGTTTGGAGTTTAGTAAGCACTTAAAGTAACCGCTCCATAGAGAATTTACTGTGCTTTCTCATTAACAGGAGAGCAAGCTCCTTCTTTCTGGGTAGAGACAACTGGAGCTGTCTCCAGAGGCAAGAAGCACTGCAGGTAAGGAAGGGGAGAGCTGGGGGGAAACATGGTCACTCCTCCAGCAGCCCTCCAGCCAAAGGAGGTGTGCAGAGTGGGTGTGGCCCACGTGCCCTGAGTGGTGATGTGTTCCCCCTTTTCCCTTACCCTCCATGTCTCAGCTGGGTCAGGAGCGGTGGCTGCTCTTTGATCACTGATAATGGTGTCCAGACAATGGTGTCTACACCTGGAGCAGGACAGGAAGTATTGGTGGGGAAGGGGAGTGGTTACCAAGTGGAATGGCTATCCAGATTTGTGCTAGATCCCTGCAGGGACTCAAGAGGGCTTTGACAGGAGACAGATGATATCCACCTAGGTGGCTCTGCAGAGAGCAGAATGTCACTTACAGGTTCAGCCCTATCAGCAACTCAACTTGCATTATTTTTATTTATTTATAATTTTATTTTTATTCTCACAACTTTTCAAGTCCTTCTTTGCAATTAGGAAAAGGATGCAAGAGCTTAACATCTGGAGTTGGAAGGACAGTACCATTCTTTACTGTTGTTGGCATTTTTTCTTAATCATTTTCTCTGTTACCATAAAGGAAAAAGAAGGAAATGGATTCAGCCACAGTGCTGTTCAATAGTATAACTACATCTCTCACCCTGGCAGCTTGCACCAGTACAACATACTTCGTGAACACTTACTTTGATGGACTGTACCCCTGTGACATTGGACAAGACCAGTAATGGCAGGAAGTAAGTCCATCAAACGGATTCACATTGAAAAAGGTGCAGGCCTTGTTAGAGAGGGACCTATGTGTGACAGCATGACCATTAATTTTCTCTTTTGTGACTTTTTTCCTTTTCATTAGCAAAGATTAGTCTTAATTAAACACTAGCTGTTAGATCAAAGAGAATTAGATCAAAGAAGGAAAAAACCCCATTACATTTATGCAAAAGTATTTGGCATAATACTTTCCCAAAATGCATGTGAAAAGTCTTATCTAACCTTACACTGGTAGCCAGAGTCTGAAAAACAGGAGCCTCTTCTTTATAGCTAAAGTCCTGCAGATTCCCCTTTTATTTTTTTCCAAGTCATACAAATGTCACTTTCAGGACTGTCTCAGATAAAGGTATCCACTTATCGACAATCAACCTGGAAGTGGTGCCCAGCTTCAATAATAAATACAAAATAGTCTTGCCTATGCTACAAATAAGCATCTCTAGTTTAGGAGGCAAGTGAATTTGAAGATGATTAACTGGAAATCTGCTCAAAGTTTTAAGAAGGACTTGACAAGAGAAGCATTTTTCCTTTGAGCTTGTATTCAGCTTTGAATCTCACTAGAACAGAGCTTTCATTTCAGAGGCAGTCACTCACTGCACACCCGAGCTTTAAAATTTAATGAATGCATCCTTTGCAGGAGACTCTGGCAGTAGCTCAGATATATTAGCAAGTGCAATCATGTCAATTAAAAAAGGAAAAAGGAATCGCAAGTAGTCTTTCACTGTTACAATCATATTGATAGTTTCAAAGCTTCTGTGTATTGAATTCCAGAACCGTTCTCTATTTTGAAGAAAACATAACTGCTAAAAAAAAAAAGCATAACATTTATTATACTATAATTAGTATAATTAGGAAAAATAATAGATCTAATTATACTAATTATAGTATATTATTTAATATGCTTATTTTAGAGAAAGTATTTCCATATTAAAATAGGCAATGTTAATTCTCATTTAGCTACTCTAAAAGGTAGCCACAACTCACATAGGTAACAAGTTCAGCTACTGTTAGGGTTCTAATTAATATCTATACACCTATAAACCGATGCGCCAATAGGTTTTACAAACATGCAGTGAGCAAGGCCAGGGTTAACCTCATAAATAAAGTAGAGCCAAAGGAAACAGGCTCAGTTGTTGGGAATAAAAGAGCAGCAGGTGCATCTGAAGCTTTGCAGAGAGTAAGGAATCCTCAGAGATATGGATGGTATGGATTCCACAAGCAATAGAGTTGTGTGGCTGGTGTCAGGGAGAACTGCATTAGGAAGCTGCCCTCTGTGTTGGAAAGGCTTCTCTGGAGGGCAGAGGCTGTCCTAGGCACAGCTGTGGGACTTCAGTCCAGTGCTGGGACTGTACTGGTATATTGCTTTGGGAAAATTATTGGTATATGAATGTTCATGTAAACCTCTTATAACTTTCCCTGTCAAAGCAATCATTGCATATCCTGTGGACTCAGGGTTTTTTTGTTATGCTGGGAACTTCTGGGAAGAAACATAAGTCTCTTTGTGAGAATTATGTGTATCACATGTGAAACCATTTCAAGTGCAGTGTTTATCTGAGATTCCTGATTTTCCTGAGTTGATCAGAAGTAGCAGAAATTAAGTTGTTTCTGTCTTCTTCTTGAAGTTAGGATGACAAAGGCCTAGCAGTTTAAATAAAACTCAAAGGCTGAGTTTTATTAAGGTACTCTGAATAAGGATGTGGAGCTGCTATGTAAAACGTACCAAAACATGAGTTAAATCTTGGTTATCTTCCCACTGTATCCTTGCCTAATGGATGATTGCCTTAGATCCCTGCATGGTCTCTTGTGTTCTCCTTGGACAGGATGGACTCTAACACATCTGAATTTTAGATATGTGTCTTCTCTCTTCTGCTTCTTCAGAGTGCCTTAAACCTCAGTCTACGCTGTAGATACTCTGCTCAATTAGTCTTTCCTCAGCAGACTGCCACTGTGCTCTAAGAAGCCTGTGCCAGCAAAAGAGGTGCAGCACCCTTGGAAAGTGTGCCATATCCTTCACTCCCAGGGCTGTGTCTGGCTGGAAGAAAGGTTGTCCTTTTGTCTGTAAACAACCAACCTGAAACTTCCATCACAACACGCACGCAGATGGACAGCTGTATGCAGATGGAGAGGAAAAACAGTATAGAGACACACTGGTTCTTTTTTATTTTCATTTTGATCAACCAATTTTATTTATTTACATTGCAGTTACCTTTACCATCTTCTGGAGCTCACATCTGCTTGCAAATAATGGAAACTCATAACTTGCATTTATAACAGGAACTTTTCCATGTTTTTGTGTTTCATGTTGCCTGCTCTCTTTTGCTTTTATAGTCCTGTGTTGAAACTAATAACTGAAATAAAAGGTATAGGAGACATAACTCGTAAATATTAAGTTGCTTTTTAGTATGAGACTTCTAAGCTTGATTTAATCTCTTTATCAGAAGCACTAAGCACTCTTGTTCTTGCCATATCACTTTTTATTAGGACTTTGAAGATTATACTAATAATTAGTGCAAATATGTGCCTGCTGGAAGCATGAGTAAAGACGACCTCAGCTCAGCAGTCTCCTAAACTGAGCAAACTGGAAACCAATCAATTATTCCTAAGTAGGAAGACAAGTACTTTGCATAACAAGAGATTAATGTAAAATGTAATTGTTGCTTTTAAAACCCAGGATTATTCATTATTTTCTATCTCATAAAGCTGTAATCCTAATTACTAGATGGCTACATGTGAGATCCACAAGCCAAATTATACCTATATCCTATAGTTGTTTTGTTAAACTCAAATCACAGCATCCTCTCTGTACAGAGTATGGGCTAAATGAGCTCTTCCCAGACATTTTCAACCATCAGTATCATGTAAAAGCTTTATTTTGTGTCCTTCTTTAAAAATAGTGCAGTTGGGTTCTTTGGCATGCTGTAGCACTGACCACTGAATGCCAGCAGCTCCTTATGACAAACATAGCTCTCTGTTTTCACTTATGCTATTTAAGAGCAGACTTACCAGTTACCTGAATACCATGTACTGTTGACTGCAACTAATATGTAAGTTGAAATAAAGGATTATCAACACATAACATACCTGATGCAAATAATATTTATGGGGAGAATGAGGCCTAATTCCATTACTTCTTCATAACATGAACATTGGTTTGGGAAGTATGGCAAGTGGACTCCAGGAAAGCTTATAAGGATACACTTGTTATTAAACTGCAGAAAGTATGTGTTGCTTGAGAACCTAGTGTGTATCAAGAGTACATTTTGTAGCTGTAATTTATCTATACATCCACTGACATAGCAATATTATAAATTTAAATACTGAGCAGTATTCTTCTGACTTCTGACACTCCTGGGAGTACTGCTGCTTGCTTTGCCCCATCCGCAAATCATGCTGAAGGCTAGTCTGTATCAAGCCATTCTGTTATACATCTTCATTTATCTCTATTATCTTCCCCAGCTTTTTGTCTTTATTAATGCATGACACACTACAGCAACTTCCAGTGCTGATTTATATTATTGTCACCAAAATTTCGACCTGCAAAAAGGAAATTACTTCCCTCAGGAGGATGATACATATCTACTTAAGCCTGTAATGACATTAAATGTTAATGTTTTTCTGAAATTAATCAGACAGAAGAGGTATTTGAAGGAAGAGTGACCCAGAAAGCACAATCAATTGAAACCAAAGTCCCTTAATGCACTTCTTCAGGTATCCCTCAGTGTGAATGACACTTGAAAGTACTAAGCCACTTCAAAAAGAAAAGTGATGATACTTGTGCACTAATAGCAGTAGAGAGCCTCTTAAAGGAACAGCAAATTTGGGGGTTCTGTAATATGCCTAAGATTCGGCAAGAAAGAAAGCTGAAGGAAAGATTGTGAAATTAGGGGGGTTTAAGGTGAAGACAAATTCAATATGGAATACTGGACACCTTGGTTTATAAGCTTTCTTATACTATGCAGCTCTGTTGAAGAGCTCTTAGTGATCAAAATTTTTTTTATTATTTTTTCATGAAATTTAATTTCATAATAAACAGAGACCCCAGAGGCATTCAAATGTCCCTGAATACATAGGGAAAGAGGTGTAGGTTATTTGGGGTTGCTTTGTCGAAGAAATTTCTGGTGAGAGAGTTAAAACAAAAATAAATCTGAATGTTAATATCTTAATAGTTCCTGAGTTGTATCAGCTAGTTGGTCTGTTGATGACAACTAATATATCCCTGAAGAGCATGAGTTGAAGCATCTGTGGGTGTTTTTTTACTGGATATGAACAGTAGGATGTGAGTAACCAAAGTTTGTCTGTCAAAGAACACTGATGTCTTGAGCCTCACTGAGAATATATGGAGATTTCTCCCAGCAAGAGTCTCTGTGGGGACAGAGGGCTTAGGATATTATGATATTTTAATAATTAAGTATGTAGCCATTTAGGACTGATTTTTTACTCTCTTAAGAATTGCCTCACCTGGGAACAGTTTAAAACATGCAAAATGACCTGTTTCTAAAGCTGTGGTGACTAGATTTTTCAGTGTTATCCGTCTGCCTTAATTGCACATGATAGTGGCTTTGTTTACTGCCATCATGCACTGGCATGAATGCTTTCACTGCTTTTATTCTGTGAACTAAAATACAATCTTTGGATTTGATGTAGTCTTGATGTTTGTGCCTGTGGCTTAGATACTGTTTTTGTGGAACTGGTCTGGGGAAGGAGCTAAAGGCCCAGCAGGAAATCTTCCTTTGAGGAAATTCCCATGAGGCAGCTCTTTCATGAGAGCTGGGTACTGCTGGGTTAAGGTTTTTAACAGATGTGAATGGTGTAGGATGAAATCGTACCATTACTGTCATCAATTTCTTAACTTGAGGCATTTAAAATGCTCATTAAAATTCTCAGAACTTAAAAAGATTCCTAAATAACTGAGTGGTGAGGGTAAGTTTGAGATGAACCTACAATGGCTTCAGGATAGACGCAGCATTATAAAGCAATCAACTGTGACTATATCCTGCTCTCCCTGAATGAGAAGTGCTGGAGAAATGCTTAACTCAGCTCTTTCTAAATCTTCTCCGTATTCAAGTTTTTGTCACATTATATGTTAAATGAACATCTTAGGTGCAAGTAATTGCAGTGTTTGCATGAAAAGTACTGTTTGCAGACTTTATTCATTTTTGCAAATATGTACCTGTTACTCTGTTGTGCTTTCAGTCTGTCCTCTGGAAACAAGTCCTCCTGCTAACTGCAGCAAAGTCTCTGGACCGATGCGACACCATACAGCAGAGGCTGAGTTTTAGCTTTGTTTTCTCTTAGGATTTTATAATATGTAAGCTGTGAAGAGGAAAAATCATTCTGCTTCGAAGGGCAGGGGGATCAGGCCAGCGCAGTCCTCTTCTGAGAGTATCACCTTAGGAAGAGATCAGCAGGGAAACTGGCAAAGAAGAAAGTCCGCCTGGGTCAGGCAATCACTGAACATGCTGTGTGTGTGAGGGCAGGGAGCTTTGGCCTGGGGCTGGACACCTCTGTGGTTAGAGATTCTCTGAGAAGAGTCACAGCACAATCCAGTCAAGCTCTATGGCTCTGACTTAAAAGTGGTGAGTCAGAGATTCAAGAGGAGAGCCTGAAGAAAACAGGGTATCTGAGCAACAATCAGCTGATGAGGATCTTAACTGTCATACTAGTAGGGCCATCAACCTGCCATGGCTCTATCCAAGAGGGAGGTGGGGAAAAGAATTGGTTAAATGCAGCTGAGGAGAGTGAGTAACTATAGAAAAGGAAGGGCTAAAGGCTGTTCGGCACCAGGTACAATTATTCCTAGTTCCAAATACCTTGACTAGGGAGGACTTTTTATTAACACACATAGATGGGCAAATCCAATCTCCGGATTGAGGTGATTTATTACTTGCCATCAGATGTGCTGGTGGTAGATAGCCATCTCGAGGGCAAAAACTGGCTACAACCTTCCTCTAATACTAACAACAACTTCTACTAGCTTTGACCAATGAAAATATTTTCAGATAAATAAGCAGTTCTGTTTATCTTCATTCTGCTAAATGACTCCACTTCTAGTGAAAATATACACTATTACAAAACAAAATAAAATGGAACAGGACTCTAACAGCTCTTTTTAAAACACAATGTAAAGCTTCCTGTTCTCTATTCTTAAACCCAAAGAATGAAAGTCCTGCACCAAGTGCTACCAGAGGGGAAAAAAATACTCATGGAAGCCTGTGTGCTACAGCCTAGATAAACTCTTATTTTGCACTGGTTTTGCCTGAAGTGCTCCTCAGTAATGACTTACCTTGAGGCTTTTTTTCTCTCCAGAGTAGGACTCCTGAAGCAAAAATCTAACTATTAGAAGACAAAACAAAGCTTTTTTACTTTGGAACTTCTAAGGCTTCTTCATTACTATTTATACTTGTGATGCATTTTAAAATGCAAGGCAAAAAGGCTAAATACAAATCAGAGAAATATTCCCTATTTAATTCAAGTACTTTTAGAGGGTCCAACGCAGCCTAATGTTATGGAAGTTACTAATCTCAAATAAAAAATATACAGACCCATGTTAACGCACAATGAAAACATTCCTTGAAAATATGGAAAGATGTTTCTTTTGGGCATCATACACTTACTGTGGTGCAGACAGAAAGAAATTTGGGGTTGCTTACTCATATTATCTATATCTTGCATAGTAGCATAGCTAACTGGGGTAAACGGAGGACATGAGATTTAAATTTTTAACATAGGTAACAAAAAATTAAAAACAACACCTGTGAAGCTCTGTTCCTCTGCAAGTACTGTCTTTACATGACAGTGTCAGAGAAAGCTAGAGACTTGTTTGACCTAATCTTTCTTTACGGATGATGAGGGTTCAGTTTGCCACGTGACAAACAACAAGCTCTGAACTTGCGTTGCTCTTACAGTAGCACGTATCCACACCTAAGAGGAGAACATAGAGTTTTCCTGTTCATAAATGGACTGCGTATAGGTGAATGTCTGCTCTTGGATTTGAGATGTTCTAACAAGAAGTTGTCAGAGCTCCAACATTTTTTCATCAAAAACTCCTAATGCGGCATTCTTTTGTATGTGTGTGTGTGCATCTGGGACTGAAAAATATGGGGGTGAAAATCCTCTAGGACAGAAAATATAGGGGACTAAAAAATGTCCAAAGCCTCAATAAGTGTATAAAATCTTTAACTCACATTACAGCACACATCTAAATTACATTTTTCTCACAGGTAGAAACTATAGGTCATTTTTCTCTTGAATATAGTTATTCAGTACTACCAAACATAGAGAGCAAAATCATACTCAGTTGTTCACGTATTACAAAGAATTGGAAACATAACTACAAGAGTTTCTAACTTGGTCTGAGGACATCTTAAATCTTTTAATGATGAGATCCTGACCAGACACCTGCAATTATGCGGAGGTCTGTTCCGGGTCCGTAATAGGACACTGAACCTTCTAAATGTCACTTAACATCAGTATGGAGAAAGTTTTATTTGGTTGTTCTGAAGAGAATGTGGAGTTAAATTTAATTCGAAAGACAAGGATGATTACTTTTTTTTTACACTTTCTTTTCAACTTCAGTTGCATGGTTTTGCTCCTGTAAATCTCTATGCTTAGATCCTCAAGTATGGATTTCTTTTATTACAAGTTTGTGGGTGTCCACTGCTGCAAACATGAACTAGTGAAAAATGCCATCAAGCTTTTCAGTACCACACTTCTGCTCATTTGGAATCTGGGTACTTTTAAGAGATTCTCCTTACTTATGTCCACCTTCAGGTTTATTTAATTTTCATAGAAATGGTCCCTTTAATGACAACACATGTTATTCCAATTATATAAACATCTAATTAAAGAACTAACAAAGTAGAGCAAAACAAACATACAAGGTTTCCTCAAAAATAGAGGGATTTGTGTAAAAACTCTGAGGCCTTTGATACTGAAAAAGGACACAAATAAGAAGCTGCTGGTACACAAGGAAGAAAGAAAATGGAGCTAATGCTTTTGAAGATGCTTGCTAAGGTCTGTAGAGAAACATCTAAACCTGAGGGTGGGAGGAAGCATATGTGCCAGGTAGCATGCAGCAGAGCAAGCACAAAAAAAATGGAGGATTCTGTGTTGCCTGCTGTTTGTAGACTTGAAGTTCTTTTTGCCTACAGCTGTGTGTTTCTCTCTGCTTTGGTTCATTCTTTAAATCAAACTCCAACCTGTCCCTATACTACCATGAAGGCTATAGTTAGGGTGATAAATTCATAGCACTGGAAGCGATCACTTATAAAATACGACAGGAACTGCGCTATCTACTCCTTACAAATGCAACAGGAATGAAAGACTTCTAACTTATGACAAATAGCATTCACTTCATTACATGTTGTGCATTTGCATCAAAAGAAGATCCCAAGATTTTTGATCCATCACGTGGTGAAAATGCCTTGAATTTTAATGACACATTTCTCTATATATTTTAAAATGTGATTGCATGTATTCTTGTCACTCAGCACTTGAGATCTAAATACACTACTGTATGTATTAGTGTTCTGCTAATTTTTGTACTTTTTTACCTACAGGGTTTGCCTAACCACATGCCTTGGGATTGGGGTCTTTTGAAATCCTTCTTATCCTCCTGAGCTCTGCCAATACCTGTGTTTGCCTTCTCCTTGTTTGCTGGTGCTTTCCAGGCCTGCTTATTTGTGCTGTCAAGAAAATAAAAGTTGCAGTGGATCATACAGCTCTCCTTAATGTCACCTCCCTCCTCCTTCACAGTTCTTAATGAGCTTACAAAATGCCAGAGGAGGTTAGACCAAAAGGCCATCTAGCTCAGTGTTCTGGCTGACTGGAGATAGTAGTTAGAGAGAATGTGGTCTATTTACCTCATACTCTCTCCAGCATCCAGAATTACTGCATGGTAAACTGTATCACCTTTAAAGTTTCTTGTGGAACTGTGGCCACGAATTTTCTGATCCTATTCTGAACCTGCTGAATATTGTCTATCTCCTCAACCTCCTGAAAAAGTAATAAGGATGTATTTCCTTTTAAATAAGCTGCAGGTTTGTTCTAGTACTGTAGGATTTGGTGAGTGTTTAGTATTTAGCTCATCTAAAGTGTTTATAAACTTGTAAGCCACAATCATACTCACTCCTCAGGATTTTTTTTTCTTTTCCAGTTGAATAGTTCCAGTGTTTTCAGTGTCCCTTCATGAGGGGGAATTCTACCTCCCTGACCAATTCCCAGTACCTTGAACTGCTCTGTCTTTGAGATGTGTACATCAGAACTATATGCAGCACTCACTCAACAGGAATCCATGGAGATTTTGTGTAGTTGTAGTGTTGTCCTCTGCCTTGTTATCCAAACTCTCTACTAAACATCTTCTACTAAATATTTAGTACCATCTTGTACACGGTACTAAACATCTTTTTGGCTGTCAGTGCACACTGACAATTCTGCTAAAATCTGTTCAATTATGACTCTACTGTCTCTTTCCTGAGTTTTAGCCGAACAAGGCATTATTTATTTTCTCTAGATGCCGTGATGTTCACCTCCCAACTTTTTACCCATTCATCAAGTTTTGTAAAGTTTAGATGACTTTCCTCCCTATCAGCACAGCACCGTGAGCTTCTCTGTAGGGCAGGATGCACTGCACATGCACTTTCTACACGTCACTAAGGAAGATGTATTAAAGTGGTCACAGCACTAGTCCTCAGGAAAGTTCTATTTTTGTCTTTCCTGTCATAAAGAGTGACCATTAAGCCCTGTTCTTCTCTTTCTAACTTTTAATTGGTTTTCAAGTCATGAAAAGGACACCTCTCCCAAATCCAGATTAGGTTCTTTAATAAATCCTTGCCAAAGGATTTTTATCCTTGTGCTTTCCTGGCACTATTTTAGCCTTCTACAAGCTTTGTAAACTTAAATACTGCATTATACAAGTCCTCCATCTTTTTTCAGATGACTATGTTTATCCTTGCTCTCTTTATTGCAGACTTGACCATCCCATCAGGACTGGAAATTGCTCATTGGCCTGTAGCTCAGTCTTCCCTCTAGACTCTCCTTTTTATAGATGACAGCTGTGTTGGCAATCTGTCAGTCCTCTGATACAGAGGCAATCTGTAACGATAGGTGAAGGCACCTTGCTCAGCAGTTCTGCAACCTCACATCTGATTTCCTTCAGAGGTCTTTGATAAATGCCATTTGGTCCTGAGATCTTACCAGCATCTAACTTACCTATTTAAAACAATTACATAGAATGTGCTAGACCACTTTGACCTAAGTCTTCTGGCCCAGCTGCTACAGAGAATTTGGCTCCTCTGTCACATTTTTTATCAGTGGGTGCCTCTTAAATCTTTTCACCAACTCTTTCACTAGTTCCCTCCCTGGTCCCTTGCTTTTGGTGTATTTTAAGAAGTCTGTGCTACCATGCAACCACTATGAGCATCATCTTCAGATAATTTTTTTTTAAACCTGTTATTTTACTGTTGACCTGTGTGCAGTGTTGTGGTTTTTATTTCAGATTTCACTTTGAGAGTCCTGTCTTACAACAGCATTTACCCTACTGTACTGTGTTTGCTGTTATAGACATCCCATGAATACCTCTTATGCTAGTACCCATGCACTACTCAAGCTGCTGCTTCTGATTTGGCTATCATTTGAGATCTACTAGTTGTTCCAGGAGGCAGTCACATGTCATTGGAACGCTTTACCTCATTACAAGATGAAATACTTAAATTGCATTAGGATGAGGTCTTGAGATCTCTCACTACTACTGCATATCTGAAACTTGCAGTTTCTCTACTCTTTCTGACTGCCGTTGTCATCTTGATCAGAGGTCAGTAGCAGAGTTCTAATTATTTTTTAAAATACAGACTTCCAACCATGGAACCTACTGCTTCTTTTTTACCTGTAGGAGGTCCATGCTGTTGCACTCTATGTAATCTTTCCCATATGGCCCCACTCTGTCACCTGCTGTGCCATCCTGCTGTGCCATCCTTAACTCAGTAGTCTGGTAACAGTGTCCCATGGATTTTTTATTTTTTTTTCCACCAAAGCTTTGAATGCCTGTTATAATAGGGCTGTTGTTCAATACCACACAACTTAATTCTTCCATCCATTTCTCAGGTTTCTAGCACTGACTTAAACCTCTTGCAAATTCTGTCCTAGCTTCCCCACATTGGCACATGCCAGTCAACTGGCATCATGGGCAGTCTGATCTGCCTTCCTGGCTAACAGCCAAAGTACCTCTGTACAAGCTGCAATCCCCTTGACAGTCCACATCAGTCTGTGAACCAGGTGTTTTGAGTTTGTCAGTTTTTACCCAGCTTCTATTTTGAATACTGCTCTACATCCTTCCAGCATTTCCACACCAGTGGTCTTGCTCTGCATTTGTGTAACATATAAGCTGTCCTTCCTGTTTTCTCTTCTCCTAAAATGTTTCCTAGTTCTTAAAATACCAGTATTTTTTTGGAGAAGGAACAGATAAAAGCATTAGATGAAGTAAGTTTTGTAAAGTCTAGTCAACCCTATCCTCATATTGAGGTATTCTTATGAACAAAGAGATTCCAACTGCTACTGACAGTGAACTGGTACTTGGAAAAGTATCACTTGGAGAAATACCAGTAGGGAAGAAAAGAAGAAGCAGGACTGAGGTAGAGTATCACATAATGATTCTTGTTTCCCGAGTCACTGAGAATACACTATGCCGGTGTATGCAAAAGGTTTATGAGCAATTCACATAATATGAGATGTGAACAGCTACAAAAATGGTATTTTTAAATGGCATTCCAAATTCCTACATAAGCTTTTCACAAAGCTGTGTGGACACAGAAAACTGACAACTACGGTAACTCCTGTTCCAATATGCTCATCTGTACTGCTTCATAAGCATTATTCAGGATAATACCTTCCTCCTGCTGCTACTTCAAAAAATAAGCGTGTTGTAGAGAGAGTTGAACTGGCAACGTATGTACTGCATATACTGCTGAGTGAGAAAAAGAATTTGAGGATGAAAATATGTAGAATATAATTTTATGTTAATGGCTTAGCATATCAAAGGTGATTAGAGACTCTACATACATACTCTGTTACAAAGCAAAGTGAGGGCAAGGTGCATGTAGTCATGAAAATCATAGTTTCCACCATGGTATTTCTCTCAATAGTAGCTGAAAAACTGAGGCTATTTTGTTCACCTCTAAAACACATCTCAAAATCTTATAACAAACTTTGTGTGAAAAATCTTGGTGATACCCTTTGAATTCAATAAGGAAGACTTAAACGGAAGCCCATTATAATGAAATTTATTTAAAATCTTGAGCACACCATATTCATAACATTTTAGCAATTTTCCAATTAGAGGTTTATATTTCTCTAAATTATGCATTCATTGCATAAAACTGCATTCATTTATCTATCAGCATACTATATAAATTATCACAAAAACAGATGAACCAACAAAAGATTCTTGAATACATGTAACAATCGTGGGCTGATAATAGCAGTTATAGCTTATCTTCATGGTAAGCAGCTCTAAATGAATCCCGCTTGAATTCATTTAATTAAGAAGCTGAAAAAAAAGAAAACATGTTTAAATGCTGCAAAATGCATAAAAAACATAGCACAATTATTTGAAAATAATAAATAAAGACTTCAAAACATTAATTTGAAAAGTCATTTGACATTCGTGTAATAATCTCTTAAGATTTTATATCCCATTTAGTAATTACTAAGCAAGCAGGAAAGTTATCAAATAAAACATGAGTGATTGAAACTTAAATTTGCCTATTTAAAAAATTAAAAAGGAAAACACTCTTCAAACATCTGTTCTCTTTAATCAAGTTCTGCATTTGCTCTTACTACTTAAAGTGAGAGACCTCTCCTAGGAAATGTTTCAGGTTTATTTAAAACCTTCTTCCTTTACTGTTGAAGTGGCACCAGAGTAGGAAGGCTATACAGCGCTTGGCAAGGCTTTGTAGGGTTGCAGACTCTTCTTAGTGTTTTAATACATTAAGAAGTTTCAGATGACATTGCTGGTTTTTTTACCCCTGGAACAAAACTTTGCATTTCTAAAATGCAGATATGTATTGTGTGTCATACCTTTCTAAGTACTTTACCGAGTACAAACTGGGAGATGGGAACACATTGAGAAAGATTTGTCCATGACTACAGACTAGCTGTACAAACACAAAAGCAATGAACTACTGAACGGAAGTACTGCCTCTAGCTTCACTGGGAAGGTCTTGCAACTCCTTATAAATATGCAATGTGCTCTAGCATACACATGTAGTAATTTCATCAGTTTTCCATTCGTGGCATAATTAATTAATGATTACAAAACAAATACAAGTGCCATAAACTTAAAAGACTGTATCAGTATAAAGATGTTCACTGCTGCAAAAAGCTGACAAGCTCATTAGGCAAGACATACAAACCAAGGCAAAACAGATGGCAACTGGCTGGGTGCTGGAGGGTGAAAGGATTAATGAAAGGGAAAAGCCGGCAAGAACAACTGCACGAAGAGATGAATTGTAGGGTGCTGAGCGGAGAAGTAAGAGAATGCTGAGTACATGCGTTAACCCAGGTTTAGGATAGATGTGTAAGGCCATGTACAGGAAAGGAAATGAGAAGAGAGAGGACTACTGGTAGGGAAAAAGTTTGGAGGGAAGAGTGGGGAGGACTGAAGATTACAATAATCAGGAAGGTAGAACTGATAGGCTTAAGAGGGGTAAGAGACAACGATATAACTGTAAGGAAATACAAATACAGCAGTGTCATTTTTGGATCAACCTGCTACTATCTACTGTTCCTTACTTTCTGTCTACAAGGAAACTGCATCTTTAGCAGCTCAGAGACACGATACAGAATACGGATAAGAGAAACACTGAAAGTTACAGAACAAGCTTAAGAGGCTAGATACACAAAGAAAGAAAAAGCCTAAGGCAGAAAGATGAAACACATCACGTTCCATCTGAATATGAGGAAAAACTTCCGTATTTCGAGGATGACAGAGCAATGGAATAGGCTGTCCAGAGATGTTGTGGACTCTCCTCTGAAGAAACCTGCCTGGATTTGATCTTGCTCAACCTGCTATAGGTGAACCTGCTTTAGCAGAGTGGTTGATCTCCAGGGGTCCCTTCCAACCCCAACCATTCTGTTACTCTGTGATTCTGTGGAAACTACAAAAAGCCAAAACACCGTCAAAAATCATAGAGTAGGCACAAAGATAGAGACAGGGTGTGGGCAGTTTCTGAAAAATCTAGAATAACAGATTGGACAACATGTGTTGGTACAGATCTGCAAAAAGAAAAAAGGAAATGTCTCCTTATGAAGAATTGGGAAGTAGAAAACAAAAAGCTGGCCAAACTGTGCCATTCCAGACATTAATTAGATGGGAAGGGGAAGAAATAGGTAGGATTAAATGGCAACACTGTAAGACTTACAGGGAAGACATAAAAGCAAGAAGAGGCATTTTTAATGGTGGTAATCACAGAAGAAAGGTCCAATGAGAAGAGCATCCAAACTGTTTGCCACAGGAAGAAGCACATCCTTCCTAAGAGATCTGTTACAGGTCCAGACACCTGGAATTCAGATCTCCCATTCTTTAAAGAATTAGAAACCAGCACGGAAGTCTACACTTCACATAGAGAAGAATGTGGAGGTTTGTGGATAGTCATGAATTCAGTGTGCTGCTTGATGGTTTAGATGAACAGAGAAAACCAAGGTTGGCTTTCATTTCAATAGGTAGCTTCTTTGATGAACTGTTTAGCCACATTAAGAGTAGAAGTATTGAAAATGCTAAATGTAAGATGCTTTTTGATAGCTGTGTATTATTGTTTTTTATTACAATAATCCCGATTTCTGCCATTTTGAAGAAATAGCCAATTTTGCTGGGCATGACAGACCAGAATGCCAAACCTGGTGTTTATCAGAAGTAGATTTACCAGTTCATAAATTTAAGGTAAATCAATTGAATTTGCATGAAATCAACATGGAACATCTAAAAAGCTGCTAGTAGCTGCTCATGTTTATTAATAAATTTAATTTTAGATGTCTGTTTGTTCTGTGTAGTAATATTTTATCAGTATATTTCCAAGAAACAACTATTCTATTTTATTCACTTGCATTTAATTTCAATGGCTCCATATTACACAACTGAACTGAAACTAATTTAATTACAATGAGGGTAGACAGGTCTTATGTAGTGTATATAGTGAATGTGAGGAATGTTCATGTTCTGGGTCATCTTGCAATTTGTCTGTTTCTGTTGCATTTACTGTCCTCTATACAGTGAAAGAATATCTCATGTCTGACTTAATATTTATGGTTTTTTGATGAAAATAAGGCAACTTTTATTTATCATGCTTCCTTGCAGCTTAGTTCATTTTCTCTGCTAGTCAATACAGAATATGTATTTTCCATTCCATCAATACATAGTTTAGAAGGCTGATTATTTTTTATGATTTAACAAAAAAAATTTCCACATTATTCTAGTAAATAATACCGAAATACAATGGCCATGAAGGATAATCTAGATAACAAAACGCTCAACTGGAGGTACTAAAAACTTCTTTCAAAAGCTCCTTAATGTAAGTTAGTTAATGAAAACTTATGAAAACTTTGAATTTTCAGGTGTTCATTTCATTTAATATGAGGTTAAAACAATAAATGACAACATGTTGACTTGGCAGAACAATTTAAAGCATCAACAATAATGAAACTGCTAAAAGTTTCATTCAGAAAACAAAGCAGGGCAGAAGACAACACAGGGCAGTTAATTAGTTGCAGCCAATGCTAAAAAAAATAATCAAGAAACTGTTTTTAACATCAGTAAAGCGTGGACAAAACTTTTATCTGTCCTTTTGAAGAAACCAGTATTACAAAGGTTTACATGCCTAACATTCCCAGTAATACAATACTGTGCTACTGTATTGGCATCTTCTATTTTGTTCTTACCATCCTCTCTCATTCTTTTTCATGTTCCATGTGCTTTTTGGGCTGAAACTGCCTAAAGTGAGGTTTCCAGAGATTCCTCCAAGCTCTTTCCTGACTAGCAAAGCTATCTTAGAGTTCATACTTTTGATTCATAGTGAAGAAGAGTCTTCAATCACTCACTGAGTATCTTTAATCACTGAGTATATTTAATATATCATCCATTCACTCAAAATACTGGGGTGAGAAGACTTCCAAAAAACATTCTCTCACATATATCAACACACTTGTCTTATCCAGAAAGAATTATAAAAGGAAAATGTTCAACAGTATAAAATAAAATTATTGCATAATCTTTCAACAGCTAATGATAGCAATTAAAGTGAGAGTTTTAGCAAAATGAAAAGTTTCATCTAGTTCCCATAAAAAAGGTGAATTAGTGCAGGTATGAAAAGCCCTGCCATTGCAAAAATGGCTCTAGCACACAGTTTTGTGTTTGCTCAGTGAGTAATTTTCATGATGACCTCCTGTGCTGTTTTCAACTAGGGTAGAGTTAATTTCCTTCACAGTGGCTAGTGTGGGGCTATGTTTTGGATTTGTGCTGAACACAGGGTTGACAATATAGAGATGTTTTTGTTATTGCTGAGCAGTGTTTACACAGCGCCAAGGCCCTTTCTGCTTTCCACACTGCCATGCTGGTGAGGAGGTTGGGGGGTGCATGGGAGGCTGGGAGGAGACACAGCCGGGACAGGTGACCCAAACTAACCAAAGGGATATTCCACACCATATAACATCATGCTCAGAGGGGAAGGAGGAGGAATGGGGAGACATTTGGAATGATGGCATTTGTCTTCCCAAGTAACCGTTACTTGTGAGGGGGCCCTGCTGTCCTGGGGATGGTTGAACACCTGCCTGCCCTTGGGAAGCAGCGTTTTGCTTTGCTTGTGTGTGTGGCTTTTGCTTTCCTTATTAAACTGTCTTTATGTCAACCCATGAGTGTTTTGGCCTTTGCCATTCCAATTCTCTCCCCGGTCCTGCTGGTGGGGGAGCGAGTGAACAGTTGTGTGTTATGTGGCTGCTGGCTGGGGTTAAACCATGAAACCTCCATTTTGTGTCACCTTTCCCATTCCAATGCTTTACTGTATAAAGGCATTTTACCAGCATATTAATTAAACAATTTTTTCCCCCAATCCTAGCCTTCAAGAAGAAAATTCTTTGGAAGAAAGAATCAAATATGGATTGGAAAATATCTGAAGTGGATCAAAAAAATGTAAACAAAATACTACTATCCCCTCCTACATACATGCCCTCTAAAGAGGACCTTATAGATCTGTACTCATATCTAGTACTCCTCAGGACACTTTTCTTTTTATCACAGATATTAACAATGACAATGGCATTACAGGGTCAAAGAAACAACAGAATGCCCAGTACTTTTATTTATGCACATTAGATGAGGAAATAGCAGTCTTTCTCCCGTTTTTGCTCTACGTTTATCCAACTCTGTTTTGATTTATCTTCACTACATGGAGGTCACTGCAGAAAAGAGGATGCACAGCAGGTTGTGTTACAGTTTCACTTTTTATTGATGCATGATGCTTCACAGAGGACTGACTTGGTTATTCAGTGCCAGAGAACAGAAACAATTTAGTACATTTGACTTTTTTTTTTTTAAGTCGGACAGTAAAGTTGATGCTTGAGGTCATGCATTGAAACAATTTCAGTTTTCCTTAACTGTTGCTTTAGACATGCCAACATAAACTTCCCTTTTTCCTAACAGATCATTAGTATGCATTGCTGTTGATATTGTTAAAGGCAACACTGTACTAGCCCGAGGACAATTTATCATGTAAAGACTGATCGTTCCAAGGTGAAATCTACAACCAGTGAAAGTAAAAGGACAGACGTACTTCACATCTTAAGATATATCTACACTAGGATCAACTGATGGGACATGGAACTTTTTGGAAGATCTTAAGGAATGTAGACAAAAAGATTAATGCATTTTAGCATATATGTCTGAAGTTAAAATGCAGGATACTAAATTAAAAGGTCCTCTTTAGAGTTTTGTGCATTCATTTCATTAAAATTCACAAGAACTATGCACAAAAATCAAATGGACTTCTCTAAAAAACACTATGAAATTGTGATGAAGATGACATGGTTGAGACCACTGAAGTGTCAAAGAATCAATAGGATATTTATTTCAAATAATGCAACAGAAAATCGGGTCAGAGCTACTCAAGAGACCAAAAGAAACATGGAAGATTTAACACTGGAAAGGACTAGATAAATAAATTACACATTTGGGAAACTATCAAATGAAATTTGATAATAGCAGAGCAAAAGGATCAGCTCTAGTGATGGTTTCCAATAATTCTACATTGAGTGAGGTTTTAAGATTGAATGATTAATTTATTTCCATGAAAACATGAAGAATCTAGGACAGATCAAGTAAGCCCAATAGATCTCTTTTACTTGTGCAGAAGTAACATGATAAAAAAAAGCCCTGCATAACACTTAGCCACCTAATAAATGTTTCTCATGTATTTATACATACACAGTGTTCATTTTTTTAAACAGATTTACTTGATGGGTGTTAATGATTTGTAAGTTGTGATATTGAGTGTACTTATCTCCTTAAGACAGAATTTGGTTTATAGATCTAATAATTCCTTCATAGTGACAACATGATGTGGTACTACCTCATTTTAACAGGATTGTGATGAATCATTCTTTTCAGCACTGTCCTGGATTTCTTTTATTTCTTTCTTAACCAGCTTTAACATACTAACAGGTGTACTTCTTTTTGACATGCATTGCACATCAAACTAAATTTCTCGAAGTTAAACTTTTAATAGAATTCAGAATTCCTCTTCCTCTTCCCCCACCCCCAATTCTTGATGTCCTTTATTCTTAGCTTGGATACTATCAGAGAAATACAAAATCTACATAGGGCTCCAACTTCTGCTAGATACATTGAAGAAAAGATGTCTATTATTTCACTAAATACAAGATTAATTGTGGGAGGAATAAAATTATATTAAAAAAAATCCACTCCACCAAATATTTACAGCAAACAGAACAGCAAGAAAAGAAAGAAAAATCATACACTACTTAAAATTAGATTTGTAAAGCTTGTAATGCATGATACTATAAGATCTGTAGTAGACCTGAGCAATTAAGTCTGCAATAACATCAATGGTATCATGTTGGCATGCAAACTCACAGAGCATACTAATGTTCACAAGTTACTGTTCAACCCCAGACATCCTACGTATCACACAGAAGCCAGAAAAACCCTACTGCAAACATTCACAAAAGCCATGGAAGGGCTGGAAATTGGCACAGACATATAAGCATGTTCTTAATAGGTGATATGAATATTCTTAAGAAACTAGTGAAATGAAAATGAAACTAGTACAGCAGCCAGGTTCTATTTCGCAGCTGTTAAACTGCATAGCAGGGAACACACCAGCACCACCAACTGCCTTTTCCATTTAGTAAACTTGTTATGAGAAGAGGGAAGGGAGCTGAGACCATGGGTTGCCATTCTTTGGCAGTGCTTCTCAAATGAGCTTTGAGCTGCAGATTAAGCTCATCATTCCTGCATTTTTAAGTTTAAGATTTAAGTAGTTAATGGAAAGAATACCTCACACTTAGGAAAACTGGACCCTGTCTTTCACCCCAAGTTAGTTGAGCTAGAAGGTAATCTCCAGAGATGATGCTGAGAGGCCATACTGACTATCCCAGATGGCAAACTACTAAATTCATACTGATGAAATTTTGCAGTATGATACTACTGGGCACTTTACAGACCTCTTTCCTTAGCAGAACTTACTAAAAAGTAGGAGTACATCTTCTGCACACATTGCAAGGGAAGAATTTCCTTGTCTTCAGTGTGATGTTATTAAATGCTAAAACTAATCTGAAGCAACTTAATGTCAATTAATCAGCATAAAGTGATCAACCTCAGTAAACAAGAAAATGGTTCTAAAGTCTCACAGTAAAAACCAATAGAACAATTGTAATGTATTAGCTCAAATGTTAGATCTAAGTTGGCTTTGCAAGGCTGAATCCTTATTAGTGGAACATAACACAGAAAGCTGGCTGTTTCACTAATCACAAGGTGTAACCATAGAAATCTACTTTTCTGTTTGTCAGACAAATTACAACTCTTTAAATGACAGGTGTACATATACTTTAAAAAAACTAAAACCCTTTCTCTCCTCTGTGGTGGGGCTGACAAAAAAAGAGGGTATTTTTAGTGAAAAGTCATAGCATAGCACTGCACACTCCTTTGGTATTTTTGTACCTCGTCTTACGTACATCTTAGTTATAAAGATACACAAATAAATATCTAATAAAGCCTTAGAAAAGAAAGCATGTTTTCTTTTCCATTTTTCATGGGGCACTGCATGGGTTACACATCTGTGCTCAAACCCTTTCAACTGGTATGCATTAGCAGTCATGTTTAACAACATGAGCTTTTCAGCCCTTTTTGGTTTGCTTGACTTAATCCCCATTTTTCCTGCTTCTTCCACCTTCCATTGACTTCAGTGGTAAGCATTAAAGATTGTTAACCTGAAAGCTATTCATAAACTTACACAAAGCTATTACAATCTATAAATTGAGAATTTAATGACAGATTACCTGTATGGGTAGCCATGGTATTTGGAGCGAAATATTGATAACAGGAAGCTGAAGAAAAAGACCACAAGACCAAGGCCTACCAGACATATTACTGGAAATAAAATAACTTTGTTTATTAGCACATAAAACATTTAAAACTGGAATCTTTACAAAGAATATTATTTATGTCAATTATTTATAGAGAATTTTGACACAGTTAAATATAAAAATGTTACTGCCTTGAATACTGATGTCCACTATCTTCCGACAGGATTTAAAACACATATGGAAATAATGTTTATGGTTATTAAGAAAAAATAATTTGTCAGGGTAAATGTACTTTCAAGAAAAAAAGAGCAGAAATTTGCAAACTAAATATATGTGGATGCAAACACCTTACTGCTGATAGAGGATTTAATAACCCTGTAAATTATACATATCAAGCAATGTCACTTCAGGTATTTACTCTTCTTTTTGGAAAAAAAAATACATTTAGAAAAATATCCCTTTACTGATGAAATCATGTCTCTAGTCAACCATCTATGGCAAAGACAGCTAGTGACTACTTTATCTAGTTATTGGTGGCTAAAAATTTCACTGTTGTAAGTTCCAAGGATGGCAGCCAAATCACTTTTTACTCTTAACTCAATAGCAATATAAATCTTCAGGTTTTGAAACTAAATTACAATGATGCAGATCTTCGGGTAGCATCCTTTGAGCCTTTTCAGGCAAAGAATTAAGTAACAAGGTAAATGCTTAAATTAATAAATAAAATTTGGAAAATCTGTTGGCACCCCGTGGAATAATAGGATAAAACCTCTTTTGATCATGATAGCTTGCTCTGTTGCATGTAAATAAACATTTTTAAAAAGGGAAAATGTTACAAGCTGATGCATATAACTCAGATGCAGCTGCTCTACATTAGACGAAGTGAGCTGCTCTGATTTTAAAAACTCCTCTTCTTATACTACTCCTACTTTAGCCAAACCTTTGCTATTTAATTGCAATATTCATGCTTCAAAAGTGTGCTGCCTTTGAGCAAAGGATGAGCAAACATGAATCCAAGGAAACCGACAATGACGCATTTTTTCATTAAAACTGACCATGTGGAAACTGACGCCTGTCAACTGGAATATAAAATTTCAAGTTATTTTGAGAAAACTAGCCATGTACAAACCTAATAAACACACTTCATTATAAAGAAATCACCACTCACAAATATGACTTCAAAGCACGGATGAATAAATTGGAAGCATGAACAGTGCAAGCCAGATACACAGAAAGCATTCACATAAGGGGCACAAAGAGCAAAGTCTGAATTTGTACTGCAGTCCACTTTTATTTCACTGTGTTCATGTTCACAGCCGAGGATCTAAGATTATATTTCAACTATACTCATGTCATTGTCTCCTCTAACATCAGAGTTAAAGCTAGATACTGTAAAAGATATTCAGAATGAAATGATTCATCTACAGCTCATTGAAAGAGATTCTCAAATCACTACTGATTAGAGATCTCTAGCAAACATTCAACCAGTTATGAAGCATTCTAGAATGCTTTTATAGAAAATAGTTGGCCAGTCTTATCTGCAATACTGTGTAGCTAAAGAACTGATCTCAAAAGAAAGGGGAGGCAGTGTAGCAAATCTGGTATCTTCCAAGTATAAGGAAGTTTGATTCTGGATAAAATATTTTCATCTTGTGTGTTTATGTAATTCACTGACAAAAAAAATCTTGCAAATATTTTGAATGACAACAACATTCAGAAAAACATAAAAATTGCACTTCAGACTAAAAATCTTTAGACATTACAGATTAGGATACTATATCTACTGCTGGGTTTTCATCTTCCTCTCAAGACATGATACTGGCAAGACTATCCAGTAAAAGAATATTCAAACTCCTTTGGATGTTGTCATCTTAAATGCCTAAATTAATTTTAAAAACAATGTTTTGAAACTCTTATTCTTTAAGTCACTCACTTTCAATGTAATTCAAGAGCCAAAAAGCATTTATGCAATTCTAAGTAGTAGAGATACTACTGTGTCAATCTGTACCTTGGCTGAGTGTGCTCAGAACATTTTTTTACTGACTTCATTTGAATGTAGTTTTATCAACAGAATTTTTATGCTCTCCTTTTTTCCACCCCAAAAAAGAAAACACTGGTTTAAAGTAAAGACCTTCTGAGAAGCTAATTAGATATTCACTTGTAATTTCTCAATATCTTCTTATTGTCTGAACATTGCCTTAACTATTTAGTACAACTTACTTCTCCTTTTTCCAACATCCCCTTTGGAGGTAGCAGCTTCATTCAGGAGTACCATTCCCATGGTGATAGCAGCATCTGTATTGCTATTGTCAAGGAAAGCAGCAGGTGTGTGGGTAGCTGAGAAAGCTACAAAGGTACATCTACAAACTAAAGCTTTCAAGTTCATAAAATGAAAGGAAGTATTTACATATAAAAACCGCATATCGCAATCTGTACTGCACCAATATGCTCACCTGTGGCAAAAATCTGTAGTAAAATTTTTCTTTGTGCATTCTAGATTAAAAAAAGGAAAGAAGGTTCAAAAAGCTTTAAAGGATAGTTGTCAAGTAGGACACATAAATTTTGGACAGCTATGGAAATAGTTATTCACCGATATTTTATAATATTCTGTATATTTGCAGTAAAGGATTTTTAAAAAATAAAAACTGTAAGATCCTTCAATGCAATTGCACACAATTCATTGGTTATTTGACACAAACTGAAGCAGTTGGACTGCTTTATCTTCTTCGGCATTTAGATAAGACATTAGCTTCCTCTTTAATGTCATATTGCTTAATAGTTTAGCAGAGAAACATCTCAGAGGCAAGTCCTCAGTCACTTTCAATGTTTTGTTGTCTCATTATAACTGTTACTAGAGTGAGCAAGTACATAACAATAAAACAATTTAACTAATCTAGCAAGATGTTAAGCCATTCACTTTATTGTTTATTTGAAACTATATAAACAAAAAAGAAGGTTACTACTGTGCATAACATCTGTTTTGAGGCAGGGAAAGCCCGAATGCCATCCTGAAGCAGGAGTGAACCATGGGTGCTATTTCAGAATCACAATTTCAGGAAATACGAACTTCACCAGTTAACAGATTCAAATAAGGTTGAAGTTTTAAGCATTACCCCAGGGCTAGGAAGTAGGATGACTATCAATGTTCATATTAATATTTTTCATTTTAGAAATGTTCAAAATTATACAAAAATGCTTAGACATCTGGAATTCCATGATGCAATTTTAATTAAGTTAAGCCTGAGCAAAAGGATTTAGAACTGTCAATGCTAACACAATCACACTTCATCAGAGATGAGCAGCCTGATTTAGGTTTGAGACTTCCAAATTTCATATACATAGAATAAGAAGAGACAAATGAAAAGTACAAGATTTAAAAAAGCAAATATCGATGGTGAAAGACAATAGACAACATCAAAAACTATTATTTTTAACACCACTTCTCTGATACAGTCATCTACCTACAGTCCTAAATCAAACTCTAGTTAAAAACAGACTAGTAGCCCAAATTACCTTCCTCACACACGCACAGTGTATAAGGCTTAGGGTCACTCATGAATAAATGCTTATATTCAAGTCTTCTGGAGGCTTGTTACTGCACTTGACAAAATTTAAAAAAAAATTGCAAAATATAGTGAAAAAAACCCAACCATGGAATGCATGATACTATGCAAACTGGGTGGGAAGGCAAAAATTATTTTCTAAAAATTTGGCCTGTCAAGATTCAGATTCATGAGCATAAGAGACCGGGAATCTCCTATGCTACTGTTATGTTTCAAGTAGGGAAAAGAATTGGAAAGAACATCATGAGAACCACTCAGTTCTCTATTTTCAAATGTTACAAAAGCATTAACATGAATTAATTGAGGCAATTGCCACAAGAAGAGCCGACAAAAAATTTCCCCCCTGTATTTCTACCCTATTAAGAAAAGTCCCTAAGTTAGTATTATCTGATTACTTTATTTTGCCAATACCTCGCTTGGATTTATAGTAGTGTTTTAGTCCTGACTTTAACAGTCATAGGGAAAAAAAACAGTCCCAGGATGTGAGGGTAAGTCACCAAATCCTCTTGGGGAAGTGTTACTTTTGCAAAGGTTTTGAACTGCTCTGTAAACGGAATTTTTCTGTGTGATTATCTCATGCAATATTAATACATAATGTGGTCCTTTGCTATTTCCCTTACCTGGTTGCTTCTGAGAAACAAACTAGCCAACCACACACTAGAAAGCTATCTGGCAGAAACCATTTTGTAACTTAGTTATTAATTTTTTTACCAGATCATGAGTTTAATTCACTTTTCTTACCACCAGGAATAACAGCCTCACAAAAGCAACTTGTTTGCTCTGCAACTGAGAATTCTAGCTCTGTAACCACCTGAATTATGCTGGTTTTTTCCCCTCTCTTTTGGAGCCTCACATGATTACCCCTAAAGCTTCCCTCACATTGTCACTATTTTTGCTTCAGTTGTTGCTTTCTAACTTTAGTCATCATTGTTGAGCTTTCAGCCTCATTGGCTGCCTTTTACCTTCAATAATATCAGCTTCGTAGCTTCACACTGTAACACTGAGCTGTACTTGCTGCAGCTTTCTGATGTGGAAGCAAAAATTCAACAGAGTTGTGATTTCAATACAAGTAGCTTTTTATCACAGAATACACAGCTTGTTTCTATTTTTAACTCCTGTTTCTAACATTCTTCATTATGCCTTTACACTATTTTGATATTCTACAAAAGAAAACAATAGTCCTAGCTCTTAAAATAATCTTTTACAGTATTGTAATTCTCTAGCAATGCAGAATGTAAAACTTTAGCAAGTTCTTACTTTGACAGTTTTTCATGTGCCAAAAATGAGATGGCATCAAAAGATGTACTTATTTTCCAGTTCCTCTTTATCTGCCTCACTATGCATTATGAAACTATTTTGAAAACATGGGGGGAATGTGGCACTCAGATAAACCATGGCAAGCAAATGTTTTAAATTCAGATGTTCATGTTTTCTGATAAATTTATTCCACTGTAAAATTTTTTTTCTGTGTAAATCCTGTTACACTTTTACATATGAAACTTCTGTTACTCCTTTTCCCAGCTGATACATGCTTATCATAAAAACTGAAAACATATTATTTAGATAGTGCTATTGAAAAGGTTTTGAATTTTGAAACATGAACAACAACAGTTTTAAAGTAGGATGAAAAAGACAGTGATCATCAAAATTTGTAGGATCATACAGAAAATGATAAGTAGTACAGAGCATAATATTTAGCCCTTGTAAAAATCAAGATGATTTTTCAGATGTATGAAAAAAACCCCATACCACCAAATCCAAAACAAAACCCAAAAATTGTATCAATAAACTCCAAAATTATAGATACCCTACTAAATGAAACCAATTGCTAGTAAATTTGGGATACTTTTTATTAGCATACTCTAATAGAAAATTTAATCACAGAATGCCCAAAAGGAAGAAAACCTGATCATTCCTACTTTTATTAATGTGATACATAATTTATAGAAAGGGCTCAGAAAGTGCATTGCCATATCTGACTTGGCTGCGTTGATCCTCATGGAATGAGAAGATCATTTTAAGGAACTTGGGAGGACAACCTAAACATTCCAAAATCTGCCACAGACCTTTTCTGCTCACAGTATCGAAAGCCTTGGTGAGGTCAACAAAGGTTACACAGAGACCTTTGTTCTGTTCCCTACACTTCTCTTGCAGTTGTCTGAGAACAAACACCATGTCTGTGGTACTCCTGTTGGCTCTGAAACCACACTGGCTTTCAGGTAGAATTCCTTCTGCTATAGCGGGTATTAGTCTATTCAAGAGTATTCTTGCCAGGATTTTGCCAGCAATGGAGAGCAGTCTTTCTGCTGTGCCTTTTGCAACCAGACGTGCCTATCTCGTATTGGACCTTTTAGCCACCAACACACTTTCAACAAACGTGGGTAGAGCCCTCCCAAATCTTCGTTCGCGAAGCCTAGCCATGATGATGACATAATTTATACTTTTACTTCACACATTTAGTCCTAATTAGTAGTAAGCGAGGAAAGAAAGAAGGAGAGAAAAGAGGTTGACTAACACTCGGTTACTTTTGTGAAAAAAGTTTGGTAGTCTCATTCATAGTCTGCTGTATTTCTGCCAAGAGTACAAAATCTGGCATTACCATTACACACATAAAGAAATGACTACCTTTTTAGTTGCAGATCATGCAGTTGCTTAATAACACATGAGCAAGAAAAACTAGAAAACATCCACTCGAGCCTGTGCTCAGTTTACTGTTACCTAAAATGGGGGGAGAGATTATCATGCATGCTTTTTTATCTTTTTTTGTTTGTTTGTTTTGTTTTGGTGTAGTTTTTTGGTTGGTTGTTTTTTGTTTGTTTGAGGGTTTTGTTTGTTTAGTCTGGGTTTTTTTTTGTGCTTGGGCATGATGATTAGAACATGAGAAATTCTTTGCTGGCCCCTTACAAGGTGGGGCATACTTTGCTGATAGAGGTATTTGTCTTAACCTTTTCCTACTAATACTTAAACCACTACAATACCTGATATAATTTCAAAAATACTGATCACATTACAGGTTCTTTATCTCAACCATTTCCATTTGAATTTAATTTCTATTATTCTATATTCTCCAGTTACATGCTGTTCTCAAAAACAAAGTATTAGCCTCTTTTCACAGCAAGAGTTTTTATTTGTTTTTTTATATAATGGATTGAATGATAGAATCATAGAATGGTTTGGGTTTGGGAAAGGAGATCTTGAAGATCATCTACTTCCAATCCCTCTGCCATGGGCAGGGACACCTTCAACTAGACCAGGTTGCTCAGAGCTCCATCCAACCTGACACTGAACACCTACAGGGATGGGGTATCCACAACTTCCATGGGTAACCTGTTACAACACCTCACCATCCTCACAGTAAAGAACTTTTTCCTAATCTAAAGCTACTTTCAACTTGAACCCATTCCCCCTTATCCTGTCACTACGTGCCCTTGTGAATAGTCTTGCCCCACCTTGCCTGTAAGTTCCTTTCAGGTACTAGACGGTCACAAATAGATCACCCCGAAGCCACCTGTTTTCCAAGCTTACCCAATCCTCTCTCTTGGACTCACTCCAACAGGTCAATGTCCTTCCTGTGTTGGGAACCCCAGAGCTGGATGCAGCACTCCGGGTGAGGTCTCACCAGAGAGGAGTAGAGGGGTTCCTTTTGATGCAGCTCAGGACACGATTGGTTTTCTGGGCTACAAGTGCACATTGCTGGCTCATTGTCCAGCCTTGCGCCCACCAGCATCCCCAAGTCCTTCTCAGCTGGGCTGCTCTCAAGCCATTCATCCCTCATCCTGTGTTGGTACTGAGGGTTGTCCTGACTCAGGTGCAGCACCTTGCACTTGGCCTTCTTAGACCTCATGAGATTTTCATGGGTCCCCCTTATGAAACCTGTCCAGGTCCCTCTGGATGGTATCCTGTCCTTCAGGTGTGGCAACTGCACCACTCACCTTGGTGTCATCTGCAAATTTGCTGAGGGTGCACTCGATTGCTCTATGTCATTAATTAAGATATTAATGAATTAATATAGAAACTAACGAATACAAAAAGTACGGTTGTGCAATGAAACACGTCTCATTGCTTTTTTCAATACAGTTTTGCTTCAGTTCAGGAAACAATGAGCAATGACTAATACTCCACTTATACTATTCAATTCTCAAATCATAACCATCCCAGGGGATGATTTGACAAGCCTTGAGGGTTGAGGAAGGAGCATGTTTAAGACACCAATTGCTAAATGTCTCATCTCAGTGAAGAAGGATGATTCCTAGCTCAGAAGTTGAGAAAGTGGACAATAGTCTGAAAATTATCTATTTGAATCTGAATTTATGGATGAATTGTACACAATCAAGATGTATTTCAGTATTTTTAATGGCCTGAAATCCAGTTGTACTGATAGTTAAAATAACCCTGAACGTTCTTTCCCTTAAAACTTTCTGGCTTCAGCTATGTCAAATGGCTTTTCAAGAATTTTAGGAAGCATTACATGAGTCTTGGCACTGGAGTTCCCCTAAACTCCTTGAAATATGCATCTCACAACAGTGATGTAGCTGGAAGTTTGCATTTCAACCACTGAAATGCCAATCAAACTACATCACTTTCTTTTTTGATGTTTTTTCATTACCACAAGTGGTAATGAAGTTCACCTCTATTACCAGTCCTAGGTGGTGTCTGTGTACATACACCTGGTATGTAATCAGTAACATTGCACAGATTTTACTGAATTTAATTTTTTTTTTGCTTTATAAAATAATTTGAGTATCTGACTTCTTCACAAGTCCTTCTTAACCATGTCCTAATTATGCAGCTACAGCCTGGAAAAACAGCAGATTTTTATACAGAAATCATCTAATAAATGGGATAGAATCACTATCTAAAAGCAAGTATAGAAATGCAATGGAAATTCACATTTTTTCATCAGAGGTATTAAAAATTCACTTTATAGAGAAACATAACATTTTATTTCAACATCTAGCAAAAAGTGACAACCTTACTACTACAAAGTAAAAATAAGCAACCAAATGAAACATGTACATTACCAGCATAGTAATGCCTTGTTTTAAAATTCAATGCATCTTTTAAACTTTAAAGGATAAATTGAATGCACTGCTGTTTATCAATTTGGCATACTTTTTTTCTAATTCCCACATTTTCTAGCAACATTTTCTCAATAAGCAAATAATGAAGAAGCAATGGAGCAGTTAATAATTATTACCAACATTGAAAGTATACAGAAATATTAATTTTCATGCACATTTGTCAATATTTCATGGCAAAGATTTCATTTTGAAATTTGTGTGTGACCAAAAACTCATCTCAACAGTATTGAGCCATGAAATGAAACCTTAGAGAATTCCTTTTGGAAGTGGCAATGAACAACATCACTGAAAGGATTCTTTCAGACAGCTGCATTAATGTAACTGAGATCTAGTTATTACTATAAATTGGGAAATACTATTTTCTTTTGTTTGCTCCCCTCAGACGAAGGTATTTGTAATGGAAACTAGACTTTAAAAATGGTTAATGGCGACTAGAGTTTTTACTCAATGAATAAAGCTGATGAGAAGCAGGGTTTAAAAATCCAGAACATATAAGCTTTTTTTACAGTTTATTAAGACATTCACAAAAAAAAATTCATTTAACTTTTTCTGACTCAGTAAGAATGAAAGAGTAAAAGGTAAAAGTAGGTCTCAAGAGTCTTTCTGTGAGAAGATGATGTCAGAACAAATGTGATTGAGTTATTTATTTCAAGAAGTAGTAGGAAACTGTCTAGATTAGGTGGGGGAAAAAAATCCAAGGACTATTGGAGGACAAATCATCTTCGTGCATGATTGGTAAATTTCTGTATGCTTTTCTTGTCAGTAAGAAGAAATAAAATTATTTTTTCAATGAATTTTTAACTATTATAACACAGAGTAAAAAAAGAAGAAAATTAGTTTCTGCTACGAACAGGTAACACTGAAGGCATAAGACTAACAAAGGATATAATAAGGTACACATTAGCGAAAGGAATGCCAGGTTTACTTGGCAGTAAATAGCAACAACATTGAATATTTACTTCAACATATAGCAAGTAAGGCAAAATACAATACCTGCTCAAATGTTCAGCTATTCCCTGCCAGAGCAATTTTATTTAACATCACACTGTGCCTCATCTTGCTTTTTTTATATTCATCATCACTTTGAAGGATACTCAGCAGAAGAATAATATGTGATTCTGCAACAAACTGAGCCTGACTGCTTCCATGTATGTAACTCTGTAAAATAAAAATGAAAAACAATCCTCTTTAAAACAAAGAAATCCACTGACAATGGCACAACTGGATATGTGAGAATAAAACTAAAACCCACTTTGCAGAAAAATGCAGGCAGCAACAGCTAAAAATTAACAGCACAGTTTATGTATATATGTTTAGTAAAAAAGAGTGTTAAAAATAGTATATTTAGCAAAGCATGTATATACAGTGAATGCAATGTTTCAAACATTATATTATACTGGACTCTTTTTCACACTGCTGCCACTGTGGAATAAAGAACATACATTTATTTGCTTAGGAGATACAATTTTTGAGAAGGCAGGTGATGAAACCAAGGATATGCATCAGCATGGCTTTTACAAAAGTGAAAGCTGAATCCTGACTCTAAAAAAATAATTCGACTTTAGTCTTTCTCAGATTGAGATATAAATACCAAGTATATTTCATTTTTCTGCAATAAGGTACAATTGTGTCCTTCAGAGATCCTAATTCATAAACTGTCTTATTTAAATGGTTATGTTGTGACTGCAATAACAGAAGTTAATACTAAGGCTAACACAGTCTACTTCCCCCTTGCCCCAAATAATTATTGTTAATGGGCTCCCTTTGTACATTTATTTTTAAGAACTTACAGCACATTAGTGAAAAGCTGTTAGAATTTATTGTTAACTAGTTATGATAGCAAAAAAGAAGCAAAAATTTGAAGGAATGCAAACATGCACAAAATGAGGGAGGTTCTGTGTCTTTCTCTACTATATCAATTACAAATATTGAGTACAGTTTGTCATACTATTCTATGTGAAATTAAATATGTCCATGTTCTCAAAGTATTATTTACACATATTCTTCTTAGGCACAGAAACAATTTTCACCCCAACTAAATAGAAAGAAAAATTCTCACATCTATAAAGGTAAAGAAACGGGAAACTTTTTGCCCTCCTTATGGATGCAGGGTTTTGTTAATTTATTTTTTCACTCATACATGTTGCTTTAATTAATTTTATTCTGAATAATTCTGGTGGAATACCATCCTTGTCATGATTCAGAACAATTCAGATTTTAAATACTCTAATGCTTTGAAATACAAAAGAATGCCTTTTTCCACAGTAGTTAAGCTCTGATTGATGGTGGTGTCAGATGGTGGTGTCAGATCATGTATTTCATAAGAAATTATAGAAGTTTTTACTCAGTAGATGGTTATCTATTGCTTTCAGAATTCAATCATATTATGCTCATTCAAATAACCAATCAAAGCTAAACCAGGCAAGACCTTCATGTATCTAAAGATTCCATCTCTCAGAGGTATCTTTTTTCTTTAACAAGATAAAAATCACTGATCTCATTGCAGTATAATACGACAGTGAGCCAAATTGTATTTCTTGGGTTTTTTTGCATGACTCCTTATAAATCTCACTAAGGCTAAATATACCTATATATATACATATATATACACACACACACACATATATATAACACAAAGGAAGAATATTTCAGATTAATAAAAATTAATGACAAAGTTAAAATGCTTGATACATTGTGTACTCTGACTCAGACATGATCACAGTTCTGTGAATAGTGACCTTCTGTCATTATTTCTCACACATCTAAAGCAATATATATACACACAGGTCTGCCTACAAACTTGCAGGATCTGGATTCAAGTGTGCGTAACAAACAATAAACATCTATTTCTTTGATCATGGCACAAAGTTATAGTCTAAGGCTTACAGTGATTCTAATATATATACTGTATTTGTTATTACAATGTGAACTGAAATAAAAAATGAGCCTTTCATCAGGAAAGTGCAACAGGGTTTAGTAGCCCTATTTAGTTATTAAATACCTATATGCATTTATACATCATCACTACTGGTCTTTCTCTACACACATGCTAAATTGAATGAAAACACACATTGGGAACTAAAGACATATACTCTATGTTGAAGAGGTATTATTATTATCACTGATTAATAAAACTGGTTGTTACAGGACTACTAGGATTATAAATGCCTTATGTATTTGCAAAACATTTAGATGAGAGATGACATTTTTATTCATACACTTTTATACTTTGTTAAAGTAAATTACTTTTCCTCTTATGGTAGCAATTTAATTCACTGTAACACCACTGAAGGAACAGAATCCAAAGTTTGCACATAAACACATATACATGCAGACACTATATGGAGAAATCATTACTTTCCTCAAAACAATTTGCTGACATTATATTGTTTAGCTTTCTTCCTAACAGAGATGAAGAGCCTCACCTCCAAAAAAGGAAAATTTTATGCTACTGCTTTTGATGACAAAAATCTGTCCTACACTGGGGAGGAAGAACATTTTAGGTTCTCGTCTTCATCACCCAGCATAGTAACTTTATTTAAAAATATCACTCAAGTTTGTGTGACTTCTGGTTTCACTTGGAAATAATAAATAATTACAAATAATTTTTAAATGAAATAGCACAGTTTCATAACCCTGTAGCTGTCAAACCAATACAGTAATGATGTTTTTTAAAATGCCAGCTAATATGCTCTCAACTCTGAAAATTTCTCAGTAGCTATTCAGACTTGAAAAATTGACTGAAAAATTCTCCTAAGCTGAGGATGATCAAAGTTTGCAGTAAACTGTTCACAATACTGTCCATGCAGACTACTTACAATACAAAGCTGAAATGCCACAAAAAAAGACTAAAAGTTATAAAAAAACTAATTAGGTGGTTACTGTTTTTTTAATCATATTCTGATTAAAAAAACTTAAGGCAAGTTTTTATGTGTTACAGAAGTAGTATAGTGATTTAATGTAATGCTCTAGCAGGGTTGGTATCAGAATAATACAAGGTTTCAACTGTTGGAAAGACATTCTCAGAAATTTTTCATTAGAATAACAGAATCATAGAACGGTCTGGGTTGGAAGGGACCTTTAAAGACCATATAGTCCAATCCCCCTGCAGTGAGCAGGGACATCTTCAACTAGATCAGGTTGCTCAGAGAGCTGCCCAACCTGATCTTGAGCATTTCCAGGGATGGGGCATCTATCACTTCCCTGGGCAACCTATGTCAGCATCTCGCCGCCCTCATGATAAAAAGTTTCTTCCTTATATCTAGTCTAAATCTATCTTCTTTTAGTTTAAAACTATTACCCTTTGTCCTTTAAAACAGGTGTAAAACGTCTGTCCCCATCTTTCTAATACGATCTCTTTAAGTACTGCAAGTCTGCAATAAGGTCCTCCTGGAGGCTTCTCTCCTAATTCATTAAGATAGGTAATCGCTATGATAAAATCCTAAAAAGAACAAGAAATTTAGAGCAGAATATCTTTCCCTGCCTGTTGGTTAAATTAACAAAGTAATTAGTTTTATTACATGATGTAAAATATTCATTTTTATATCAGGATTTGACCAGTCTCTTTAAAGATAAAAGTCCTTAAGAAGACAAAATAATGAAAAGAAAGACAGCCTCATTATCACAATTAATTAGGTGACAGATAAGAGTCCTAGCTGCCAACTGATACTCAGCATAATGAACTAGATACAGTTTATTTGCAAATGTGAAACCTGAGCCAACCAAACTAAAACCTAAAACAAAAAAACCCTGACTAGAAGACCTGAACCAGAGACTGTAATTTGAAAACTAGCTGATGAATATGAATTTCTGGCTAAATGTCTCATAGGGATTAATGCTGTAATCATATTTCTTTAAATGTAAGTTGCTAAAGGCATAGCCTTGCTTGCAAGGAGGTGGATGTTCTTTGATTTAGTTCTGGAAATGTTACATGGACATTAAAAACCTAGTAAGAGACAATTGTTATATACCTGCTCTGCTTCCAGAGAGGGGATAGAAATGGCTAAAAGCAAAGTGAGTAGCCACCTTAAAGACAAAAACCAAGCTTCATCTTTGTTTGAGAGGGCAAGAGATCTCAGATTAACAGGAAGAGTTCACCAGTTCAAAGCTACTTTGTTAAAATATTAAATAAAGCAGATGTTTACTGTCCAGTATTGACATTTTAACTCTTAACTTCCTGTGCTTTTACAAGTGTCCTTAGGTAGATTTTCTCTTTAAAGTTAACTAGCAATAAATCTGTGTGTGACCAATAGAGTCCTCAAACTGCTTCCCCAAGACATTATTCTCCAAATACTCAAAACTGCACCATGGTGCATCTCCTCTATAGCTGTGGGTCAGTCAGAGCAATGCTAGTGAAGTACATAAAGTAGCGCAGACTGTTCCAGGGAGGAAGGATAAGCAAAGGAATTTGCATTTCACAACATATTGTGAATCACATGAATTTATGGCAGTACCTCATCCCATTTCTTATGAGGAATGGCTCTTAACCACTTCACAAAGGAATTATGGGTTGTGTTTTTTCCCCAATGCACTTTCAGACCTCCTTTCTAAACAGACAAAAAAGAAAGTAGAAGTTTTCAGAAGATAGAACTGCAGTATTTAATGTAAAAATTATAGCAAACAGCTTTTCTTGAAAAAAGAATTTCCTTATGTTTAAGGAAATGTTTTTCCCTACAGGCATATAACGATACTGTGAGGCCAACTGAAGCATAGATTATATTTGTACTGACACATATTTATGCAAACGTACCCCCACACATCAGTTTTGTACGCTGCAATGGCCACTGACTCATCAAATTTTGAAATTCATGGACATCTGGGGCTCATACTTACTTAAAATAGAATATATTTAAAGACACATTTTTAAAGGAATATTGAAGAATTAGCTATTTATCAATTCTCAAGCTAAGGAAAGGATCTGGTCACATGTGAAGTTTCTTTATTCTCTTATTACTTTTTTCCTTCTATAAGAAGATTGTTGAATGACCTATATGCAAGGCAGATATTCTCATGAAATTTTATTTGAAGCTACAGACTATTAAGACACCAAGAAGTGAGATTTCTGTTTTGCTATCATTTCTGCTTTTTGACACTGAATCCATTTAATATTTGGAAACTCTGTGAAGCCTATCTGGCTGCAAATGCTCTAGGCAAATGCTTTAAATAAATTCATGAATAAACTCAGTATTTCTCTTTCATTTTAATGGCATCAAGAGGGAGGACCACGCAAGACGTGAAGATAAAGTCTGTCAGAAGAGAGACAAGCATAGCTTGAGCAGAAACCTGTACAGCCACCCAACTACTGCTGCCACACAAGAGATGCAACAGTAAATGCCTCACTGGTAGGACTAACAGGGGAACCAAAGCCTGAGTAATTCACACTTTGAATAATCAGTCCTTTTCCAACTCCGGCATTCTCCTATCTCAGGTCAGATTTCACAGAAGCTATTTGATCTGTGAACTGGAATAATCATATCCTCAAATCAGGCCATTTTCTTTGGTAGTGACAAACAATTGTTCAATGCTCGCATATTTCTACAAAATTGTATTAAATATTTATCTAATATTCATGGACTCATTAAATATTTAGTGTTATGGAACTGCAGATGGTACATATATAATACCACACCAGGATAGTAAAGGATAACAGCAATGTCATATACCTTTAAATTCCCCTAAATGCAAAATGTGCTTTTGATTTCCCTTCAAGAGTGGCAGTTGTCATGGTTCAGTAATATACTTAACTATAATCTGTGCTCTTCCATTCCTTTCTGTTAATGCAATGTAAATAAAACAGAAACAAAGTAAGGGGAAATAAGGCCTCTGTGAGATGTGCTAATTCTCAAGGCAAGAAGAATTTGTTAAGTGCCCAAAATTAAAACATGATTTCAGGTGCTTCACTAATCTTTCTTAAAACAAACATCATGATGTTTATTTTCCATCAGTATGTACATGAAGGATGCTAGGGTAAATGGAGCTTATTAAACTAAGTTGGGTTTAGTAATAGCCTAAGATACAAAGCTACTTCATGAAGTATAATCATTTTGGATAACTGAGAAATAACCTGTCTTGAGTTTATGAGATATGACATGCATCTAATAAAAAAGTGTATTGAAAACTAATCAAAAGCAGACTGATTTTGCTAATAATTATTCATAGTGATAAGCTGAACTTGGACGGTATGTTGAAGAAACCCCTGGATGGAGACTGTCCCCTGAAGGAGACAAAAGGCCAAGTTCAAGCTAATATATCTAGAAAGAAATGAAGCAACACAGTAGTTAACTGCCCCAAAGAGAGACTTATGAATTCCACACCATTAGGATAAACGTTGTTAATCTGTCTTCTTTTACTGCATTAACATTCAGGGTGAAATTCATCAGAGAAAGGAACATTACAGAAGGCCATGGATTACTTAATTATGATCGAGCCTTTGGAATGGCATATTTTAATTAAAGACCACCAATTTTGCCAAGAACACACATTAGATATAAGAAGTCTAACTTCTTAACTTAAAGGGGAAAAAGAACTTTCTCTATCAATTCAGATTTATATGTTTTCCAAGGCCAGGAGTAGTATGACTTTCAGCAGTCTTTAAATGTTTAAAATGTTTAAAAAGTGAAAGTTCTAAAACATTCTCTCACAATACCATTACCACACCTTATCATTTTAAGTGCAGAAAAAGCTTAAAGATTTTATAGAGAACAAATAATTCATGCAGTAAAGCAAACACTTTGAAATCAAACATCAAGGTATATTAATGAATGTTTTATTGTGTGATTTCATGATCACAACTACATTTCTCTAGACAGGTTTTCTTCTATGTTAACTACGTAACACTTCAAAAGCAGCTTAAACTGCCCATCAAGATTAAGAATAAAATCTCATGCAGCTCCAAAGCCCTAGCTTTCTGACTCTGTGATTGCAGCTACCTATTGAAATGTTATGCTTTGTAAAAACAGTATAGTTTCACATAGGTTCACTTGAAGAATGCTCTCCAAATATGCTTATTTTATTCCTACATAGTAGTATCTGTTCAGTTCATACTGAACAGAGTTTTAACTTGCTTAAGAACCCAATAGGGGACTTCTTATGAAGTTATTAGCCCAGGCAGGTGTCTGTGAAAATCTGAAATAGAAGCCTAATCTAATTCCCTGCTTTCTTTCCATCACAGGAGATACTATTACCTGCTGGAGACAGCACATGTACAGTGACCTATTTTTCCCATAGCAGCCAGCCCTCAAAAGCCTTATTGTGACCACTGATGTGAAAAAACATGAGATGATGCTGGTTTGGGCCTAAGTTATTCACATGTGTGAGAACAACGTAGAACCTCTGTTAGCATATGGATGTGATTTACCAAAATAACTATAAAGCTTTTCTTGGGACAGAGGACATGAGACCCAGTAATATGGGTATGAATTTATTTCAGAGAAATTAAACAACACTGAAACTGAGTAAATAAATATATGAAGTCCCATCTCAAAAACTAAAGAAATGCAAAAAGTCTTGACTTTGGTTTATTTACCACACAGCTCAGAAACCTCTGACAAGTCTAATCACATATTAATGTCCAATAGTTAGCATAATGTACAAGTATTTAATAGGGTAATTTCTTTTATTGCAGATACCCAGATATAAAAGCGACATCTGCAAATGATACTCAATGGTTTCAAAATTCAATGTAGTAATAAACACAAAACTAAATCTAAACTCGGTCCTAACAGAAATCCTAAATAAATGATTTTGTGTTTCTGGCAAAATGAAAACCACATATGACAGTAAGAAGTGAGAAGTCAGCTATTTGAGACAATATTTTTTCCAGGAGTCTTCATTTTATTTAATAATCAAACAGAAATACTCTAATTTAAGACTAAGCTACTTGAAAGAAACAATTTCTTTTCAACAGCTACTAGCTTTATGAATATGTCCAAATCAAATATAAGCCAACCTGGTGAAAATTTCCTGTATTATATTCCTAGTAAGCCGTCTCTCTAAGTTATGTCTCTACATGAAATCCAATACAGTTCAGTTATAGACCAGCAAGACCAGGACTAACAAAATAGCTGAAGTGAACACACCAGCATACACAAAATGGTGAGGGACAGAATCACCAGAGGTCTTACTTATGCACTTTTAGTGATTTTATTCAGCTTACACTCAAGCGCTTGACTCTAAAAAGTAGTAGGATACCTAGGAAATCAACACTGGACCCCTCCAAATAAAACTCCATGTATTTATAACTTTTTCGGCATCCTTGGTGTAACAGTTAGTGCAAGTGTTCAGACTCTCAATTACTAAACATGACCATAAATCATATCAGCCACTTTTGATGGGAGAATTTAATAGTTATGGATGAATTTAGCCCTTTTAATAAAATATTTAATGTTGAATTTTTTAAAGAATTTATATAATACAGATACACACAACAGTCTCATACAGACTCTTCGATTCTCTCATATTAATTCAATGAATATGAGCTACATTTTCCATGCCTGAGCTCACTGCTGTGTTCACCTTTGTCCAAACCAAAACTGAATCAAGAGACAGCAGCCAGTTTTCACAAGACTGGTTGGCTGAAACAGGCTGTGCTGGTTGCCTTCTACAAAGTCTGGCATCGAGCACAGAATATGACCTGGGTTTCAGCCCTAGAGCAAAAGTGGAAAAATGCTGCCTTACTTTAGCAGACTAGCAGGATGAAAGTGGTAGTTGGTATAATTTAAAATAGTATTATAGAAATCCTGGTTTATGCTGCTGCTTTGGTTGTTCCTAGGCAGCTTTTATAGCTATGCTGCATTATTTAGGGTGTCTAGAAGTGCTATCAAAGGAGTCAGATAATCAAAGGAGTCTTGCAAATCCAGAAACTGTGAACTCTCTGCTCAGATATACAGAAGCTTTGATAAAAACTGCTGAATAAGAATTAATTCTGAGGGACTTCTCCAACATTTATTAATCATAAAAAAAGAAGATGACAAAAGATGCAGCAATCCTTCAAAGAATCATTACTTTGTGGGTTTCAGAAAAAACACAGAACTTAAACTATCATTAGGAATAAAACATTGGTACCCTTATTCTTACCTAATTTCCAAGTTACTTAATGGATTGGCATGCAACAAATGCCTTCCCTCTGAATGGGCATTACAACACACAGTACCCAGGTGAGAGACTTTAACAGAGACCAGAATTTCCAGGATCTCTGAAACAGCATTCTGGTAGTTTGGGGAAGTTTGTATGACACAGCTTAGCCCAGTTGCCTAAGGAAAAGAAACTTTTGCAACTGTGATGTCTTGCTTAACAACTTGACTACTTTTTAATCAACTTAAGAAAGATGGAAAAAAAATTCTTAGAGAAAAGTGACATTCCTACACATTTCATTATAGCTGGACAACCAAAGCAGTGATTCTAATGAAAGAAAAGCTGTGATTAAAGTTCTACTGTTAATAGGTGTTTTGGAGTATGGACTGCTTGCTTAACACATGGAAGCCAAACCATGATACTTCTAATTAGGAAACAATGATGCTAAGCACAATATGGGATATATCTCACTGGTCTTCAAAAAAAACCCCAACAGTCTAAGGTAAAATATGATTGCTGCCATATACCTATGCCACAGTGTAGGAGTGTGATGATCTTCACATTGTTGGTGTTCTGTCAATGAGTGGTCATGGTAAAACAAGAAAGACAGCTACTGTATAGTACACCATACGTTTTCCTTATAAATTATAGAGATGGAAGAGCTGAAATTAGCCATTCAGCTGAGCTCATGTTGTTGGTGTTATTTAAATCATGGTTTAAAACATATATGTAAAATATTTATGAACTCAGAAGATGTTTTTAATTTCTTAGTCAGGACCTGTGGTATTTTCTCTTTTGAAATTTCAAAGTGTTCTTTTGATTGGATTTCAAGCTGTGAGGCATAAAAGGTAGTTTCACCTGAATACTGAAGTGCTGGAAGCAGAAGTGAAGACAGACAGACTTTACTATGACACTAGTTTCCAAATAGACTACGCTGAAATCAAACAGCTGTGAAAAACACAAACAAACAAACAAACAAGTTTATTTTGTAGCAGAAGCAAGGGGAGGTGCAAATTTCAAATTACCCCAAAGCTACAATCCAATTAACAACAACAGAGGAATGTGAGGATAATCCTGTGTTTCATGTAATTGTCTTCCCCAAGCAAACTGGATACTGCCCCTAACTCTGCTACATAGAGTTTAAGAGATATATATTAAGCTGTTCCAGGTACAGGTTTTGCGATGACAACCGACTGCAAATTCCACAGTAAATTAAGTCAATTTTTTTGGATTTGCAATTGCAGAGAAACTTGTGAAGTACAGGGGAAATATCTGTATATTTGGAATGCAGTTTTTTTAATGCTAATTAACCAGGAAGCTGAGACATACTAGGCAGGCATGAATAGGTATGCAAAATTGAGCATGAAACATTAGTCTATATGACTGAGTAGTTAGGTACATGCCAGAGAGGAAAGCCATGCTGTTCTTTCTTGCCAAAGTAATTTTTAGCACCATCTGAAGCACAGCTTGTATATCAATTCATAAACCTTAACCCTTACTTTGAAAGAGGTATCTGAATGAACACAGTATAAAGTAACAGATTGAACCGACTGAATTAAAAAGTTTATTTCTTGAGTAGAACTGTCTCTGAACTCCTTTCAAACTACACTTTAGTGAACACTGGATTATTCTTGAGAGAAAGACTGTCAGCTAATTGCCAAAACTTGAACAAAAGAAAATGAAGCTGCAGCTGCCATTATGGGCCAAAGTCACATTTGTAGTAATGGACTTGTGTACGGCTATTTGTATGTCAGGATTTTTTTCCTTATAACAGCAATAACAAAATTATACTTGTGTGACACACACAACTGTTTCAAATACTCTGAAGTTTTATCAAGCAAGTTTTACAACAAATTTTTTATTACACGTCATGTAGCAGAAACAGACACATATATGCCTGCACATCCTAGGGTTTTATATCCTTATATCCTTTGCCACTATGTGATGGTGAACCAAAACAAAACCTTAAGAATTAATATTCTTTATTAAAAACAATTTTATGTACCAAATTATGCAGGTACATAAAGTATCAACATTTAAGTCAGTGAAAAGGAAGAAAAATTTTCACTACCACAAGAGTTTTGTTATTCTGTTCAGATTTAGGTGTAACTTATTATCTGATGTTGTTGTAATAGGATATCATTTCAATTATCTAAAGCTCTAAATCTGACATTGTAACTCATTACATAGTCTCGCTCCAGAGCATTACATATTAATATTACTCTCGAGATAAAGAGAGCATCTCATCAAATTTTTTAAGAAAACAGAATTTTAGGTTGGCATGCATTAATTGAGGGAAACTTTCTTTAAATCTCATTTTTCCAAAACAGTTTTTTTTGGTGTGTTGTTTAAACTCTCTTCTCCTCATTCTTCTACAGGTCAACTTAGTAACTTCGACTATAATGGAAAACTGAAATCTACATGAGAGTTTTCTCAATGGAAAAGACATGCTTATTATCTTCTTCCCAGTACAGTCTCTCTCATTTGGTCTTTCTGTTGATTAACATTTAAGATCACAAAGAAGCAGTCATTTGGAGAAAGAGACTGTGGAAAAATACAGGCCTCCTAACATGATTGTACAAAACCTTCAAAATAGAACTGAATACCTATAAAAAAGGGTCAAAACTAAATTTTTAATAAGTTTTGCTGTACTGTTTTTAAAATTACTCTCAGTTTTCTAGAATAAGCCTATGGTAATCAGAATTGTACAGCTCAGTTACTAAAAAATGTTCAGTGTTGCCCAGAGCAATTTTTTGCATGGTATATTAGGTCTAGTTAGCAAATTGGAAGAAACACTGCTGACATGACATAGAAAATGAAGCCTTTAGCAGAACAAATTGAGAATAAAGGAATCACTCCATGTCTAGAATATAAAATTTGAGAGTAGGCACACCTGACAAATAGGAATTTATTTCACAATAACAAACGCTTTAAATCCATGATTTATGAAGGCAGTTATAGGAGCCACTTATTTAAATTCATTGCCTAATGCACTGGCAGATGTTTCCTAATTATTAGAATGTAAGAGTTTGAGAACATTTTTTCAAAGGATGTGCTATGCCATTAGGCATCTTGTACTTCAACAACTATCAAATTTGTGATGATGTATTTTATAAAGTTATGTTTATGATGGCAGGCATTCACTTAACACACTATAAAAACCAATAGCTAAAAATTTTATGTTATGACACAAAACCTCAGACCTATTTGCTGTGTTATCCTTAGCAAGTATTCCAGACGGCAATGAATACAAATCAAATACTGCTGTCAGCAGGATGAGTTGCGTTTCAAGTTCCTTCCATCAGGTGTCTCCAAGAAAAAAACCCAAATAGTGGAGCATCACTATTGCACCACAGGATTGCAAAAACCAACACAAGTCTTATAGACATCCAGAATTATCAATAGATTTAAGCTTATACTAAATTATCTTAAATACTAGCTTTACTAAAGAAGCAATAAACATTAATACCTGGAGGGGGATCACTTGAACACTGGATGTCCATGTATTTGGGACAAGGAAAACTGGGAATTATTTGATGCCAAATGAAAAATTCTATTAAGATATTATAAGTACTTGTTCATATGAGACTTCGATACTTGCACTACAGTATATAAGGAATTTAAGAATATTACAAGTACTGAATTGTGAACATGTAGTATGCTTGCAGCTCAGAAAAGAGAGAATAAGCTTAGCCTTATTCTACAAATACCAGAAGTCTGAGTTATTCAACGCTCAATTATTGTGCCTAGATACATAAAATAACAAAGTTGTACCTTCACAACACATTTAGTGTTTTGAAATAAATAAATTACAGGCAACCAAAGTGGACTGAAATGCAAAGTAGAATTTTGAGAGCGGATACAATACCTCATGATACATTATCCTCTTTTCTCTGCAGTAACAGAGAAGAAAACTTGGGTTCAGTAGACCACGGCTTTGCAGAAATGAGGGCAGCTTGCAAGTAAGTATTACTAATTTGGGCAAAGTTGTTGAAAAACAAAGAACTTAAGATGGCTCACTTTTTAGAATAGCATATTAATTAACCAGAAAAAAGCAAAATACTGATGTCAACAACAAACTTTACATTAAGAGCATTCATATGTTCAAAATAGAAACACTGTGATGCCTGAAGTAGGCAGATGAGAACATACTAAGAAGAAAAGGCGAAGAGGAAGAGCAACAGCCTGCCTGAGAAGGACACTGAATACACAAAAAAGAAAGGAAAAGGCTAAAAATAAATAAACAAAAGAAAAAAAACAGAGAAGTTAAATTGCTCAGAAACATTTCCAAAAAGCTGACATACCACAAAGGAGTTCACAGTGAGTAAATCCAGGGAGATGTATAAGGTTTTGAAGACTTTTATGGGTTAAACTGCAAATGAGAGATGGAGTAGAACAGAAATACCACTGTAAGAAACCATACAAAGAAGAATCACAACACAGTACTGATTAAGCAAGCAACAGAGTATCGCAGTGAAATATAATATAAATGAAATCTAAAATATATACATAGATTTTCTTCCAATTAAAGCACAAACAGAAAAGTTCCAGGTTTGAAAAAATGTTTCTATTGATGTTCTCAGGCTGAATGGTAGTGAAGAAGTGCTTTCAGTCTATGCAGCTCAGATATGTGGACAACACTGACATGCTTCCCAAGATCAGCAGTAAGTGAAAAGAATTTACAAAGGACACAATATTCTTTTGTGCTTGTATTTAGTGCTTTGTGTTGAAGATGGTTCTGAAAAGAATTTATGAAACAATAGAAGCAGAAATATTAATTGAAGAGAAAAATAATACACTTTATACAAGAATTAAAACATTCTTTTAATAATGTTAAATATATGTTTATACTAATACTACTACTATTATTTGTTAATATAATATTTCTATATAATACATTGAACCATGGTATTACATTGAATAGTCTGCTGCAAAGTTGCAGATATAAAAACATCAGCTGTCTAGTAAGGTGTAAAACAAAGTTAGTATTATCTCACCTGTAAAATGTTGTAATATAGGTGGAAAAGTCTGGAATACTTTTTCTCTGTAATTCTATATATGCATATAGTGTATGGATTATTTCATCATATGAGGAACTATAAGAATAGGTCAATAATTTTCATGTACAAGGAAGAAAAATTTTACATCCCAAGACACAAAAAAAAAAAAACCCAAACAAACAAACAAATAAAACCCCCCAAAAAACACAAAAAAACCCCAAGGCCAAAAAAAAAAAAAAAAAAAAAGAGTAAAAATTGAAGATTCTATATGAAGGAGAAAAACTGAATAAGTTAAGGACTGTATGTTGTCTAGTAAATTAAGATTTGGAATTGTTGAAATTAAAATTAATGCAGAAGAACAGCCTAACAAACTGATCAAAGATCTGGAAGCAATGTCAGAGAGGTCTGCATTCAAGCATATTTTTAAAAATGTTCAATTTATGAACATTTATATCATATTTTAGGTGGCTTAAGTAGTTATAAATTTAGCATTGAGATACTTACATATACTACAGTACTAGATGATTGAGTTCCTTGAGAACATTCATAAACTTTATCAAATTTGAGGTCATTAAATATTATTTTCCTCTTTTCTTGGCATGTAGAATGGTCCAAGTTTTGCATTTTAAATTATCTACATTACAGTTGAACTATTATATTTTAAATTTTCTGTTAAAGAAGTACTTTTTCCCCCAAACTTTTGTTCTAAGTCAAAAACTTTTGTACTCTATTTGTGGCACCCATAGCAGCTATGTGGAAATTAATAACAAATAAAACCACCTAGCACAGGAAAACACTGCATAAACGGTAAACCTAAGACATGGTTCTCAAGCAAAGTGGCAGAAAAGAGAATGGATGTCTGGGCTTCCAAAGTTAGCATGAAGTTAGGATACAAAACACAGCCTTCACATATGTGATGGCAAAGAATTGTTTGCTTACACACCAAGTGCCTTCAGTCCCATTGTACACAGGCTTGGGCATTGTATGCAAATACATAGCATCAATATTTTCCACTGACACTTTAGTCACAACAGAATTTCAAGATAACATGTCAAATCCAATTATAATTTAAGACATTTAAACACATATGATATTTTCTTAATAATTGACAGTGCTTGTAGTCCACTGAAACTAAGTAAAAACTCCAAGTTCGCATTTTAGATGTGAACTGGAGTGAAACTTATTCACTAGCTGAGCCTGAATGAAGGTCTAACAGGCAGAACACTGCCTCAACTTGTGTATTTTGCCAAATTTATTTAATTCACTAATTTCCTACTGATTGAGACCAGGAAGTTCTAGTGTGATCTTTCCTGCTTTCTCTATATTAATTACAACAAAATTCCAGTCAACGATTCCAAGAAACCTCAGTGGTTTTGTCAGTTTTCAAAGTTTATCTATACAGGCAGACTTGCCTTAAATTTAACAACATGTACATTTAATCTGAAGACTGTTTCTCCAAACGTCCCACCACTTACGTACAAAGGGTTATTCACAGTGTCAGAGGAGCAGTTGGCTTCACAATGAATTTTGTCCCCTTTCACCTCTATGGACTTTCACAATTCCTTTCAGTTCTTACACACTAATTAGGCAATTATTTTAGCACAAACAGTGATTTCTCAAAGTATCTTTTAATTAAGAACGAAAAAGAAGAAAGTTTGATACACACCTCTCTGGTTTATACATGATATGAAGGCCTAGTTAAAAACCTCAAGGTGACTTTGACCTAAGCAGATTTCCAGTCCCATGATACTTGTAGAAGAAGAGAAGTTTCTTCGCACCTGAAATAATTTGGGTGAAATGCTGATTCAAAAGAAGTCAATAAGCATTTTGCTATTGATTTGAACAGAGCCAATATTTCATTCTGATTGTTCATTGGTGATAGAATTTCAGAACATTAATATTTAGAAAGATATATAATATCGAGTAAGCCACATAATTGCATAGAAAAAGCTATAAAGTAAAACCATTTACTCTATATTAAAGAATTTCAATATAACATTTATTTCTACATAACATTTAGCTGCAGAAGACTAAACTGGTTGTCACAAGAAAAAAGAACTCAAGCTTTCAATATAAAAGAATAGGTTCTCAAATAACCTCAGGCAAGAGATTCAGCAGGTAAACTGCCAGCCACATTTTTGGAGGTAAAAAATGTCTTTCTCCTGAGTTCCTTCTAAATTGACCTGGAGAGTACTTATTTAATGACCTAAAATATGGCTTACACTAAGTGATTGAACAAGAAAAAAACATGTAGGGGAAGCTTCATGACATCTTCCTAATTATCCACATCCAGTCTGGTATCACACACTTCACATTTCAAGTTTCTCTGAGGCGAGGTCTTTTCTCTGCCCCCTAACAGAATACTTCTTTTAATTTTTACTTTTTTTTTTTTCCCCATCATGAGTGAACTATTACTTGCTTACTCCAAAAGGTAACTAACAGATGAAGCCCTGACTTCTACTGCTGTGTCTACCTCCACAAGGAACAGTGATGGCTAGAAGCTACTGTATGTAATGTATGTGCTCACCCTTCTCAAAGATTATGAAGGGAAGAAGATATGATAACACATCAGGAAGAAAACAGATGATCACAGTCCTCAAAGTACTACCTGTACGATCTCTCAGTAGGAGAAGTCTCCAATCCCATCTAAGCACCTTTTACACGTCCTAAAACCCCCTTAAATGATAGGGAATGTAGCACCTGCCTTGACAAAGTACTGCAAAATATAAACTACACTAGGAAGTACATTTTTATATCTTCGTCTGAACAGTTTAAGAGCTTTCTGTTACTGAACATCTTTTCTGTTTTTAAGTACATGTCTCCAGTGATCCATATTCCCTCAAAAGCTAATCTGAACAGCTGGCATGCATTGCAGCTGCACGTATTAGCAGGATTACATATTGCTCTCTACCAGTCCACATTTTTCCCTTCCTCTTTACACCTTGCTAACTCCAAAGAATGTGAATTAGTATATACACCACATAAATGATGTGAGGGCATTCCAGTGTGACACAAAGACAGCTCTAGTGTGACCGCACAGAAGACTCTTCAATCTTGCAATGTAACAATAGGAATCCATTAGCTTCTTTGTAATGACCAACTACTGGAAATCTTTATTCTTGTGACAACACAGTATTTTCACATATCTTGAAGTACACATACCTGAATAATTTGCAGTCAAATTTTACTCTACTATTTTATTAAATTCTCTGGACAAAAGGAAGAATTACTTTGCACCTAAAAGTCATCTTTTCACTCACTGAAAGACAGATGCTATTAATGACACTATAGTTTAAGACTGATGTTTAGGTTATGACTTAGAATGGTTCCTTTAAACCTCTCCCTAAGACAGTGCCTCCTCAAAACATGCTTCTGGTTTTAGGCAGACTGCCTTGAAGTACCATCTTAAGGGGGTTTAACAGCTATAAATTTGAACAGCAGCTTTTTGAAAGCTGAAAACCTAATATGTATGATACCCTGCAGCAAAGAGATCTACAGCTGTCTAACACGTAGAAACATTTTATTTGAAAATGTCACCCTCAAATTTATTTTAAATAAATGCAGCACTCAGATCAGTTTATCATTCCTTCTACAAAAGTACTTCCATACTTTAGATCACTCTGTGTCATCGTCTGAGCTTTTTCGAGATTGTATCTAAGTTGTACGTGAAACACTGTACTTATAGCAGTAAAAGTGTTTTGCTCTTCTAATAATCTTTAACTGTTTGCTCTTTCGTCCAGTGAATGTTTAGAGGTTGTTGTGATTATGCTACTCTAAGCAAAAGACCTTGCTCCTGAATAGAAACAGTCTGCCTAAAGCCAATCATTTTACAGGCATTTTAGTTCTACAGGAGAAAATGTATGACCTGTTTTTTAATTCACATCACTTTACAGGTTTTTTCCAACAGAGCAATAAAGTGGCAGATTACACTCTTGCACAGTTCTTCTGCATAGAACTCCACTTACACAGCAGCTGAGCCTCCTCTGTCCTTCCAAATAACTTAAGGCCAACAGCACACTGTCAAGCTCTTGGAAAGAGACAAAGAGTAAATAGCAAAGATGATATAATAAACCCCTCTAAGATAGCACTGATTTTCCTTCACCTCAAAAAGTAAAAATTTACACCTGTTATTTCCTTATTCTGTCATGAGAGCTTATTAGATCTCATTTTGTAACTTACTCAAATCTACTTGATGACGAAACTTTCATCAGTTCAAGTGGACTGTCAGCAATAGCACTCATGCCTGTTGATGCCTTCAAGGAATTTGAAAGATACATGAGGCAAGACTTCCCTCTATTGCCATGCTCCTCTCTCCAATGTGCCATATTTAATCATGTCTGCACTCTTACACATTACCTCCTATTGTATCACTCTGTCAACTAGACAAAGGCTATGCCCTATGAGAAAGGCTGCTCTGTCAGGTCTGGCCAATGTCATATTGCCAATGAGATCTCTTCCAGCAGTGGGAAAGCTCTGTTTCCCCTCAAAGATCCTTCCCAATTGGTAAAAATTCTTTTACACTTATTTTCAGATTGATCCTCATTTTATTTGAAAAGTCTTTTTGTAATTCCCTGGTTACTGTTTAACTCATCTGATGGTTACTACACTTTTAACAAAATGCTAGGGCAAATACCTTCTCAACTAGTTTAGGTACTCCATTCACAATCACTTCACACATGTATTCCTATCTTATCAACTGTTATCTAGAGCATTTAGTTCAGTGTGGGCCTTGCAAACACTCCCACACCTTCTTAAAAATTGACATCTTATTCACCACATTCCCGGTACTCCAGTAAGAACACTACCTTTCACTTTCTTTGAAATGCTTTTAATGACATAGAACAATAATGTCGAGATTACTAGGAAACTCTGGTCTCCCAAAAGTCTTCCTTATTGAGCTCCCCCTATTAAAAACCTTTTAAGTAGTCAAGTTTTAAAGTCATTAAATGTGTACCTTGTCATTACGCACAATGCAACTTTAAGAAGTAGAATGTAACACTTAAACTCTTCCAACAAGCTTTACCTGAACTCTCTACTCCTCTTGACAACATACAGCTGGTACTATCTTAAATGTACTCATCCTGCCTCTGCCTTTTAACAGCTCAGATTGTCCACTGCCTTCTAGGGTAAACTAAGCAATCTTCCATGTTCTTAGCCTGAAAGTCTATTCAATATAATGAAGTATTCACCAGATATCTCTTATACATTGCATATGTTCTTCAAACTGCTTCCGAAGACATGTTACCTTTAAAAAGTAAAGATTTTTACTCATATTTTAAGTGTATGGTAAGGAAACTGACTACCAGTAAAGTTCGCACAAAAGCTTTTTCATGAACGCAGGACAAACTCAAGAAATTTTCCCCTCCTACACAACTTTTCTTTAGTTTTTCATAGTTTTCGAGGAGTCTCAGACCCATCAGAAACTGGAAGTGGTTGTACACAGCCCAGCTTCCTAAGAATGGTGACAAATTCTAGTCAGCTTGGGTTTTTCCTGTAAATCTTTGTTAAAGGAAGGTTTGAAATGGGCACAGCATTGTTCTACCCCAGAGCAACTAGATACTGTACTGCTTCTGACAACACATAGCTTGTGTTGTCTCCACATAAAAAAACCAACCAAACAAAAAAACCGCAATCCCATGAAGAAATATCCAGCCCTGGAACTAAGATGACAGAAGATGACAGAACCTTGAACTTTTAGACTCTTATCAGCTTTCCAGAATATAAGAAAAAAACAGTACAAACCAAAAACCTTTAGACATTATAGCTCTGAAATATAACTCTCATTATTTACGTTTTTAAAAAAAAGTACATCAGGAAATGCTTTTTATTTTCTTTCAATAATATCTTCACATATATGGTAACAAATTGCATATTTCTGAATGCTAAATACTTCCATATTTTCAAAGTTTCTATAAACAGTCTATTATTCTTAACTAATTCATTTGACCATCCTAAGAAATGCTTTAATTTAGCAATCAGGCAATTTTTTTTTCGCCCTCATATCCATCCACTCCTTCCACTTAGTTATATATTTCTTGAACTAGGGATAAAGAATGTGCAATCAAAATATGTGTTACAAACTAGTACAAAAATATCTTTAAAATCCACAAGCAACTCTGGAAATTAAAAATATAAATATCTAGACAGTCATCACAAGACATCAATGCTTCACAGCAATTTTTCAAGTCACTTTAGGTTTAACTATTGTCATAGTCACAAGACTAATGATCAAAAATAAATTCCTATTCTTTTGACCTGCTCTGGGCCAGTTTCCAATAATTCTTAATAGAGGTAACCAGTTTTGTACAACATCACTGACTTAATGCCATTGTTTAATACCAGTATTGATACAACTTTTTATGTTAAATGAGTAAATCTCGTGCATTAGAGAGCCAAAGCAATCATATTTAACAAGAATGACAGATGACTTATTTTGCAATGTTTGCTTATAAAATACTTGTGAGTGCCATTTTTTAATCTATATCATGTATAGATCCTATTTTCAGAAAACAATGATTAGAATCATTGAAAAAGAATGATGTTATGTTTCTGGAGGGAGGTAATTCCAGACATTTCAGTATATTTCAGTCTCATCCTAACAGTAATTCAAGATTCATGACACAGGTTCCTTGATTTTTATTTATGATGTCCTTCAAAATAGGTAAGTCGGTTAACAGAGAGCTAAGAGCAACTTCAAATACAGATGCCAATTGTTTAGCTATCTTAAAGATGTAATAATTTTATTTTTAAAAGTTAGTCTGTGATATCAAAAGCTGAACTGAATCCCTGCTATCAGCATTGCCTTGGTAGATGACGCTTTCTCAAAGAGGACTTTACATTATCATTATACAAACAAAATAATTGAAAGAAAAATTGGATAAAAAGTGAAATATTTTTCCATCTGGTTTCTTCTGTGTAATTTCTTTCAATTATTTCTCTACTCCCTTCTTACATTTTGGATCCTTTTAGGAGTATAAAAATTGCTAAGATTCAACTGGTTAAGGTACAAAGAGAAGTGTGAAAGTATGTATTTGAAAATAATACCAGGCTAGGTATAAGAATTTAACATTTTATATTTTTATCTTTTTAGTTCAATTAATTATTCCATCAGGAGCAGGAAAACTGAGAAAGAATGCACTTAACCACTGCTTCAACCATTTTTGCTTTCCTGGAGGCAGGTAGATAGGCAGGAGAAGAGATAAGGCAACTAAGAACAACAAAGTGGAAATTAACCAAAATTTAGCCCTCATTCTGTAAGATGAATACTCTAGACTAATCTCTCACGTAGTATAAAATATATATTATCAGCTATGTACCTTGCTAAAATCAATAACACTCCGACAGTGAGGTTTTCAACTGGCAGAGTTCTTACCACAACATCCAAAGTTGATCTAAAGGCCGTTGTAATGAATTCATCTTCTTGTCAAAAACAATGTTTGTTATCAGCCTCTTAAGTGATGCTAACAGGGAAACACGGACTGTGTTAAGATTTGGATTAATGCCAAAGGAAGAACTATATGCAGGAATAAATAGTTACAACAATCACAAAATATGGACTATGTTGTATGAGACTAACAAGAAAAGGTCTAGCTTTCATCAAGGCCAGAATTCTGCCTACGTAGAATTCTCCAGGCACTTAACATATCTGATAATTTTTGGATGTTAATTGTCATAATGACTTATTAGATATTAAGGGCTATTTTCATACATTTGAAATATTTGAGATTGCTGATGAAACCCTAAGTTCTGTCAATCTTTATTTGCTAATCTGTACATTAGAAGATCAAGTATGAGAATTTCACTGAAGTAAAACACAAATATTGCTTCAGAAATCTAAATGCAGTAAAGATTCACAAGGCTACCTATATCTTATAGTTGAGATAACACATAATTCTTGTAGATATTATCTTGAATAACTGACATATTGCTAACAGTGACCTATAAAGAAGGCCTTTCTAGCTCTCTACAGTCCACCAGCAGTGGTTAAGCTCTCAATTAATTTCAGTGTAACAACGTTAAAGTTTAGTACAATTCTATTACCATGTAAAATTTGCACAATACTTTTGAATTCACTGAGAATTTGCGTCAAACACAGAGCCTGAATGCTTTAAAAAAAAATTCAAATTATAGTGATCATAAATAGTTTGTAATAGTATTTGTATATTATACAGTGAGCTAGCTTTTATTCTGTATATTTACACTCCAGCACTAAACTCTGAAGTTCTAACTGGCTGACAATTCAAAACACATCTCAGAAAGAAACACATATTTAATGCCAATTTCCTAAAGAGGAGGTTAGAAATGTGTTTGGAAATTACTTTTTTTTTCCCCCCAAAAATGCTCATAAAAATCTCTAACAGAGACCAGAGTGGAATTTCATACTGTATCAGGACTGACAGAAACATTCAGAATTTAGCTTAACAGTCTGACATATTTATCATTACATTAACATCTAAACTGTATTAAAAACTGCATTTCAGTATGTGCAATGAGAAATTGGCTACACTACAAAAGCACTGATAATAGTGTTATCTCTTCTGTTCCAGCAAATATAACCTCAAAGATGAAGCTTCCTCTATTGACAATTCAAAGCCTTCTTGAGTATTCACATTATGACTCTGACACTTGCATGACTGATAAGAGACAAAGTCAGAAAAAGTTTGAAGGTCATTCTTTTGTCTCCCCTGAAACTGGTATTTTTAATATCATCTAGCAACTCTTTTCTGGCAAACTCTCTATTGAGAAATGCATTGGTGTTTGGGTAGATATTTAAATGCAACTACTGTACCATTGAAACTGTTCTACTCACTTTTTTTTTAGCTTGCCAAATTAAAATAAAAACATCAGGAATAATAGAACTGACCTTTAAAATGAAAAAAGGAAACACTGCAATTAGGAAACACATCTATACACACCAAAGTGATAGCTGTATTAAAAGATTAAGTTTTAAGCTTTCAAAATTGATTATGTCTAGGATCCATATATCAACTTGAATATGTATTTTTATTAACATTTCAAAGAGTTGTAAAAATTATAAAAATATTAAAGGACTGAAAACTGTGTTTTAAAGTCATATATAAGGGGATATAAAAATATTTCTATAGTATGACCTGTTAAATACAGAAAAATTATATTCATAGCAAGTTAAAAAAGCAAGTTACTTTCACGGCATATTAGAAATAAAAAATATGACAAAGCAGGCCAGGATTCACCCACTGTAATACTTCAAAATACGACAGAAAATCCAAATTGAAATGTTCAAGGGGCACAATATATTTTTAAATTATTATCACACATACATAACATTTAGGTATTAGGTTACTTTTATAGTTTCTCAGTTGAGAAATTAAATTTGATAATTAAACAAAAATTATATCAAAGTTATCTCTAAAACACCTAAAGTTAGTTTGAATGTTAAACTGAAGTACTCATTAAAATTATTTTGAATTTGAGTTAGCTATTAATTACATACAGACACTCTTCCCCCCCCATCATTTAGAATCTCTTCTCAACACAAAACTGCTTTACAAATTTGGAATGAAGAAATCAGTTTACCCTTTGGTACAGTCATTTTCTAAACATTTGTTCAAAGTAGCATTTTCACTGTCAATAGAAAATTACAAGCTTGAAGAGGAAAGATCTTCAGCTTAAGTAGACAAACAATATATTTTTTCATCTGACATACAGTCTAGAAAAGCATTTAAGTCAAGATTCTGAGGAGCCTACAGATGTTTGGTCTTTTCAAGAAATAGAGAAAAGAGCAGTACAGTGCTACTAAGACAAAAGCCAAAAAACCCCAAAGCTGTATCTTAGCTTTTGTTCATTTATACATATATTAGCAAGAAATAGATATAAATTTATTTAATAACTCTTTACTAGAATATGCATGTTAAAATATAAGGCATGCCTCCTCTTAGGAACAGATGTATCAGATACAAATCTGTGACTGAAATATCTTCACGGAAGTAAAGCCTCTTGCTTCATATTAAAACAAATTTCAAAATTTGACTGGAAGAATACCACCATTACTGATGTAAAGATGCTTATGTTGAGCTGCTGAAGACTCAAAGGATATGTTTACATCAGAAAGTAGTACATATTAATTCTCCAAACCCAGTATCCACACTGTACACATCTCAAGTGGTTCTATTTCACACTAGTTCCTCTTTGGTCCAATGGACTGAACAAACCAGTAGCAGCTGGTTGGACTGGTTGGACTCTAGTGTTCACCTTCTGGCAACATTTCTTGCAAAAGTATCATAAGGCCATGTGTTCTATGTATTGTAAACCAAAGTACAGAAGCTGGGAATAAAGGTGGCCTGGGTTTCAAAAGAGCAACTCTCAACTGAAAGAGACACTGCTGAGAGTGAACATTTCAGGCTTTGGAGGAGGACAATAAAGCAGAGAGAGAACTCAGACTCCACTCACAGAAAGGGATATAACAAAGCTGAAGAACCAAAAAGCATTCAGAAAAAGAACTTCTCGTGGTAGATTGAAGACTAATTTTTGAAGTAGAATTGAAACAGATACTACTAACAACAGACCTCAGTGATCGTTACATGACACCTGGCAGATTCCATCCTCAGTTACCTACTGGTTCCACAAGAATCAATAATATTTTAAGTGCATTTTTCATATTGAAAAGGACACTGTAAAGACACAGGAAACATAAAATAATTTCAGGTAAAATTACTTGATTCAGTAAGATAAATTGAAATACTAATGATAACACATTTTAAACTTTCAATTTAAGATTTTTACATTTCTAAAGAGCTCAACTGAAATGGAAAATTAATGAGGGAAATCAGCCACACGAAAAATTTGGTGAACTGAATGAATCAGAGACTAACCGTTGAACTCAATAAAGTTATCTTGAATCTATATCTCACCAAATAAATAAATAAATAAATTAGTGACCTTTCAGGGAAGTATTCCAGAACTGATTAATAATCCTAAATGACATACAATGAACAATCAGAGCTTGGAAAGAGGCTAACTAGCAAATACATTTCCCTCTTAAAAGGTCAAGAAGTTTAAGGATAAAATGAAAGTTGTCAAGAGGCAAACTGAGGTGGCCACACAAATGAAATGCAAACAGATAGCTCAAATTTCAGTCATTAAAGCAGAGAACAAGCAAAAAAGTTAATATGCAGTAAAGGGTAGTAATCACCCTGCTTCTGAATTCTGTGTTTATGATGAATAAAAGTGATACAAGGGTCCACAGCTGACAGAATGCATCTAGACCACATAAAAAGCTGAAGGAAAACTCAAAAAGCAGAATTCTGAAACTAGTAAATAAATCTTAAAGCCAAATAACAATTTTAATTTTTTATGTATGTATTTGAGCCAAGTCGATCTGACCATGTCATTGCAAATCTACAGAGCAGCATACACAGAAACAAAACCCATCCTGGAAAGAAGGAAGTAGAATTTCAATTTCAATTTTCTAAATAAATTTTGAAATAAAGAACACTTGAACATATGAAGGAACATGAAACACAGCACACTTAATCCAAAGAGACAGGTACCAGATCTATCAGGCATCTCTTTCTTAAGGGTGCTCCTGACAAAAAAAAACATGTTACTGTTTATCTGAACTTTGGCAATTCATTCTGTTACATGTATTCCTTGTATGAAAAGAATTCAGACAGGAAAAAAGTATCTACTATATAAGCATGGGCTGAACATGATTCAATACTTTGATCTGCCTATTAAAAAAGTTCAGTCAAAATCAACATACAAAGTGTTGCATCTGTGATTGCCCCAGTAATTGAAAACTTAATGTGAATACAAAAGGTGGTACAACAGCACGGTAAAACAAGTCTTGGAGCAAAACCTTAATTAAAGTCAAAGATTTCGATAAGATAGACTTGCCCGTGACCAGACAAGGTACAAGGGCCCTTCCACTACTGCATACTCATGCAGTATGAATTAGGCTTTCAAGTTATTTTATGGATTAGTGCTATATGAAATGGTGTAGATGGTCAAATGAAAAAAAAAATTAAGAGGCAAAGGAGAAGGAAAACAATTCAAACCAATACGATGCATACGGACTAAACTGGTTTACTTGGTACTTATGTTAATAACCCAACATTACATTATTCATTAGCTCTCAAAGAGAATAAGTTCCACGGAACAGAAACTCTTTAAATATATCAGCAAATGCGTATTGGTGAAATGTATACAGATGTATAGCTGTAAAATCCAGGATTCTGTTGGAAGTTGTTTCTGGTTTTTGTTTTTTTTTTTCCTCATTATCCTTTTCTTTTTCAAATTGCTGTTGTATGTTTAATGTTCCAGTTGTGCTGTCTGTTTTCAGGATTAATTCTGCCACGTACTATACGTGCCATCTTTTCTGGAAGGTATGTTCTTCAATTTATACAGAAAATAATCCTCTGAGTAACAGTGGTTTGATTGTCTCTCTAGCCTGCTTCTTCTACAATTTTTTTTCTCAGCTTTAAGATGCTTGTTTGGAGGGATTTCAATTGTTTATTCTTCAGTAAATGAAGCTTTCCAATATTTTAGCAGGGTTAGGGAATCATGAAATTAAACAAACAGGAGAAAAAGCCAAAAGAAATACAAATTAAAGTTTTTGTACTGTTTCTATTTTTTGCAGTTACTCAAGTCTTGCAAAATATTTGTAGGCCTGAATTTAATCTAGTGGTTTTTAAGGGATGAGAAGAATACAGTGGAAAGACCACAGGCCTCTGTGAGCAATACCTCAAATGGCATATACATTCACATCACATCCTTGTGGTTCGGTATTTTCCAGAGCTAATTAATAACTGTAAGTGACCAATTATTGGGATTTTAAATGACTAACAGCTGAAATTTAATTCAATTTTGTTCTGTAATCAATTCTTAAAATCCATGATTAAACTGTGCACCTGATCCAATGCTTGCATCATCTCCATTTACTGTAGCATACTTCTAGTTAAATGCACATTCAGAAGGCAAAGTAGCTAACACTGCCAAAAGTCTCTCCAGTTCTTTACAGGGCTATACAAAAGGGCTGTGAGTTCTACCATGTCCAAATAGTTCTGCACATTTCCAGCACTCAATTTTGAAGCTTAGATTTTACACCCAAGGCATTTTAATGGTAGTATACCTACATGTCTTCTAAAGGCAATCTATGTCTTTTTTCCTCATTTCCCACATTAATAATATCTGAAATTACAGCACTAGACAAGACCAGATGGTGTTTATTCAATCATTATACTATTCATTGAATTGTTCTCTGTCTAAAAACAAAATAAAAAAAACAATAATAGAACTACTGTGAAAAAAGTACTTCTTCAATGATTCTGGTATTGACCCACACAGAAGACTATGAACAATTCCTACTTTTATATATCTAAGAGAGATTACTCTGGTTAATACGAACTATGGAATACATTTTTTTTGTTTGAAATGTTTTTTAGAACCAAATTCTCCTTTCATTCTATTGACCTGTATTAGAAGTGTGAGAGGCTGGTAAATGCAAAGAACTTCCCTCTTTTAAATGGTAATGCCATTTTTAGTACATGTAGAACATTTTGCTATGCTAAGTGACCTCAGGACCTAAGAACATGAAGGAGATTATTTAATGCTTTTGTTTACTGCTCAAAAGCTACACTTGCAAGATTGCCAGTAAAGGACTTTTTTAATTTGCACTGTACCTGAAGTTACAGTGCTCCAGCCTTTAACACCTTGAGTATAAATATTAATGATGGACTTTTAAGGGGAACAGTGCAAAATGCACAGTGCAACATTGCAGTACAAATATATACAAAAGAACTACAGTCTATTTCTAATAAATATGAAAGTTTGATTCTGGGAGTACTGAATACTAAGAATAGGTGATGCACGCAAAATCTGCTTCTCAACCCACTTTTGTGCATAATATTAGCTTGATGCAAGATGCCTTTAAAACCTTTAAAGAGCAGATCAATCTCAGTTGTGTTACGCAGAAGCAAACTCTCCTGAGAAGGGTGACAGTTCTGCAATGGTTTTTTAAGGGATAGACAAATGTGCTTGTCTAAAGGCTAGTGCAAAACCAAAATAATTCCTTGTGTAAAGCCTACTACTTTGTGAACTTGTTTCTCAACAATGTGGACATAAAGTAAGTTTGAATGCTGACCAGAAATGGGGATAGAAGTTACATTACCTCCTCGTCATACTCCAAGAATATGGGCAAAGCAGTTGCCCATTGTAATTCCCTTACAAACATTTTTGGGGACTTTGATAAACACAGCTTGCCAGTTACACAGTCATCGCAAGACAACTGACTTAGCAACATCTACTTCTAAACGTAAGTATTGATAATGCAACAGCCATGTAAGCTATTCTTGTGAGCAGGATCTAACTGGAACTAATGTAAAAAAAAAATAAACAGAAACAAACAAACAAAGAAACAAAAACCAAACCAAAACATCTAAATTTTCACCCAATACTTTAGAACAGAACCCCAATAGCTTGAACTTGTCCTTTGGACATAAGAGAAGAGCAGAAAGCTTTAACATTACTAACACGTTGTATAGCATTTTTGATGACATAAGCATTATAGAATCCGCAAAATAGTTTTTATATTTCCAAGATATTTTACAATGACTATCAAGAAGACAAAAATATATATATATACACATTCAATTTCTTCTATAATTACAGCCATTACAATAAACAGAAGTACAATGCCAGTCAAAGAATATTATATAAATAAACTGTATAAATTAATCTGAGAAATGCAAAAAATTAGGAAATAATGTCCTTAATTTATTGAAATATTCTCATTGTTTGTTCAAAAGCTGGACAAAATTTCATTTCTGCTATTGAAGCATTACTGTGTCAAAAGAAAAACAGATACACACATGTTGCTTCAAGTTGATTTTCATAGTTGCTTTGAATAGGTCTGCTGTTATAAAAATTAGTGATAATTTTACCAATGATTTAGAAAAAGAAAAAAACACAAAACATTGCCCCCCAGCCAAATAACAACAAAAGAAGTTTAACCCAGCAATCAACCCTTCCCTTTACAAGAGCCCCTACTCCCACATTCTGTTCCTATGTACAACCTTCCAAAGTACCAGCTTATTCTATTTTCATTTTTGTATAGCAATAGGTTTTGACTATCTGAGCATACCAGCTGAAGTTCCTCAGTTACTAGGGTTCAGACTCTGTATAACCTTTATGTAATTTTGCTGCTAGGCAATGGGGAAAAAACCCAAGCTACCTAGAACAGGACATTTTAAGTCTCAAACTGAAAGGAACAAATGAGAGGAGTAGTAGTAACATCATTAACCTTGAGAATGTTCATAATACTTCAAAATAATATGTAAGAAAAATAATGAAAGTTGTGTGTGTGTCTTTCCCTGACTATATTATCTACAAGATGTCTGACAACACGTATAAAGAAAAAAATTTTTTAATCTTATGAATGATTCAAGGAACAGAAAAACAAAACCCAGATAACCTGCCATTTCATATTCAGGAACTCAGAAATATTTGATATGTAATAGGCGAGATATATAGTACTACCCTACTGTCTTTTAGAGGCTCAGAAGAATAAACTGCATGTACAATAAAACTTTTAACTTAGTTTTAACTTTTTATTTACCTTTTAATTTAGTCTGTATGTCTTCTTCTACTGTATCTTCCTTCAGGAATAGTCAGTTAACATGAAAGGTTAGCCAAAGAAAGGAATTAATGCTGGCACCAGAGCTAGACAAAAAAAATGTCAGAATAATTTTTGTTTCTGTGAAAACATTCAAAAAGCATTTTATATTTAATAAAATATCGAGTAGCAAATAACTATTGCCTTGTAGATTAAAAAAAAAAAAATCAAAAGTTCCTTATCTTCAATAAAAAATAACCACAATAAAAAGGTGTCTCTCTGAACTAGAGGTTATGGGTGAACTAGTCCATGAAGGACTGTCTGAAGTATGCTGCTTCATTTCCATTAACACACTCAAATGCATGTTCCTTCTCTTGACATTGTTCACAGGCATAAGAGAAATCTAATCTGCTACACTAAAATGACAGCATTAGAGCTTACTAGCCAAACTATATGGAAAGGTAAGAGCTCACCAACATAAAAATGCACCAGGTCTATAGCTCTAAAAGGTTCTGCAGAATAGAAAATATTTTGATACTTCCTCAGTAGTTCACAAGACAATTCCCAACTGCTGAAATTTTACTTCAGCACAAGTAACGTCTGCACCCTTGTACCATAGATTATCTTTCTACAGGGAACAGATAATTGTCACTAAAATAATCCATCAAAAATAGTGAAAGATTGAAAGATGTTGTTGTGCAATAGAGAAAATATGTTCCTTTCCTCACTTCTCCCTTCTCCACTCTCAAAGCTGCAAGATTTTAGAAGAACACAAATCCTTAAGTTCTTTAATAGCTATAGGAAGCATATCTGCATGACTCTATTCAGAGCAGAATCTATACTGAGAAAAAATCTCTGACTACTCCAGGCTTAATTTTTTCTTGTTTCCAGTTTGGATATTGGTATAATAATAATGCTAGTGTCACTTAAGCCAAAGTATGCTGACAGGAGTTCTGAAAAGCTGTTCTGCTGGGCTAAGTCCATATTTTATTAACGTTACTGTTAAATTCCAATTAAGAACTTGGCTAAATCAGCTTTTACTGAAGAGAAGGATAAAATTTACCTTGACTGTTCCTGAGGGAAATTAAAAACAAAAGACAAAAATAAATTAAAAGGTAAAATTAAAAGAATTCCGTGGATGGTCAAACACTAGAACAGGTTGGGGAATCTCTGACTATGGAGACACTAAAAATTCTCTTAGACAAAGTCCTGAGCAACCTGACCACCTCTGAACAAGCAGCTGGACTAGACAATCTTCAAAGTTACCTTCCAATCAAAATTATTGTAATAGAGAAGCCTCTTATCTTTTAACATTGACACAACCAGTAAAATCTGGGGAGACGGAAAAACTAGATTCCTGTCTGGTATTTAAGCTGAATTTAAGAAAATGGCTCGTTCTAGTAGTAACAGAACAATATGAACCAGTTTTTCCCATGTGTCATTCTGGTTTTCTGTCTTAAAGTATATTTTACTGTATTGCATTATCATTCTATCTCCAGATACCTCATAACTACATATTTGAGGTCTCCCTGATTTCTGACATAAAAAGAGTTGTTCTGCAGAAAACAGCTGTTTCAAATTAAACTAAATAGCTTCTAGGAGCCCATCTACACTTAGCAAAAGGAAGGCAAAGAGTGGTGGACAAGGAGTGTTTATTAGTTGAAAGTGGTATCAGTCAATTAAAATTCGATTTCTGTTGTTACAAGAAGCAATTCAAATCTGGCAGGTTGCTTTTTTATTATTTCATTTTATTGGCTTTTATCATGATAGACTACTTGTTGAATGCTTACTTGTCTAAAATCTGGTTTTACTTGATGAGAACATGTTCCATCTTTACTGAGATGAAATAATGGCCCTTGCAATACAATGGCACTATGTGAACTTTTACAGCATGCATGTGTCCAGAATTGACCATTATAAGAACACAGAGATTCTAATGCCTCATCTCAGCAACCCTTCTGTCATGACTATTTTCCTACCTCCTTTTCTTCCCACAGTAAAAAAAAGAGTTTCCCTGTATGGTTTCCCTGTTCTAGTCTCAAGACAGAAACATGTTATACAGAATGCCAGACACAATCACCCTTGCAATCTCAAAAATTCAGACAGATCTCTTACACAGGTTAATAATTTTCCCAACTGTAGTTTAGATATGATGTTGCCCAGTTGTTAATGTGCTGGTCTGTTAACAGAATTAAGATTGTTTTATACTAGTTCTATGCCTTACACTGCCCTTCGTTAACTTTTTTGACTAAATCATGACAGAAGTTTAATTTAAAGGCTTGAGAAATGTCTACCTCTCGCAGTTTCTGAATAGATTCGCTGCTTTGATAATCATAGGAAAGCTATTTCATTAAAAATATTCATAACATAAATAAAACACAACTCATTTCCCTCCAGTATGTTAACATAAATAATTGGTTATTCCCTTAAAATTTTGAGAAGCATTTCCAACAATAGTATGGTTTTGATTACCATAATATTACACCAAAATATTCCTGTGGTAAAAGTCAGACCAATCTCATACCTTATGTTAGGTACTGATATAATAATCTATAATCTATATCAACTTTTTTTTATACAAAAGCAAGACAAATATATAATAACATATCACACAGTAAACTGACTGTTGTATGCATTGAAATTGCTACCAAACAATGTTGCCACTTGCAGAAAAGTTGGGCATTACAAAGACAATCTTGGCCAACTGTACTTCAAACATGCTTCCAGATACACTGAAGGCAAAAGGACAATGTATTTACTGTGACCTACTGAGCTTGAAAGGGAGTAATTCTTTAAAACCGTTTCAAGAAATGGTTCCATATACTTTAATTAGACTGACATGAAAACCTTTGTATCAGAAACCATGAAGAATTTTATCCTGCTTAGCAGTAGAGGGCTAACATAAGTTAAGAATCCCAATATTCTTAGTTGAAATTTTTCAGAGTACCTTAACTTTGCATTGACAAATGCAAAAATTGTACCAGCAAATATATGTTTCATTTAACTTCAGAAACATTATCACATATCTGTATTAGCAAGAAAAGTGAATAAAGATGAGTGGTTATAAAACTGTGAAAGGTAAGTGATGGGGGGAGGGGGGAAGGATGAATCAACTCTACAGTTGAACAAATATTTATATTTAATATGATATTATAAGGTATTCTATCTAAAAGATAAATTGCTTCCTAAGGACATAATTTGTGTTATGCTTAAGCAATTTTAACAATCTTTTAAATATAAGACATTACAAAATATCCAATATAGTGGCAAATAATACCACTGTCTATTCCACAAAGCAGCAACTAATAATTGATAATAAAAACATCATATTTTCCTCTTCACACAAAAACTTTTCCAACTTCTAATAATTTCTTCTCAGAGAAGGAAAGGAAATGAGCTTTGGAAACCATCCAGTATTTTAGATCAAGCTTGTCCTTTGCCCTCTTCTCATTTACAGCAAACTTTCGACCACTTTAAAGATGCAGTCTTAAGTATATTGCACAATAAAAATTGTGGAATTTGTATGCAAAATAAAACAAAAGGCTGTTAATCCATGGAAAGATATACATAAATGCTTTCTTAGCCATTGCTGCTATTTGATTAAAAGCTGATGAAAATCTAATGAGAATTCTTTGCTATTAGGTCAATTAAACAGCAGCAGAACTACCTCTGCAAAAGGCTCAAAACCATGTAATTGCTTTCTCCAGCTCTCTACTTATCTCACCACCAGCTCTATTCAGATCAAGTTCTGAATAAAAATCAGAATTTTCACAAGATTTTATACACAGACACCAACAGTATGTTTAGTTATCACACTCAGTCCCAGTAAAACAGGTACCAATTTTAGTGTCACACAGTCAGTAAGGGCCTAATCCCAACAAAATTATTTGGCAAAAGATGAAGATCTCCAGAAATGAAACAGAAATAAAGTATGTGCCAAGACAGAAGACTAGCACCAGTTTCATCAACCTAAACCAGAACTGACACAGCACACAGCGTGATTCAGCTTTCTACATTAAAATTGATGCTGCTTTCCCATGGATCCAAAACCCAAAATTAGCTGATGGCAATGGGGAATAAAGGAACTAACTGCAACAATCTCAATAAGAGAGTACATACAGAAATACAAAAATATGGTTTGAAAGCTTCAAGGAATAAAATCATAGAGTAGTTTAGGTAATCAAGCAAAGAATCATAACCCCAGTTCACAAGCCAAAAATTTTAAGAACTGGTAATGTTACCTGCACAAGATACTGGCAATAGTAAGTACTGTTGTCTAAGCAAAGCAAACAGCTGTCCTTTTATCTTTTGAAAAAAAAAAAACACAAACAAACAAAAAACCAACAGGAATTTAAGAAGAAATTGTCATCCAGAATTACAGCAAGAACAAAACATATCATGGGAGATATGTGAGGTAAGGAACAGTTTATGAAGACAGATTATTACCACTTTCAAAGGCTGCTGGAATATCAGGCCAGCACAGAACTTAACCACTAGCTCCTATGAAGTAAGAAAAACTCAGATCAGTAATTTTGAACCTAACAATAAAACTGTTAAGCTTGGTGAGCAATTCTATGCCTCCTCCTAAAATCAGAAATTTACATGGTAAGACTGTCAATAAAGTTTCAGAGTATTACATACAGGTAATCCTTGTACAAAACTGGCATGCACATTTGGAATCAGTACTAAATGTTAGACGTTGGAAAGAAAGTGATGAGTTAAATTTCATCCAGATGTAAAGACAGCAGTTGCTGACTTAATTCACAGTGTGTTACAGTGAATTATCACGGTTGAGTAAATCTCAAAGAAGTGTTAGATAAGCACTTTTATGACTTCAAAGTCACAGAAAGATAGATAAGCCTAGAAAAATGAAATAGGAAAATGTTCAATACTGCTATTCGAAAAAAACCCTCACAATTTAAAATAGGTAAAGGTTTACAGAATACTTAATTGGCTTCTAACACTTCTAAAGTTAGAGTTTTAAATTAAAACTATACTGGTCAGTGAAAGCTCAATTAAAGCAGGATCTTGGTGACCCTGCATCTTTCCTTTTTTTAATTTTTAGGATCTGACTGGTTTTACTTACTGACACAACTTACCTGAAGTCATATACTGCAGTAAAACCAAAAAAGAATGTATGTATGTTTACCAATACAATAGGTTAGTATCTAGATTTTAAAAACACCTTTACCATTATTTCCATTATTTAGTTGTGTGTGCTAACACTCCCAAAGTAGTAGCTTTACAGACACTCAGGATATGAGTCCACACTTGAAAACTTAGACAATCCAGCACAAATTCAGGAATATGTTAAGATTACTTAATGTAGGATATACTTCAGAAACAGGTCTTTAAGACAGGCAATGTGTATACAACTGGACATGGTAAAAACTATTTTTGTCATAAATGCTGCTTTTGCTATGCAGTATTTCTCCCTTCTGTCACTCCATAAGAAAGCATCATAAACTTAATACTGCAAAGCAGTAATGAAAAATTCTAAATTTTCATAAAGTGTTTTATTAAGATTATTTATTACATCATCAATTCTATTTCTGAATAACAAAGTTCACAGATGAAATCCTGACATTTTTATGAAATCAATATGCTGATAAAACGATAAAATGTAAATGCGTAAATGTAGATTGATAAAATGCAGATCGGTAATCAAATTCAAACCATCATTTTTTGCTACTCCAATTAAGATATGACACTAACAGAGTTAAAACAGATTTTTTCTTTAAAGCATAAGACAGTTTCCTTTAACTAGTGATGGCCAAAGCTGAAAATAGCTCAACAGGGCATTAGTTACTGAAAAGCTTCCTGATCGATAAGTTCATTGCAAGTTCTGTAGATTCCATCCCAAGAAACTGCTTGAAAAGTGGTAAATAACTAAGAGTGGTAGAAACTTGACAAGGTCCTCTTTATTTTCCTAGCAGGCAAAGAGAGTTTATTCTTCTGAAGTCTGATGAACATTTGCTAATTTGTGAGCAGGAAGAAGCAAACAAGGCAATTCTTCAAAGACAGCAGTAGCGGGATCTAACTAATTTTGGCAATAGTAATTTTGGCAATAGTCAACTTAGTAAAGTTGATAAAGAATTTAAATTAAAGGAGCAAAGAGATACAGGATAGAGCATTCCATAAAGTTCAGTGGAAGTGTTACAGACATGATGGGAGATGGTACAAAGCACGTGAAAATATTTGGCATCTCCTTTTCTAAATAAAGTGCTCTGGACAGGAAGATAAGAGCTTACAAACCTCAAGGGTTTGTGTAAATGTAGCCTGAAAGGAAGAAACAAAAGAGATCTGTTTTTTACCATATGAGGGAGCACATCTCTACAAAAAGACAGAATATCTGTGTTTATCTTTGGGCGGCGGAAAATTGCGTGGTATGGAACATTTTATAACACATTCACTACAGCTAGGAGCCTCACAGAGAGAATTTTGGAAAACACAGCCACCCACGTCATTGCTCAAATTAGAGACGGTAGCACCTTTCAAACACCTAAAATTCCAGACTCTGCTTGCAACCAGAGACTTAAGACTCTGACAGACTGTCATACACAACTATGGAACTGCAACTTTTTGCAATTGTAGACTCACTGTAGCAAATGACAGTCTATATAATGTTTCCCCTAAAAATAAAATTGAAATAATCAACTCACCACTTGTCCATTCTGAGGATTTTTATGTGCATATGGTGGTCCACGGATGTGATTCCACATCTGACCAGATGTCATAGCAAATACAACACACTAGGAAAAACAGAAAAACAATATGCTTATTAACTTACCATGATGAATTGAACAGAAAACCATTCTGCTGGTGATTCTTGCTTTAGATACGTACTTGTTCCCCTAACCAGACACAGTATCTTCCTCTATTTGAATTTGAGCATCGCATGTTCAGTTGTGTTGCTCTCATAAAATTCTCAATCACTTTCGTTATTCTGAAAATGATTTAGCTCAAGAGAGATTTTTCAGATCTCTCTTGAAATAATCCTATATTTATGTGCCACATTTGCACATCTATATGGCAACAAGCACTTGGAGCAGTAGAAGGCATTCATTGTAAATGTTCTGGAAACTAGTATTCAGGATTTATACAACCTTTCATGAAAATATTTCTGTCTCTGAATTCTATATAAATGTTTAGCTTACCTTTTTGCTTTCAGGTGTACAAAATGATATAAAAAGTCACAGAAACAAATCCAGTTATTAAAAAAATATGAAATTCTCATTGTGTGTCCTATATGACTGTGATTCATTTTAGCTATGACAAATAGCAGTGACTGAGTTGTTAGAAAAGTGAAATTCCCTATGGAGGAGTGTGAAGTTAGGTTAGAGATATATGACAACTGTAAAAACAGACTTTAATTCTCATAAAAGGTCATTATGATTCTCTTACAGAGGAAAATATCGTATCTTTTGACTAACAAATGAGAAAAACAGAAATAGGGAACTTGTATAATCTGTCTTGCGTCTTATCAGTATAGATAATCCTTAGAAAAATTACAAGATAATTTAGATACAGTTACATATATGCTCATTTTTACCGTATACCAATATTCCCAACAGCACACTTAAGTCATACTTATGGATCACAAATGTAAAAATTCATACCATAATGACTAACTAAGCCAGGGTTTACTAAAACCCTTAAAGGATTTTCTTTAAAGAATACTTAGTAACTCATCTGTGAAGTAAATATAATCTACTGGAGCTCTGTATCCCTGTAAATGCAGCATTGTCACCTCTAGTAATACGAATAAATTTTGCAAAGCCTTACTACTGAATCTTGTCAGGCTTTATTCAAATCTGTCTTGGCTTTCCTGGTTTTGGGTTTTGTTTTGGTGGGGGTTTTGTTTGGTATTTTTTTATTATTGTTGTTTGGTGGTAGTTAGGGTTTTTTAACTTCTTTAGCTGAAACAGCAATTTTTCCAAAGACCGCGTGACTATGTCTAGTTTACATTACAATTGCTTATCTTCGCATGGCTTATTAATTTCCCCCCCCCCATTCTGTTTGGGATGAAATAATTATGACCAACACACTGATGTAGTGCAGGCATGAGCTGACTGTAGAGACAGCAGAACTGTAAACACAGGATGCAGTGTACCAGTATGGAATGATAAGAAAGGATGCACAGGATTACACTGCAGCCTATAAATATTACACCAACAGTGAACAAAGAAACACAGATATGGGAGCTCATCAAAAACAGTTTTAGGGTTAACAAAAGGAACAAAGGACAAGCATCCAACATATGGAAGACCACCACCATTTACCAGTAAATTCTGATGTAAAATTTAGTTGCAGATCAGTGAAGGAAGCACAAAGCATGAAATAGCCCCTAAGACCCTAAAGCAAGGAGGAAGAAAGCAGCAAAATCATACTCCTCCCTGGAGGAGAACCTGGAATGCTGACAACTCACCATAGTACCCCATCACCCAAACCAAAGCCAAAGAATGATCTCGAGATATAAACAGTGGAAGAGTAACCATGACATCAGAGAAAGGCAAAGACACTAAGAAATGTGTGCAAAACAATTTCAGTTATGCTGTTATGATTAAGACTTTTTTCTCTTGTAATAGAAAAGAAAGATACATTTTCATATACGGTTTAATTAAAATTCTTCCTTGTAGTGTTAAGATTTTACTTACAATAAGAACAGGTTCTTGGCTTTAAATATAAGGTGTGTTTCATTTTGCCTATAACAGGATTTGGAATGTAACAGTATATTAATTAATATGGCAGATGAAGGCATACAGGTAGTGATTATTAGCAAATGGATTATGTTTTAATTAATATTATGCAACAAAATGAAAAGAGTATACAGTGACATTACTGGAAAAGAGTAACAGATAGTTATTTCTATACCTTGCAGACTATTTTAGCAGAGAAATTTATACTGCAATTTTGGTGATGAATCACACAATAGATAGCTTATGTGAAAGCACAAAAGTATAGAAACTGAAAACGTGGATAACAAAAGTGAGGTGAAAGATATTTTGAAAGGCAAAAAATAAGGTGAAAAGTAAAACATTGAAAGATAACAGATGCATAGAATACAAAAATTAGGTCTCTGAAGGTGAGTCTTCTATGAAAAATCATTTCTCTAATTCTTAAATTATTGTTTGAAATTTACATTCTCTAGGGCCAAATCTGGTTCCATAAAGAAAGATTAAAAAGACTCCAGCTCAATTTATATAGTCATATATTTTATAAACGATAAATCTCTCAAATTAATCAAGATCTTTAATGCTTGTCAATACAAATACCATGCCGTTGAGACTGTAACATCTAACAAAAAAATACCTAGGTGACACAATAGTGGGGAGAAGAAAATGTCGAGTATTAAGATTATTGAAAAGCAAAGACTTAACAATATGGTTATTTAACTTGAAGGCATCATTCACATTCTTTCAGTTCAGACTGCTAGCGACCAAGGAAACTAATTCAGTACACCACATACTGGATCTGCGATGATTTCTTTCCATCATGTTCCTTTTTACGGTGTATTTCAAAATTACTTTTTCAGGAGCCAGAAAACATTCTCCCGCTTCTCCCTAGCCCTCTTCCAATCTTCATCTATTTTAAGTATCCTAAGAACAGAGCACTTCCATCATATCCCTTAAGTAAGCATTTGATATGCTACAGATAGCACTTGACATTCAAGCTCATTTTGCTGTGTTCTATATTCTCCAATTACAATCACCTGGGTAAAAAAAACCCCAACAGTGGAAACTATAGATTTCTATTGTATACACACCACTATTTGCAGAACAGATGCACACATCTAAGATACATCATGCTGATGCCATTCCAAATGGCATAGTTTCCATAGGATCCCATGGCTTGGGATCCTAAAGTTTCCAAAACACTTAGTTCACTCACCATTACTGTGAGTTCGTTTTTCCCAGGACAAAACTTTACCAAATTAATTCCTACAAATGATCAATCTGTACCATGTGGTTAATGACGTCATATTTACGCTCATATGCAGAGAAATGGCCACTTTCTGCAGTTTTCTTGGATCTTGTCAAAGTTCGAAGGATGAAAACTGGAGTTCAAGCCAAGGCACTTATCTCTGAGCATAATGACACTTTTTCATAGAAGAGTCTCTACTTTCTCAGTTCTACAGAGAGGAGTGCTACAGACCTTTCATCCCTCTGCTCCCTTCTTTCTCTTTGTCAGACTCCAAGAACAGCACTAACTGCTGCATGTCACCTGATTTATCAAGGGAGTTCAGGGTTTTTTCAGGGTTCAAACTATTTTAAGAGTTTTCAGATTTAGGTAGCTTACTCTGCATCTAAATGATAAAAGCAAACAGATTAGATCTACATTTTTGACTGGTGTAGCACAGAGAGGGAAAGAACAGTGATTTGCTACAACATAATATGGTTCCAAGACCAAATGTCCACAGGATGTCTTCAGTGGCAAGAAGTTCCCTCTATGATCAGTCCTAGTTGAATACACTATATGTGCAGACAGGTCTGCTCAAGGACCTTGTTAACAAATTGCAAGTGGTATTTTCTTGATGACTTCCATCCTCAGTTTCACTAAGGGGGAAAATGCTTTGAGTTCACCTGTAGTGCATTTGTGTTTAAACCACAAGGCTACTGCGAACAGTTGCAAGGTAAATTAAGCACCAAGAGTCCCAGCAGAACACTGAATTGCTAGCAAGACACAATTTCACAAGCACATCAACAGGAATTTTTAAACTGTTCTTGGTCTTGCAAACTTTGTCAAATGATTTATTTTGGCTTAATACATCCTTTCTCAAAGACATAAGTTTTGTTTAAGACTATCTGCCAGTTCATTAAACAAAATTACTGGAGATTTAAAAAGCCATTTGGAATGCATTTTGGAGAGAAATTTCCTATTAGCAGATACCATACAAAGCCAATAATTAGATTTCTTTTCAAGTTTAGACCCAAGAACATGGAAAACACTATGTAATGTAAGAAAAATAATGGAACTTTAGATTCATTTATGACTAGTTAAATTCAAGTATAGTTTCAAAAGAAAAAAAAAAAGGGAGACATGGGCAGCCAGTTCTGCACTTAATTTCTCTGTTGTTCCGCATATGTAAGTTTTAACCACCTCACAATTACTGTTTAAACAAATGTAATCCCTCCTATCCAGTTTAGCTTTGCTTTTGTGATCAATGAAAGCTACTGAGTTATGAGATCCGTGCTCAATTTCTACATAACAATCCATCACTTATTAGAATCTCCAATAAGAGATATACAATTCAAGGACAGGGACTATAACACAGAAGCAAAGACAATGGATTTCTGTATCTTTAAATGTGCACACCTAAAGCATTCAACTATAGGAAGAAAAGGAAATTAATAATCAGCATTTTTTGCTGTTCTTTTGAGATGCCTATCTACTCACACAGAGGAAGCTGACTTTTTCTATGCCTATCTTTGAATAAAACACGACTTTTTTTCTTCTCATTCCCAGAAAGGGGTGAAGAAGCCACTGGTAGCCACAATACCCTTCAAGCTCTCAGAGCAATAACTAATGATGAATGTATTATGTGGTATAGATACTGTGGAGTGTATCAGCACAAAACATTTTCATACCCATTAACTGTTCTGAGAACAAGTAAACACACACTTTATCTCCTCATTCAAGTGACCTGACATATTTTGCCCAATACAGTCAGCTCCTAGGGAGCTGCCATTCTAATCTGAGCACAGAATTCTGACTTCCCAGATTTCACAGGTATATAGGCAAATCTGAAGTATACACATAAATAAAACTGAAAATTATATGCAGAAAACCACAGTGACAGCCTGGTAAAGTAAGTGCTTTCAAAAGACCCCTAGCTGCCCACATTCCAGCCAACAGAACAGATAAACTCTCAGCACAAGTACTGTTGTCTAAAATGAAGCAATTTCTCATCTAAAATGTTAGAAGCTTGCCGGGTTTATACTGTCTGACCTTTTCTTCTGCCTGCTTAAGAAATTAAGAGTCCTGACAAGTGTCTGAATTCCTTCTTGTTATCAGCATAAAAGGACACCATTCTGCAAATATCTGAGGACAGAATTCCTTCCTCATCTTGGTGTTGGCATGTCAGAAGGAAAACTATCCATAGATGAATAGCAGAATTTGAATTAAAGTCTAAGATAATCTAGAGGATAAGTAATGCATGTGATCTCAAAAGACATCTTTTGGGATATTATGTACTGTGACTCAGTCATTCGGGCTTGTCATTCTAAAAGTCTGCTGGGTGATGTTGCAAATGAAAACGCCTAAGGCACACAAGATACTACCAGAGTCTGCAGTGCTTCAATGAGGGGATGAAACCACAAATATTGCTGTTGCACAATCTAATGCTACAAATATTGCTGTTGCACAATCTAATGCTACAAATATTGCTGTTGCACAATCTAATGCTGAGGACAAAACCAATTTAATGGTTTTGTGTGAACTGACATTGCAATTAATGTGTGAGATGAAAGCTCTGGTCTTGCTTCTGAAAGTCTATCAAAACCAGTAGACGCATTCCTAAATATTCTCCTAAAACAGTGCTGGAAATATTGTCTATGAGACACAACACTTTGGTATCAATGGAGTTATTGAACAAAAACTCAGTTAATCTTTCTGGGATCCTCTGTTCTGCTAGTAAAAACAGCAGAGGCGTTTTATGCTGAGAATTTTCTTCTAATTTTTAGCAACAAATTATTCAATCGGGCAGAGAGGCACCATCCATTTTTCATTTACATAAAAAGTGTTCAACATTTGGGAAAATAAAAACTTCTTCAACTTAGTAAACTAAGAAGCTCTAAAAAAGCAAGAAAAAGAAAACTAGAGAGTTCTCTGTTTGCAATGACACAGTTTGCAGTCACTGAATCCCAGGATCTTTATGAAAAACTTTCAGTTGAAATTAAAAAATGTTATTTTAAATTTAATGAATTAATGCTAACGAACGCTAGTTAATGAACGCTAGCTACCTAACAGTACAACATCTCCCAAAAAACAATCAAAACACAAACCTACAGCTTTTAGAAAAGAGCTTCCATGCTTTCTCAATTCTTTATCGTCTGAAAAAAAGAACTGCCAATAAGGAACAAGATAATTGCCTATACTTCTGTTAAAAACATGGGCTTCCTGTAGTTTTTATGCATCTTGCCAGGCTTTCTCTATTTAATTTGCTTTTTAAAGTTCAAAGAGGAAAAAATATTAATGAAGAATATAATTATTTAAAATTAAACATTTATTTCTTATTTATACCCTTCATAAAAAGCATCTTACTAGACACTATCTTCTCCATTTTTCCTTTTAATGAGTTTTTATCAAAAAAGACGCTCTAAGTTTTACTGGTAGAAAAAGAAGCATGATCTAAGGGAATCATAACTACATGATAACTTAGAAGGAATATATTAACGACTTTCCATTTTCTTCTATGAATTCTAACATATTTTGGTTATTAACTGAGGTTATCTGTGCAAAAGTCTGCAATCTGGAGCCCTTGTTGATTCCATCAAAAAGAAGTTATAAAATTAACTTGTATGGCTGGGTAAATCTGAATAAAACCAAAAGGATTTCTGGTAACTGTATGATCTTTGACAAAACATCATTTTGCAGACTATGGGGCTTTAAAAACATTGCGAAGTCAGAAGGACAATAACAATTAAAATAGTGAAGCACTGGTTCAATGCCATGATTAATTACTATATACTTTTAGATATAAGAACATTTTCTAAAACATCTTTTCAGTACTATTAATTTTTAAAGTAACCAGAATTTTATAGGAAACAGTATTAGCAACAACAATAAATAGCATTAATACCATTTTAATCCCTTGCTTTTTGATACAATCAGCAGGATAGCAATTACTGAATGGCATTAACAGAATTTCTTTAAATATTTGATTCCATCTGGACATTGAACCTGTCCACAGGAGTGGAATGTGATTATAGGGTTTCCACACTGCAATTTACAGTTACATTTAGATGCAATGTTCAGCTGTCAAGCTGCTGCTAAGGAGAACGGCAAATATTCTAAGAAAGAATTGATGTGTTAATTTTATTAATTAGGAAATTAATTATGTCTTCAACCATTTATTGAATGCAGCTTGTAATAGAATAATTCTATGATTTGAAGAACTCATTTTTAACCTCTGCAAGACAAAAAAACCAATTCCCCAAAACATTCAAACATTAAACTTTTGATCTGAAACTCAGAAATATGAAACTGAAATGAAGTTACTGTCTCCAGAGATACAGTGCATGGTTAAACAAAGGAAATACCAATTATTACATATCTTTATTTGATTTTTGACACAAATATCTATTTTGGTGTGTCAATTATTGTTTTACTCAGGTTATTGCTAAAGATCGGGAGTTCAAAAAATGTTAGACTGATACACATAAAATGTGAGCTTTCTGGTGGTCGTACATCTTTAAAAAGTATTATGATCAAAAAAACCTTGTAATCTAGAAAAAATATATGAAACTAAACATGACAGACTTACTTTGGAAGAGGAATGTCAAAACCCTGTGCTAGAGTTCAGGATACTCCAAATGACATCCTGCAACAAGGAAGACATTCTGCCCGTGGCTCTCTAGATCAAAAGGAAACATCATTCTACCTGAAATCTAGTCCTACAGGTGGTTTATTTGAAAACTTGTTCTTTATTCCTTCCTTAATGTATGGTGTAGATTAACAAACTGCTTAAAGAACGCATGCAAAGTGCACTAGTAGGAAAAGCTACGATACCACATGAGAGAAAAGAGCATTATCAGTAACCACTATTCAAGAGAAATGCCAAATATTAAGGAATTCTGAACAAAGAGCTGTCTTTAAGATCTTATTAATAATTCAGACATAAAAATTAATTAGTGCTAAACAGGCATTAGGTAACTTTATCTTTGAACTTGTGTAATAAAGGCTGCCAAAGACCCATCAGCTGAAAGTATCACAAAAAGAAAGTATCTTTTCATACTGTTGAATCACAGCAGAATAGCAAACCATCAATATGATACACCTTTGAAAAGGCAAAACTGATTATAGGATACATCAGTAACCTACTTCTAGCAGAGCTAAAATACACAGAACTATAAAATAGCCCAGGTTAAAAGAGACCTGAAAAGACCACCTGCTTTCATGGGAAAGGGAGCCTAGATTACAAATAAAATATGAATGCTGATGCACAAATAAACTCACATTCCATCTAAAATCGTAGCCATGTGCTTTCAAGAAAGGTCAATTCATATTGATTCAAGTTGAGAAAAAATCTTTTAAATTATCAAGTGAATAAATAATGATTTCAATGGCAAAAGAATAAAAGCTTGGTTTATACTGTGCAAAACACATGGACAAAATTTTTACAGGTATGGATCTTGATTGATAAAACTACTAGTACAGCAGGAAGGAGCTCTATTAAGCAGCAAAATGCTGAACTGGACTCGATAATCCCAGATGCTCTTCTAGTGTTGGTAACCGTGCTCTTGATGCCATGTCCCTGAAAATTAAGCCTAAGACGCCGCTCCTCAGATTTTTCCTCTTCTGTCAATCACAATGATGCCAGAGTAATGAGTCCTTATTGATACACCCTAACCATCTTCTACCATCCTTGCATACTATTGCCTATCTAAAACTATGACAGCTGACTATACTGCACAGTCCATGTTTTCATCACTCTATTCAGTTGTTCGAAAACTGTGATATAACAAAACACACTGCAACACACTATTAAATAAATTAAACCTTAATTCATTATTTATGGTTTTGAGGATTTAGTTGACTAGTGTTTCAAACAGAATTGGCTAGATCCAGTCTTTCCTCAGAATTAAGGTTCTAAGATCATCCTATTCTCATTTAGGTTAACTGTAGAATGTTAAAGTCAGTACTACTGAAATCAGTTTTGGATAGAATTCTCCCTTTTTCTTTGTTTCTCAGGTATTTTATCATTGTCTTACAAACATATAAAGGCTTTGTTACTTTTCTAAACCTTTCATCACTTGAAAGTGATATTCTGACACCAATATCTACACTAAATCAATCATAACACTACTGATTTTACCAAAAAAGGACAAGTTGAACCATAGCCATAAACATCAGTAACATTTATTTTTGGAAATATTTTCATATTAAAGTTCAGACATAAATCTGCAGCTATCAGAGAGTTTGCTAATTTTCAGTGAGTCACTCATAGTAACTGATACTCACTGTTTATGAGAATTAGATCCAAAATCTAGATTATCCAACTTTTTCTGATAGTATCATTCTGAACAATGCATTAATGCAATGGCTTGTAATTTACCATGCAAGTAATGAAGACACATATGCTAGGATAAGAAACTAATAAAAAGCAAATTAGTAAGGAAAATCTGCATACCAGAGCTGCCATGGCCCAACCAGTTTTGTTGTAAATGAACTCTAAATTATTTCTTCGTAGATACAACAAGCCACCAACAAGAGATACCAGAAGAGCCAGTGCAATTGTACCAGAATAGTTCGGAGGCCTGAATACTCTAATCTGGAAAAGATAAATGCAAATACAGATTGTAATAAATGCACACATACAGATCATCTTCCATATAGATAAATATGGAGCATCTGAAATCTGGATTCAAAGTCAGCAAGACTAATCCCTAAATATATTTAAATAAGAAAAAATAGTACTTCCTTTAATAAGCACATAATATGAAAAAAACTTCACGTATAATTTTGAACTTTTCAACTCCAAAACATTGTTTCTTCAACAGATTTGCAGGTTCTATCTGAATTAGAAGAAGCTACATTCAAATCTATTTGTTTTGTACATAGTCTTGCAAAGCACATTTTACTTCTTAACAGCCAATTATCACTGTTTGTTTTCATCCAGAATAAGACTACAGAAAATTTAACCAAGCAAGAGTGGAATATAATCTGCAAACCACAGAAGTTACCATAAATACCGTGAATGTTATTTTTTTAATGTGTTCTAGAACCTTCGCTCGACAAAAAAAAATTAAGGAAAGATGGAATTTGTCATCAGTCTGTCTCAGACTACAAAGATACATTTGGTTTCAACTTTTAAAATGTTGAAAGACTTACGTGAACATCTGTTCTGTCAGCTATCCATTTAGCTAGCTGCTCGGCTGCAAATCCGATTCTCTGCAGGTCGAATGTGTCAGCTCTCTTGGGTTTACCTTTTGGAGGAAAATGCATGAAAGTCGGAGCAGAGTTCATATTCAACTAGAAAACCAGGAAAAACAGCAGGAAAAAAAAATTAGTAACTCTATCCTCAAAATAAAACAACACAGTATCCTCAATAATGCAAGTCTAATTAGCACAAAAATATTATTTGCCTCCATACATTACAGTTTTAATACATCTTCATGTATAGTCCTCCAAAAAGAATGCTCAGAATATTCCCTCCAGTAGATTCTTCAGCATGTTTAATTATTCAGAGTATTTCACCCACAAGCTTTTCTGAGTAAGAGTATCTTATGCTTTAAGGTTTTCACATGCTGTAAGACCTTTCCTGTAACTGGTAAAACAGAGACCTGCACTCCTCCAATCCATTAAAGTATATCAGGGAGATATTCAAAGGGAGTAAAGCAGCTTGATTTGTTTCCCTTGCCCAGCTCTCATGAATCCAAAGTTAACTATACTATTCATCTAGCCTTCTACTGGCTGCAAGACCGACTAATCACGAGTGACTAGTCTTTTCTGAATCCAGAAAGGCCTAGATAAACTAGCACTGACTACATAACTTTCCCTAGAAAATCTTAATTCATGTGTTGATGTCACTGGAACCATTCAGAGGATATATGAAAATTCCCAAAGGCGATAAACAAGCAGATTTCCATCTACATTTGCCACTTGAAATTCTGATTTCAACTCTGCTAGGTGGTAGAGGAGAATATAGTTTTACTACATAAAATTCCTCCATGTTCAGGACACCTCAAAAATAGTGCAAAAAAGTACTTTAGAAAATGAAAATGCAAATAAACAAAATCAGAGGTAATACTTAAAGATGATGCAATATGGAGGTCTTTAAATAAAAAAGGCAGAGTAAGCCTGTTTGTTTCATTCCTGAAAAATGAAATTTAATTTTACATTACCCAAACTTAATCTTTAATCAAGTACAGAACTGAATTTTTCAACAGAAATTACTATCAAAATGTTTTTAATCTAAGCAAAAAAATACCCATCTTCTTTATTGAGCTGTTTTGGAAATAAATATTCCAAGAAAGTCTAAGACAAATGTTGTGAAATTGTTAAATGAAATATAAGATACAGAAACATGTTGAGATGCAGAAACCTTCTGGCACTGGATAGACTTTGGGGGCAGTTGGTCTAGAACTACTTTACCATTGGTCTGTAAACATAGCAAAAGCTAAAAAATGCAAATTGCATTACCTTTGGGTTTTTTTGCTATAGCATCAATATTACATTACTTGGTTGTTCACATAAATGTATGGTCAGAATTTCCCCCAAATCCACCTTAAAACAGTCATTAGTACAATGTATTCTTAACACTGCATCTCTAAAACTGGCAGGAACCTTACATATTGATGTTTAATTTCATCTACATGTAAACATGACTTTAAATGCATATCATTCAAAATAAAACTGAATCTGTGTTCTGTTACACAAGGAATAAGTTGAATTGGACTATGCTAACATGTATTGACTGGCTTAAGGCCAGATCAAACAACATATATTGTATTATTATAATCACGTAAGTTACAATAATACAAATTTTTGTAAAGCAAATCTTTAATTAGTAAAGCAAAATCTTAAGCCACTAATAACCATTCTTTACACAATACATTCTAATATTTCAACTGGAAGTAAGAATATTTACTAAAAACAGTAATTAAACTTTTTAAATTAAGTATTTTAAAAATAAATATTAATCTTTTCCCCCGAACATTTTAAATCACACATTTCACCAAAAGGTGTTTAAAATATATGGAGAACTTCAAAGCTTTTCACTTCTCTTAATCTGCATTTTTAGCTTCAATCAATGGATAAATATCAAAGAAAATCATGTCAGTATTTAGTATGAATTTTCAAGGGATGCATTTTGCCTTGACTACTCAGTTTAAAGGGAGACAAACTATTCTCCTACAGCTGATTTTTCACTCTTTATAGCCAATATATAAAATGTAAACCATCCTCTTCTCTTTTCCCTGAAGAACTTCCAGGCTAATTCAAATATTATTGAAGTTGAAGAATACTGTATCACATAAAAGCAATTAGTTAAGAGCTTTTTACCTCTAAAGAGAAAATAAAGGAAATCTTTAAATGCAAGTGTTATTTGCAATGTTCTTCATTCTAAAAAATTACATTAACAATTGTTTGGGAAAAAAAATGCACATGTATAATGCAATTTATAAACAAGGATTATAAACTACACTTGGAAAAACTAGAAGTGGTTATTGGTAGAATTTGCCTTTGTTAATGTCATAGAAACTGCAGTGTTTTTAACCAGGAGGAAATTGTATACAAAACACAGAGGTACACACCTACATGCAGAAAATAATTTGTCTTGCATTATTTGGCAAATCAACACGTAGTTCTAAAAATTAACAATGCTTTACAGTGTCCAACATTTACCTGTTGAAAAACATCTGCCCCTTCATCATAATCCACTATTGTGAAAAACAGTTTGTTTGAAAAAGCAGATGAATAGCGCCATGAATTAGCCAGTACTTGATATTCTTCATTAGCTTGCCTGTTAAGGAAAAGAAACAAATGTACATCCACATGGCATTCACTGGCAAAAAATATGCTATAACCAGCTGCAACAGCTAGATAAATTACATTTTCAGTATCATTCTCAACACCCATACTATCAGTTAAAACATTTCAGCTAGTTATGCAACTCTTTGCTTCAAACTCGTCTTCTCCAAAATTATAAAATGTGTTAAGGTAAACTATACCAGAGACATTCCAAGATGATATTAAGAAAAAATAATGTTTTCCATATTTAAAAGTCTCAGAAAACAGGAGTGGTCTGTGTGGCAAGTGTAACAAAAATCTGCTAACAGATCCATGCAAGCAAATGCCTATGTTGCCGTTGATTACAATATCAGGATTTACTTGCTGGAAACAGCTACAAATAAGGAATTCTGAAACCAGTGGACAAACAACACAGAATTGTGAAAGTAGCAGTCTTCCTAAAACAGCAGAGCCATAAAAAGAGAGCCAAAGAAACTGCTAAGCACTTGGGAAATGATCCTAACCAAATCAACAGTAGGCTTGTAAATAGCATAATAAATTACAGATTATTTCTCTAAAACTTGTTTTAAAAGTGATAATTTTGTAGAACAGAAGGTGATTTGCTACTACTCAAATATGTCAGAAAGCCTCCTCTTGGCTTTACTCATGGGTCTATAATCAGGTCGGATTTTTTTTGAGGTTTTGCTTGTTCACCTGTCCACTTTAAATAAAAATTAAAAAAACCCAAACAAACAAACAAAAACTCCCCCAAAAAACAAATAAACCCCCACCACAATAAATCTGAAATACAACAAACAAAAAAAACAAAATCCCCCCAAACAAGCAAAAGCACAAACCAAAAAACTTTGCCCTGATTGCACTAAAAGGAAGGGAAAGGGAATTAATTCTAAGAGAATAATCTCGGGATCTTTATCAGCAGAGACATTCTCTAAACACACAAACATAAACCCACAGATTCTTTAATAGGACAAATCAATACCAACAAAAAAATTCAGAGAAAAAAAAATGAAAGAATGCTTGCAGTACTTCCTGATTGACACAGATTCCTTTGTTAATTTCCATATTATTATTTAATCACATCTGCTGTAGAGTCCAAACCAGGATTTCACCACTTGGCAACTCGACTTTGCATATATAAAGATACATAAGCAGTATAAATAAATGTATTCTGCAGCTTTTATCAAAACAGTGTTTCTAGAAAAACAGTTCTATGTGTTAGATGGTGCAGAACAGTTTATTTAAAAGCTGTAAATTCAAAAATCTGTTTGCTGTAAGAGAAACTCTGCATTAAACATATAGAAGAGAGAGTAAAAAAGGGGAAGAGCATTACAGGACCATAGATATCCCAAGACCTTCACCATTTCTTCATAACTGAGATCAACTTTAGGCATGACATATATTACATACAAACTCCAGCAAAGTTGTGTACTATGAAGACATACATTGTACATGAAAGAACTATCACAAAAATCTAAGAGTTAAAATGAAAATTCATGACCTTTTACTCCCACAAAGAATAAATAACATGAAGCACAATAAAACTCAACTTTCAACCTTACTACCTGACTTTGTAAAATTTGCTACTTAACAGCCTTACTGAACAGGCAGTTTGCAATTTAAAAAAAAAAAAGTGATGTACTCATTAGCTGGTTATTTCTAGAAACACGTATCACTAAGCAGGCTAACATATTCACTGTCAACCTGAAGAGGGCAGTCAGACAACATCAAAGGAATGCTTTAAAATCTTAAGCAATATCTGTAGTGCACTCTTCTGATAAGCCTGCTATATTAAAGCTGAACCATTTTTATTAGAAGAACAAGATAAAAATCACTTCATCTTGATGCCATCATTCTTCTTCATCTACCTTTCACTTGTGATGAAATAGTATTTCTGGGAAATTCAGATACTCCACTTATGCCCCCATTATTTGAGAGGACTCTTGTTCCCGCTGATCTCAATGCATTTTGCATCTTCGAACTATTTTGAATTAATATAATAGATAGAAAGTATAATTTTTCAAAAGGTAGCTTTAGATTTTCTGTAACAGAGTCAAAGCAAAATTTCATCCTCAGACTGAAAATAACAATTCTGTAATACATCTTCATAGAAGCTCTTGAAGGGTGTGGAGAAGAAAGACTGAAGCAAGGAGAAGCAGGAATACAAAGTTAAAGGATTACCACATCCACAACTGAAGATCATCCTACACTACATAATCTCCAATTGATACAATGCTGATACAATCACATTAATAACTTTCTGTAGCATAGGTTCATTCCTTTTCAGACTCAGTAACAGTAAAAAACAAGCACTTGACTGAAAAAAATTCAGTCTTCAATTAACAACAGACAATATCAACTATGTCACTTTTTATCTACCTAGGTCTATAATTAGTTCGTACTCATTTTATCAGTTTATTTCTATGGATCAACATTAATTATACAAAATTGCTATAATAATTATATGAAATACTATAAAGGCATAAAGCAAAGAACTACATTTGGGTTGAACTCATCAGAAAAATATAGTAGCACTGCTCTTGTTTGTTTGACAGGATTTTTGATATATGGAGAACATCTGAATGCTAATGCTATTATAGTCACCTCTTAAGAACTTCATTATACCAGCAACAGAGGAACTAGCAACAACAACAGTAATATTAACCAGCTACTAGAAAATAGTGGCTAGATCAAAGGGAATGCTACTATTAGATTTACTCAGAAAATTCAATATTCTGGAAAGTAAGCTGCTAAGCAAATGCTCTACGAAAATTCTTCCATTACGCAAGAGTTGCTCATGAAATATTAAAAGTTTTATTTAAAAAGATTAATTATGTGGGTGTCTATGGCAGTTAATCAGATTTGTATAGCTTGAGCTATATTTAATGAGATTAATTTTATTCTATTAGCCTGACATTTTAGTAAGAAAAACACAAATGGAATATTAGGAAAAGAATAAGAGTGTGGAATTATTTGACAAAGAAAGCAGTAAAGCATTATTTTCTGGCACACTATGGACTGTACGAAATACTTACATATGTACAGTTGGCATAGAATGCACTACCAGGTCACCTACCTGTTCTTATCCATCTGTTTAAAGTAAACTGCAAGCAATGCTACAATTTACTTCCACAACAACTTTTGGCTTTTATTTGGAGACATGTTTCCAAAACTAAAACAGGGGGTTAAATGCATATTTTGATGTCTTCTCAGTGTCAAGAAGACAAATTCAGAACGCTTATTTGATTTTAATTTTGTTTAGAGTGACTCAGACCGTCTTCAAGAAAAGCACTGAAAAATCTACAAATGTGTCCAGAAAATTCACCACATATGTGGTGACATAGTGTATGGACACTAGTTGAAAACTACACTCGTTTTGCAAACTAGATGCCTATAAAAGGGGAAGGCAAGTTAAAATCCATGCTATTCAATTCACAGCATCCCATGAAATTTTCAATATTCTACAGATGAAAAGAAGCTATGAGATCCTATTTTGTAGAAGTTGTGAAGTAAAAAAATAAAGAATTGTGATCACAGGAAGAATGAGTTTCTTGTGATCCAAGTAGAAATTACTGCCTGGTTAAACAGGACTCATCAGTACTTCTACAAAGATCCTGAAGTACACAGGAAAAGCAATTGCTTAACTTTCAACAGCTCCTTCCACATTTCCTATTCCTTCATTGAACAAAAGTTCAAATCACAGTTTCCTTTCACTACATTTAAGAGACCTGTCAACGATTTTTCTCACTACCTCCTCTTGATCAAGTAGCCAAAAAAACCCCAAAACCACAGAAAGACAGAGGATCCTGTTTCTTCCTTCTGATGATGCCTCCTTGACTGTCACAATTCTTTTTGCTGTTGACCTACTCTTGGCTCGGCTACTTGAAAACATATTTCTTTTCTGAGATATCTTTTGTAGCAGGGAAACCAACAGAATCCCTCTCTTTTCAGAATTAAAAAATCACCTCCTCTTGGAGGTCTAATTGATAGGGTAGATGTTAATAAAAGCATGAGGAATCTCTTCTCTCATATATTTTGCTATTTGTTTCTATGCACTGAGTTAGCAGAAGGCAGCTACATTCAGAGACCTTTATTAAACACATACTACAAAATTAAGCTCAAAATTTAAAAATACACAAACTATATGTTGAATTATAACCATAGTTTTAGATAAACCTGTAAGGAGGAATAACTTAAGCAGTTAACTTTGAGTCCATTCTGCAGCAGGCTTTCTTCAGCAGCTACAAGCTTGTTCTGAAAGATATCATTAATAATTTCTGACAGAATTCAATCTTGTCACTCAAACTAAACCAAAGCAGTCTTTAGAAAACATGTGCCACATGTGAAAAATTGAACCATCTCCCCCATATTCTACATATTTTTAATATAATTTACATTTATATTTATACACACACAGAAAACTTCAGCTAATGGGAGTAATCACCGCTCCTTTCAATATAAAAAAACTTCTGACGCTTTTAAAAATGCAATAGTCTGGTCAACATGGATGAAAAAATTACTGGCTACCCAACTCCTCTGCATTACCAGCCACTTTCATCTTTCTTCTTCATAAATACTCTTTGCACAGTCTTCGCAAAACTGTGTTTTCCAAGAATCTCGAAGCAGGTTTGTTACTTCCACCGTAAAATACTGTTAAACATCATCTAGAACTGAAATAAAACAGTTTTCAGCTAGTGCAGTTTACAAGTTTGTCTTCACAAGTGGTCATCTGCCATTACCATAGGTTTTCTCTGTTGCATTTCCCCATTTTTCTCCTGATCATTTATGATGCTAATTCTAGGCTTCAATCTTGATTTGCTATAATTCAAACAGGCTCACCTCTTAAAAGGAAACGTGGGAATTCACAGGCATAAACAAGCATAGTAGAAAGTATGCAAACCAAAATCTGTTTGTTTCAAGTAGCTTTAAATTCACAGAGAGACACACTTGTCTAATTTACATATTTTAACCATTATCTTATAACAAACTAGTAGCACAGGTCAACCTATAAAGCCTATCCACCAAAATTCAGCATCTTTAGCCTCTGCTCTGATCTTTTCAAGGAACACTAAGAAAAAAAAAATCAACACAAAATATGCACCTTTCTGTGATGGGCTTCAGCTGTTGAGGAAAAGCTCAAGTGACCAATTTCATTTTTCTCACCCAAATATCCCTTTCTAAATGAAAATACCCCAGAAGTGAATTTGCAAAATGAACCAGACAAAAATGTGAACTGTTTGGAGACAAACAAGATGTCTCTGATATACACCTGTACTGAAAGCAGAGATGGTTGCTTCTGCCAATCAGATGAGAGAAGCAGAGCTTGGAAAGTAAAATAAAAGACTTTGCTTATGGAGTTGTCAGATGGTATAGCAACAAACAAAAAAGAATGAGTTAATTATAAGAATGAAAGATGCAGAGGAGCAGTCAGCATCAGCAGGATAGAGCTAAAGCCCACGTGTAGCTAAAAAATCAAGCGCAGCCCGGGGTCACTGAAGTCTGGTTGGTAAAAAGGTGCTGATCACTTAAGAAAATGTGGTGAGAATAAAATGGGGGAGCAGACTGCAAAACGCAAAAAGATGAAAAGCACAGAAGCTGGAAGCGAATTTTCACCCAAAAATGCATTCAAGTCAATCTAGAAGTTACTATTTGACTGTATGTAATACAAAGTACAAGCTGAGAAACAGTCTCCTCATCTCTGTGAAGATACTATTGTCAGAATGAACGTTCTTTTTTCCTCCTTACATACATAAGTAATTTTTTCTTTAGTAGTGTGACTGATGTGGGTAACGGAGATAAACTATTTAGTTGAGTGAAGACCTAAACACCAAGGGAAAAAGACAGCTGGTCTTATATCCTGAATCATCACTGTTCAAAGTTAGATTATTTCAGACTGCTCATCCAAACTGATTCATCATCACAGTGTGTCAAGGGGCCCTTTAGGATCTGCTTCCAATGTGCAGTTGCAGAGTATATGCACCAAGAACAGCAATAACAGGTAAAGTCAATTAAGACTAACCAAGTTTAATTTCCTGGAACTAAAACAGTTTAATCAAACGCATTTCCAAATGTGCATGGAAAAAATCCCCCATGTTAAGCCATTAGAAACACGTTTGACCTCCATTTGAGACCACATTGGATATCTAATCTGTTATTGTTAATTCATCTCCCAACACCAGCTATGTCATATTGAACTTAAATAATTGTGTCAACAGAAATACTGACATTTATGCGACCACTAACACAATTGTAAAGGCATCAGACAGCTTTCAATACTCTTTTGGATCAGTACATTGAAACCTGTTTGTTGTTTAAACTTGTTATATGTAAAATCTTCACTCTAAATTCTGCTTTAGGATAAATACTGAATTTCCTCAAAAAAAAAAATCTAGAGGCATGACTAGAGGCTCTACTAACATGTATACAGAGCTGCTGGTTTTCAGAAGCCTCCATGTGTTAGGACTAGATTGATTCAGACAAGATTGACTGAAAGTTTATTTTTTGCCAATACCAAACCTTTATCCAAATATCTAGAGTCCCAAGGACTTCTTTTTAAGTGGTATTTTAAAAGTAAGTTGATATGATTTCCATATACTTTCACAAATCATGTGATTTATGTGATTGATGATATAATGTCTTCCTTGCTGCACAAAGAAAATTACATTCTCTGAGACATATTTGGTCAGCTTTTCATACGTATGTCCTTGATATATGGATAGGTGAACTCAACCAAGTTCCATTCAAAATCTGGAACTTTTCCAGCATTAAAAAGGGTAGGAGGTTGCAGAAGGGGAGAATCCTTCCTTCATGCCTTCTTGACAATGTCCAAGCTACAGCATTTCTCAGCAATGGACAGGCATGATAGTCCTTTGTCCAGTGGAGAACATAGATCACCAAACTGACTTTGCATTCACTTGGAAGGAATTCCAGAAGTGACACTAACCTTTCAAATGCAGGAAGCTACCTCTCCATCTGTGAGGCCACAATCGTTCAAAACACCAGCCAGAACAGTCATACTGATTTTACTATAAGCAGGGGCTCCTCTAAACTACAAACATTCTAAATATAACCAAATACAAAATCAGATACGCAAAGGATATAGGTTTTTTTTTAACAAGATAGGACACAAATGATCTCTTCTGGTCTCAAATGTGCTCATCTACAATGGCTTGCTCTAATAACCATTAGCTTTCACTGCTCTTCTCCAGAGGAGGACCACATTTCCTACTCTTGGTATTTTTATCTTGTTATTTACTGCTCCCCCTCTTTTTATTTTTTATGTATAATACTGTGTTTTTCATGCTTAGAATTTGACATAGCTCTATTCAACAGCCACACACAAATATTTTTTTTCACCTTTTGAAAATACTATGCACATGTTCTTTATTAACTGGACATTTAGAAGAGACAAAACACAGAAATTTCAAATCTAAGCACCAAAAGGAAACAACAAAAACTTTTTTTTTTGTAGATAGTTTATGCATCACAGGCCTAACAAGGCTCAATTTTTAGGGGGAAAAAAAAGTTCTAATTCTTGTGACAAAGTTATTCAAAGTCAAAGATTTCAGTCTATGTGCTTTTTCATATCTGAAATATGACATTGATTTTTTTTTGTATACAATTGCTCTGAAAATATTTTGACAAGTAGCAGTTAACTTAAATCTTGCACAAAAGTATCTTCACAGAACATTACAGATTAAGTTAAAAAAATCTATTTTTCCTTTAGGCAAAGTGGTTAGTGAATAGCTAACAATCAAGTAATGCACGCATTTCAGTTCTCTATATACTTTCAGTGCTCCTGTCCATTAATTAGGAATTGATTTGAAAATGTCGATTTTCCTGATAATAGTCTTACGTGCAGTATGATCGACCTCACTAAATTCCTTTTATTTCCATGAACAAGTGGATTGCAACTTCACATTTATTTAAACAAGCCCAACTGAATGTAGTATGCTGATTTTTCCTTCATTTTATGCTTAAAGATTTTCAGTTGCTTCTGTACATAGATGTCTAGTCTGGCCTTTTACAAGATAAAATTTACAAGCTCTTTTTCAGTACAGTAAACAATACACACTTGCAAGCAAACCTAATTTCCTTAAAAAAAGCAGTATTTATGTTGTTTTCACATGCCCTGTACATAGCACAGGGAAAGAATTTGCTATGGCCATTATAATGACAAATACAATGACCCTTATAAAGCTGAACTTGGTGCATCTCCTGTAGCTTTATCCACTGGGTAAGAAAATAAGGAATGATTTAAAACAATATGGTAAACTTTCGACTCCTATTTCCTCTCCTAAAGTTGAACCCTGGCAACACAAAGAAGAAACAACAGCAACCAAAGTTCTGAACTAAAATTCATTTGACTTAAGAATATTGGAAAGCTTCTATACTTAATCCTTCACCTTCACACAGTTCATATGTGGAGACTGAACTCATGGAAAGGTAATTTATACACTCTCCCTCAAAACTGACCAACAGACTTCAATGACGGAAAATTAATCTATAAAAAAAATCCAATAAAACCCATATACAACTACAGATACACGAGTTGAAGTTTCTGTTGTAAATGTCCCATTCCAACACATCAGAAATCTAACAAGCTGCTATGTTTACCAACTCTGTATATAGATTAAAATGCACCTGTTTAAAACCAAGAAATAATATTTCTTAATATACAGTTTGCATATTTCATAGTTCTACAGAGTATTTTACTGCCTATTTAAACACTGTTTAGAGCTCCCTGCACAATAATCCAATCTATTTCTAGACACAATAATTTCTAATGCATATTTTGGCTGAAGAAGGTTTTATTAGCACAGTTTCTGATTCAGTAAGGTAATTAAGTGCATGACTACCTTTCAGTCCCTTGGCCTTATTTGCCTGTCTATCCTTAGTAATTTTTGGATTAATTTATTGAGCTAGGAACTTGCACAAAAAGGTCTTGAACTTAGAGGAATACCAGAGCCACTCTAATACATATTCTAAATGGAGACACCAGAACATATCAGAGTGCAGTGCCAGAAAGTATTCCACAATAAGCATGTCATTGTGGAACAATGTGCTTGCATGTAAGAACTGTCCAAAGCTGTAAAATCACAGGGTAAGTCACATCTGCATCAGAGCCTTCGACATCTCTTACTGAAGAAATTAGTGAAGTGCCATTATTATATGGTAATGAACCACTTCTGTCACACAATGTCTTTGGAAAGATCATGGTCAACTATAATAAAATAAAGTTGATTTCTTAAAAAGAAAGTCTTCCTTAGTTGTGTACATTTTATTCAATTGTAATTCAAAAAAGAAATAAAAACTTGGCAGAATCCTAAAATTTGACATCTAGATTAAATGACAGTTGAAAAGATGCTGTAACAAGCACATGAGCCTGTTGAATAGTGTGCATCTATCCCATGCAAAGAACAACCCTACTCAGTGTATTGCACATTAATTCAAGTGTTCATTTGAAGGCTGGTGAGGAAGATGAGAAAGTTCAGTAAGGTATAAATTACCTGCAAACAGAGCACTGCCGCTGTGGCTGAAGAGCAGTGAACATCACTATCACAGAGTAGTTACGAGGCGGAGCCTTCACAAACCTTCGGAATTTGTCTCCATTCATGCGGATGACTGAACGCCTTGAGCTCCACTCCATCAGCTGTTCCACCTTCTCAGCCAAAAGATTCTGTAATTGAGGACAAGGATGAGGAATGTTTAAGCTTAAAGTTTAAGTGCTTTGTACCTATATTCTGCCTTTTCACCCTCAGAGCTTATATGGACTTAATCCAGAGGTTATATAGTTATATGGTTATAGGTATAGGTTATATGTATATAGCAAAAGTTAGTTTATAGCACAATTTAGTCTTTCATGTAGACAGGGAAATTTTAAGTATTTAAAAAAATAACTCAATGTGGTCTTAAACAAAAAGGATCCATAAAATGAAATCAAACAGGCTGCTACCAAAGGCAAAGGAGTAGAGTAAGGTTGACTGCCTTAATACAAGTTGCCAGTACAGCAATCATTTAACTTCCACTTAAAAAAATTGAAGCTTTAGAAAATGCAACATTATGTTATATTTATTCTATTTAGTAAAAATGAGAGCAAGATATTGTCAGTCACTCAAGTATAAAGATGAAAGAAAATTGTATCTACTGAGAGAGAAATAGTATATTCAGAATTTCCTACAAACATGTATCATATTGAATTTAAATTAATACAAGTTTTATATTTTGCTACAGACAGGACTGCACTGTCATATAAACCCATCTAGGTAAATTCTGTTATGAGATCAACATTTTGAGCTGCTTTCAAGATTAAGGACCCCAAAATATTTTGACTGAACTACCATTGTATAAGAAAAAAAATCCCTGCCTGTGTGTTGCTTTTGCTTGAAAGCATTCCATGACATGAATGATTTAAAGGAAGCTATGAGACATATTAGAAGACAGTCTTATTTATCAAAGTATTCCTATAAAAATCTATTTAGAATTTTTTTTAATAAAGTAAGCCTGATGTCACACACGTTCAGCAGAAATTGTTTCGTTTCCTAAATTACCCAGGTTCAGTGAAGTCTCAATGACAGTACTCTAGGTGGATTGCTACATACATTGTATCAGGATCAATGTATCAATCTATCTTGTTTTATATCCTCTGTTCCCTATTCACAGACCCTGTGGAAGCTGCCTATATCAAATAAGAATTCAAAAAAGCGTGGAGAAAACTGGAATATTACAAGTCAGAAGTTGAGCAATGAAAGAAGGTGGGAAGGACAGAGAGGGGGCAGACAGACAGAAAGTGAAGAAAGGGCACCAAACAACAGGGAAACTAAGTTCAGAAAATTTGAAGATCTCAGACCTCTGTTAAAATACACAAATTAGTGAAAGGGTTTATGAACTGTGGAGGGGAAGAATAAACTAGCTTAAAAAACATATTGAAATGAGGACACTGAGAAAAGAGAATACAATGAGAGGCAAGGCAAGGATAAAACTCAAATACTGTGTAAGAAAAACTGAGAAAGGAGACAAGGTGGTTTTTCTAGGACTTTCTTTAAAAAAAGGAATGAAATAGAAAAATTAGGTCATCTAGTAACATTTTGACAAATCAGTAATGCTATAAATAAGAGCAGAGATAGATATATGAGGGGAAGGAAGGAGTGAACTGCAAGGATCAAGAAAAATTACATTTTGCCTGTAAGACCTTCCATCTTAAAAATTATCAGGCACAGGTCATCAGAAGGCTTGAGTCCAAAAGTTTTGATCAGTGTAAATCATGAACAGTTCTGAGAGCCGCATTTACTTGATGTTATAAAGCCTTTAAAAAATATCCTTTAGGGTTTCATTCCTTTTCTCACAATTTAGCTGATATTTGTTATCACAAATGTGAAAGAGAGATTACAACTCTGTTTATATAAATTAATCAATTAATACCATAATTTTTCTTCTGCTAAAGACATATGTAAAGTTTCCTTGAATTAGCAGTGTCTGAATTAAATCTTTGATCATTTCAAAAGATTCACTAGTTTTGCATCAGGCACGGCAGCTGGTAATGTGCAATAAAACATAAGGAGCTAAAACGATGTGAACTAGTATATCCAAAAGCTTTAATAACTGCAGCAAAAAGATAAACCAAAGAGAACTAATAAAAAGACACGACTTCTATATTAGCACAGGAATGATGTACAATAACCTACTTGGTACAGAAAACCAAAGACTTTTCAGAACAGGCCTTATTCAGAGAAAAGAAACCCATGAAATAGCATTAAGTGTATGAAAGCAAAAGCATGATTTTGACAGAAAAAAAAAAAAACAGGAGAGGAAAAAATCCAGTTCTATTAGTGCTACACAATTTGTTTCTATCAAAGAAACAGTTATATTGGAAGACTTACTCAGAGAATTCCCAAACCAAGTTTTACTTGGAAGCTTGTTGCCAATAAAAAAATTGCCTTGATTCTTTCAGATCCAACCATGTGCAATGTCACCTTTGCAGAGCTCTTATGCAATATTCTGAAGTTCACCATAATGTTCTCAACCACTTGTATCTTTTGTTGTTTTTTTTTTTTCTAAATGCACTAGGTAAAAAGCTAGTAACTAAACTAGGTAATCAAGCTAGTGCTTCAGGAATGTAGTCATCAGGTACAATTTAAATACTTCCTTCATTGCATTCTGAAGCAATCTACTCTTTTCAAACAGAAAGTTATTGAATAGATTGCTATAGGTTACCCTTTTCTTAGGTAACTGACCGCACTTCGATATCCTACCAAATTTTTCCTACGCTTTATTCCAGAAAGACTTCTTTTGCAGAATAATTGATAGAAGAGAACTTGGAACTGATAGCTCTAGAATTCACAGTGAAGTCTTTCTGATTTGTAACTCTTTAGAGAGAGATGAAGGCCTGATATTGTTTTTGTCATTTACAAAATATTTTCACAATATATGTTACTAAGTTAGCAACTTTTTCCTCATTTCATTTAATAATGAAATCTAAGAAATAAATCTACTCTTAAATAAGTTTCTGTTTTAGCCATGCATTTGATTTTCAAGCTCAGTATCTGTCTTAAGTAAATATGGCACATTTCAAAATTCCAACTGTGTACTTCAGCTTTGGATCAAAAAGGCACATACTTTTATGACACTACACTCAGAAAATTGGTCAGTCTGTTAAAAGGGGGGGGGAGTATGTTTTAAACATGCTGAAGCAGCAGAACAACCTTAAGGATTTCATAATTCAAATTGTAACTGATATTTTTGTAAGAAAATATTTCTCAGATGAAAGTGTATAAAAAAGAAAAAAACACGAACCAAAGTATGAGTTCTACCTCAGTCAAAAAATTCTCTTGTGTAAAAGAGAGTGGTGAAAATTGAAAAAAAAATTGACAGAAAACATTTAAAGCCAAAAGGGATAGTTTTCCATATTACCCTAATAAAAATAACCTATTAATATCCAGCAAAGCATTGTTAGAAAAGACAATGGTCTATCCCAAATTGTTCTTGCCATGAAGATACTGAAACTGAATATGTTCTCCAGTAGTTTTCTTCTATCATTTACCATCCAGCTATACAAACCATACCTAAAACTGTTACCAAAGTGAATTCCCATTAGGATTTTAGACATTTACACAAATTTTATTAACTCAACCTCTTTCCACCACCTGGGGAAAAGTTTTCTTCCAGAGAAAATCTGGGCATAGGAGAGAATGGCTAAATCTGACAAAACACATCTTGCGATGAACAATATCCAGAAAACGAGGAACTATCCCATTTTTCCTCTAGTGGCTAATTTTCTGCTCCTTCACACAGTCTATACAAGTAAAGACCCTACATTTGTTTAAACCTATTGGTTTGCAGAATTCCTCTGAGTACTTATACCAATAACTCAATGGAACTGTTTTAGTTGAAACACTAGGAAAAAAACCCCAAACAGACAACAAATCCTAGAAGCCTAAATACGAGAAGGGAAATTCTTCCTGTATGAAGAAAACTCTAGGTTTGATGTTACAAATAACTACAACAGAGTCAAGAGATAACAGTTTACTGATAAAAATATAGAGAACTTTTAAATCAACGGGTGAAGAGGCAGACATATATAATTTATGTATTTTCAGTGGCTGATGCCTCAAGCAGAATAAAAGAACATTCATAATCTATGTGCGGAAACAACATGAATGCTAATTTTTGTAAAGCAAACAGAACTATAATACTCCTTGCTGTTACTACACTATCTTGTAACAAGTGAAAATCCAGGAATTTTCTTACTGAACAAGAAAAGCTGTTCGTTTTTTAGAAAATGGGATTTTCCCACAAAGCAATCACCTATGAAAATTATCTTTGCTGCTGTCAAAAACATAGGGAAACTGTGACAAGTTATGAAACAGAAGATGCTGGCAGGCCAAGCTTCTGGTATCTACACCTGAAGCAATTCCCCATTAGGGACTGCTTCCCAGTGATCCCCTGTATCTCCTCTCTGCTTCTTAACCTAACAGAGCTTGTCATCTACAAGCCTTCCCTTTCATACTCTGTGACCAGCAGATTAGCTACTCAAAACACAGCTTTATCTATTCATTCTCCCAAGACACAGTGCCTACAAGACAATGCATAAACAACAATAAGAACCACCCTGTATCCACACATTTTTCTCTCATTAACTGTTAATCTTCCTTGGCCAGATTTTCTAAATTTCTTTTGGCCTAAATAAAACTGTCTTGTTGGGGGCAGGGGGCACCAAATAACACAAAACAAAACACCATTCAAATTTTCATAAATGTTGCTTGCTCTGTCTATCCAATGGATGTCCCTGACATTTTCAAGACAAATCTCCTATTTAAAATAAATAAATAAATAAAAATTAAATACTGTTCATTCAAATTTGTTGATCTGTGAAACACAAAATCATAAAAAAATAGCTGGAGTATGGCAAAGAGAAGATACTCCTTGGTTTTGAAGAAAGTTTTATCAGATTTCTATATCATATAAACATATTGTTGACAGGTTTACATTACTGAAAATGTATTTTGAATTAGTTTTCTTCTTCAGATCCCCTTTCATTTACTTTGCCTTCACACAGGTAGCTTTTAAGGCATAAAGGGCTATTAAAAAAAATAAAAGAACACAGTCTCAATGATATTACTCAATGCTTCGCTGTTCAAACTAGCCTGCTTTCACTTGAGACACACCAGCTCTACCACTTTGCTTCTGTCAAGCTTCAGAAGAGGTTTCAGGTCTCGCTGATATAAGAGGTCCTGAATACTGCTCAGTATGTGAACATGGAATACCAAGACCTCTGCTCTGGAAAGGCAGGGTCAAGAGTTGTAAGATCAGATACCTATACTAGGAAAAGTCTTCAAATAAATTAGCCAGGGACTCAAACTACTGTTGACTACTAATAAGGCTGAGGCATTGGTTATTACCAAGTCATTCCCCTTTCCTGATGAAAAATTCAAATTCACTCCAGTAGCTCAAATTTTATTCTTTCACTACAGAAACTGTGAATCAAGGAGTTGCTAATTAATGCTTTGATACTATATTTGCTACTAGAGATCAGTTACCTACAGATTTTGAGTGTTTCTGAAATTATGGTGTTGCAAATAAAATAAAAAAACAAATGAGACAGCTTGCCTTCCATGCTTCCTTTATGTGTATCTTACCAAAACCAAATAATGACGATCAAATCACAGTTGATGAAAATTCTGCTTTGTTCACTAAGGTGCCTCAAATACCAAAACTGCTAGCTTTGTAAGCCATTATTTCAGGACAACACTCATTGTAAAAACAAACAACAAAAAACACAAGGTTGCACTGATAAGGCATGTAAAGTATCTCATAAATTTCTCAATCTGACGTATGTAGTTTAAATTCCAATTTATTTTAACAGTCTCCTTTTTAGTCTTTAGTTACACTAAGAATAATAGTACAGAGAAACTAACTGAACTAATAAACACATTTCAGCAGTATGTAGTAAGAATAGTTAACTCTTCTAAAAATGTGTCTGATAAACATTCACGGATATGTAATTACTGACAGCATTACATTAATGGAATTAACATTAAAAGTGTTCTTACAGGTATACATTCCTCTGTTGTTCCTTGTTCACCTGAAGCCTGCATATAAATGTCATTTACACTACCAACACACCAGTATCCTTGAACACATCAAAAACAGTTTTATCATTTGTAAAACTCAACAAATACTCAGGTAATTTCATATAACATTTCCTACACACTAAAATGGGCTATATGGCTACTTTCCTGCACAAGCCTTCTAAAGAAGATTTCACATAGCTCATGGACTTGAAAGTGCTAAAAGAAAGGTAATTTCTTTAATCTGTCTAGGTCTTCACTCTTTTCTCTAAAAGTTCCTAGGTTATTCTGAAACCCAGAAAAAAAAAAAAAATCACTTTTATCAAAATTTATTCTTCTTCAAATTAAAGCATGCAGCATCAGCAGCTTCATCAAAAATATTTATTCCCTCTTTTGAACTTGTCTTTAAAGAAGAATATAAACCATGAGTCATGTCAAAGCTGCAATCTCTAATTTCATGACTCACAACCCTAGGTTCAATGGAGAAGTCCAGGATTAAGTATCTGAACATTCCAGTGAGCACCATATTTTTCTGCAGCAGAAATTAAGAGCATTTACATCAAATTCTGAAGGCATCAGAAGCACAGTACAAACTGTTCTGTAGTTCATAAGGTCATAAACTAATTCCATTGAGAATGGCTGTATCAGTACTGCAAATCTTTTCCTCTCTGTTCTCTCCTCTTCAACAAAAGAAGAGCATGAGTTAATGCAAATATTACTAACCAGTAAGACATACAGAAATCTGTTTGGATACTTATTTCCCTTTCAGATTATTTATTTATTTACAAAAAGCCATTGCCTGAACATAACTGAGAAGCCATGTAAGCTGGCACAGTATGACTGACTTGATATTTTGCTCCATTGACTCAAAGTCATTTAGCTGTGACTGAGGATTCGCTTTTTGGAATCAGACACCGATTTTCATCTTTATGTAAAATAGCCTACATTTTGTGGCACTAAGCCTAAAAATGTCCTTCTAAGGCTGAGTAGCTAAATGAACAGAGAACTAAAAGTACTGAGGTTTGTTTTGGGTTTTTTTTCCAATTTTAGCCTATAAGTTGCTCTATTAGCAGTTTCAGAAAAATCTGGTTGATTTCTTATTATACAAAGCTGTCATTTTCTGAACATTGTACAAGAAAGTATTAATATTAATATTTTTTCCACAGTAGAAAATGCAAGATAGAAAGTAACCTGCATAATGGTTTACAAAGATGTATGTTGTCCAGCTGATTTTACAAAGATATTCAATTTCCATGGAATACAATCAAAAATTGACAATTTATTTCAAAATACAAGAAATTCATCCTGTTTTTAACTTATACTTTTTAAAATTTTCATACTTTGTCACAAGCTTTATGATAACTTACATTCATTAAAAAATAAAGTTCATCTAATTTAAATAAAGTCTGTAAGTCAACATTATGAATTACAGAGTAGAACTCTAGTACTGTAAACAAGCATACAAATTCCTTCAGGAAAGATAATCCCTACTGTACTGCATTAAAGAAACACAAGTTAAACCATTTAAATTCTATAGAAATTAGCCTAGGTAAGATGCTTTATACAACTATAGGCTTTTCCCTTATTGTTTTATTTTTATTTTTTTTTGCAAGTGTGGAAGTAATTAAAAACATAATGAGAAATATCAAAAGGATAAATTATCAATTAGAGAAAAGACTCTACAATAAAAGCACCAGCTAAACCTCAAAGCACATTTTGCTTAGGTCACCTTAACACTGGAAGGATATCAGTCTCAGGAGAGCATAATATAGGGCAACGAGGATGATTCCAAGAGTACTTGTTATACACAAAGGCTAAAAAAGCTTCATTTATTCTCAGTGGAAAACATTTCAGGGTGACCTAGCAAAAACGTTGCAAAAGTTCTTGATTAAAATTGGGAAAAAATCTTTAGCTAAATATTAAAATTATGCACAGAAAGTTAAAAACTAACATCACTCTGCACATATATTTCAATTCATTAAAATGATCAAACTTCAAATTCTAAATGACTGTATATTTTTTCAATATTCAGAACCTTCAGGTTACTGGGAATTGGACACAGCCATACCTTTCAGAGCGCAAGTTTACGATTTTTAAGCAGATACTTCAAGTTAATTCTATGCACAATTATTATTTCACAAATTGAAACTCCTTCTAACTCCAGGAACACAACTCAAAAGCTACAGATTATCAAGATGTGTGACATTAACTCAGTCAGCCTGCCATTTTCAAATATTTCTGCATTTTAGGTAAAATTAAACTTAGCTATGTCTGCCTTCTAAACTAAGTGCTGTTTATATTGCCATTCTGAGTTTCTTGATTCCAAGATCTATTTTTTTTTTAAGTTCAGCTTTCTGCAATAGCCATCTGCAATAGCAGCCTGGCTCAATCTACAGTGTAGAATTATGAATTAACTAACTGAAAGCCATTTGTATATCTCTCCCTTGCTACAAAGAATATTGACTTCTCAGAGATATTATTAATATTGTGTTTATTTAAAAAAAAATAACTTTTGATCCTATTCTTTTCCCTTCACTTCTTACCTGTTAGTTGAAATCAGCATTTGAAGAAATGGTACTTGTCTACTAAAAGCAAAGGTTTGACACTACAGCAAGACACAAGCCATTTCTCCTTCTTTCTTCCTCATTCTGCAACAAGAGTCCACAGTGTCTTTGCAAATTTGAAAATGAGGTCTTTCTTTTACTCTCAAGCACTATTTGTGAAGCTGAACATTTCTACAAACAGTGCTATATAACCGTTTCCTTTCAACTTTATTGCAAAATACTTTGTTCAGCTGAATCTCTTTAACTAAATGAACTATTAAAGAAATAGTGTTACAGAGCAACCCATAAGAACCTGGTAATCCAGCATCAGTTGCTCGTATACCAGTTTTGTACATATCAAAGCATGTAGCTTCTGTACTTCACATACAGAATAATTTGCCCTGTAATAATTTCTATATTCATAAGAGAAAGACTGAAAGAAAATAAAAAAGTCAACTTTACCTTGAATTTTCACCTTCTTTGGGATACCATACGGACAATGAGAATTCTGATCAAGTCTGAACATGAAGAAAACAGTCTGCATTTCTTATCTAGTCTTGTTGAAGGTTCTATTTCCAACACCAGACCAATTTCACAGTACCACAAAATGGCTGAAGTGGGAAGGGAGCTCTGGAGGTCACCTAGTCTAACCCCTGACCAAGTAGAGCCACCTTAAGCCAGTGGCCCAGGACCATGTCCAGACACCTTTTGAGTGTTTCCAAAAAGGGAGAGTTTACAACCTTCCTGGGCAAGTCCTGCCAGTGCTTGATCACCTTCTCAGTATAGAAGTTTTGTGCCCACTGCTCCCAGTCTAGTCACTCACTGGGCACGAATGATTCTGGTTTCTGTCTTAACACTTTACGCTCCAGGTATTTATTTACATTGATATAACTCCTTCTGAGCCTGCTCTTTCCTAGAATAAACAGTCCCAGCTTTCTCAGCCCTTCCTCAAAACATTTTCAATTTCAGAACACTAGATGAAAAGCATGACATTTAAAGGATGTGTGTGAAAAGACATTACTTTACTGAACAGTAAACTCTTCTTCAATTTTCTAAGTTATTTCAAACAACAGGTTAAAATCAGATGCAGCATTTCCAATCACTGGAAGTACAGAACAGATGACTAAACTGCTACAATGAAAAGAAGTTTTATTAAAAAAAAAAATCTTACAAAAGGCTGTGGAATGCATCAAAACTTTTCAGTGAATTAGATTTTAAAGAACAACTGGGAAGGGGTAGTTGCATCCTGTTGAAAGAACGAAGACTAAGGACAAATCAATTCAACAACCATTTAAAATGTACAGTGCATAGAAAATACAATACAAATCAGAGGCAATTTGGTTTCATGAGTGAAAACATACTGGAATGATGGGGCAGAAATTAAATTGTTCTAAGGACACATAAGCACTGTTGGGTAATCAGAAATATAACTGCTTGTACAGGAAAACACCGAGACCCCAATGAAGCACACCTAAATAATTTCAATAGAATTCCTTTAATAATTTTTTTTAATTGCTCCATCAAGGAATATAACAGTATTTTTTTTTATCACATAAGAGACACTTAAAATGAGAAGAGAATTTTAGTGGAAGTTAACTGACCTTAAAAAAAAAATCAACAAAAAAAAAAAAAAAATCAACAAATCAGCAGAGTTCTTATTCCCAAGTTATTCCAAACAAGCAAAGAACAACCAATTAATTTGATCTAAAGAACATAAAGCATCTAGTTGAAAAATGTTCTAGATATGATGAGCACTCTGGCTTCTTCATCTTCCAAAACATTAAAAGCAAAAACCACAAAGAAACAAACAGACAAAAAATAAATAAATAAAACCCCACAAAAACAAACACCAAATCAAACAAACAAAAAAACCACATATAGGCAGATGTCACAGATTTGGTCCTTTTGATATGAATGAGAGGATTCTCAAGTACCTATTCTTTATTGACACCTTTATATTAATACAAAAGGTCATCTTCCTTATTAGGACACCGGGAAACTAAAAAACAGAATTAAATTTCTCACCTACCTCTTCTCAACAAGTGAATTCAAAGCCTAATGTCAGAGGAAAGATGTGGTGATGATAAGCAATAAACACTTTCTATCTTGGGACAAGACAGTCAAATACTTTCTGAAGTACAATACCTAACTATGCACAAACTAATGTAAAAATTAAGAATTTTAAAAATTATGATCAAAAAGTTGCAGACAAAACCGTTAAATTTAGAGTGGAAAAAGTTATTATTACTATCAAAGGGACTGAAACATGTCCTAACTACCTACCACAGATAAAAATTGCACTTCTTCCTTAAAATTGCAGATGTTCTTTATGCTTTACCCATTAACCCAAGTACCCACAGGATTAAAACTCCAGTGTACAAATACAGTAGAAAAGAAATAAATATTATGTAGAATATTATTACTATTCTCACTAAAAAAAAAAAAATTATAATTCCAGACTTGGCAGATATAAGAGCTATCAGGATTAAAAACAACTGCAGATTTTCCACCAAAAAAACAAATAAACAAAAACCCCCCAAACAAACAAAAACCAAACCAAACCAAAACCAAACCAAACCAACAACAACAACAAAAAACCACCAGAAAACCCCCCACAACCAAACAAAAAAAGTTTACCTTTATGAATGTGAAGGTCTCCAGTACTGCACTTTCTCCCACTCAACCTTAAGACAGCCACTTCCCCAGTTCCCCCACAAATGCTACATTTGCTAAAGAAGTAGGGAAGTTTGCCAGTTGAAATGTTGCCACTACGATTTTGTACAGCAGCGCAATGATTTAAGTTAACACAGTTGCCACTAGAAGGAAAACCCAGGAAAGCTGAAATAGTAACTGACCAAAAAGCACAGAATGATTCTGATCTATTTGTTTGCCAATTTAACGCTACCAACTCATTTATAAAGACATGAGTTAACTAAATAGTGAAAGATAAGTGAGAAAAAATCTTCCTGTTCCCTAAAGCAGAGCAAGAAGGTGAATATCTTGATAGATAAACAGTAAGTGCTATTCAGAGGAAGATAGGCCTGAAACCAATTATAAGTAATAAATAAGTGCAAAGCTCATCAATATGCTTAGCAACAAAATTGGTGAATATTCATCGAACACGCTAGAACAAACAGTAAATCACCTCATCACAAGGAAAAATGCCAATCAGGAACACTGACATTGGTTGCACCACTTTATAGTCAGTCAGGGAGGTTTTCATCACAGAAACTTCTTGCAGTCCTAAAACCACGCCAGAGGAAAAGTATATACTACTTATTAGCTCGTTCCAGTTTTAGTCTGGTGCAATTTACACTTCATGTTGTTCAAGGGAGTCAGGATTTCATATTTTACGAACAGGACATTTAAAAAAATACATTTCCTACAGAATTAATAACCGTGTCAAAATTTCCTTCCCCCTGCATTATGTGTGTGCACATCCCTAAATAAAATTCTCAGCTTACACAATTAGTGTATCTTCTATATTTAGAAGAAAACAATTAAGAAAAACTCTCATTCTGACAATGAGAGATGAAATGTAAAATAATAGGAATTATATTCAGATTCAAGGCATCCAATGCAGACATTTCAAGTCCTCCCCACACATTTTCAGTGAAATAATACATCAATGACCACAGGGAGGAGAAAGCATCACCAGAAATTAAATGCAATTACTGCCCTAATCCCTACAGACACAAAGGCTGAGAATACACTTTATCTCCATTTGACAGAAACCTGTCCTTTTACAAGAACAGCACATGATTTGCTATAAAGTTTTAGGTCTGAATCACATTTAAAAATAAGTACAAGAGGCATTACTTTCCAATTTACTTTGCTGGTACATAAGTCCTTATCTCCCTCTCCAAGAATGTAGTTGAACTGAATTTAATTTACTCTGCAAAACAAAGCAACTACAATAAGTAAAATATTTATAAAATGTATAACATTATGAAATGTATATAGGACACTATAAATACAAAAAAATTAAAAATAACATAGTCAAGTATTCTGCACTATGTATACACATGAAGTTACATATGCAGGACTGAGACTGGATGAATATTAACCAACCACAGAAATGGGTTGCTTCATATACAAACTCCAACTTGACTGAAATCATCTGATTGTCTAACTGACTTATTGTTAGTATGGTCCACTGGTTTTGGCCAAATATCCAATAATTCAATGTTTTGTGGTGAGAAGAGACAAAATATTTTCCGGAAAAAATACTGTTTTGTCAAACTATATAAATGTGTGCTTCCAAAGACAAATAAGAGCACTGAAAGGCAAGTATTTAAAGATTTCATAAAATAGAACAGACAGGGCTTGTGAGCCAGATGGCTTTTTACCAGCCACTCGTAAAAGAGAGTGGGAGAAATAATCTGTAGCATGACTAAGTCAATTTGCATATACACAGTTCTGTCTTCAGGATAAGCTACCAGAATCTGTAACACTAAAATAAAACTTCATATTTATACAAAAACAAATACTGTATCTGATGCACATTAACTGTTCCCACTCAAAAGAACACAGTTAACCAAGGAGAAAAAAATTTACTCTCCTGGTATTTTCAGGTGGCATTTAAACAGACCGTTGTGGAGAAGTAAGATGCAAGTAAAGCAGTCTTCGGACAATTGAAATGGCAAATTTCAATGAATACAAGAAGTTTCAGGAAAGGGTATATTTTAAAAACATCAATGCAAAAAGTTATGTACCACAGGCAATGCAGATTTTAGAGGAAAATTGTCCTGGAGAGAATTCAGTTCATCAGTCAACTGTAGAAACCCCTTAGAGCCAGATCCACTACGTGCCGATCTTTCCTCACAGTCCATGCTACCTCTAACAGCTTCTTTTTCTCTTTTCTCCTTTTTCATCACTCATTAACATGAAAGTACCCATTTTTCCCATGGAAATGAATGAGAAGACAGAAGAAGGTACTACTGACTTACTGACAGCAGATAAGGCCACCAGAACTCTTACTGGAGAACAGAGAATGGAAAAAGAAAGATTCAGCAAGCCATGGCATTTCTTCTTCAAGGAACAGGAGATCCAGAAGATCACCAGAAGTGATTCTAAAAGGAACATGGGACCAATAACGATAGAAGGAGGGAGGAAAGCAGACCTGGAAAATTATTGAGAGTATATAAGCACAAAGGATGCGAGCTTCTGCTATACACATGCTATGCCATACACTGTTATGACTGAATAGTACACTTTAATATGTGCTACAAAGCCTAAAGAAGCAAGAAGTTACTTTCAAGTTACTTTCAGAAGTCTGTAACAGAATCCATGGCAACTGTATTGAACTCACAATTGAATACACCTTTTAAATGGCAGAACAGTGTATTTCTTCAATATTACACTGATACTTATAGACCAAATTATGTTGTCCAGCGTTCAAGTATAATATTGATAGTTTCATTTGCACTCTTAATTAATTTTGCAAAAGGAATTATTCTTTCGGTATTGTTGTTATTTATGAAATCAGAGCACAGGAAATCCTAATCAAGGAGCAGAATTTAACTGTGCAAGGTACTGTAGAAGAACTGCATAACAGACAGTTCTTGGCCCCAAGAGTTTGGAAGCTACAAGTCAAGACAGACAAAACATATTTGCTTATTTATGTATTTCTGCACACAGAATACAAGAGACCAATGAAGACCATGGATTAATATGGTCCACATGTTAATGTTTTGTCACATTTTTTGTCTAACCACTGTCAAGATTTTAGAACCTTGACAGCAAAACAGACAGAGGAGTTTAAAAGAACAGGAGTCTTTGCAATGCTTTGTGATATGCTGTTTCAATAGGAAAATATTAATAAAAGTAATCCAGAGATACCTGTTTTTAAGATTTAAATGGATGTACAATAAAGAAAGATGATGCAGGATAATGAAGAGCAGGAAGTTGGTAAAAAAAATTGCTTACGCACAAAAAGAGTAAAGTAAAATACCTTCTGCAACTTTTGTTTACTATTCACAGTTGCAAAAGTAAATGGTACGTAATCTGTCACAAATATTGATGGTCTAGGGCTAGAAAACAAACATAAGACAGATGTGGTAAGTAAAACACCATCATTTTTTTAAGTTTTCAAAGCAGTCATTCCCTTAATATTCACTAAGTGTAGAGAACCTTTATTTTATCCCTGAAGCCCTAATTATTGTGAACCCACACTGTCATCTGTGTTTTTTTTGCAAGACTGCATCCTTTCCCTTTTCAGAAAACTTAATTAAATCTTTAATAAGCCAGTATAAATGTAAAGGATGTGGAACACAAATATCACCTTATGCATATTTATTAAATTTCTGCAAACCCTAAAGCATTTCTCCCCAAATTAATGGTATGGAAAAAATTTATTTCAGTTTACCTGCCAATTTATTTTCTTGTAATAATTCCATCTGTTAGTTCTCATGACAGGGACCTCAGTACTAAATGGCATCTGAATATAGTCTCCGCCACTCAGTATCAACCCTACAAGCTTAAACCACAGCTGATCACTTCCTCAGGTAATTGATTAAAATAATCATTTTTATGGTTTAATCATTGTGTGAAATTAAGTGTGAAATCTACCCACCCTCAGCAAGTGGACAGTCTTATTTTCATATTCTTGCTCAAACTAGTATATAGAGCAGCTTAAGATCATTGAGGAAGCTGGCAATGACATTCTAGTGGTGTTACCACCATATGAATATGAGCTCTGGTCTTGAAACGTGATAGTATAAGTGCAATTTCTAAAACTACTTAAACCTATACATTTAATTCAAGTAATTCATTAGACCTCTTTTGACAAGCAAAGATCATAAGACAGATATGACAGATCACTGAAATGAGTATGGTTGCATACGTGCAAGTAATCTTGTCCTAAGAGAAAACACTACTTTCAAATAATATTAGCATATTTAAGTCATCCAGGGGACAGAAGAGGAGGAAAGAGCACAGAGGACAAAACAATGTTGAAATCTTCCAAAGAACTGAAAAACTGCTTTTGGAGAAATTATATTAACTTTCAAAAAAATATAAAACTTAATTCCAACTTTGAGGCTTGTGAGTAAAACCCTGTAAATTAATTGACTGATTAGACATCTGCACAGGTTGTGGAAAATTCAACAGCTATGAAAGCATGACTCACATTATTCTTCTGGTCCAACTTTGAGATCGACAAGTGGCATTCATAATGTCAGCACCTAATTTCAGTGCTGAGTACTCCGATCAAAGCATTCAGCTAATATTCTAAAAAACTGTATCCAACCACCTTTCAAATACTCAAAGCCCCATGACTAACAAAATAGTGTATCTAGTCTATCACTCTGCAATGCAGTTATGTTTTGTTGATACGACTATGTGGCATATAGGTGACACAGCATATAAAATGAATCACAAAACAAAAATCAGTTACAGAAATTATCTCTACTAGTGACATAGATGAAGGGATCGAGTGCACTCTCAGCAAATTTGCAGATGACACCAAGCAGAGTGGTGTGGCTGACACTCCTGAAGGATGAGATGCCATCCAGAGGGACCTGAACAAGCTCAAGAAGTGGGTCCCTGGGAATCTCATGCAGTTTAACAAGACCAAGTGCAAGGTGCTGCTCCTGCATCGGGGCAACTCCCAGAATGAGTACAGGCTGGGGGATGAGCAGACTAAGAGCAGCCCTGCCGAGAAGGACTTGGGAGTACTGGTGGATGAGAGGCTGGACATGAGCCAGCAATGTGTGTTTGCAGCCCAGAAAGCCACTTGTATCGTGGGTTGCATCAAATGCAGTGCGGCCAGTAGGTCAAGGGAGGTGATTCTGTCCCTCTACTCTGCTCTGGTGAGACCTTACCCAGAGTAGAGTACTGTGTTCAGCTCTGGGGTCCTCAGCACAAGAGAGGCATGGACCTTTTGGAGCGAGTCCAGAGAAGAAGATGATCAGAGGGATGAAGCACCTCTTGTACAAGCAAAGGTTGAGAGAATTGCCTTTGTTCAGCCTAACTAAAAAGAAGGCTTCAGGGTGACCTAATTGCAGCCTTCCAGTACCTGAAGGGAGCCTTCGAGACAGAAAGGGACTTTTTACATGAGCATGTAGTGACAGGACAAGGAGGAATGGATTCAAACTAAAAGAAAGTACGTTTAGACTAGATATTAGGAGGAAAATTTTGCTGTGAGGGTGGTAAGGCACTGGAGCAGGTTGTTCTCTGGAACCAGAGAAGTGGTGGATGTCCCATCCCTGGAGTCTTCAAGGACAGTCTGGATGGGGCTTCGAGCAACCTGGTCTAGAGGAAGGTGTCCCTGTCCACGGCAGGAGGCTTGGAACTCAATGATCTTTAAGGTCCCTTCCAACCCAAACCATTCTATGATTCTATGAAACAGGCAGTTTTCATAGGTTAAGCCAAAAAGAAGCATTACAACCACTAAATCTAAATGAAAAAAACCACAAAATAACTTGAATCCCCAGTAAATTAACCACAAGGTAATGAAGTATCTTACAAAGTTGCACCTACTCTCTTACCTCACTTTGCCTAAGCTTCACCTTTCAGCTGTCAAACATAATATAAAATTTTCTGACAGATGAGAGAGACCTTTCCTAACAGACTTTTTTCAAATGTGCAGTTTTGGATTGTGGTTAAGGTCTTATGCTTAATATTTGGTTTTAACCGAAGACTGAACTCAAGCCTTTCCCTTCCAGGCAGATTACAAATATTTGTTGTAATTTTTTCGTAAACACTTTATTATTCTTCAAACATATTCTTCAGTAGTGGTATCAGAAATGGTTATCCTAATCTATCAGTGGTCTCCTCCAGTATGATATGCAATAATGTAATCAGATAACTATTTCCTTATTTGTTTATTCAGAAATGACACTTGCCCTCTCCACAACAGCTTAGAAGTGGTATTTATTTTCAAATAGCTGCCATTATTCCCTCCTCCCCCTCATCGCAGTATTCGAGGACAATCTCATGGAAGTGACCTTCACACTTAGTTCCCAATCACACAGAGCAATCAGGTGGGTAAGTATAACATAGCGAAATACTGCACCATTAGTTTTTAATCACAGGAAATAACCCATGTCATGTATAACCCTACTTGTCTCTCTCCAAATGATTGATGAAAGATGACCGACATATTAGACTGAAAAAAGACTTACAGAATCATCTCATACAAAACAGTCATGCGAAATGAGCATTTCTTATTAGTTACTTCAAGATCTAATGAATCATATGACTACTCACTACAGCACCATCCCTTCTATCAAAATGTAATGTAGTTTCAACTACAATGGGTTTCAAAAATCATATGCTCTTGATACTTACTGTTTCTACAGTTTTAAATGTTGTAGAGGTCACCCCGTTCAACCTTCTCAAATCATGGTTACCTTCAGGAATTACAATGGGTTGCTAAGGGCATAGTCCAGTAGAGTTTTTAAAGTCTACAAGGATGGAGATTGTGCAACCCCTACAGGCACCTTCTTCTTATGAATTATTTTTTTTCCTTCAATATTCAGTGAAAATTCCCTTATTCCCGCATCTTGTGGCCCTCACTGCTTGCCATTTCACTATGCAAACTATTAGATTATTAATAACATGCCCATTCCTTATGTTTCTTGGGAAAAAACTTCAGAAAAAATGAAGAGCTCTGATTTTTCACTAATTCAGAAACTGCATGATTTGCAGAGTGACAGTTATCCACAGAAGAGAAGAATCTCTGCTCAAAGCATGTGCAGTATAAAACTTATACCAACCGAAAAACTTATTAAGTCTGACATGCCATATCAGCTATTTGTGTGTCAGTTTACTGTATAGAAAGAACCAAACATACCTTTTTCATTACAGTAATTACAGTCCAGTTCCACAAATTTAAACCTCTTCCAAGTCAAAAGGGTAGTGCCCAATTCAAAGGCCAAATGATCACAAATTCACTCTCAGCTCAATCTTACTTATTTACTTGCAGTCCCAGAAAGCTGAAATGTATTCACAGCCTAAGAACATCACTGATAAAAGGTCCAGACATCAATCCAATTATCCTGAAAGAAATACATGCTTCAGTAAGAGAATAGGCTCTTAAGCATATTAAGTAGAGAGGCCAATATTTTGGTAGTGCATAGTGGGAAATGAACTACCATACTCTTAAGAATCCTGACTGCCTGTGAAGAACATATTTCCATACTACACTGATTAGGATGTGAAAGCAAGTATTCTAAAGATGTGAACAAACCCCCTCAACAGGGGTGGTAAAGTCATCATCGCAATCCAATTTGTGCATGACAAAATGTAAGTTCAAGGCCAGACTGATTTGGCAGTTTTATTTCATTCACTATTCCCAGCTAAGAGAGAGACAAAGACAAAAAAAAAATCTACTTAAGGCCAGAAGAGGTTCTTGTGAAAGAACAAATTAACTATGAAGCAAGGTAGCTGTAAACTCTTTTGAACAGTAATTCTGTTCAGTAAGTTCAGCAGTATGTCAAATGGACAATCTTACCCTAGATAGCAGGAGAGATGAAAAGCACTCATCTTCTTTGACACCAAAAACTTGGCAAAGACAAAGACTACTAAAACAGTAAGGAATGAGCCATAAGAGTTGTCTGCGCTATGCAGCCAAACTTGCAAGATTTGAAATTCAGTTTCTTTGTGTTTGCATCTGAGAGCATGCAAAAACTAAACAAAATATTTCACGCACGGTTTTACCAATCTCTGGATTAAGAACAACATGTTCCTGCAACAGAAGGCACACAACAGCAGAATTTACATCTGATAAAATACTCTCAGTTTGGGGTCAAGTCAATCCTCTCCAGATACACCTGTAACTACAGACGTAGATTCCTTAACAGCCTCATTCTGTAAAGCATGGAAAGAGAGGTGCAAGACCTAGGATTGCTGAATTAATCATGACTGAGCATTCCTCACAGAGAGATCCATTAGTGGAAAACATTAGACTCATGAAAACCAGAGCTGAAAACAGCTGAAAGGTGGAAGATTACGGGCTGGTGAAGGAGTAACACTTCCCCTCCCTAGGTGTCCATTTGCAGATGCAGTTACAGAAAAAAATACCAGGAACAGGTGAACTCAGCCTAAATGAGTTAAGCCATTCTTACCCATCTTATATTGAAACCCTAGATGATTTGTTGTTATAAAATATTTAAAGCACAAAGTAGTTTTACACCACTGCTCATAAAGGAATCAAACAAAAAAAGATTTCTTCTGGTAATCACAATATGGCATATGGTTTCCTGTTCTAGGTAGAGATATCATCTGAACCATTTTCACTCAACAGAACACAGCAACAGGACAAAAATCACTTCCATGAGGTCTCCTGTCAATAGACAGATAACAAGAGAGGCAACGATTAGAGCTTAATGAATAAGAATTATCCCTTTTATAGATTAGTGCAGAGAGTGATCATGATGAGATCAGAATCCATTACTAGCCTTCTGTATTTCAGGGAATTGCAGTAGGGACTGAAGAGGGAAAAATAAAAGCATCTCAAAGTGATCACGTTTGCTTTGATAGCATTTCACACCACATCATCCCATTTTTCTTCTCCAAGTGGCAAAGTAGAGTTTACAGAGCTAATTTATGCAGCCTAGTCTGAATTTTCAGGGAAGAAAAACAAATTCAAAACCTATGAGTCACAATGAAGACCTTAAAGCCAAAGCAAGGAACCTAATAAATCTCAAAGACAAAAGGAGGTCACAGAGAAGGCAAATTATGCTGTCTCTGAACTTCTTCACTTAATGACATGATTAGAAAAGTCACATCCAACAATAATAATCTGTGTTGAGTATCTGTAAAACTGAATGTCCTTTAGTATCTTACAGTTAGAAATAGTAACAGTGGTATTTGAAGGATTTATCCTCGTTCTTACTTTGCAGTGTTTGCAAACAGCAGAAGAGCATGACACAAGTGTATGCTAACAACTAAAACACTATTAGCATGAATTTTAACAAAGAAAACCTGAATCACATCAAACAGGAACTTAATATTTCTTTCTGCAGTGTAAGCTGTAAGCTAGCTTTCTGAAACAATGGCTTATCAACCTGGAAACAAATGAATGATTGATCCGAGCGACAGCTGACTCCTTAAAAGCCCAGGGGTACAGACTTGAAGGAAAGCTGATGGGTGGCAGAAACAAATAACTGAATAAAAACCAATACAGCATTCAGTGTCAACTCAGCAATGGGGAGGAACTCAAATAATGGCTCAAATATGGTGATGGCAACTAGGAGGACGAAGAAAATAATATGATCTAGTCTTTCTTGAATGCTGCAAACTGAGTTCATTTGGTCCTGACAGGCTGTATTTGCATAAATACCAGCACTATTGTGCACATGGTCTCTGATTTTAGAATAGATCATACAAATCAGAGGGTAAGAGAAAAGATGAATACCAAATAATGAAATCAAACCCTTGATTCCTTTCCACATTTGTCTTCAGAGACCATAACGATTACAAGTGTGCCCTCCTCCCCCACCACAAGCAAATCCAGAGAGAAGATACTGAGAACAAAAGAAAAAATTCCAAACAACACAGATCTCTTCAGATACAGAAGTAGTATGAGTCAAATTTTGATGTATTTCACTATTCTTTCTCCTTAAAGAGCAAAATGTGACAACCTATCTTAGAACAAGAGACACAAAACAGATCATGGGAATGACTTTTAAAATCTATCTGTACATACCAAGAAGAGTAGAATATCACAACAAAGAAGAGGAAGAATTGAAAAATATCAAAATTCTTGAGTAAAATGTTGAAAATATTCCAGAAAAACATGGGAAAGATGAAACCAAAGGTTATAAGGAAAAATATCTAATCACCATAGAAGTATCATGACAAAAAAACATACAAAGGAAAACCATCATATGAAGAAAAAGTAGAACCAGTGGGAGTTACAACATGAATAAACAGAAGAAAGAAAAATAATGCACCTCAATACTAAAGGGAAGAGAAATACAACCTTATACAGGCAGTGAATGGAGGCAGTCTGAAAGTTGACTTTGAACACACCTCAAGAACCATTTTTTGGCAGAAAATAAATGCATAACTTGCCTGAGGGTAGCCACAAATGTTCCAGGATGGAATCTGCCCTCTGAGTTGAGCCCGCATAAAGATTTCATCAAAATACCAGAATATCTTACTTCTAGGAAAAACAAAAACAAACACAAACAACCAACAAAACAAACAAACAAAAAGATAACAAAAACTAAACAAAAGGGGAACTAAATGTTCAGAATCAATCTGTACACACATTAAAAAAAGCACCAGTTAGGATATAGGAAGGGAATAAGGAGACTTTTAGGTTAAAAAGAATATGAATGTAGTCTCATGAAGAAAAAAGTACCTTTTTCTGTAGCAACTTGTAACAAAATAAAAAACAGGTGGAAAAGGCACTGGAAAACTGTACTAGAAGAGCTGGAAGTTATTTCTAGAAATGTAAAAAATCCACAGAATCCCTACCAGAGTAAGAATATGAGATTATGAGACTGACCTCCTATTACACTTTTTCTTCATGAGCACTATGACTAGATTTGAGTAAAACTAGAAAAATAAGCATCCTTGCATCAATAATTTTTCAAGACTATTTGAATTATCCTGGTATTGTCAAAGTTTCAAAAGACCAGGGAAGCTGGGGGTTTTTGACCATGTGTAACCACAAATATTTGATGGAATTATATTGTACATTCAATTTCCTCTGCTTTGATGAAATTTCATAACATACAGAATCAAATTTCATAAATTCTTTTGATTTTAGGTCTAACAGTGCTTTTGCAGATCAACAAAACCTATCAGGAGCACCTACAGTACTTTTTTCAAAATTAAATTTACTAGATTTGACATATTATATGCTACTCAGAAAGGCATTAAAATATCAAAACCATTAACATTAGAGAGTTGAACTGGCTGAAAATGTGGCTTTTCAAGTAGGCTTTTTTCCTCCTTCTTTTTTTTCCTTTAAACTGAAGGCTTATAAAATTCCTGGATTTACAAAAGGATTACACAGCACAGAGCACGTACCAAAAAAAGACTGCTACTTTTTCCAAAAAGAATTAAAAGTAATTTGCCTTGCCACACCTCAACATCAAAAAAAAAAAAAATAAAATTGGAGCACACCCTTTTCTTGGCTATGAGATGGAAAAAGCAGGAAAAAAGGGAAGAACCAATTTTTCCAATGTATAAAATGGACAAGCAACCAAAGAAGATTGGGCAGAGTTACAGACAAAGCCAGTTACACATCTAATAACTGAATTCAAATACCTGAAGTCTCCAGATGACTTTAACATCAGGGACAGTCTTATCAATGACTCTCTCAAGCTGAGAAGGTAAGATAGCAAATTTCTTTTCTACAAGGATTTTAGAAAGTAATACCTTGTTTCATTACTTCAGAAGAAATTAGTGAAAGGCCACTTCAGTTTTAAGGTCAATTCTTCCAGAGTGAAGAAATTAGAGATTTTTTTTTTCTCCAAATATCAGTCAATCTGCCTCTCTGAACAGAGGTATATTTTAAGGGCATTAACAGTACTTATCAAAGACAACCAAAAATATCTACAGCACTTTCCATGGTTAACAATAGCAACATGATCCAGTCAATTTAATGGACAACCTACTACTATAAGACTAGAAAGTGAAGGATCTAAAGCAAAGCATCCAAATTAATATAAATCCTATTTCACATGAAGGAAAATTCACATTTTTATTTCTTTGTTAGAAATGAAAAATTGTAACACAGAAGGCGTCAGATGACACAACCATTTAATTACAGAAGTTTGGTACAAGTTCAGACTGTTGATTTTTCCTTCTCTCCTGTACATTGTAGCCATTACCTCTATGTTAATGTAGGTTTCAGAGTAGTATGTCTCCTAATACTTCTTTTGTACTTTTTATCACGACTCATGTTCTTCACTGTGAGAAAAATCTTCATCTATCCTCACATTATTTCACTGTCATTTGATTACTAATGATTATTCACACATTCTCTGCTGTCTCTGACACCTATTCTCCATAGTTTTACTCTGTTGTGCCATCCTTTTATTGGTCACATTATTGTCAGAGTGTCCTAGTAAATTCTTTTTCTCATCAGGCAAAAACATACATAGAAATATGATAGAACCACTAAATGTAGCATTCTTCCCTGTGACTAGTGCCTCAGTGTTTTCAAACAACAAAATCTTTTACCTCTCTCAGCCATCCACGCGAAGTTCTGGCATTCTTTCCATTACCCATACCTTAAGAAACAGAAGTATTATGCAGTTCCTTGAGCAAGAGTTCCTTTCACCAGAATACTACCTTCCCTGGTAAGTCATTCAACAGAAGACAAAGGACATAGCATGGTGCTAAGTTAATGAATGGATTCTGTGGTTCAACAGGAGGCAGACAATCTCTAGTGACAAATAAAGCACTTAATCCTTTTAACATAAAATAATTACTTGGCACTTTTAGATTTATTTCTGCGTAGTTCAGGAAAAATATTCATAGACACCAACAGACAATTTTTATCTAATTAAAAATAAAAATTGTGATAGGACTAAAGTATAAGTTTTTTGTTGAATGTTCAATCATGACGGTACAAGCAGTCACAAAGCTTTAATGCAAAACCTAATGGTTTAAATATGTTAAGAAACTGCTGTTTAGACACTAATACTCAGCATTAATTTCTGTGTTGAATATTAAAAATGTAGTACCTTACAGAGAATAACTCAATAACTCACACTGAGGAAACTGGAAGTGGAATTAATGTCTACATTAGAAAAATAAAAATATGAAGTGAGTGTTTATCAAAATTACATTGCATTCTCAGAAAAACACTGTCATATCACAGTCTAAATTTTTACCTCCTGAAATTAACTTTCAAAATTACTTGAAACCAAATTTCTAAAAGTCTATGCATTTTTCATTCTTAGAAAAAGCAACTATAGATCTAATGATGAAAACCAGCTAAAAATGTCTCTTAACTCTTTGAAGACACAAGATTCACTATAACTCTCCAGAACATTTTTGCTATCAAAACAGTTCATTAAACTCAAGAAAAGTTCCATTTTAACTTCTTGGGAGAAGTACAGACAACAAATTACTTTAGAAAACAAAGCTGCTGTATCAGCTAATGAACTCATAATTTTCTCCCTCACAGCCAAGCAAGCATGAGTTCTGCATGAGAGCACAGTGCATTCATTGCTCAAAAAAACAATGTTACTATAACTGAACAGCTTCAGCTAGATTTTTGAATCACTTAAAATATATGCCAATAGTCTAATACAGTAACACAGCTATAATTATACCACTTTAATATGGTGGGACAAGAAAACTGCAATTAAAGATAAAATTTCTGCTTTCTGTGATTCTACATGTCATCTGAATGTGTGAAATATACTTGAACTTAACAACCTGTCCAACATTACTCACTTGTAAAATGAACACACCTAAGGTGTCAGCACATCTCTCCTAAGTTTATGAAGGAAGGAAATATCATTCAGTTCTTACACTGGTTCAGTACTGCTACTGATGGCACAACAGGTTGCTAAAGCTCCAATACTAACATCACAACCAGAATTCTAGAGTGGTGTGACTTCAGGCCTCATTGCTTTCTGGTGTAGCCAAGTTACTAGTATGTTTTCTACAGTACAAAATATTTTGCACTACAATAAATTATCAGCTTTAGTGCCTCTCCCCCCATTTGGCATTCTATTAAAGCCAAGTCAAATAAGGCAATATATGACCACCTATAGACTAAATCAAACATCCCTATAATCTTGCGCTATATTCTCTTTTGCTTGGTATCTGTAGAAGCAACAAGGTACTTAGATTAAGTAAGCCACTCTATGCAGTTAACTGAGGAATTTGGACCTACAGCTAACAGAAACTGAGATCAGAGTGGGCAATTCCAAAGTTGAACAAGCTTCTCCTTCCTTCCACCAGGTACTTACAAAGATTTTGTGTAATTCCCCCCTGCTCTAAATTCTTGTAATATACAAACAACCTAGAACATCAAAAGAAAAATGTGGATTTGAGCACCTTTATGTTCCCACCAAGGCCTCCATTACTTTTAAAAATTTCAGGGCTGGCGCTTTGAGCACCGGGCATAGTGCGCTCTACACTTACTTCCTTCAGCCACAAGTGAGGTGACAGCTGCTTAAACAGAGAAAGCAAGTGTACACAGATTATCCTGAAAAGCCCTCACTACTTTAAAGTAACCTTGATTTTTTTTCACTGCCCTCCCAACTTAAAGGGTTTGGCAGGCAGCACTCACATCCAGATGGTGGACAAGTAAACCTACTTCAACAGATTGTATTACAATGCTTTACACTGAGCAGTTATTGGATTAAATGTATAAATAGCTGTGGGAAACCAGGACTTTCCTCTTTCAAATAATCATCATTCAGCTAGAAAATTATCTTTCCTCTTGTCACTCCTCTGTGGCCCAGAGAATCCTGCAACTTTCTCTGAAGCTCTGTCTGTGCAAGAGGACAGTAGAATCCAGTTCACATACTCTGAGATCATTTGAGAGTGCAAACAATGTACTGGAGAGGGAAAACAACTGATATATTTCAGAGTAGGAGCTTTTTTAATTAAAGCCCGCTTTTTGAATTAAAAAAATAGTACAGATCACTTTAAAAGGACCCAAGCACCCAGAGGGGCAGACAGACCAGTGTTTAGGGTATTTTATGCGAAGTAGAATATAATTTCCCAGAAATCAAATTAATATCAACTACTCCCACTGTATCAGTTTCTGTGACTTATGATGAGGTGTCCTACTCCTGTTAACTAAATTGCTCTACAATTCCCTCACCTAACTGTAGCTTGAATTCCTCTCTTTGGACAGACACCTAAACATATGTGGATACAGCTAATTTATTCCTTCGCTCTATGTAGCCCTATCTAGCCCTGCAACTTCTAGGGTATCTAGAAGAGCATTACTTCTGTCAGTCAAAAGAGATTTCTACCCGTATTCAAACACCTTCTTTGTACTGTTAGATAACCTTGAAAAAACAGAGTAGAGAAAGGAACTATATTTCAAAACATTCTGTCTGCTCAGTTTTATCACCCCTTACATTAATCTCTCTTGCAGAATCTGAGTCTCTAGTTATGTCTTTTATAGAAAGACAAAGATTCACACTAAAATACTTTAATAATATTAAAAATAATTTTCAGTATCACATTTTTAGTATATCAGTACCCCAGTGAATTTAATTATGGATTAAATGCAATTTATATTTCATTCTAGTTTACTACCAAAATCAGAAGAGGGTTATATGGACTTGATAGCTAAGAGAAGTAAAAAGAACAAAATGTTTTGAGTAATAATTTGAACCACTTAAATAAACAAAGACAAAGCAGCTACAATAACCAACGAAAGTTTAAGCAGTACCAATCAAAAATAACTCTCATATTTTATTGTTAAAATAACCATATTCCTCAGTATAGTGCAGAAAAAATACTACAATATAAATATAACAATTTATTATTCTAAACAAACAGACTCTTGCAGGACAGGAAAGTTTTGAGTTAAAGGCCTAACTTTAGATTCGGAATGCACCTCTGCCACTGACAAGATCCAAGACACAAAATATGTGAAAAAGCCTGAATATGTAGTCAGCATGACCTGAAAATATGCAGTTTAAAGTGAATTAGCTGATTAATTAGCTGAACAACTGCCAATTATTTTCATGAGTTATGAAAAACAGGCTAAGTGTCAAAGGACTTCATAAGACAATCAAGTTAACAAAAATGCTTGGTAGAAATTATAAAATAAAACTCAGAAATTAACTTTATACTTTAAGTAGGATTTTTTTGCTATGCTACCTGCACTTTTGCTCTATGAGCTCAAAAATCTCCATCGAAGAGACATTTACGTGGCTCAGACACAAACACATACACATCAAAATCTACACAAGCTACACAGAAATGTCAATGCGCAAGATTCAGGACTAGACTCTGTCATAGTTGGCAATTTGTAAGGCAACTAGATAAGGAAAGCAAAAGAACATGTAATAGTAGAGCAGAAAGCAACAGTGATATGAAATTATTAAAAAGTCAAACTAAATGCAGAGAAGAAAATGGTTTCTATCATTCAAGCAGCAGATGCTACAGCCAATAACCTTGAGCAACTCTGTGAGCTCAAAATGTCATTCCACAAAGGGACTGCATAACTGTAATTACCACTTCTGGTATGGACTTGATATACAAAATGTTCCATGTAACACAGCCAAACTCTGCTAAGCTTAATGACCAGTGCATCTGAAATTCAAAAATTAGTTGCTTTAGATTAATCAGAAAAGAGCAAGAAAAATTAACGGAATGGCATAATTCAGCTAAGGACTGCAACTGCTCAAGAAGAGATTATGAACTTGGGGTATTCCAGAATTATCAGATACAACCATCAGAAGAAAGTAAAATCCTAATAGTAAATCCTATTAGGTGAGAGAACAGTCTCCCCAGAGAAATGCTACAAGTCCTGCCACCACTTTAACAGTTATGAAGAAGAGCGTTTTCATGAAGAAGCCTGCAATGGCAAGAATACAAATCCCTTCTATGTAAAATTTCTGGGATTATTGTCTGAAATCAAACTATTGCCAGGTTGGTTTTTTTTCGTAATTCTGTCAGAAGCAATCCATTCAATGCATGCATCAATTTATCTCTCAGAATATGAAGGACTTGTGATGATTGCATATAAAAATATGAGTTTCTCTATCTGAAATGCATCTTTCAGCTTCACTGTAAAATATCTTCCCATTTGTTTCATGGCAATCCGTCATGATGGAAAGTTGTAACAAAAAAAGAATACTTATAACATTTGACATACACAAACGACAATAAAGAAGGTATTATATTTTTATATCTCACAGCATTAGATGAAAAGATAATATTTTTTTAATTATACCTGCTTTCAGATTTATTAGAGCAAGAGAAGGAGGCCTAAACCAAATACAAAGTAAAGTTCCTTTTTGAGTTCTGATTATCTTATCCAATAAAAGGTGACCTTCAACACACTTTTAAAAACGAAGAGAATAAATCTGAAGACTTCTGAAGACTCAAACCCATATTCAAAGAACCCAGTGCTTTCCCACTCTAATTGTACTGACTGATTTTTCCAGAGCACTTAGAACTCAAGTAGATACAATCTGTATTTTCCATGTGGTTGCACAGGATGTGCTGTATAAATGGTTATAGAACAGAACAGGGGAAAAGATCAATTATGCCACTGATCTGCCTTATGACAGCAAGGATGCCAAATGGAGACAGCTGGGACAGAAAACTTTCAGTAATCCAATCACAAAATGCTATCAGACTGCTGTAAATGTCCTTTATTTCACTTACTGTATGCAATCATGGAAGACATCAAGGTTTTCCATGCAGATTTGTTAAAATAAGAACTGCTAGTCCTCTTGTCTTTTTCTCCACTTGCTCTACCACATTTCCAAACATTTCTTTCTTTCAATAAAATACGCAGACAGAACATTCATCAGAAGGAAAGAATGTTACAGATCATCAAAAACAGCATCAGGAGATAGCATAAGAAACTAAGTAGTACTCTTTCAGTTTTAAAGCAATAAAAACCAAGGACAGCAGCTTTTGCTGCACGTTTTGCAGGCCCAATTCCGAATGGGTGAGAATTGCTACCTTTATGGTGAATGATGACCACAAATTAGATGGGAAAGGCATTTTAAAGAGGAAGATACCATTCTGGCTGCAATGTAAGGAACATGGTAATAATCATCAATAACCTTTAATAAACAAGATTGGCTCAATATGAAAACCCAAACAAAAATGAGAACACATGGTGCAGAAACAAGAGGATATTGCCAATCTATCCCAGTGAATTTCAAAGGAAACAGAAAACTATGTTCAGGACTGAACATTTTCTCAGAAAAATTATCACATTTAATACTTTAAGCCTTAAAAAATACACAGTTGCTTCTATTAGTAAGAAAAAAAAAACAGGAAAAACTGGCAAATGCTACCTCTAATCATTCTCCAAGTTGAGAAGACTCTGCATCAAAGAATAATCTTTTTTTATGGTCATGATAAGGACAAGAAATACAGTCTCATAGATGTGGGTATTGAACACTCATAGATTTAGACTAGATCTTTGGGTGAGGGAGGGGGGAGGAAAGCCAGGAGCTGTACAGCTACCCTAAAGGCTCCTAAGGGCACATCAGATACACATTTTTCAGGAATAATAAAAGCATGGCTGAGCTTTGGGATGAACTATCCATTAGATTGCCCTTCCAAGGAAATAAGAGAGGGAGAAAAAGGTAAAGAACCATTACAGATACATGAGTCTTGATGTCCTTTAAAAATACTCAGGGTAAACCAAAACATCACAACTTACCAAAAGAAAAATAGTTATTCCCATTGCATATCAGTAGTTTAACTAAGCTTCTGAATCATCCACCTGAAAGCTCAAAAATAAACATTACCCTCTATGAGAAATATTTCAACATTAAAACCCAATGTTCTCCATGTTTCAGTCACAAAAATTGTATAATAAAAAGCCAAGCAGTATATTTCAAAGTGAATTATTCTGATTCCTTTCATTTTTTTAATAGTTTAATCTACTTCAAATTTGTATAAGATATATAAAAAGTATCAAAAGAATTTAGAATATGCCTTACAGAAAATGCATCTATGTCAATACAAATATATTATCTCAAATGCTGTGGAAACAGTCAATTTTTATTTTCTCCCATTATGCATACAGTTTCCAAGAGAAAAGTCCTTCTTCAGTTTCTTGTTACTTCATAATCAGGAACTTTTTTTACTTTGCTTTAAATAAAGCAGGTTTTTCAAATCTAGTGAGCCATGGGAGAAACTAATTTCCAAATCAGAAGTCTAATGTTTTCTATTTATCTCCTTAGTTGTGAAGGATGCCATGAGTGTCCACAATACAGAAAAGGATAGAGCAGGATTAAAGCAAAGCAATAGGAACGTTTGTGTGTTTACATATTTGTGCAGTCATTCTAAAAACAGTTTCCATTAAACCACATGACTATTTACTAATTCAAATCTATTTTTCAAGCAGTTCTATAAATTCTTGCAGATTTAATCAAATTTAAGACCAACCTTAGTACGTTTCAGTAATTTGCCTGAGAAGAAAGTTTCTTTAGTTATATTAAGAATATTTTACTGTAGAGGACAATGTATTTTAGTAATTTAAGAACTTGTATATTTTCTAATACAGCTATAACATAGTATTTCACAATCAACACAAAGTTTTACCAATGTTTTCATGTTTCCCCATTCATCTTTCTCTGCTAGCAATAAGTCAACAAAGATACAACAAAGCCCGTAGGAAAGAGGAAACTGACACGTAATTTGGTTTTCTCTCACGGGATACACATTCTAACCACACTACATTAACTGACCTCTTGCAGTGTTCACTCTGAAACCATTCACTGTGTTCAACCACTTTTCCAACTTCCAATAAAAACTACAGCAATCTTACCAGTCTTTGTATAAAACCCAAGGCTCACTTTACATATCTAACCTCAATCACCTCTACCTTTTACCACTGTGCTTCCACACAGTAATGTGAACAGGAACCTCCCGGAGCACAAGATCACGTGCTCTTTCAATTCACATAATTTTTCTCAGAACAACTGTAAAATGTTATTTCTAAACTACTCACTGTAAGAAAGTTCAAGTTTCATTTTTCACATACAGATCTTTTTCCCACCATATATATTGGCCAAACTACTACAGCTTTTAACATGAGGTTAGCAGGGTAAGAAAAGGAGTCAGACTTTAGCTCTTCCATATACAACACAGACACATACAAAGCAATATTCATATTATACATACAATGTATAAAACCTTGAAAAACACTGTTACGCTTTAAGCTTGCATGTAAAGTGAGGAAGCACTTACAGAGTTGCACTAGTTTCTCTAAAGATGCAGTCACAGCATACTATGTCTACGTAAAGCCAGCAGTTTGTCTGTATGAGTTGTCCCTTGCATTAAATAAAAGTATTAAACAGGAATGAAAAATGACAATAAAAATATGCAGAAAACTAGGATGTATTAGTTTAAATCAGCTAAAAAGGAAAACTGAACAACAAGCTTTACAGACGAGAAATATCAGCTTGAACTGTAAGACCAAATAGCTGAAAAAAAAAAAAAATCCCAAACATTTTCATCCCTTTATGTACCACCTCTGCCATAGCATTGGGAAACTTTCTATAAAGTAATTGTAGATGTCCATTTTAATTTACCATTATTTACTTGTTAGAAAAGGATTCCATTTAAAAAAGAAAGATTATTTCAGCTATCTTGGTAGCACAGCTGGCACTCCACATGAAAGTGTCAACAAAAGTTGCAATGCCAGCACATCACAGCAAGAGAGAATCAAGAGCGTCAAACATTAAACACATTTTATTAAGAAAACCTAATAAGTCAAAGTTTTGAAAAGAAGTTAATTATAGCAGCAGAAGGGCAACACATTTACTGCTTACTCTTTCCAGAAAGAGGGGAAAAGACAATGCCTAGAGTGAAGGTATTAATTTTTTTACAATGACACCCAAGGGATTTATTTTCATGATCAGATTATTACTTAACTTGGTAATATGACAGTCAGTCCACTATTTAGATACTTAATAGTATCTAAATTATTAGATAATTCTAATTATCTAAGATTCTTATTAAGAACCTTACACTAAGTTTGGCCTTTTAGAATTGCAGAATATCATGGGAAGGGACATTGAGTTCAACTCCCAGCTCCACACAGGGCAACATAAAAGTTAAACCATATACCCAAGAGTGTTGTCCAAATGCTTCTTGAACACCAATAGGCTTGGGGCAATGACCACTTCCCTGGGTACCTTGTTCCAGCGCCCAACCAGCCCCTCATTAAGAACCATTTTCTAATATCAAATCTGAACTTCCCCTGAGACAGATTTGAGTCATTCCTTCCACTTCTGTTACTGGACATCAGTAGGAAGACATTGGTCTTTCCCTCTTTGCTCACCCTTGTTTCATTTGTTTGGCCCATAAGCCTTAATAACCCACACAGTTCTTTAAAGAAAAACAGAAATGTTGACCATCCTTCTCTTTGTCTGAGACACTAGTTCAAAGAAAGCATCAGCTATAAAAATTTTTCTTTCCCTCTCCTCTACCACCACAAAGCCCAAGTCCTCCCACAACACTAACCACCGGTTCAAAAAAAAAAAAAAAAATCAAAAATTATAAAACTCCACAGTTTGGTTAAAAGTTATCTCCTCCCAAAAATGAAATTACACTGAAACTAGAAAGAGACTCTACCAGGTGGCCTAGCACCGGGTATGTGAAAACCTGGCCTGAAATAGACAGCAAGCTAGAAGTCCAGCAAGCTCTAATGGCACTGAAACCTAAAAGAGGCAAATATATACATTACAAGTTTATACGTTTCCCTATTTAAATACAAAAGCTTCTAGAAATAAAACTGTTGATTCTGAAACTGAATTAAAATCGCTTCTTCCTACACACCTCTCCCAGAGAACACCTTCAAAGGATTACCAGCACCTACACCTTCCACACACACACACCTGATTCCATCGCCTCCATGTTATTTATTAACGTTGGGCATTTCTTTCAGTTGGCACCACAAACACGGGGTTTAACTTCGATGTCCCCCGGGCTCGCCGCAGACCTGCGCTCCTGGCCCCGGCTCTCAGCCCAGGCCCCCTGGGCCCACGGCGGCGGGCACCCAGCCCAGCCCAACGCAGCCCAACCCAGCGCAGCCGCGGCCAGGACGGCGGCCCTTGCCGCTCTCTGCTCGGAACCAGGGCGGCCCACGACACCGCAAGGCACCGGCTGGGCAGGGGCAGAGCGCGGGGCACGGCGGTCCCGGCGCTGCGCCCAAATCGCAGCGGGCGGCGCTGGCTCCCGCTGCCCTGGAGAAGTCGCCGCCGCCGGCCATCCCCTCCCGCGGCACTGCAGGGTCGGCACGTTCCGGCGCCCGCCGCTCCGCTCGGGGCTGCCAGGGGAGAGGGGCCGGCGGGGCGGGCGGAGCGCGGGGACGCCGGACGGGAGGGAACAGGAGGACTCCCGAGCGGGAGGCAGCGCGACTGGGCACATCCAGCCGGGCGCGATGGTGAAAGAAGCGAACGTCTCTACCTCCTTCTTTTTCTGTCCTCCCCCGAGCTGTCCGCAGAGCAGCAGCAGCAGCAACAGGAGGACGAGGAGGCAGCCCCCGGCCGGCAGGAGCGGCCGCTGCGGTGCCCCCGCGCCCAGCGCCATGTTCCGCCCCCGCCGGCTGCACCTGCGGCACCGCGGACACCGCCGCCGCGCTCATTGGGCCTGCGCTCGGCCAATCGCAGCGCCCCGCGGCGCGGCGGCGCCTGGGAAATGTAGTTCGGGGTGGGTGCGCTCCCGTGGGGGTTATCTAACAATCTAACACAATCTAAACAATCTAACCTCCTGCTCCAAATTCCCCGCTACCTAAAGCACTGAGTGCAATCCGAATCACGACAAAAAAAAAAAAAAAAAAAAAATCCCAGACTCTTCTTTCCTAAACGTTTGTGCATATACACTTTTTAGATTTCACTATACACACATAAAGTTGCCTATGAAGAAAATAATATTAATGCAATACACTAATACAATTAATTCGAATTTAATTCCCAGAGCATTAACCATGCAACTTTAATTTGATATTCTCATTCATGATACATAGTCAGTGATTATGTATTTCTTGAAAGTACACACTGTGGTGCATAGGATAGGTAATGTTAAATTAATGAGCATATACTTTTTTCCCCCCTAGAATTCCAAGTACACTCCTCGTGCTGCATTAGTTACTTACACACATCTGTCCTGAAAACTCAGAAGTTAGAACTATTCGATTCTTCAGAGATCTTGCCATATCACTCAAAAATTTTATGAACTTTATAATCAAAACACCACAATGAAATAGAAAGCTGAGGCACAAAGAAAGTATTCAAAAGTATCAGTTTATTTTGGGCACAGAATTTCTAGATGGTATTATAATAATATCAGGTACTAATTTGATGATACTGCTGATAACTTAGCACCAAGCAGTTAAAACATTAAACAGGCCATTGTGTTCTCTTGAGGTATATTTGCAACATGCCTTTCAGAAGTTACACATGCCCATAGGAGTAGTAGGTCATATCCAAATAATCTACAAAATAATAAGTTCAAGAGCGTTCAGACCACCTGTTATCTACATCTATCAGGTTCAGACTATGGTTTGGCAATAATAATCATAAAAGAGTGTGAAATATGGACCCTGCTTCTCAAGTATTTGGGAAGGTTGGCTCACCAGCCCTTGACTGTAGACTTTGAGTTCAAATACCAGGGCTTCAATAAGACTTCAAAACAGGTGATGTCCATATGCCTACTTATTTGTTTTAAAGAGAAATCACAGATCCATTCACTCCAGTCCTCAGTTGCCCAAAATTTATGCTGTTCAGTAAATGGCTGCACCTCATTTGCAAATGGGGAAGGAATGAGTTCAAAAGAAAAAACTGACAACAAAAGGAAATGGAAGAGAAGACAGGACACAGGAGGAGGGTCACATGGGTGAATGAAGTGAATGTAGGAAGATTAGCTTTGTTTTTTCCATATGTCTTCCTACACTTCCGAGATAGTCTATCTTATATGATTTTTATTGGTACAAATGCTTCAACATGACTGTGTCTCAGTATTCCCACTATCAGTACCCCTGCACAGCACTAGCATTAAGTGATTTCTGTAATTAACCCTATGCTTGCTATGCTAGCGACTTCTAAGTAATTTCTGTAATTAACCATATAACAAGCTAAGTGACCTAGTGAACACAGTATGAACATAGTATTGTAGGCCACCCGTGGTACCTGCCTCCCTGCTGTCCCTCAAAAATGAGGACAAGAATAGTAAGTGACTAAAAAAATAGGATAAATAAAAACATCCATCATTATATTGGATTGCAGATGTTTCTAACACAGATCTCTGCTCTACAGAGACAGGATATATGTATTGATCATAACTGCATGTTTCAAAAAATAACTTTTTTTCCTTCTCTTCATTTAGGAGATAAAAATTCAATAGAACCTTTGCATTGGAACAAGAGAGGCATATGTTTGTTAGCGTGATAAGAAATAACATTTCATTAAAAAATCTCAGGCCACTCTTGCTAAATCCAGAAGGTGATTTCATTGCAACCTTGTTTAGAAAACTGTTGGTCTCCTTGTGATCCTAATAAACCATGGCCCTTCATGGACCTTTTGGTGTGTGAAAAGAGCATTGAAATTACTGAGAACATGTAAAGCACTGGGAGCTCTTCATTCCTTAAAAAGACTAAGAAATTTCTTTGGCACAATGCAACTCTAACTGTCAAAATTCTTACATTTATTTTAATCAAAAATCTCCATTTTCTGTCACCTGGAGTCCAGACCTCAAGCAGGAAACAGCAACATAAACAGTTTTATTTCTTCTCTGTTCAGAGTTTCATACAGACCAAAACTTTTGTAGCCTGAGTGGTTTTTTTCTAGCTCACTGGATAAAGAGGACCACGCAACTGATGCAGTAACTGGGATGTACCATACAAGTGACCCAGTGAATCTGTAACTGCAAAGTGTTTTCCCATGTATGTGGTACTCTGAGGCTATCTGGAATCTCTGCTGATAGAACCAGCCTCAAAGATTCTATATGCAGGCATAGCTGCTGTATCATGGCAGGTGTGAATATGAACCTGGCAAGGAGGGCCTAAAGTGAAAGGAAGACATCCCTTTGTTCTTTCCTCAAGGAATGACAGAGGAAGGAGCATAAGCTGGAAAAAAGTGAAGGGCAGGAGAAGGTAAGATTAATGTGAAGGATTACATGAAATCTGATTGTTTCACATTTGCTATGTTGCTGTTCTTGAGAGTTAGCTCTGCTAAGAGAGTGATGAGGGAGATGAGCATCCTGACCTTAGAAAACAGAACATTTTTGGGTGCTGATGCAAATGCAATGCGAATGACCCTGGGACAACAAGGGAAGTACATTTTGGGTAAGAGTTCTAAAGGATCAATAAAGAAAAAAGGTGGCCTATGCATTTCTTGTGAACTTAAATTTTCCTGCCAAACGTGTTAAATAAGAATGTTTAAAAGCCTCCAGTGAGCTGGAAGACTACCCTTTCTCAGTATCATATGAGATCTCCTAAGAGGTGATAGAATAACCAGAGAGAAGAGCTGTGGGAGTTGCCTACAGTGGTTATCAGAGAAAAAAAATGCAGTGTGAGGCTCAGATAGCAGAGATGGGATGAGTGCAGGAACAGGCAATGGAGTGAGGGTACCATAAAAAATAACAAATGAAAAGAAGATACAGTAGTAATCAGCTGCTCAACTAGGGACTCTGGAGACAAGGAAGAAACTTAGCTAGAGAGAGTGAAATGAGGAGATAACATGAACACAACAAGCCAACAGATCACATTAACTCAAATCAGACCTTGCAATTCAGAAACACTTAAACATTTTTAAGGAGTGAAGATCGCCACATGAGGGGAAAACAGTAGCCAAACAGTTGCCTAGGAGGAAAAAGAAAAGAAAAAAGTGAGCTATTTAAAAGCATTTTAGTAATGCTTTAAGAATTAGTAATTCATATCTTGCGTACATACTCTGTTAGCTTTCTTTTTCTTGTAATAAGAATATCCTTTGAATGTTATTTAATTTGTATTCATGAGTGAGGAGATTCAGCTCGCAGAACAAGAAAGTTTAATATAATCATTCAAAGGTTTGTACATGGAACTCAAGTCAGCATTTTTTTCTTTTTAAGTAGTCTCCTTAAATTCAAACCTGACCTTTGCTACAGCCAATCAAGTCCTGATTAAAGTCTTGTAGTAGTTAGGTAGCCATATCCATATATATATACATACATATATATATCTGTATATATATGTATAAAAATATAAAAATTACTGCTCTGGTTGTTAGGTATTGTTTTTTCTAGTTTTTAATTGGAAAAAAATTCCACAACCCCACCAATATTTTTTGCAGGAGCATTACAACCTCTAAAACTACGCGCTTATTCAGCAGAGGGGTTCTGATTTTTATCAAGCCCATCACTGGAACATTTAGTTACAGTAGCAGCCTGGCCCAATGAGAAAAATGTCATAGGAAGCTGTCCTAGTTAGGACAGCTGAGACCAGTTCATCTTTGGATGGGTGTAACCCAAAACTGCTATTCTACAGCCTTCCATACCATTTCCCAGAAACTGTTTTCAATAGACTATTTACACCCTCTGCCCAGAGCAGCCTGACTCCTCAGGCTACAAAGTAGGTGTTAAGAGGCCTGCGATATAGAAGGGTGCCTCCCTGTTCCTCACACCCTTTGTGAAACTCCCCACACTGAGGAAAGTACTGAGCATTCCTGCCTGAACTGGAGAATATATAATCTTGGAGTCTTGGAACTTTTTTTACCACTCCTGGGATCCAGATGAAGATTGCAGATTACCACTCTCAACCAAACTGCAGACCACCGCTCTCAACCAGACTGCAGACCACCACTCTCGACTGGACTGCAACCACCACTTTTGACCAGACTGCAACAGCACCCTCACCAACAGGTTTTCCCCCTCTCCCTTTACTTTGGATTCAGGGGGCCCAACAAACACCACTCTGTTCATGCCCCAGGGTGCTGGGTTATACATTTGGGTTTTGTGGGTTAAAACCAATTGTTTGTCTGTATAATCGTACTTATTGTATTATTTTATTAAATTGTTATTCTGACTTATAATCTCTCTTTTGGGTTGAGTTCATTTTCCCCTGCTGGTTTACCTTTAAACCGGCACAGAAGCTTATATGCTACAGCTTCATGGAAGAAAGAATTGCATTTGTTAAGTACAACTTAACTGACATGAAATGATATAGTTTGGTCTTTTTGTTAAGCTATAATGAAACATTTTAGGTCTGGACATGCTTATATATTTCCTTCAAACTAATTATGCCAAAATATTTTGAAGTTTTTCATTAAAATTCCAAGGATATGGAAAAAAAAAGTTAATTTAATTGTGATTTGTGATCAAAATAAATTATGTGTCAGAATTTTCTTCAAAAAAATCAGACTTCTGTTCTAATTCATGTATCTGAAATTTGTAGAGGTAATAGGCATGTAAAGTGATTCATGTTAGCACAGTCCTGCTCTTTAGGAGATGAGTGTGATGTGTAGGTTATGATACAGACAAAATGTAAAAGGCAAGAGCAATGAATATTTCTAAGAGAAAATATTACAAACTTCTGGACACAGTTTCTTAAGGACAATCTTTCACTATTTTTATATGGTCATTTAACAGTCACAAGTCAGAAGCTGTAAACTTTAATGTTGAAGGATGGGTTTACTCTTACTATCAAATGGAAAGATATCTTCTCTTCTGGCTTTCAGCCGTCAGCCTTCAGAGAGTTCTTTTTCATTCATAGCCCATTGATCTCTCTCTACCCAATGAGCCACATCACATCCAAGTCAGGTGTGAAGGGTGGTGTACTGGGTTATACTTTTTTTTCTGCTGTTAAAGATGAAGTGTGCAAAACAAAACTTAAGAGTTGCTGGGAGATGCTGCCTCCCAGAGAGGCACATTGCCATTAATCAATTGCTATCATTAACAGGACTATTACTTCCTATAGATGTGCTTTTCGAGGTACTGAGGCTCTCGGGTTTTGGCATTGCAGAGATCTTGATGCATGCCATTAAAAAAAACCTGCTCATGGCATGGTTGGCAGTAGTGTAGCTGTTGCTGAGTCGCGTTCCGGACTTTTTTCACTCTCCGTAGAGAAGATAAAACTGCCTAGGTACCTGTCAGCCATCCAAGCCTACCAGTTTATGGAGTGAACTATTACACTCCTCCTTTTGTTTCATGGGGGAAACAAACAAACAAACAAACAAACACCAAAATGAACACACACACAGAGAAAAACCCCAAACAGCAGGCCAGACTGGTAATACTGAAAATGTCATCTTAAATTGAAACCGCACTAACAATTTTATCATACTATTTTGTTCCCGAACAAGATACCAGTCTCTTCCTTGGGAATACAGTTATAGTACGTGCAACAAAGTGCACTGTGTTTGCTGCTGGAAATAAATTTTATTAGCATGCTTTATATCCCTTATATAAAAGATAAATGCTATGAAACCAGACTGACTACAAAACGTCACACCATCTTCTCTTTGGTATCAATGCAGTGTACTTCTCTCATTCTCTATGCATTTGTGCACCTAAAGACTAATATAGGAAAGGAATTTATACTATGAATACATATATATTGTCAGATATTTGTCTTCATTGTATTTTGAGTGGATTTCATTTATATTGGTTTCTTAGCCTTGTTGAAAGCTTTGTTTTGATTTCATAGTTTTGGCTACTCTTATTTTAAAAGTTACTTTAACTGTAAGCATTGGTGTATCATCTGTAATATCATAGCAATATTTTTAACCTTGAAGAAAAATTACAGACATATATCAACATTGTGAAAAGCTTAAGTTAGAAAAGTGAAAACAAAAACATTTAGAAAAAATATATCAGTTCCCCAATTAACAGCAATATAATTTTCAAATAATGAATATAGTTTTTAACTACTTAAAAATAACTGCAAATTTGTAGAATTTTTCAATTAATTTAAAATTTATATTTTATTTTGTCTTTAAGAAGTTTGCATACTCAGTAGCTGAAATCAGTTAGAAGGATGATGAAACTACATACTTTATTTTTGGGTTATCTGCCTAGTTCTTGCTCATGAACATCCAGGCAAAAAAGTTTCTTGAAATTTTCCATTGTTGGCAAATAACAGCAGATAAAACTTAGAAACTATGTCAATGGTCACCTGTAATTCTTAAATGAGTGGCACCATAACCCATTCCCCTCTCAAAAGCTACGCTATTTTCTATTAAAACTCAGTTTGGCATTTGATTATTAAAAAAGGATGTGAAATTGTTCGTGCATTTTAATGCTTCACTCCAGAATCAAGACTAAAGTAAGGGCTTGATATGAATTATAGAATATCCTGAGTGGAAAGGAGTCATGAGGATCATTGAGTCCAGCTCCTGACTCTACACAAAAGCAACCTAGAAGTTCCTAAGAGTGTTGTATGAATGCTTCTTGAACACCAACAGGCATGACATGAATGTCAAAGTGGATTCATGTTACATAATTCTGTTTGAGTCAAATTTTTCTACACTGCTCAAGGATACCAGCTTGTTTAGATAACGTTTTTTGGAATTAGAGGAATCAGTCTTAGAGACTACATATTTTAACTGACAATACAGAGAGCTTATTTCAGAGTAGACATCAAACTGTTGGTTGAAGATGAGATAAACGAATACTATTCACAGAAATATAATCAATAAATGTAATACTTTGAGTGAATGAATGGAAAGTGGTCTGCCTTATGAAATAGAGTTACTACAATTACTTGCCTGAAACCTCTGAATTGCATTTCCTACTGGTGGCCAAGAGTAGGAGCTTTCTCTTGCCACACAAAGTCTGGATTTTGATTTCTGGAAATGCAACTATAAATGTATAGTTGATATAGGATCTGTGAGGAAGACAGGAATATACTGAGGGACAAAGCGCATGAAATTTCTGAAAAATTTATAGTATTAAAAATTTATAGTTCCAGTTTCAATTTTCTTGATTACTGTCATGGTGGATGCTAATTTAGGGATGTGGCACAGCACACCAAGCTCACAAGCCATTTTTACTATGTCTTGAGGATCATCAAAATTCTGGATATGTAAAATACTTACTAGTCTTAGGTATGAATATTTCATTGACAAATGAAAAGAGAGGGTATGAAAAAAATCCCAAGTCAGGCAGCAGAGGTGGTTATTTCAGTAACAGTCTCTTTTATATGTCTCCCTGTAGAAAGGTTTAAATAAAAATGACACCTTTGAGAATGCTACTTATTTCTTCTCTAGGAAAGTTAGGACAAACATACATCATTTCTGCATCAGTAATGAGTCTTTTTATTGTACAGAATAAAGTTTGATCTGTTCCAATAATAATTGTAATAGAGTACTGAAATGCTGTTAAATGAAGATACTAAATATTTCTGTAAAATACCAGTTCAGATTGTGTATTTTTCACGGAAGAAAAGAATTAATGTTTTATTAGTCAAAATAATATAGTTTAAGCACTACTGAATATTGATTAGTTTACTGTGGATAGTGAAAACTATTTTTAATCAGTAAAGGTGACAAGAATATCAAATGAAACTAAAAATAATTGGTTAGTCTCTCTAAAGAAGCTGTCGAAGAGTTAGTTAACTGCAATAGCATCATTTCAGTTCTAAATTATCTTTTAAGGAATGATATTAAGAGAGAATTAATGTGCATTTGCCCAGGCATACTCTTAGGTGAATGCTGATAGCACACAAAATTCTAATTGCCCTTTATTAATATTCATCACTTTCAGACTTTTTTTATGTGAGTATAAAAGGTGAAATGATCTCTAGAGAGTGTGCGATGAATCAAAATATGTTGAAGGGCCCTAGACTCAGTTTGGGAGAGATGGCTAGACCATGGATGGATAGGCAATGTATGAAACTCTTTAAGATCAAAAAACCAAAGTTCTTCAACAAGGAAGAAGGAGATTCTGCTCTGTAAAAAACTCCTCTGTGCTGCTTGTTGTTTTAACCAAAACAATAAGCTTAATTAAAACTGTAAGTCCCAGCTCTCAACAGCTCTCCCTACGATCTAGAAAAATCAAGTTATTCTAGTAAGACAAATACAAAACATGATATCTTAGTGTGTTTACCCATCATAACAAAAATAGTTACGCATATTGAACTTTTTGCATATGACGTTTTCAGAGGAAAAGGATTTTCTAAGTTTAACTATCTTAAATATTTTACCTATTAAAGTAAGCAACAACATAAATATGTAAATGATGTTATTCATCAAGCATATGAGGATAGTTTTAAACATCAGATATTAAGCTAAGGTAATGGAAAAATTTTTATGACCTATAATAATTAGAGTAAAATATTATAATTTTCTTAATGACTTCTTTTGCATCCCTGTGGATATTTATTCCTCACAGAAAGCAGTTTTAACCTACTGTGGATAGAAAATGACACTGAATTTCATAGGGTTCTAACTATTATTGCTTTTAATACTAATGTTCTTGAAAGATCCCATGTTCCAAAGCAATGGTATACCTGCTAGTTTGCATTTAATATGACAGAGATTTCTGCGGATACCTATTTATTTCCTAAAAAACCCCACCTTATCAATTCCACAGGAGATAGGCCTTAGTCACCCTTCTGAAAGTTATCAGGAGAGATTCTCCAAACAGGAAAACTAGTAAATGATACTGTTGATATGGCAGCTCAGTTCACAGGCTATGAATGCCTCCCACTAGCATTGTTACCATTCTGAAATCATTTTAGTGTTCTTTGAATGCTGCAAGCTATTTAATACTCATACTAAGAAAAAGAGGTTTTCTCCACTGAACAAATCTTTCAAGCTATCATACAGCAGCCTTCTCCCATACATATAGATAAATTTTTAACATTTCATTTACATATATTTTAAAGCCTACCTGTATGGCTATATTAGATAAAAGAGAGGGAATAAGGTATCAGAAGCCTACTGGCAATGAGAACAATCTCACTTCCCTCTGCTTCCCCTGCTACTCTCCGAAGACCTGGGACTGAATGGAAAACTTTTCCATGAATCCTTCTGTTTCTCTAATGTGGGTTGGATGATATCTTAAAGAATAAAAATAATAGTACCCGTAAGAACTGCCAACCTGCATCTTCTGAACTTTATCAGATTAACCAGTACTGCCCTGCCTAACATGAGGACTAACATGCCTCCATAAACTGTGTATATTGAGAGCTTCAAAGACCACTACTGCCAGTTATATACATCACATCTCTCATAATTAGCCGGTTAAGACCACCTCTCACCTCACCCTTTCCTCCTCCAGCTTTAATATACTATCTAACCTCTTGCAGAAAACTCTAAACCATCCACCTCAAACAGCTTTTTATAAATATCACACACGTATCTTACATAATGATTCAGCTGTTACCTGTGATGCTGTGACTCAAGACCACTGCCAAAGCAGAGTTCAAATGCTTGCATGTTTAAACAAAGTTTGCTAGATGTGATACTTAATGACTTCTAAGTTTTTCTTTAGTGAGCTTCATTACAGCTGCTGCCACTAATAGAATCAGCTTCACAAGATAGGAGGAAATCATTGTCTTTTTGCAGCTCTGTTCTGTATCCTCTTGTTAAAATAATTTCATTTATATTAATTATTAAATTTGGGTACCATATTCTAATAACAGTAAGGGAAAGCCAAAAAGAAAAAAAGAATAATTTTAGAGAACAGTTACAGAATAGAAAACCAGCAATTACGTGTGACCCAGGGGTTATATTACTAAATCATATAATATGACCCCATTGCCATGCAATGGCCCTGTGGTGGTTCTCTAACACAATTCTTCTATACATAAGCAAAGAGATATAAAATTGAATTAGAAGAGTACTAATGCTTCTCTATAGCAACTAGTGAGACTAAAATTGGACCATTTTATCTACACAGAGTATCTTCACTTCATGAAAAACAGTTAAAACCAGAATAATGTAGAAAGGTTAATTATTCATGAGATTAATGTGAGCTCTAGCTTATCTTACAGTAAAGACTGAGGAAGTTCAGACTATTTAATTACAAAGAAGAGTAAAGCATAACACGATTTGAGTCAACAGGTATATTTGTAGAGAAAAGACAATAGCTCTTTAAAATATATGAAAAAGACACTAACAAGAACAAGCTATTAGAAATTGAAGTTAGATTCATTCAAAGTGAAGAGCAAAATGCCAACAATGTTAGCAGTCTGCTGTTTGAAAGGCGTCTTTAGATATTTCCTGTAACTTGAAATGCCATTCTTGCACAAACACCATAGTACAAGGTTACAGCCTATTTCCGGAGTGATCAAGTGAAATCCAGTGGCCTCTTTCAGACATTTGAAAGTATGTTTTTAGGAGTACTCTTTTCATTTGTAATCTATGCAATATTATAATACAATGTGTTGCCTTTTATTAATGGATATTTTAAGTTTTCTTTTCAAAGCTTTTAACCTTCAAGCTCTGACAAAATGTGCAGCTTAAGAAAAAGCCAATAGTAAAGTGGAAATGATGTCTTTCAGCTCAAGGACCTTTATGGAAAGCAAAATTATTTTCTTGATTTTATTTATAAAAACTGTCTGAAATATTATGATAAAACAAATTGCTCTTGACATAAGTGTAATCAGAAACAAGTAAAAAATGTTGATCAAGCAAGAGATGTTGGATCTGCCTTGTTTCACTCAGTTTGTAGTCATAATTTCCTAATATATGCCTCAATCTGCAAAACGTCTTAGGTGTATTTGTTCACTAAGTATTACTTAGATGTTTCTTGCCAAGCAATTGAAGTTTATACATACTGTGGTATAAATGGAATCTAGAGGACAGATTCAGTGATAAAACTAATTTTATTCAGACAATCCAGAACAAACACAACTGCAGGAAGGAAAAACTTCTATTCCTCCATTTTCCATAACTCAGTCAATCAAATAATCACAGAATCATAGAACCATTTAGGTTGGAAAATACCCCTAAGATCATAGAGTCCAACCATGAACCTAATACTGCTAAACTCACCACTAAACCATGTCCCTAAATGCCACATCTACACATCTGTTAAATACCTCCAGGGATGGTGACTCAAGTACTACCCTGGGCAGCCTGTTCCAGTGCTTGACAATCCTTTCAGTGAAAAAAATTTTGCCTAATATCTAGACTTCCACTGGTGCAACTTGAAGCCATTTCCTTTTGTCCTTTTGCTTTTTACTTCGGAGAAGTGACTGCCACCCACCTGGCCACAACCACGTTTCACTTACTTGTAGAGAGCAATAAGAGAAAGACTTGAAGTGATCTGTGTGTCACCAGTCCTATACAATCAATATGCTTAAGCTTTTGAGATCTCTGTTCATGATAAAATTAGCACAGACAAAACTAATGTGTTCCACATTTACTGTTTACACTGTGACAATCATTTAATTGATATCAACAGATAAAAGTACTTGAATGAAACACGTGTCTGAAAACATATACCTGGTACCAAAATATCTGTAATCTTTTCTTCTGCCTATATAGAAGTTTGATTGCGATACACGTAGATATTTGACATCTGAACAGAGTATAAATAAAAAGTCTAATTGCAGAAAAGGTGTGTTGGGATTAAAACCCCAAGAAGACATTATTCTTTAAATGTTCATAGGCTTCAAAACTACTTTTACATCTAAGGTTTTAGAAGCAGACTGGAATTAGTAAGATACAATCAATATTCTTACAAGCAGGTATCCTCCATCATTCTCTAACAATTTCATTAAAAGATGGGCTATGAATCTTATGTCAACAGATGAGTGTCTCACCATACACTGTGAAAAAAATTAATCAGCAAAAGTACAGCACTGCAGAATAGTGTTGCAACAACCTTTTGCTATATAAGGAAGGGCTTGATTTTTAAACAAACAACTAATTCTTCATTTCTTGACTGAATTTAAGGTAACTGTCATGTCATATTTGTGTTACCATTATTATGGCAAATAAAAAAAAATTAAACTCTTTATTAAGCACTTTAATGTAAATCTTAGATTGAATCATCTCTCCCAATTAGGGGGTATTCAGAAACATGAAATGTAAGTGCTCTTTAGCTCTGTATTAATATGATGGCTTAGTCACAATTTAGGGTTATGTAAGCACGAAAAGGATGGAATCTCTTGAAAAATTAATCCCAGCAGTCTAACTAATCTAATCACCACAAATTATATTCTCTCTCAGTAGTATATTTTTTAGTACACATAGAAATATAAAAATTCTAATTTATAACTAGTAATCTGCTAAATAATCTGTTCTCTATGTTACTGTTCTCTTACCACCTCCTGTATCATGAAATGTGTTAATATTTGTTGACCTTTTTGGTCAATTTTCTTAGAAAAGAGACTTGTGAGAGACAAGTCAGCATTGTAGTGTAAGAACATATTCAGACTACAAATGTGAATCATTTGAAAACATGTGGTGGGTTGACTTTGGCTGGATGCCACGTGCTCACCCAAGCCACTCTGTCACTCCCCTCCCCAGCTATAATAAAAGGCTCATGGGTTCAGATCAGCGCAGGAAGAGATCACTCACCGGTTCTCATCACAGACAAAACAGACACAAATTAGGTAAATTAATTTAATTTATTACCAATCAAATCAGAGTCGGGTAATGAGAAAAACCCCCAAGGCTTAAAGCCACCTTTCCCATACCTCTCCCCTCTTCCCAGGTTCAAATTCAACTCAATAATTCTCAGCCTCTTCCCCCCAGTATCACAGAGGAACTGGGAACAGGGACTGTGGTCAGTTCATCATATGCTGTCTCTGCTGCTCCTTCCTCCTCAGGGAAGGACTCCTCACATACTTCCCTGCTCCAACGTGGGGTCCCTCCCACAGAGGCAGTCCTTCACCAACTTCTCCAATGTGAGTCCTTCCCACAGACTGCAATTCTTCATGAACTGCTCCAGTGTTGATCCCTTCTGTGGAGTCACAAGTCCTGCCAGCTAACCTGCTCTAGAACAGGCTCCTCTCTCCATAGGTCCACAGGTCCTGCCAGGATCCTGCTCCAGCACAGATTTCCCACAGGGTCACAGCCTCCTTTGGGCATCCACCTGCTCCAGCACGTGGTCCTTCAGGGACTGCAGGTGGATATCTGTTCCACCTTGGAACTCCATGGGTTGCAGGGGGCCAGCCTGCCTCATCATGGGCTACAGGGAAATCGCTGCTCCAGCGGCTGGAGCACCCGCTCCCCCTCCTTCTTCAGTGACTCTCTGCAGGGCTGTCTCTGGCACATTCCCACATCTCCCTTGTCAAGCTGAAGTTGCTCTTGTGCAGTAAGAGCAACACTTTCCCCCTTCTCAAATGCATTAACCCAGAGGTGCTACCACTGCCACTGATGGGCTTGGTCTTGGCCAGTGGCAGGTCCATCTTAGAGCCAGCTGGAATTGGCTCTGTCACACACGTGGAGGCTTCTGGCAGCCTCTCACAGAAGTCACCCCTGTAGTCCCCGCTGCAACCAAAACCTTGTGAGTTTGCAACATGCAAACCCAATACAATGCTACCTTTTTGTGCGTTGGATCTAAGCGGAGTGACACAAACAGTATGAGGACACCTGAGCTATTTCAGCTTGACAGCTTTGAGCTCTGTGTGCCGCAGGGTCTCAGTACAGCACTGGCCTGGAGGAGCCTCCACAACAGTCTGTCATGTCAGAGGAGTTTGAAAAAAACTTTGGGTATATGTCCACTCTGCAGTCAATGCAACAAAGCAAGAGAATGACATAAAATGAGCATACTAAATTGACAAATTACATTCCAGGGTTGTAACAGGGCATATGTGAATGGGTGTGTCCTTGTCGTAGTTTCATGGAAGGAGGTATTACTTCCCTCTGGATGAATTTAATGGAAGAACAAGCGCTCTTTAGAGAATGATATTGTTTCTGATAGTGCCACTTACAGTTTAATTTATGAGGATTCACTGTTTGTGTTATAAGACATGACCTCTGACTACACCATTGCTATGTCTAACTAACTGCAGCTGCCAGTTTATGTCTGACACATGGCTGTGGATACTGTTGCCGGTGTATTTTGGTGCTGAAAAAAAATCTCCAGGAGCAGTTAATTAGGGGTGAGATAAGAGAGGGTTTATTTGCCAAGGCTAAGATGTTATACGACGCACGTGTTGGCCGTGCCTGAGAGGTTACATTTTATAATATCATCCATCCAATCCCAAATGTGCCCACCCTTTGGCCTTTCCTCTGGACCGCCCCCTTGAAATGAGTCTGGGGTCTTTTACTTCATCATCTTCACCATCTTCAGAGCACAAAGGGTACATAGTTACCTAATTTTTGACCTATTCTGTGGTTTAGGCCCTGATATGCTGTTCTGTCAACTGTCTAGGCCTTGCCTTGACAAAAGACTAAACACTTCTGCTGTATTCAGAAGCAGGATTGATATGGGGAGCATAGAATGGGGTAAGAGGGTTAGGGAATGTATAAACAAGGCTGCTGGAGAAAGGGAAAGGAACAAGGGACAAGGGGGGGGGGAAGGTTGCTGTTTTTAAAACTTACTTATAAGACTTACAAGTCTTACAAATATTAGAAAAATAAAAAAACATTAGGGGCTTAAAACATCAATACAATGAACATCCAGGAATGTTCACTGGCCATAAATTATATATTGAGATAGTAAAAAAGTATATATTAATGTACAGTATATGAAAATATACTAATATAGTATAGTATAATGAAAATATACAATATTTATAGAAATATTTTTTCTATAATATAAAGAATATACTAATATAGTCTAGTATAAGGAAAAGTATATATTAATTATCTAAATAACTAGACAAACTGAAGCATTCTGCAGGAGATAAAAGAAGAAAACACAATTAAAAGAAAAAAACCTCATGGCAATCTAACAACATTATCCATTCGGGTATCATTTCATTATGTAATAGGCATCAAAAGGAATGCTAACTAGCTTTTCTGTGTAGAAGTCCACCTAGCACTTGAACATAGTAAACTTTGTGTTAGGTCATGACCTAGATTGTTATTTTCTTCAAGTGTTCTGCCAAATGTTTGACCAACAACCTCACTGTTCTGCTGTAGTGCAAGGAGACTTCAAATAACAGTTTTCCTTGAAAGGTACTTCTCCCTAAATAGTTCTCTGTGATAGCAGCTTCCAGTTGGCCTTTGGAGCTTTGAGAAGACAGTAGGGAATTTTGATCTTGTGCTGAGCATGTGAGGATAAACCAGTCTCACCAATTACATCTATCAGTTTCTAGTGTGTGGAATTCCTGTGACTTCTCATGTCTCCTGAAATTGTTGACAATACCTTGAATGCTTTGATGTAGAAGCTAAGTAAGTTTATTATAGTAAAAAGGCAAGCTAGTGAAATAAAATATTATATTTGGGGAGAAATACTGGAGAGCAGAACAGGACATATATGATTGGTTTGATGTCTGGTTTCTTTCTTCATTTAGCAGACTGTGATGACAAGGTAACTTCCAAGAAAATTCCAGCCTGTTGAATCTGGGTTACAAACCCATAGATGGGGCACACATCCAAGTTTGCCTTCGCAAAGGTATGGATAGTTGGGTTGTTATTATACTTGGTAAGATTTCTATTGTGCATAAAATAATTTGAAGGGTTATATTAATTTCTAATCCTGCTGACCAGTTCAACCAATTCAACCCTGTGTTCTGTGCCATGGTGTTCTGCCTGATATGGACTCTTACTTATCTCATGAAGATACCTTTGAATGTAAGTTCCAGCTAAGTGGAGTTCAGTTAGTTTTAATACATGTACTTACAGTGTCTGTAAATATGTCCTTTTTAGGAAGACATTGTTGAAAGTAATATCTTGTCTGATTGCATTTATTTAAATTTAGGATTTTATAATACGAGTTTATAATAGTTCATTACATACATTTACAAACAAGAATATGGAGTGATTGTTTTGTAACTCTTGTTCGTAGTGAAATGTGACTGAGCAACAATGCTGTGTTAGAAATTGGTAAATCCACAATGTTGGTAATACTAAAAACTATACTATAAGGGAGATTTTTCATATTTGGTTACAAAAGTTTGACTACATTTTGATTCAGAAATGAAAAATGTAGTACTGAAAAGGTACTCCAAAAAGACAGAAAGGAACTTAAAAAGTTTCAACAGAACAGCAACCAAAATGATCGAAGGTATGAAACAACTTCCATACAAAGAATTGGGCTTCTTAATCTGCAGGAGTCATGGAAAAAGCAAGAAGACAATGACCATTTTTCCTAATAATTAACTCAAATTGGACTATGGCAGTCTCAAAGAAGCTAGAAATACCATTTTTAGTCAATTTATACTCTTTCCTGGTCATTTACTACTGCTCACTCTTCAAGATCAGATATCAAGCTACATACTCCAAGTACAGCCATTCTTACGTTCCATGGACCCACACTAAATATATCATGATAAAAATGTGTGTAATTCCTCTTGTGGAGTAGATGACCGGGAGTTATGTTGCCCAAATTCTCAGAAACAAAATACACATTTGTATAAATAAATTTTATCTGACTTTTAAGATTGATACAGTCTTTGTAGTGTTTTTAATACAACAGAACTCCTATTGTCACAATCACTGGCAAGTTAAGCAGAGGAGATGAAAATCCTGAATATCTTGGGTCCTCCTGGTTTAGCTACACAACGGGGCAAGTGCAGTAGGCACATCCATTTTTCTGGGTGCGTGAGTGTCTGCAGTACAATGAAGACAGGAGATCTAGCCTTCAGAGGATCCCAGGGAAAGGAATATTCTCACAAGTCCTGTCCTACCTACCTTACTACTTTGTGTCTAGAATTGCAAGTCAGGAGGAAGGTCCATGATTTTGCTGCAACCCTTTCACAAGCACTGAAGCAAGCTTCTGAAAAATATTATTCTAGAAATAGAGATGAGAGTTAATTTTAAAAATCATGAACATATGGTTTGTCTGTTACCAGATGAAAAGATAAATCAGAAAAAAATCATACTTGGCTTGAAAGCTATTTAAACATCAGCTTATATAAAATGTTGTCAATTTGTGTTATAGGGAGGATCCTTCAACTAATTATTTAGTATATACCCATACAAACGTAAGTACCCAGAGCAAAGAGATTCAACTCTGGATTAGGAAATGCAAATCAGCTCCAGAAATACAAGCAGCAAAGCTAACAAGAGATTAGCATAGAATCTGCAAAGCTAACAGGGGATTAACTTTCAGAAGAGCTTACTAATTTATCATTATGAAAAAAAATTAACATAAAAAAGAAGATGAGAACAAAAATAACTATGAAGGAAAACATGCAGGGTAAAACTACTAAACTGTTCCTGCAGTGAATATATTGCACTTTATTTCTAAGCACAGGCCTGATCATACACTTCACATCAGACCTGTCATACATCCAACCAGGTGCAACTCAAAGGTATTTCAAATTAATTTCAAAGCCTTACCCACCTTATTTAGCAGCTGAGCTCCAAGAATGGTTCTGTCCAGAGTTAGTTGGAGTCCCATTGTAAACAGTTAAAATGGGTTTACCTTAGAAATCATAAGGACAGGTGGGCAGAGACCTTGGCTACTTGGCTGGTACTACTTACGTTCCCAACACATATACATGAGTACAAACCTGAATGATCCATAAGTCAAAAGAAGTGGGTACAGTTGAGAGGCACTAAGTACAAGAAGTTAGAAGCTTTGTAAAAATAACAGATCATATAAATAAAATGTTAAAGCAGTGATGTACTAAGGAATACTGGGAATGATACGAGTGCAACTAAAATTTGTCCTGAAATGTGGAAACTGGCACCCAAACTTTATTTTGTCTGCAGAATAACAGAACTGCATTGGTTGTTATTCCCCAGTTTTCAGTTTTATTTTTATATGTTCATACTATAATGAAACCCAAGCTCAACATGCTGAACTGTATTATCTATGTGCATGGTAAGTTTGAAAAGACTAAAAAAGCTGAATTCAGTCCAGATGGGGTCTTGCCCTAAATTATTATCAAGGTTTTTCTTGGAAGCTGAATTCTCCAACTCCATGTTCTTCTTCAATAGGAGAGAGGATTTGGTTTTCTTTACCTCTGCTCTGGGTAACAACTTCTTCCTGAGAAGAAGCTTGTAATTGATTGTTCTTGTGAATACCAGACATACCCAACCTAACTCTCATACTCTTACCTGTTCTAGTTTCCCTTAAAATATTGTTTTTAAAGATTTGACTGTCATTAATTACATATTGGTTTCTGTTCCAGAAGTAACAGGAAAATAATAACACATAAGGGATCTGAAAGATAATTGCAGTGAACTTCACACGCTTTGCCAATCGACAACAAAACTGCAGTCCCTTGAAAAGCGGCAGATTGGAACAAATAGCCTCCATACACTGGCAAATGAATTAGGAAACCTTCTCTTTGCATAGTTGGGAGCTTAGAAAAGACATAATAAAAAAATTATGAATGTCACAATTTGTTACATCCTGCCTCTACCATAATGAATGCATATGAAACATCATATGTATTCATTTCTGTCCATCTAAATCAACTATATTGTCCTTAGCTGTATAAGGGGTTAACATACTTACTTGATGAGCCTAATGAAAGGCACTTAAATTTTAAACATTTTAAATATTTAAATTTCAAGGTCTTCACCTCAGTCTTGTCTTTAGATTGCAGACAGTGCAAGTAGAGCACCATGGTGTATCACATTCATGAAATCTCATGTATACATTTCCGATCATCTGGACTAAGTTCACTCTGAAACATTTGCTTTTCACAAATATTTTGATGAATCATACCGGTCGCAGACGAATTAGCAGCGTCACGAAAGGATACTGAGTTAAATCTGTGCAACTTATTCTCTATTGACATCACCTTGTAAAGACCTTTAAACTAATGCGAAGGGCAAATCGTTTACCATCCCTATTTAGTAGGATGTTGTTACATTGAAATTGGACAGGTGTTAATTAAAATTATCCACACAAATTTACTTGAGATGCTAGACTAATTACATTTTCCAATTTAATTATGCTGACATAATATCTGTGACAGGCATATTGTGCATTATTTCACTTTTGGGTAAGTCATTCTCAAACCATTAATTCTTGAAGCCCTATCATTATTACACCTGCATTAAACTGTAGAGTGTATTTGTGATGGTGTCATACCTGAATGGTGCAGTTTCAGGAGGTGATTCTGTTTGCCAACTTATCTTCCCTCCACTGGTACAGAAAAGTAACCTTCAAGATAAATGTGCCTGCATATTTTACCCAGAATTCTGTGCTTATTTTTACTAAACCACAGAATAACATCTGCAAATTTGAACTGCAGCACTACCTTTAAAATGTAAAAATACAATCCTTAAGTCAAAGAAATTACATGGAAATTCCTGTGGAACATGTGAACTTACTGTAATGGTCCTTATGGCAGTTCTGTGTGATGTAAGCATCTTAATCTTCTAGGTTTTACTGGCAGTCTCCTAAGATTCTGCAAAAATAATTTCAGGCTGATGGCAGTTAAGGCTGCAATACCTGTTTCTATTTAACTATGGTATAACTGCTACAGTTATAACCCTCTACCACAACAGCACAGAATATGGTACAGGTAATAACAGAAAACAGCAGAGTTATTTAAAAGAAAGCTGAAGACTTGGCTTTTTAATTCCATCAACATATGGTTAGGGAAGATTTCAGAGTCTATTTTCAGAGCTTGAAGTTTCATACATGCTGCTCAATAGTCTTGGCTTAAATAAAGCTGTGGGTACTTTGCATGCTATGCTCTGTTGAGTATTCAAATTCGTCTTCTTCCCCACCATGGCACTCTTGAAAATAGAGTCAGTAATGCCACCCATTGTAGGTTCTGGAAAATTCTTCCACCTACACAATTTTTGTACCAGACTCACATTTCTTATTCCATTGTTAAGAAGACAATAAGCCCTTGCTTGTGTTTCTACCTGAACTTTCAGATTCAGCTTCATGGTTTAGACTGATTTCTGTGAAAGAACAAGGGCACCTATGATCTTACTACCTTTGACAAGTTACTTTGACATATTGCTCACTAAGTGTCAATGACTTCCTGTAATACACACAGTTGGAGGGCCAGATTTGGAAACCTAAGAGTGTCAATCTCATAATTGCTGTTAGTGGAACAAATTAAAATACTGACCTTAAGGCCTTTACTAGATTTGAATGCTGTATTTTTTTTTTCCTTTGGACAGAGAGTAATATTCTCTTAGTCTTAAATTACTTTCAAGTTAGTTTGAAGCAAAAGTTCTGACCATTAACAAGTAAAAATTTATACACAAGAATAGAATATGTGTGAGTTCTTCTCTCTACCAGAAATTTGGACAATATTTGCTTGTGTCTGCAGAAAGTCAGCATTTTTAGATATTAACAATGCTGGATACAAAACTCCTTCTGCCCACATCATCTCAGTTGACTGGCTACACATAATGCACTTAGGAATTTTACTTTTACTTATCTTATTATTTTTTTGTTCTTACAGATTATTGAAGTTGAGTGATTTTTTGTTAGTTTATTGTTTGAGTTTTTGTTGGGTTTGATTGTTTGTTTGTTTTACTGTACTTGACAATGTATTTTAAGTCATTTTTGTCAGTTTGTAATCTGTTCATAACACTGGTTAGGTTACTTGCAACAAATATATCACTATTTCCTAACTGACTGATTGACTCCTGCGATCAGACTCACAGTTAGTGTAAAACTTCTGCTCTGGAAGGTTTTCTCTCCACTTACTTTTGTTTAGTTTTCAACTCCTGATTGCTATATCTAGATTTGCTCCTTGGTTGTTGATTTCTTGTTTTCAGAAAGCAAAGTCCACTTAGCTCTTTTAGGAAATTGTAAGAGATCAGGAAAATGGCAAACTTTTATGGCCTCTGCAAACATGTTCTTGACTCTTAAGTTGACCCATATGTTGCTAATAATGGATCTATTTTTTTTCCGGTATTTTTTTTTTTTTTTTAATGGTGTTGCACATCAGCTGCTGTCACTTACCCTGTAGGGTCAGTGTTCTGGTTAAACCCAGGGTTAAACCCAGGCAGCTGCACAGACACTTTGCCCACTTGGTTAGTAATACTTACAGTGAGAAGGAATTGCTATTCTGGCTTTCTGTGACATTTTAAAGTGCAAATGCCGCTATGCCACCTAAGTGTCTACTATCAGCAACCACACAGCACTGGGATTCACACCATGTGCATTACCTACATGCAAAACTGTAGTTGACACAGTTTGATATAATGCCTAGGGGAGTCTGCATTCTAGTTGTGTTGTACCTTGGGTTCTAGTGCTGCTCCTTGGTAAGGCCAAGACCATTTCCACTGCTTTATCTCCACCACCCTATCATATCAGTCACTTTTAGATGTTACGCAGAACTAATTTCTTCTGCCAAATCAAGGTCTCTGGCAGAACTGCCATGAACAGTTCATCCACTCTTGTTGTAGGATTTGTGGTAGAAATATCTGTTATGACCTGCACCTGAAGGCAAGAGTAACTCAGGTTCTTATTAATAGATCCCTTAGGGTGGATTAGAGCAAAAGGCACTGAATGACCGATGCTTGTAAATATATGTATGTAAGGTTTATTTTAGAACAATTTGATTGCAATGGAAAGTAATAGTAATATGGCAATATGAAAGCCTAATAATATCACTAAAAATGTATAAGGGAAAAAGAAAGGAAGGAAGAGAAAGAAAGGATAAGAGTAGAAAGATTCATAACCACCACCCATGAATCTATGATTAGACTATTTTTGCACTATTGGTCGACGTGATGATCAAAGTCTTGTTCTGTCTTTGTCCATCTGGGTGGGGTAAAAAGCTCAAGAAACACAAGGGCCATTGGGTTAATAAATGTTCAGGCCTGGCTGGAATACCTGGCACCTCCCCATGGTGGGGGGAGCTTTCAGTCCTGTGGTAGAAGACCTCAAAAAATGGCTCTGGGGGCACTTTGAGGGTCTTTGATAATTTATGACCACTTCTAGATCATGACAGGTGCCTCTTCATGTCTGAACAGTTATGCCACATCAGATCTTCCCCGATGGAGGGGGGGTGAAATTTTACAACTGAGCAGAGTTGGATAAGAGACAATTACCATGATGAAAGGCACCATCCTGCCTTGCAGGATTTGCCTCTTATCAGCCTCAAAGCCCAGCTTCACCATAGCACCTTTGCGTCTTCACAGTAGTTTGAAGTTTCAGTCTCTCACAGTATCTCAATCTATTTTATTGTAGCACTACTTCCAAGAGAGGTAACATGTTGCTATGAGATCAGCTATTTGTCAGCTCCTCTATGACAATCTTATTTGTGGAGGAGATTCTGGGAGATTTCCAATACTATGGGAGTAACAATGACTCCTACTGATTTTTCCTGGTACAAATACTTCTAGGATTGCCCACCAGCAATAGCACAGTCTGAGCTTGCCAGAGCAAGTACATGGTACAGTTCTAGGTACATGGAGCAGTCAGGCACTTATCTTCTGGTGCCACAGACAGTTTTTCCTGAGACCACTGCCACCTTCACTTTGAGAAATTCAGAAGTACCTCATTACTCAAAGATAACACATTGTCAAGGCAATATTGTTGAGCTATGTACCTACTACCATCCACATGAACACATCTCTTAATGTACACTTGCATCTTGAAGTGCTTCATTCCTTATGTAATAATTGAACAGATTTTGGGCCAGACTGAGATGCTGATGATGCAAGATGCCTTTACTACAGATTCTTCATACAATTTATTGCTGTGCAATCTAAATATCAGTGTGGCCGTATTCTGAAAACAATGGTATGCATGAGGCTTTTCTGTTGGTATTTCCCTACTTGTGTGTCTGTTTCAATTTGCAAACCCAATGATCTCTTGAAATATTTTTATTTGAATGTTTTGTATCAAAAATGCAAAAAAAATGGAAGTACAGACAGCTACTTTCTAAATCTGTTTAGCTGCTTCCTGAACACATGCTTTACTAAAACCTGTGGTGATATAGGCACACACATACTCCATTTGCACATTGGTTTTGTTTGTGAGCTTTTTCTTTTATTTTCTTCTGACTCTTGAAATTCTCTGTGTTAAGTATTGCAATATATAGCATAATACAAGAGAAAAAAGCAACACTGTGTGTTTTTAGTATGCTCAGAAACTGTAGATAAGAGAGTATAAAGAAAGAAAAACAGGCAATTTTCAGCCCAGAGACCCACATTAAAAAATTTGGAATGACAACCATAAGGTCATAAATGTCCTAGTGAAATCAAGGCAAGTGACAATGACAGCAGTTTCAAAATTCAACAAAATCTTGGAGATTTTTTTTAATTATTTGGGCTATTATATATCCACATGGATTATATTCAGCTTTTGATGATAATATTTTGGGTAAATAAAGGTAACTTTAAATCTAATAAATTTGGTCTTTTGACTTTTTTTTTTTACATACAACCATGTGTTTAACAATTTAACATTAAATAGCTTCAATAACGTATATCTAGAGCAGCTAGCTGTCATATATCAGAACATAAAGAGTCATCACATCAGGATGCTTCTGGTGGTACTCTGCTGAGAACAGCTGAATGCTACCATGAAACATTTTAATTACTGTTCCGGAACAAAAAAAGACCTTAAACATACTTCTGACAAAACTTGGAGACTGGTGATAATAACATATAACAACAAAACAGTCTTGTTGAATCACTTAGATCACACAGCAGGCTGAAGATATTCAAGAAAATAATGTTTTATACATCTATAAAGAAGAATTGCAGTCCTTAGTCATGGAAAGGGGAATCCTGAAAAGGATTTACAAGAGAAAACCAGTTCACAGTAACCTCAGTGTAACCAGACACTTGTCTGTAAACAAAGAAGTGGGGACTTAATCTCTCAGGGTGATGTGGCTGACTGCGTTTTTGGAATACTACATATTCTACTGCTGTTCATGTTTAACAAATTGGAGAAGACAGAGGAAAGAATAAGAAATAACTGAGTGCTGAGAAAATGCCTTAGAGGAAGAGACTTAAAAACTTAATCTGTTTAGCATGTCAAGAAGAAGATTGAAGGGTGGCTTGGCACCACACATAAGTATTTCCTTGAGGAGCAGATACCTGGCATTAAAGATCTTTCTACCTCAGCAAAGAAAGGCTTTAATAAACCATAATAACTGGAATCCAGACACAGTCAAGGTAGAAAGAGGACATGAATTTTTAAAAGGAAGGGTGTTTGCGCACTGACTCAAACTGGTGGAAAGAGACAGAATCTAACAGTTGATTTTTGGTACAAGACCAAATGTCCTTTTATAAAATAAACAGTTGGCATCAACTGGCTAAAATTCAATGGCAGATATGACACAAAATGGTAGATGACACGTAATGCTCCCTTCTGGCCTTAAACACAAGTGAAAAACACCTTCCCCAAAACCTTGATGAATATTAAACATCAGAACTACAAAGTAAAATGGCATCTGCATTCACTAGTGTGTTTCAGAGTAGACACTAATAATTAGTTTCATTAGTAGATGCTAATCATATGCATCTACTTCTTTTAGTGTTGAACTCTAAAATCAGAAGTCTGAGTAGAGCATTATGGCAAAAAAGCTTCTTAATTCATGTAGTATAATCAACTCAAACAATGGTATATAAATTAAATTAGAGTCCTGATGTGGTGAGGACAAAATCTAACCACCAATAGAACAATGCAGTGAAATATAGTTCTGCTTCTGTCCCAACAAGTGCAAGTCACTTGTATCCTTCATCAAGTTAGCAAGCAGATAACCAATAGATGATGTTTCACCAACACATATTCCGTTGTCTAGTGATATGGTTGCTGCTACTCCTTATGCACATCCCGTCTGCTAGACCACAAAATATTTTTTCATCAGAAGAATCTAGTGTATGTAAAGGGCCAAGTCCTTTGAAAAGGAACTTCATGCAGCTATTTGAGAGCCCAGAAATATTTAACAGATCATGAGTGAGTGTACTATGGTGCAGACAGGTCTTCTGTATCAGAAGGCTGGCATCACAATGCCTTGCTCCCACCTAACCTGACATGTTATATACTCTTCACCACTTAAGAGTATGCCAAATTTACTAATGTTAATCAATCAAAACTATCCAAAACTTTAGTTTAAAGGAAGTAAATTGATTTCAGTCCTTCTTCTTCCTTAGAAAAATTAAATCTGTGCTGAACTTTTGACTCTGGTTTCCATTAATGTGTTAAAATGTAAGAGTTAATTCAACTACTTGTATGATTTAGCCGTATAAACCATAAGGAAATCAACATCCTTAACAACCCCCTTTTTTTTAGTAGACAATAAACCCTAACTGAGTATCTTACTTTATACTATACTATAGTAATAGTACAGGGAGTACTAGAGAAGAATATCTGGAAATATCTGCCAACCATAAGAAAAACGAGGAGAGTTTGATTTAAATATTAATTAATACAAAACAACCTTAAGTTCAATTACATATTTTTTTTAAGATTGAAGGTTAATTCTATGAATAGAATGCACTATATTTTGCAGAGAAAATAATGTAACAAATTAACAAAAGTCAAAATTCATATGGTGATACTTTTCTCTGTGGCCAAATCTAAAATCTCAGGTGGCAGTACATCCTAATACCTAGAAAAAGATGTTTCATTAATAGATTTGTCTGGTTTAATGTTGAGGCTTCTGGACATAAAAAAAAAATTGCTTGCTAGTGGCTATAATAGATTTTAAACTGTGTAAAATTAACAACAATATTTTTGGATAGCTATTAATCACTACATCATAGTAATCCTGACTGAAGAATAGAACTGATACCATCTAGTTAAGAACAAGTCCTGCACAGAAAAAGAAAATTTAAAGAATTGCAGCATTAGCATCTCCAAGACAAAACATTAATGCAAGAACTTACTATTCCTCATTAGGATTTTATTTTACATAATGTCTTGGTAGGAATTGAGTTTATTTTAATGACTTCTGAAACATTTCACTGAAGCATTTGTTGCATCTGAGTTTAAAGTACAAGCTGACAGTTTTTAAAGGAATTACTTAAAAGTATATACAGTAAAAGTTTATTCCTGTGTCTGTATAGCGAGGTTCAGAACATTTCAGTTTCAGAAGGAAGTGCAAGACTTCATAAGTAGATTTTGATAAGACACTCCATGACCAGAATTAAAGGTTTCATAATCAATATCTAAATTACATGTTGATGACTAAGCTTAAAGACTTCACAGTTCAGAAACTGATGCGGGGAATTCACCCTTGGGAATAAGTTGAGACATTGCTTAGTTTGTTTCTAGAGGTAATTACTATTAACTTAGGGTTTTTCTTAGCAATGCCTCAAGGGCAAATGAGTAAATCAAGTGTGTTTTGATAATTTGCATACAAGGTACCTTTTTAATTGTATTTAAGCATAAAGCCAAGGCACTTGAATGCTGCTCGGGTAATTGATCTCCAAAGTGCATCACCTATGTTCTCTCTTCTACATATTTCAAGTTGACATAGATGGCTTACGAGAAGCATTTTTCTTCTCCCACTTCCCTTTTGGGGCAGTTACACGATATTAGCAATGTAGCAAAGGAGAAATCCCTGTGCTCCACCAAGTCCAAAGGCAATGTCCTTATGTAAGCCTCACAGGCTCTGGATGAAGAGAAGAAGTTGATTCCCCTTTCTTTCTGCATACATCTGCATAATTTCTGGGCCCCTTGTGAGGTAATATACATCTGTTTTGCAAGAAAACCATCCTTCCTGGCTTAACGGCATCTTTGAAGGTACTTGCCAGTGGCAAAAGCCGTTGCAGCTCTTAAAGAATAATCACAGTGATCACTGCAATTACCAGTAAGCATGCTGGGGCTCTAGCAAGGCTGCTTCTGGATTGTTGAGCCTTCACTATAAAGTTGTATAACCCTTATTTCTACATTAATAAAGATACTGCTGACTCAGGACTGTACAACATCTTTGCCTGTGAAACGAAGCACACATACTGTGATGGTTCAACCATTGGCTTGTTATAGAAGTTAAAATGGGAATCACTTGTGCCTAAAACAAATGCATTGATCCCTTTGAATGCACATTACAGAAGGCACATGTGTAATGAATAAGATAAAAAAAAATCTCACTTCCATGAACTATCTTGAAAGACATCTAAAAGAGGTAGATTTTGCTTTAGAGCAGTTTAATGCTGTCCTCTTACTGCCCAACCTTTAGTACTATACTGAATTTTCCCTTTATGTAGATGCAATAGAGATAATAATTATTATTTTGAGGTACTTCTGGCTTTATTAAAATGTAATAGTGTGTATGTAATTAAATAAGACTTTGTATAGTTCCTTTCTTTTATGGTTACTATGGAAGATACTGTAACTGAATCATGATAAAATAAAAAATTCTATATTTATTACAATGATCAGTGATAGGGAAACTAGTGTTTTTAGTGGCTTACTGATCATACAAATGCTTTACTAATTTTATAAAACAACCCCTACTAAAGAGAAAAGAAAAAGATTTTTTTAGCTTATATCTGCAAATATGACAATGCAATACTTTTAAGATTTGTATAAAGTTAATTTCAACTAGGTTACACTGTGAGTTTATAATTCCTCTAGCTAAATCATTATTGGTTCCTGGCCTGCATACTGTGAATATATACTGAAGGCAGACAAATGTCACAACATGAATTAAAGTACTGATCTGAGCAATAGACATCTAGAGTTCTAAGGGTATTAACTCATTTCTAAATGAAGTGTAGTTTGCAAATCTATTGCATTAAATAGAAAAATCAAAACAAACCTGACCATTGCATCCAGGGATAAACCTTTCAACTTGAGTGTGTTTCTATCCCCTTGTTCTTCTGCTTTGGAGACAGCATAGGCAGAGCTGTCTTATACATCTGGTCATGGAAACTTTAAGTCTGTATAAACCTGTGAGTAACTAGTTCTCATTATGAATGCCAATGTGTAGAATCAAGTGTAGTATCAATGTGTAGTATCAAGTAGCAAGTGCTGTAAATCACAGCCCTGAATGGTGTATATTAACACCCAACAGCAGGCAAGCTCTCATAAGTCTTTTAATATAACTGCTGGGGTGAAAATGTGTTCAACTGCCATGTCTTTTAAAAACAGTACAGACTACAGTTGTTAATGGCAAAACACAAAAGAACACAAGTATCTCCACCTGTGAGGTCAGGACATAGATGCTCATTGAGTAACATCTTTGATAACTCAAAGGCAGCCCTGAGTGTGGAAAGCTCTTTCTTTACAAGTGTACGAGATAGGTTGCCAGTCTGCTAAGTACCTTTATCTGTTACATATTGTTGCCCAATAAATCCTTTATATTCGTGAAATAATATGAGAACTTCCTTGTAGATGAGAAAGTTTCAGTCCCAAGAAGGCTTTTATTTGCTTCACTTGACTTCTATGGCAAGTTTCAGATCCTTTCCAGTGACAAGTGATTGCTCCTAGAGTTGAGCCCTGTCTGTTTTTGCTTTTTTTAAATTTATTTTTGCCCTTAGTTTTTGCATTTCTAGATTAGCATTAAGACAATCAGAGATTTCTCTGCATCCAGGTTTTGATTTTCTCACTCAGCCCTATGATAGCATGGTGCTACCAAGGAAAGGTCTCTTACTTCAACATTTGCAGAAATACAAACTGTGATTGTCAACAACCCTGATAACACCATTTTCCAGGTATCTAATTATGTCAAATACATAATTTTGAACTGGATGTATTATACAACTGGCTTTCTACTTAAAATAATGACTATATGTGACCTTGAGATTAGCTCAGTTGGCTGGAGTCTGGTACTAACACCACCAAAGTTGTGGGTTTGATCCCTGTATGGGCCATTCACTTAAGAGTTGAAATTGATGATCCTTAGGGGTCCTGTCCAACTCAGGAGATTCTGTGATATGCTTAGAAATGAAATAATTCTTTTTTTTTTAAGTCATCCACAGTGCTGTTCCTATTCAATGCTGCTGTTGTCATGGTTTCGCTAACTGTGGTGTTTTGGATTAACCCCCGTAGGCAGCTCAGCACCACGCAGCTGCTTGCTCAGCATCCTACTCCCAGTGGCATGGGAGAGAGAATCAGAAGGGTAAAAGTGAGAAAAGCCGTGGGTTGAGATAGGGACAGTTTCATAAGTAAAGCAAAAGCTGCGTGCTGAGAAAAGCAAAATAAGGAATTCATTCACTACTTAATATCAGCAGGCAGATGTTTATCCATTTCAAGGAGAGCAGCACTTTATCACATAAAACAGTCACTTGGGAAGACAAATGCTGTAACTCTAAGTGTGTCTCCTTCCTCCCTCTTTCTTCAGCTTTCATTGCTGAACATGGTGTCACATGGTATGGGATATTCTTTTCCTCATCTGAGTTCAACTTCTTGGACACCCCCAGCCTACTTCCTGGCAGGGCAATGTGAGAAGCAGAAAGGGCTAGAGGAACTAAGATGCTGGTAAAATCATTTTATTTGTCCTCCTTAGAACTGTGGTTCAGCCTTCATAAGATGCTAGGTAGCAAGTCTTTGCTGTTTCATCTGCAAAGCCTTAAGAACTGCTGTAAGAACATGGAGTAAAACACAAAGCTCATGAACATTTCAGCAGAAAAATATATACAAATTGGACCTTGTTATCAGACAAATATTTATGGCATCACTTACTGCAATCTGGGTTCTTGACTGCTCCCTATAAAACTAGGAAATGACTATACACAACCACCTTCCCTTGGCTAATTTAAAATAAAAATTGCACACTACGTTTGAAAGGCTTTAAAAAATAAGAATCTGATCTGCACTTGATGCGAACTGTGAAGCAGTTGAGTTATGCAAGCTATCAGTTTACATCTGCCCAAACAAGTTAAAGCAATATTTACAGCTAACGTTAAGCGCAGCCTGCAAGAACTGCACCTGTATCAGCAGGAGGTTAGAAACAAGAGCTGCTGAGCCTTTCTCTGAACAGGGGTTAATGCAGACACATCACCATACCTGTCAGATCATTATATACAAGGAACAAAACTTTCTTCCTGACTCTCCGGAAAAAATCCAATTTTGTAAATACCTTCTCTAACAGACAGAAGCCTCAATTTAAAGATGAAGGGTTTGTGGAAACAGTATGGCTTAAGAAGTTCCTGCCTTGGCGAACTGTCACTGACCCCTTTGTTCAGGGTTCGCTGGATTCCCCTGTGGACTGAGGGCAGCTTAGAACATAAGCATATATAGACAAAAAAAGGAGGGAGGGAGGAAGAGGCTCCAGTGTTTAAAGAGAGCACTTTGGTCTAGGCTGAACCTGGCCATGCAATCACTTGGTTTGACACAGCTGACAACCTAGCAAGTTGCAGGAGTAACAACAAGAGCAGGCACAGTGACGGTTTGGAGGGTGACAGGAGCTCTTAAAATCACTGGAGCCATTGGAGCCATTCATCCAAAACTGAAAGCATTATTTTCATATAACAAGGTGTAAATAACAAGTGAAAAACTCAAGAGAAGCTCAAGAGAAAAGCTTCCTACCATTTAAAGATAGGACATAAGGAAATAAAAGAAGGATAAATAAAATTGCATTAACAGCATCTGATTTTAAAGTTAACTAAAATTAAAATAACCTCATCTTATCATCCAAAATGAGCCATGCTATTGTTACAAGACAGACAATTAAAAGTTAATAAAAGACATGCTTTATTTACCTGTAAATGTAGTTAATCCATTGTAGAATCTACATATTTCTTTATAAATATAAAGATTCTATAGGCAACTTCAGAATTCACCATAAGATTGTCTGCAGTTACATTAGAGAAAATGAAAATAATCCATTGACATTTTCATGCTTCAGGACATGTGCAACCACTGACTGGGGGGAATTGAAAAGAAGCTTCTAAAAATAGGTTACCACATTGTTCTTGCTTTTTACTCCAACTTACACTGTTTTTTGTCAGGCGGAATGTATTGGATTAGAGTGATCAGTGTTCTCATCTACAGCATATGTGTGATTTCTACTGAACAGACTTGCCTGATTTTGTGTTATGGGTACAACATTGCTAATAATTAATGTTGATTCCCCTAGTCGAAGTGATAAAAAGACTATGCACTACAGCAGTAGGCACAGAAATGTATCACCAGTGTCCTAGAACACTTAGCATGTTGTAGTATACAATTTGAGAACGTTTTGGTTGTCTTCATGGACTGAAGTTGAGGCCAAGTTCTGTTTCAGCTGAAGTTAGCATGAGTCTTTCCACTGAGATAAGCATGAGCTTACCCGTACTCTACACCAACCCATAAATGTCACACAATGATTTTGTATATGGCTTCCTATATGACTTATTAATATGGATCTACTTATATCTAAAGAGACTATTTAAAAGTGCACGAAAATCTGTGGAAGTTAAACTGTTGACCATTTAGGATCATAATTAAATAACAGGTATTGCAATGGTTGGGGAGCAAAAATTTGCATAATGACATTTTCCTACAGGTTTTCCTAAGAACACAGCTATGATTTCAGCCACCAATGTTATAGGCTACTTGTCTTGAAGGAAACCTAGCAACTCTGAGTACTACTTTAGAGAAATGTGTGTAAAACCTGACATAATCCAGAAAGGGCCATGCAATAAATGGCTGCCTTTGGTAAGGAACAAGTTTTCCGGAAAGTGCTAAAACTAAATTAAGGACATAAAGAAATCAAGTGCATGAACAAAAATCAGAATTTGGAGGAAAATGCACCTAACAATAAAGGGGACATACAAAGTAGAGCATTCTAAACAATCAACAAGTAATGAAGTCTATATTTCAGTGCAAGACATATTGAATGTATTGCCAGACTGTATCAGTTTTTCAAAAACTCAGGCAAATTGTGTGCAAATTTTAATGAATTGAAGTGTAGGCACTGATATCATCTACCTAATAAAGGGCCTTATGCAAGTCAAAAGAAATCTTACTGTCTTAGGGAGTGTCTAAGAAATGTTTCTTCTGGTAGTTTGCAGTGATGTGCAAACATGTCAGCATATGGACATAATAAACCCCTCATGTGTGTGCATAGGTATGCAGGTATGTTAAGTCAGCAAATTAATTGCATTCTTCATCTCTGTTGCTGAAATTTTGGCAAGTCTAACAAAGATGGGTAAAAGTAAACCCAAATATTTTTCATGTGGACAGCTTAGAGGTGGAAAAGCTTTACCTTTATGCAGTATCTGAGATCTGAAACTTAAATAACTAAAATATTTTGAGAAAGATTTTATGGGATTTCTTTAGCTTTCTTTTCCTCCCCTATGTGCACTGAACTTGAATTTCAGGACTGCTGAGTGATGCCATTTAACTTAATAAAATTAGCTGGGGGGTCTTTGAAATTTTATGGCTTGTACTTCTGCAGCATAAGAAATCAAAATGCAGTATTCCCAGTCCTTGTCAGGAGTTCCCAGAGGAAGGAATTATTTTTTGCCTAAGTACTAGAATGTTTAGGTTGTGGGTAGAAAGACACAGGGAGCATCAAGCTAAAGTTTGTGAAAATGTTAAGACTCGTCTGATGTTTCATACTTTGAAGAGAACCTTGCCTTTGCTGAAGACAGAAGCTGCAACGAAAGATGACAAATTGTTCAGAAGTGCTTTGAATGGAACTTTAACACTAATCATAGCAAAGGCCAGGCAGAGACCCAGGCACTAAAATGTCTGTTAAAGAGGCGCAGCAGGAACTAAGGATGTTTTGAATCAAAACTGATTGCTAGAGCAAAGAAGTTAGTCTTCTTGCTGTGTAGTTTCTGTTGTTCTTTTTGTTAGGATTTTGTCTTTGTTTCTACTGTACTGATGACTTGAATGCCTTTAAATGTTTCTTCAATAATTTCAAGTAATATATCCTCAAAATCATTGGAAAGGACAAAGGAACAAAGTCTGTAACTTCTGTTTTAATACATATAAGCTATACATCCCATGCAGATTAATTTTTCCTTTTCCAATTTCTGTTGATTTTTGCTTTGAGTGTTTGAATAATCAGTGTAATTTTGCAAGAAAATTACTCTTATAATTAGGAATTAGAAGGGACCTCTGCAGTCTAGTCCTGAGATATCACAGCTCAGTATAGTTTTCCTTAGACTGACTGCACTACTTTTAACAATTTTCATGGCTCCTTATGCTCCAATTGCAGCCTCATTCATTCAGATCATCACTTCTACAGTACTTAAGCCTTCTAATTTTTCAATGAATTTTGTTGTGACCTGTTTAAAACCCCTGTTCTCCACTAGCATCACCATTTAGTTCAAAGAGTTCTCCCTCTCAATATATATCCTTGTCCCTGATTTTTATTTATGGAGAGAAATTTTATCTTGGACCCTGTTTCACTGAACTGAGTAGACTTCTAGTTCTCCCTTCCGTCGCTACTGGAAATGCCTGTTCCAATGCATCAGGTAGCCATGTCTTCTTCTGTCCCTCCTTTCTGCACAGCCATATGTCAGAAGTAGTTCAGACATCCTGTGCCCATCTAGTAGATGAAGCACAGCTACACCACTCAACCACTTCTCCACTGCAGTTATTTCTCTCTAATGAGATAGAGGTCAAAGCAAGATTTAATATTGATGTGCATTAATGTGCATGCTGTACCACTGACTTCCATCCAATCTTTTAGCGCATTCAGTACAATATTTCCTCTGTTTTCTGCACTGACACCATTTCCCTTCTTAGTGACATCTGCAAGTTTCATCAGGAATCTTCCAACTTTCCTGTGAGGATGGTTTAAAAACAGTCAAACTGTTCACTAACATCAGTTATGAGCATAGAGAGTCACGTTACATGTGCTGACATACTAAAAATCCTTGCTACCAAATCAGACACTTCATTAGTTCATTACTGTGGGAGTTTTTTTCCATTGAATTTCCTAGTTTGCTGGTTCCTCAAAATATCAGTGCATTAGAATCTTGGAGAATGATTTTGACTTGAATTGGCAATGGAATTTTCTCTATCCTCATTTCTAATAGTCTAGCTTTCTAGTTTATTCACCATTTTCCCTTGTTAGAAAAAACTGAGATGAAGATTTCATTTTGTCTTTTGGACTGTATCAATATCACCTGACCTGCTAATGACCACTCTTTCCTCATTCTGTTTTTATGTGTGTAGCTTGTTTTTCATATGTAGAATGTTTAATGTTTACTATTGATTTTAATATTGTGAGATCAAACTCAGCCCTACTTTAGGCTATATTTATTTTATCCCTGCAGTTCTTGATCTGTAACATTCAGCTTTTTTTTTTTTTTTTTAATGAAGCTTTTCATCCCCCTTTTAAAAAATTCATTCTTTAATCCTAACACACCCTGAGGAGGGATTTTGAATCTATTTGAATTTCTGATAACAATTTTACCTTGCTAAGAAATCAGGTTTCTTTGATTTCAAGGAATTCTGAACCTATTCTAAATTCAAGCCCTTAAGCTCTTTGTTCAGATACTTTTACTAACCAGTTCTCGTCACTGATCAAATTTGAACATATGAAATTAAAAAATTTACCACATAACTCTATCAACCTTCTATGTAACAGAAATAAAGTTTTGATTTTTGATAATGGTTTCCCCCCACCCTTCTCTCATGCCCATGACTACCATTTTGATCATATTCTAACATCTTAGTGAAATCACTTCTGCCATCATTTTTCATTACTGATTAGCTGAGGAAAATTTTGTCAGCTATGAGATTCCAGAATATACAGACCTGTAACTACTTTGTCAGGTCTATCATTAGGAGGCTAAGGTCCTCAATACTGACATAGTCTCTGTACTTATTCTCCTACTTTATTTCTGCATAATTTTTTTCTATCCAGATCTGATCCAGGGACTCTATTACAGTACTACCCCGATACAATCTGGTTTATTAACCTTTCCTAAATTGAATTTTGTCATGAAGCAGATTTTAGTTTTTCCTGGCTCTCTCTTCTTTTTTTTCTTTGCATCTGATACAGAACCCCATGCAGTGGTATTCAGCATCTTTACTTTCATGTCTGTCTTTCCACAGTGATTTGTGCCTGGCAGCAGCTGTGCTCTGCCATGATTGCCATATTAATAACTGCTTTTAGGTTCTACACTAGTAATTCGAGTGGCACTATTTGATGTCTAAGTCCTGAACTGAGCATGAGTCATTCAACAACTGCTTGCCGTTTTGTTGTCCCATCCAAGCTTTCACTGTTTACAATACTTACCTGCAGTTCTCCCCTCTAACTATACATCTTTCCGATACCTGATCCTCTTTTACTTGCTGCTGCACCCTCATTTATCAGTGCTTCTCTGTATGTTTTATAGTCATGTGTAAAGTTAAATACACATCTCTCAAAATTCTTAATTTTTTAATGCTTTTCTTGCCAGTTCAGATCAACCTCAGCCCAAATAATGTTATTTCCCTAGGTTGTGAGGTAAGCAATCCCTTCTCTACTCACATTTCCAAGTTCTTGAGGTTTCTTCAACCAATTCTTGAAGATTTATTAGTGTTGGAGCCATTTGTTCATCTTCCTTGTTGTGTTTTCCTTTCCTCCCACAGGTCAAAAAGATTTCACTGAAGATGAAAAGTTTACACTGCTTTAACTATCTTCCCTGCCTGACCCCAATGGACATTTTCCATCTGTTCAGGTAGTTCTAATAGGTGTTATTTTCTGAAATTTGCTGGATGATAACTCGCAACAAAAATTCTGGTGCTATATTTTATATCTGTTCTTGGCATTCCAGCTAGTGACAAACAGACCTGTGTTTTGGTAGGAATTGAGAAATCTTTTCCCTTCTCTGCTGTGATCAAAGAGAGGCATTTTCTATCCAGCTCTCAGCTGATGCCTTACAATGCAAAGCCTTCTACTGGCAGAAACACAGCAAAATTAGTCCCTGGCAGAACAAGGTGTGCTCTTTTGTCACTAGACACAAGTCCCTTTCATATTCCCACTTTCAGCTTTCAAATCCATATCACAACAAGAGATTAAAGCTCATTAAAGGCAATGAGAAACTTTGCCATATTTTCAATAAGGGATCAAGTCCATACCATCTGTAGTGCTTAGTGTTTTCCTGCAAATATACTTTGCTTTTCAGTGTATTGTCTTTCAGATTCTTTCAATGTTTTCATTATGAGAGAGGGTCTGACTATATAATTTATGTCTCTATTTTCTTTTTTGTTCAACATATGTCTTACATGCCCTTTTGGTTCACCTCTTGTCTAAACTCATCCTATGAAATAATTTTTAAAAGAAAATTTAAAAGCCTGTACATTTCTTTTCAGCTATCACAGAATCACAGGATGAAAGCAAAGTTGATGAAAGCATTTAATAGACATTTCTAACAGCTGTTATGACTGGCAGAGACATAAGTATTGTTCACTACATCCTTAATCTTTCTTTTTATTCCTCCAGATTTGTCTAGCTTGATTACTTATTTGCAGTAAGTAATGTCTTCCAAAAATAGGCAATTCCTGAACAGATCAAATACTTCAATCATACACAGGAGTGACACAGGTTTCTCATCTGGTCATTATAAGTTTATAGACTGCAACTAGCTAATTTTACTTTTTGGCTTGCTGCTACAAAACCACCACCACCAACAACAAAAAATGAACTAAAAAACAACAACAAAAATAAATTTTCCATTTCACAATCTAAGACTTTCAAGATATAAAGATTATATATATATATATATAAACTCTAAGACCACTGGTTAAGCAGTATGAAGACAGTATGTCAAGCAAAGAGCTTCAGTCTTTACATAACATTGGAGGTATCAGGGAGCTCTTTAACTAGAGTTAGCATAGGGTACAGGAGCATTCAACAGACATAAATTTCTCTCCTAACTTTTTCCCAAACTGAGTTAACCTAAAGAAATTATATTAAGGAACTATCCAAACACCAAATATTCAAGTAAAATGTTCTTTCTAAGAAGTTAAAGAACTATTACTGAAGACAATATCAGACACAATCTGTGATGGGGTATAAAAGTCTCTGTAGTGACCAGTGATGAGACCTGAGAAGCGTTTGGATGATACTCTCAGGCACATGGTGGACTCTTGGGGATAGCCCTGTGTAGGGCTAAGGGTTAGACTCGGTGATCCTTGTGAGTCCCTTCTAACTCAACATATTCTGTGATTCTGTGAAGTCTTAGTGAAACTACCCAGACTCCCAGAATCTAAGAATTTGCTCCTGAGGTTGCAGATTTATCCCACCTAAGATCTGATTCTGTTCTGATCACCACTCTTTTCATCATGTCTTTTGGCCAAGTATTTTTTGTTTAAAGGTACAGTTAACATATTTTTTTGCCATCCTTGCTCCAAATTGGAAGGTATAGAAACTTGTTTTAGGCTGAAGTTTTCAGCTGTTCCCATCATTAACTGACATGTCGCTTCACCAATTAAAGCAAAGCCAAAGACAGATTTAAAAAAAACAAAGCAAACCAACAGGGAAAACAAACAAAAAGCGCCCACAATTTACTTTAGGCAATGTTTCTAAATTTTAGCACAGGATAAAGATTTTAAAGAGTCTCAGAAAAAAAAAAAAAAAAAGGTGTGTTCTCAATGAAACAGTTGCAAGTGATATCTATTAACCCCAGCACCCGTTTTAGAGAACTGAAATTTCAACACAGAGACTAAGGCAAGCCACTGTCCTGGAATGGAATATAGCCACCTAGCAAGCTGAGCAAGAAGCTACCGAGTTAATAAGAAATTCTGGGCACAAGAACTGTTATTCAAATTCCCTTGGGCAACTTATTTCAAAGTACTAAAAAGATTCCTTACCCTCCTCCTCCTTCCCTCCTCAGATTTGACTGGGGTGGTGTTTTACACCTCCAATTCCCCAGTGCCTGTGTCACTGGAGAGGCTTCTACTCCCCCTCCTAACAGTCCCAGGGAAGCAAAGGACTAAGTCTCAGTTTCATTCACTGAAGGGACAAAAGCCACTTTCCCAGGAATTCCCTAGGTGCCAGGTGAAAGTCTCTTTCAGGGTGCAGAAGGGAAAAAACTTGTTGGCTTTCAAGTCCTTACCACTTTCCCTGAGTTCTTTTTCAACTGGTAAAAATGTACTGGTCTTGCATCCATTAGGAGCTGTGAGTGGCTGTGATCTTCTGTCTTCAGCATCAAGTGAGTGAGTTACTAGGCATTTCTGCTGGTGAGCACAATGCTTGTACTCACTGGCTTTTGTTTCTTTATCTTGGTGTCCAATAGCTCCAACTTGTTCTTTGTTTTCTTGCCAGCATCTTTTACTGGCTTCAATCTATTTTTTGGTTCAGTCTGTCCCTCACTTTCTTCAGGAAGTCTCCTTTGCTAGTTTTAGGCAGTCTTTCTGTTCTGATCTAGGTGTCGTAGAAGCCAAATGTAGATGTACGGTAATATTCATGACCTTCTGAGGAAGATGCTATTAACCCATGCCAATTTTATTCTTCTACCCTTCCTTCACTGTCTCCAAACCCAGACTTTCCTATCTACGTCTCAGCCTTTCCGCTGTTTCTCTGTCTTCTTGTGCTGAGGGAACAGACATTTGAGATTTTTTATTATGCTATTCAAAATGTTAATTATTTAACAACAGCACAATTTAAAATTGTGCTGAATTTAAAAAAAAATGTTTTAGCTTACTTAATAAAATTTTGGAACATACCAATATAACAAAGGCTTATACTGAACATTTAGTTTAGAAAACTTGATTCTCAGCACATTGCTGTAAATAGAATTCATTTTCATCCCCCAAGGGCTGAATCTGATATCTTTTAGGTTTTTAGTGAAACCCAGATATTACTTTGGAGTTTGGCTAGCTTCCTTTCTGTGTCTGTTGATTCAGCAGAGTCCAATTTACAGTGTGGAACTTTAACAAGATCAGCTGTAAGTATAAAACACAAAACCAATATTAGATTACGCAAAATTTCCTCTGCCTATTCTTTCTCTATGTATTCTTTTTTCTGCCACATCCTTTTGGGCTCAAAATCTATGCTAAACTCTCCCAAATTCCTAACTTACATTATCATAGCACTTCTCATTTACAAAGAGAGAGGTTCCAAGACTGCAAAATTCATTGCAGCATGAGCACCAGACAAGATAAATTTTTTTTGTTTCTGAACTTACCACAGATCTAACCAGTACCACCAACTACTATCAGAAAAGAACAGAAGCAATAGCAACAATCAAGGGAAAAAGACAGTGAGAGATATTTTTAAGTACTTTCTTCAGTTCTTAATGTTAGGAAGATTGAACTGTTTTACCACATTCCACTCTTTGAAGAGACGGGTTCCTATATTAACTATATACTATATTTTTAGCAAATAGGTTTTAAAGATTATTATTCTATGTATATTGAAAGTATTCTTTGTGTATGCTATATGAACACCAAAAGTTATTATAATAATGTCTATAAGAATAATCCAGCTCTTCAGAAATAGCATAAACCAGAGACATGCTTATCACTGTAAGAAATTTTCAAAAGTGATCTTGGGTGATTTAATATTTAATTCACTGGCTTTCAAATGTTCATAGTATCATTGTATTTGCCCACATAGCCTTCCTTTATAAGTGGTTTATCCAAGAGCAATTTTCACTTCAAACCTCACATTTTTGAAGCTGAGGAATTTCAAAACACCTAAAGGCTTTGATTCCATGTCCAACTATGCAATTCAACTGTTTACAAACATTTGCTGCCTATAATGTTAAAACTGCAGCTAAAGATGTCTTGGAAAATACCATTCACTAGTACTGTAATTCAACTCTAGATTTGTTTTTTCCTTCCATGAGAAAATGTTTAAAGAAGTTGGTTTGATACATTTCTTAAACAGGAGTAATTGTTTCAGTAGAATATCTAGTATTCTTATGGACCTGATCCTGAAAACATTCATTAAAATACTGCTTTACATGTTTAACTAGGGTGAATCTTTTCCCTTAGTGCATGGGATGGGATCCTATCGTAATTTTCAAGGGAAAGTATGGTTATATCTTAACACTTGCAGGATGTTAGGCATCTTCAACATACACTCTTCTTGGGAGAATTAGGCATAATGCAAATTCAAAAGAAGATGCTGAGTAAACCCATTTCTTTGATGGGTATCTCTATTAGACTTTTTTCCCAATGACTCTGGACAGACATTTGTATAAATGAATAGAACTGTTATATTTCCGTTTCAGTAAGTAAAATGCTTCCAGGAAGCATCAGGCACACTGAGATTGCTTTGCACAGATGGTCTGTTCATGCACTGTAATTGGAAACCTTTGGGATATGTCAGACTTATTGTGCATACAATCATAAGAAAATAAACCCAGAAGGAACCCGGGGAGATCATCTATTCTAGTGTCCTTTATAAAGCAGGATCTATTCCCTGACAGGTGCCTATTTAATTTGGCATTAAGTATTGCCAGTAATGAAGATTCTAGTCTACCTAAGCCATGCATTTCAGGGCTTTGCAGTTCTGCTACATAAAAAAATAAAAACCAGTGTCTGACAGGACACTTTCTGCTGCCATTTAAGGCCATTCCTTTTCATCCTGTTTACCACAGACATGGAAAACAGTTCTTTGTCTCTCCTCTGTTGTAGCCTTTATATGATTTAACCCCTTCTCAGTTTTGCAGGCACATATCACCACAGTTTATTAGTAGTGCAGTCAGCTTCAGGGCTTCAGACTGTAGTCTCACTGCACATGTGCAGCACATCTGTGTTTCTTTCCACTCTTCTGAACATTGCTGGATCTGCTTAACTGGATCAGCTACTCTTCTGCAACATCACAGGCAGTGTGAGCGCTCTCAAGAACATCCCCTGTACGGTGTATGTGCACTCAGAATGAGACACGCATGATGGGTGAACACGTGGGGCTTCATAGATTCACAGAAACTACCTGAGGATACAGGGCTGAAATACATCTGGAAATCCCAAGCACACACTTCAAGCTCATCCAAAGCAATCCTGCACAGGAAAAACAGCAGGGGAGAGCCCATGTATGGCAGTTCTATCAATGGGTACCAGGCTAACACTGGCTTTTTTTTTAAGTTCTAGTTATTTAAACATGCAGACACATATCTACTAAACACAACAGTAAACTTGAGATGACAGCTTGAAAATGCAGTCTTAGAAATAGCCATTTGCAGCTTTGCCACAAACATTTAATTAATGCACTCACTAAGGACCTATATTCAGGCCCTGGAAATTATAGGATTATTATCTATATGGGTTTTATCTCTTTGATCTCAAGAGTGAAACTCCTACTTTCTTCTGTATTTCTTGCCCAGTAAGCTGAAATTTAAATGAAACTCCTTTGCACTAGTAAGATAGAGGAATGAAACTCACTATGCGCATGTGCTAATAAACACCGTGGTGGTTATCAGTAACATGGATTTTTGCAACTCCACTGCCATTTTCCAGTATCTCAAGCTGAAAGAGAATGAGTAGGAGTTTTTAATTCAAGAAAGAGGCAAAGGCAATTAACTGAAGCAATTTCAGTTTGAAATCAATGTATTACTGAGGGTATTCACAACTAAATGAAGGGCAATGGTTTAAAATGTTAAAAAAAAACAGGGAGAAATTTTCTTTTCAGTCTTATTAGGGTTTTTTTTTTCTTTCAGAATAATCATGTTTATGTGTGAAACTTTTGAAAAGAAATGATTTTCCATTTCAATAGGGAAAGTATATTTGGAATTACTAGAGTCTAGAGCATATGGAAATGAAGTTTCCCAAGTAGACAGCTGAAAATGTAACATTCAGAGAGCAGCAGAGATCTATACGAGATGGATAGATGCCAGACTCTTGGGAATGTTTCAGGATTATCACTGGAGCCTCAAAAAAACCTGTCAGCATTTGCTGAAAGTATGGAATATGAAAGAAACAAAATATTATGAAACAGAAGCCTAACCAACTTGTAAAATTTCTCCACCTAGGATTCATTGCTCTATATTAAGGATAACCTTTCCCAAAAAAGTTACTGAAGTTCTAGTTTTATGAGACAGAAATAAAACAGCAGAAATGTGATGTGTTCTCTGCAATCAATGAGATATATCACCACTAAACATGTGTCTAGCACTAAAATTGTGCAACAAGATATAAAACAGTTGCTCAAGGTTCCTGGCTAAGTACCACACAAATCAGAGAAGGAAGGTCTATATATAGAAATCTCTTCAATGCCTAGTAAAAGTATGCTGGGAGTTAAAAATCACTTTGAAATGGTAAGCGAGACATGGGAGTTTCTTGGAGACAATGGAGTTTCTTCTTTTTTATCCACCCCTTTAATATTCTTCTCAAATATTCCATCCTCCAGTCCCCCATACCACTCTTAATGCTTTCAGTGTTACAAGGTTGTTAATAATCATTTTATACAAATCTCCATCTTGGGACTCACTTTTGTATAACATTTAGTATTTATGCAATTCTTTTTCAGTCCCCCCAAATTAAAAAAAGGAAAACTTATCAAATACAACTCATCTAATATTCAGTGATATGATGTGATGTGAGATAATCTTTCTGTTTTCATCTGTATTCAGGTGATTTCAGGTCAGACTTTGTTCCTCATGGAACAATTTATTTCCATCTATCATGTAGAAATAAAGAGTGTAATCTCCAGGTTTTATTTGGTACTAGGCAAAATTGGGTTCACCAGGTATTTGGTAGAGTTGTTCGATATGGTTGTCAACAGTTTGGCCAAGGTCTGTGGTCAGAGGGAATTTGGCTCTGTAGCTATGAGTTCAGTGGCAGTATATTACAGGCTACCCAGCCTTTTGCAGGGAAGGTGACCATCACTTTCTCACATACAATAACAGTATCTTCTTACTCAACTGGAGAATTTTGTGGCCATATAGACCCACTCGGGGTGTCTGAAATAAGTGATATCTTGGCACAGCACTTTCTCAATAAAAAAATGAGAAATACTCTGAAAATAGAAGGACATAAATCCAGAGGCTGGGATACCCCACTTCACACCACTTTAGGCAAAAACTATGGTATTGGAGTCCTTCAGAATGGTGGTGGCCGCTAATTCCATCTTTTATCTGCCATTTTCCAAAACAGGCAGCAAAAATAGCTACTTAAGCCTACTGAGCGACCCCAGCTGAGAGGGGGGAAGTGGGAAAAGGGAGACAGATTCTGGAAACAGCAGGGAGATGAGCTTCTACAAAGGAGTCTGGTAAGGGAATTGGTGCTTGGCACTGCAATACAGTCTGATCATTGTTCCTGCGCAGCAAAGGGACTTTCAGGAAGTGAATTCATGTTCATGGATTTTATAGCACAATAGTCCCATATGGTTCTTTCTACAAATAGATGGCAGTCCCTAAAGGAAAGAATTGTAGAGCACTTTTTCCCCTCCTTTGCTGATTTACTTGCAAAAAAGGCCCTCAAAATTTTGATTCCTATTCACTATTTAAACACTATTACCTCTCACCTAGTTCTTAGCACAGCATAAGTAATATATCTCTATATCCCCCCTTGCTATTCACAAAGAACAAGAACACAGACTTTCCCTATGAGGGCTGAGTTTTTAAAAATAAACATCTTCTTTAGATACAAAACTAATTCTTTCCAGTGTGAACAGAATTATGAGCATGGACTCAAATTCTATCCTCTGTAAAGTCATTCACATCAGTGGGATTTGCATATGTCTGTCCAGCAGATCTATGTCATCTCCCTGAGCTAGAGACTAGCAGGATACAATGGAGATCAAATACTAAACTTTCAGAACATCTCATGGAAAGTTGGATGTTCAAATGATATTATTTGGATAGACTTTCAGCACATAATTTGTCCATATCTTTGGAGTTCTTGTTCTTCATTATAGCCTTTTGAGCATGACTGTGGACTGAGTACTGACACCAAGCCTGTCAAGACTAAATTCTGTGCTACACCAAAATATCTGTTCTGTAGACCCATACACAAATTCTTTTGGGGTCTCCATCACTAACATTTGATCATAATTAATTGCTGATGGTTAAGTATTAGAAATCATACAAATCTACAGGAAAGAAACTGTGGTAAATTATTTAACTAAAAAGAAAATCTTGGACTTATTTGAAGTTTATAACACTTCTATTTGAAGCTGAAAATAAAATATGAATAAAAATACACCTACAAATACAAAAAGCAATGCAGTACAGGCTCTGCTAGCATGAATATAACAATTTTCCTTGATGTCTCCAAAACTGACAAATTAATCATCAGAAGTTCATCTTGTTTGTCAGAATAAGTTGTAGAATAAAAAAAAAAATCACAAGAGTTTTTAATTGAAAAATTCCATAAAGCCTGTCTCAGACAACAAGAATTTTGTTTTGAATTAGGAAAATTATTTAACATTCATATTTATAGAAAAAAAAGATTTACTATTCTTCAGTACCCAGCAACTTACTTCATATTTCTACAGTGTCTTAATTTCCTTTCTTATTGAACACATTGTGCAAAGAGCAATATATCCAAGTCTTGGAAAGTGTGGAAAAGGGTTTTAAATCTTGTATCTTACACTTTAGCTTGATTCACAGAGATTATAAGGAAGTAGGACAGAGATGATTTGTGTAATTAACACAAGCAAACAGATGTGATTAAGATTCATCCTTGATCCACTTCTTATTTCAGTCAAATTGAACAACTATGTCCTGCAAAACAATGACAGCTGGATAAGAGCACGCTACAGTGCTTTACATATTATCTGCTCTTCCTGCTTCCTGCCCTCACATCGTAACACCAGTTCGATTACTCTTGCTTTACTAGACTACTAAAACTGTTAGAAGCTCCTGCAAAAGGTGTAGGACAGTCTCAGCACAATATGTTCTGTTAAAGATCAAATTTTGCCAAAATCTTATGCTGAAAAACATGGATAATAGTGTAAAAATAATTAACAAATATAGGTCTATATCTATCTTAATTCCAATGAATAATCAAAGAAAATTGATTCAATAAACTAAACTTTCAGAGAGATATCTGAGTTCAGGTCTTCCTGCTGAAAGCTATGATCCCTCCAACATTTCACTTAGATATAATTGACATGGAAATAATCTCTGATTCTTTCAGAGACAAGATATAAAGCTTGTATTTGCACAAGTTACCTGTACTTCATTTTACTAGAGAAAACATATTGAGCATATTGTCACTGATTGTATTGATCAGCTCAATGAGTTATTTTTTAGGGTACCACCAAACAGCAGGATTCTTCAAACCTGGGGTAGGATCTGGCCTTTGTTTTGCATTTCCTTTTTTGTCTGCTCATCAAGTTGCAGCACCTTTAGCTAGAAATGTATTTCAGAAGTTCCCTAAATGCAGTTTAAAGTCTGAAAGGATTGCAGGCTCACAGAGCAGGTATAAACAAGTCTTTCATCCTAGAATTTTCTGAAAGCCTCTAGTCTTCTGAAAACTGGGCTCCTTTAATGCTTCCTTCATCTGCTCTTAGGCTCCACTCTCTCATTTTACTCTTCAGGTACTAGGGAATACTCCAAAACCCTTGTTAATTTTCACATTTTTAAAATCCCCAATCCAACAACATTTTTCCTGAACCTGAACTCTCTTTTCCATCCATCTCCTCCCAGTCCTAAGGATTGTATTACCTAACTTTAGACTTACCAGATTATTATTTTCCTTTCCAAGGCTCCACTCCTAGCAAAACCTTCACCTATACCTCTTTCACTTTTGCCCTTTTCTTTGGGGATGGCTATTGTTTCTCAGAGTTATTTGCTAGTGTTATCAGTAAGTCTCTGTCTGGAATAGTAAGTGAAAAATCAACAAAGAACACAAAGCCGAGCTCTTACAGTGTCAACCTATAACAAGATTACAACAACAACAAAAAAACCAGCCTGCTCTAGAAAGTCTCAGGAAAGAGAAGGAAAAAAGTGAAAGTTCTATAGAAAATACAAAGCTATGGGAGTGTTAGGACATGTATTGATATGATGAAAAAAATAATTTGCAAGCTTGAACTTTCAGTGATTTAGTTAATATGTTCCTCTTAATGCGCAGGAATGATTAGTTCTTCTCTCCAAGTAATATAAAAATGATAAGCATACTACTAATTAGATTCTTAGAATTCAAAGCATAGATAAATATCCAGTGATTTTTTAAATGAAAGAAAGGACATTAGTTACTACTAGTTCCACCTGTCAAATTGTATTCACTTTGATATTAGGAAGAAGGAATTTGCTAGAGTAATGGAAAATGTCCTAAATGCTTTATGAAGCATCCCACAGAAATCAGTGATGAATTTCTTTCTGACTGTACGCTGTTTAAATCATGGAGAATGGGTCAAAGAGATTGGAGGGAATACCTCTAATTATATATTATTTGAGGAATACCTCTAATCTATACATTTTACTCTTTATATGCTCATTATGTTTTAATCAGGAGAAAAATCTCCAAAAGAGCTGCAGGATAAGAGCTAGAATTTTGAGGTAGGTCTACGAAGTTGCTTTTGAAAATTGATGTTAAGGATCAGTGTAATATGCAATATAAAGCAATAACCAAAATGCTTTTACAACACTAGTCGGATCTTTCCTTCCCTCCATCTTCTAGAGTTTCCAATCCTATAATTTTACAGTTATGTAGTGTGATTCAGTGTTGATCACAGAACTGGTTTATGTGTTATATTGTAAGTGATTAATGTTTTTCCTCCCACTTCTGCTACTTCAGAGGACAATGTGCTAGCTAGTGCTTTTCATACAAAATATTGCAGAGCTAAAGATAAATGTCTGCCACAAATATTTCAACTTCAAAAAAACCTCTAACCCAAACTCCAGAGTTTTCTTTTAAGCAAATTATAAGCAGTGTAAAGCTTTTTGGCTGTTGATTCTCTGAAATATGCTGGGTTAAGGTTGCTTTTCCACGAAACACACTGCTACCAGATTTTGGGGAAAAGCACCATACTAAAATCTTGAGGGGACACATGGATCAGAGGATGCAGGCGGATATCGATACTTTCATATGCCAATGATACATGCAAGCTGGATAATATGGAGAAGCACACACAGTGGTTCTAAGAGCCAGCCACTCAGCCTGTTGATGAGAAAATTACTCCAGTCCCTGCATTTGAAAATCTAGTACTGGCTTCTCTGAAATATATACACGTTTCAAAAAGAATAAAGTACTGATTTTCTTAGCAGAGACACAAAGAACTTTTTTGTGACTAATGTAAAGTTAGAAACTAAATTTACAGGTATTTACATTAACAGAGGAATAGAGAATCTGAGAGGTTACGCATCAATAGCTTCTCAAGGTAGATGTGCACAAATTTGGGCTCAAGTTTGCCAATCCAGCTGAGTGCCAAGTTGAATGTTGATTTAGACTCATAGCACCTTTACAAGAACAAACTCCAGTGTGCCTTTACAAATTTATACTCCAACACTACTATTCTGACACAGTTGACTTGTCTGCATCACACATACAGATCTTGCTTGTGTACATATTTTGGCTCCCTGATAGCCACATGTGCTTTCAGTGCAAGGTGCTTGCCTGCTTTGATTCCTGGTGTGAGAAGCATGAGCAGAAAGCCACACTCAGCATCCTTCTGGCACTCCAGGCTTTGACAGTGTTCAAAGGAGAGAAACAAGGAAGACTTTGAATGGTACAATGGCTTTTATAGTCCAAATCCTAGTCAGCTGGACCAAAAATGATTATTTGCAACTGAATCTTGCTCAGACTAAATCCTAACATACAAGGCTACCACATTCATTGCCCTTGTCAGAAAGGCAAAAAAAACTGTTATGGAATTCTGTAAATCAGGCAGCTGAATATTTTTATTCTTTCAGCCTGCATTAATTTTTCAGCTAACCCTTACGATGTAATGGTTTTTATCACTGTTTTCTCTTTTTTTTTTAAAGTCTAATTAGTAGCAGTAATAGCATAATACCAGTCACACTGACTACTTGTCTCATGAAAACTTGATGATTACGTCAGACTAACCAATGCAGTGTAGCTTGTTTGCTATACTTGTTCCAGGCTAGTAGTTTCTTGATGATGCAAGCAAAAATTTTAAAGGGTATTGTCTGATCCACTCAATAATTTTGACTTTCAGCACATTCTTAATATTCTGATAATCTGAATCTTTCTGGTGAGCAAACAGCACTTATTCTTACACCAGTTTTACTTAACAAAAACAACGGGTAATGAAACTGTCATTTAAGCCAATATGCATATGCTAAACTGAGAAACACCTATCAGAGAAGTGATGAGTTTATAGGCACCATTAACCCAAGCTTTATATAGGTTGAAAACCATGGATTTAGAAAGCCATAGGGATCTTTTATTTAAAGGAAAATTTGGAGAAATAGAGCATGATAGTGCATAATCTCCAATGTGCATATACAGCAATACGTAAGCAAACAGTGGGTGGCCTACTGAATAGTAGCAGAGACACAGATGAATGAAAAGAAACTGAGTGCTGTGGTTTCAGTTGGGTGAGTATAGGCTAATACTGCAATGACTTGCTCAGCTTGCTTTCTGCAGTTTAATGATGACTGATCCCTACAGTTAAGAAGCATAATTCAGTTGAAGTATAACACAAGACTATGCAGAGACTATAAAATGCTTGTTCAGATTTCTGCTTCCCTTTGACCTTCATACCTGTTTACAGGTAGTATAACCAGCTCATTATATGATCTTATTTAGACTTTAAAAAACTTACTGTTAGATGACAACTGTAACATACTCAAGGTGCTTCCTGGATCTGAGTGTCTTTTCCACTTAGAAAAAGAGGATCTTCAGGAATAGAACCATTTATGTTGATAAGTAGCTAAACAGAATCTCCACCCAGCATAACAGGGAATAAAACAGCTTCTAAACTTTACTGAGCACTTTTTGCTGCAGTCATTATTATAAACCACAAGTCTAATGTTACAATAAAAAGCCTATCGATGGTTGACCACACTCTTTGCCTCTAAGACTTAAAGTATTTCCAGGGATTGCAAGGAAAAATCTACAGGACGTAATCCTGTCAATCATTCATAATCTTCTAATACTTACAGGAAGTCTGTCTCCTTTGGGATATATATTATAGTGCTAATATCAATGTTTAAAGGTTTTGTATGCAAGTTTATTTCTACTCAGATACCAGCATTACATTCACAAAAAGCATATTCTGAAGTGCCCTTAAGCATTCAGGTATGTTATGGCAAATGCTAACAAATGTTATGATAAATCCTTTAACTCTTATGTCTCATTATAGTCCTTTGAGGCCTATGTTTTTTTGTAAACCCCTATATATGCCTATAAAATTAACATGTGAATTGACCTTTGCAGTATCACTTTTGACTAATTATAGTAAGAATACTTTTTTCCATGCTATTGTGTTGTATAATTATGTTGTTAAGAGAACAAGGAGGTAATGAAATTCCACTTCTTAGATGCTAGTGTTTCTCATATTCCATCTTACAGCATACCTTATGCACACTAAAGACCTCACTTGTCGACATATTATTTACAGCTTGACACTCAGAAGAGCTTCTACTTCCACATTAAGTTGTACTACAGAACTAAAGCTTTAGCTTCCTGGTCATTTTGCAGCTTGGTGGGCCCCCACTGATTTGGTAGGCTCCATAAAAACAGCTGTTCATACACATCTGAAACACTTATTGAGAAGGTGGCAGGTAACATCAAGAGCTGAATTGCTCCTGAACAGAGGACAAGCCAGAAGCTGAGAACAATGGCCAGGTAGGCTCACTAGCAAACAATACAGTCCTTAAGCACTTAAGCAGAGCAAGTTCCACAACAGTAACTGGGGCTACCCACAGTTCAGGGACTGCTGGAAAAGTCATTATAACAAGACAGGTCTGATGTCAAGCCAGGGAGTCAAATCAGCAAAGGTGAGGTGAAGCAAAGATTAGCAGTGTAGAAGGCTAGGCACATACACGCCTAGAATGCACCAAGTGAAAAAAGAAAAGCCAAGGCATGAGATTAAATGCAGTTCTCCAGGCAACGAAAGGAGGGAGTACGGGTAGAGGCACATACAGCTCTTTTGCATACCTTATCTGCTGTCACAGCTGCCTGATGTGGGGCTGGGGCTGTGGGGCTGGGGCACATCAGAGTATGCCTCAGTCCCATGTGGGGATAGCAGAGGTGTTATTGTCTGTCAGTGTGCTCAGGTGGCTTCTCAGGGAAAACTGCAAGCTGAGTGCACTGCTCTTTCCATACACTTTTCCTTGGTTGTGGTGAGTGTGATTCATTTGAGAATACTTTTCTAAATATATTTCTCTTTAAGTTACTCCTATGTAGTGTCTTTGAGCTTGCAGTTCAAATTCCAATTCTCAATATTACAATTCTATATTTATTATAATTATTTGTTTATGTTCTGCAAGTTGGTCTTCTGTTCTTTGATACTCTTATGGTCTGTAACTGGCTGTTCTGCATGGCATTTGTATCAATAGGTACAAATATTTCTGTAAAATAAAACTGATTTCCAGGAAATATCAGAGTTCTGTTTTCTCAACACTCCCATTCTTACACCCTCAAAAATCATGTTCTTCTAAAAATATATGGAAATCCTTTTCTATTGTATTTTGTACACTTGGAGTTTATATTTAAAAGGTCTCTACAGTGAGATCTTGCAACCATCAACAGAAGTTGACAGAATGTGTTTTTTTATTTCAAGTGTATGCTAAAAGTGCTATAAACCACTTGAAATCCACAGTGCAGGGCTCTACAGAAAGATACAGCAACTGCATCAAAACTTCACTGTGGTGTTGTCATGGGAGTTTCATTAAAAAATGTTAATAATTTCATGTATATTTTGTCCAGGTAACTTTTTAAGTGAAATATTCCAGCAATGTGTGATAGCAAAGGATTACCCATATAGTGTTGGCATAATTTTTCCTTTTTTAGGCCTGATTCAGCAGGTAAGTGTCCATTTCCAATCTTCCATATCTTGAAGAAATTTCACCTTGATAATGAAAACAGTATCTTAGATTTACAGTATAGATTCTTATTTCATGGCATCACAACAGTCCTTTCTTTATTTTCTATGTGAGTTTCTGAAATATACTCTTCAGGCATATTTCAGAGGGGCAACAAAATATATTCAGGCTACTCTTTGCCATTTCTTACAAACAGGATGTTTTTTTCTACTCTCATCTTACAAGCCAATTTTGAAGTGATGATGTTATAGTTCAGCAAATGCAGATTTTGAGATGTGAGCTGGGTTCATGACACATAAATTATTTAACTTCAGATGGAGAACAACGCCCATGCAACAATAGAGCTGTGTCTGTTTCCTGAGTTGAAGAACGGTCTTGTCTTCTGTCAGTGTAACAGCAACATGATAGGATTCTTTTATGATCAATGTCTCTGTATCATATTTGCTCAAGTTCTAGGTAAAAAATGAAAATCTTCCCAGCTGCAGCCCTGCATGCTTAGCCTGAGACTTCAGACAAGATATATCCTTTCAGGCTGTCATATTTACTGTCAAAAAAAGCGTCTACAAGGCTAAAGTCTCTCTTTGCAATTATTAGTCTTTTCATTAGGTTGCACAGGTGTAATTGAAGGTAGAATTTGACCCATTTATGGAATTTAGTTAACTCTACTGTTGAAGATCTATGAGATGGGAAATTCTCCCTAGCTTATTATCAACTATCTCAGTCCTATGCCTGTTTTGGCTCTCATATGTTACCAGGTGTAGAGAGTAATAATGTTTTGGTTTTTTTTTCTCTTGAAAAAGTAGGATGGAAATCTGAAAACCCTTGAATAACAAGTCTTGGAAGAAGATGTCATTACACAAATGCTTTACCAGTTAAATGGGTGGAAAACCATGTAACTGAGACTATCCAACACATCCAAATTCCATGAACTACAATGTCCAGCTTTACACAGCACTAACAGCAGAGAATCATACAATAATTTTGGAATGTATAACTATGTAGTTCATGTAAAACCAGGACCCATGGATACACATTGAATTCAAATTATGACTGATTATGAATTTATAGCTAAGGATCTATTTCCCTCTTCACCCCTCTGAAGATATTTCAGCTATAGAACAAGAGTATCTAATTTTGTATTTGCTTAATTTCTTTTTTGATATGTTGCCTAAGATTACAGTAACAGAGGTAATTATTATGGCGTTTAATCAGACGAGAAATAGGAAGCATGTGCATTAGGAGAATGAGTATCCTACAGGCTGGATCACAGACTTAAATTTACAAAACTCAGTTCTGACACACCCTAGTCTTACATCCATAAATGGCTTTAGTAGAAAGATTTAAACTCTTGGTTATACTCACCTGGAGTCTGTGGGACTTGCTACTACTCCATCAATGGTGCCATAGCCTGAAGTAGTGTAGTCCTTTGGTATGAGCAGACAGTCCCACAGATGTGTGCACTATGTAAACCAAGTGCCAAAACTGGGATAGTTGAGGCCACAAGTGCTTGCGACACAATTTCAAAGGCTGTTCAGACACCCCTTCAACTTTTACCATGCTGCTCCTACATGAGGCTCCTCTAATGTCTGTGTGTGTGTTTCAGCTTTGAATATTCACCCTGACCTTACACATACCCTTAATTATCTGACCAGAGTTCGCAATTTAAGCTATAGTTTTTTATCCATGATTTTGTGCCTGCATGGTGTAAATGTACACTAAATAAAAGAAAAAGCAAATGGTTGTCAAATGTCAGAATGAGTAAGATCTTCAGATCTTATAAGATTTTATAGGGGTCTCACCCGTTATGGTTCTCTTTGGAGAACTACCTGCAGGGGCTGCTGACCCATCTCTAGGAATCCTGGAAGAAATAAAGGACTACTACAAATCATAATGTTGTACAGCACGTACTAGGACAGAACAAAATACAAACTTTTTTCTATCCTTTAACTGAAAAAAATCTAGTCACCATCAGTATGCAGAGCAATTCTGTAGTAAGATTACCCTGTATTGATACAGAAATGGGTCATCAAGTTGGTTTTCCTTTGCGGAAGATGAATAACTGGTCCAAAGTCTTCTGATGTTACAGGCATGTAGACAAATTTAGCAAAAAAATTTGCTAGTAAGAAAATTGTGAAGGGCTCAGATTTATCATGTTACTATCCTGTAACAGTGGTTGACATAGAAGATACATGGCAAGTGGCCAATTTCAGAAGCAGTTGGAACCTCAGAAGTCTGATGAAAGGACCAGAAATACCACTTGGGATTACTCAGCTCTTGGGCAGCATGGAGAAGTTAGATAGCCAATTAAAAGCTTTTGAAAGTGATTAGTTCTATAGCAGAAACACCTGAACCTGCAAGAGTTTTGCAAATGACTCATATCTTGAACAGTTACGGAACATAGTAAAAGGCAAATTATGGGAGATGCTACAGTTAGTCATTATAGCATTACAAAGGGAATGCTGCAGCCTAATTACAGTAGTTCCAAAACCTTATCAGCATATCTGATTTCTGTATTGATTTTTGGAAGCTAAACGTAATGTCTGGTTCAGATGTACATCCAACACCTCAGGTTAATGAAATGCTGTTGGGCTTGGGTGATGGCAAATATGTAACTAAACTTGACTTACCAAGTGATATTTGAAGATTCTTTTAGCTTCCCAGATTCTAGAAACCACTACCTTTTCTGTGGTCTATGAGGCGTAGTAGTTTTAGCAGTTCCTTTTATTTATAGTAAGTTCCAGCAGCATTTTCAAGACTGATAGAGAAAATAATTTATCTTAACTAGAGACGCACACCTTGGTGCAGTGATCTATATCACACACTTATCTAGATACAGGTGGAACACCTGCAGAAGATGGCACTGGAACATTTTAGGATGCTCATGTTGCCATGTTGCTGCTAACATGGCTAAATGACAAAATGGGTGCACTGAGGTGAAATACAAAGGAAATATATTTTTAAAATGGAAGAAATAAGACTATTTGCTGGGTTCGGCTGGGAATGAGTAAGTTTACCTTACAGCAGCCCCTATGGCCCTGTGTTTGGGGTATATGGCTAAAACAGTGTTGTTAACATGCCAGTGTTCATGCTGTTTCTAAACAATGTTTGCACAGCTTCACAGCTTTCTCTGTTTCCCACTCTGCCACCCATAGCAAGTAGGTTGGGGGTTGGCAAGGAGTTTGAAAGGGACACAAGACCAAGACCAACCAAAGGAATATATAACACCATGTTCAACGATAAAATCTGAGGAAAGGGTATTCTGGGGGAGGTAGCTATTGCATGGAGGCTGGCTGGGCATCAGTGTGCTTGTGGGAAATGTTGAGTGAATGCCTTTGTATTACCTTTTTTTTTGTGTATTTTTGAATTCCCCTCCTGTAGGCAAAGAGACTTAAATGTAGAAGATTTATTTGAGGAGGAAAGAAGAGTTTCGTTCAAGGAGATTTTTGCACCTGGCAATGATAGGTCTGGGAAAGATCAGAGTGGGAAAATCCCATTTATTACACCTACTGATGTTTATCCTCTGCCTGTTTTAAAAAGTAAGATTCCTGTGTAGAGATAACACTTTCTCGCAGACATGCTTGAGGCCCCTGCTGGGAGAGAGGGGAGAACACAGACTTGAAGTTATATGCATGAGAGACGTGTTGTTATAAAAGCACCCGAAGGGGTTTCCTGGGCTACTCTTTGCCCACTGCATGATTTGCCAGTGTATTCAGGGTTTTTGACTTTGGAATGTACTTTTCCTTAATACCTTAGCTGTGGTTTGGTCATCTGGGTTTACCTGCGCGTATATCAGTTCTTACATCCCCTCTTGCAGGGGAGAGAGTGAGTAAGTGCATAGTCACTGACCAGGGTCAAAACATCACAGGCTCATGAAGAAAGGGCTTCTGCAGACTGCCTCATTCTTTCCAGTAAGCAGCAGGGGTTTTTCTTTTGCCTTTATCTGAATATTACAGATAAATATCTGAAGTTACAGATATTTTTTACCTTAGTAGATTTGTTTTAGAACAATGTATTCTGTAAGGCATAGTCATGAGCAACTTGTGTGAGTGCAGTAGATAACACACATCTTTTGTAATACTTCATTGTCATGGTTTGAGATAGCCCCAAAATCCAATTCCCTAGTCCTAGCCCCCTTCCCCATCTCAACCTAATGTGAGATGGGTTTTTCCAGACAAAACACGCCAGACTCAGAATGGGGGAAAAGGGAATATATTACAATGACTGTACAAATAAATACTATAACACATTATACACACAATCACAACTATCTCTACCATGACATAAGTATTTACAATGGATCAGATCTCTTCTCCCCTCCAAATAAAAGTCCAGGAGGGAAAGAAGGACAGATCCCTTCCAGTCCTTAAGCAGCAGCATCTTCTAAGGCAGCGATCTGTCTGTCTTCTCCACATGCAGCAGCTGATAGCTGGATTTCTGCCAGCACTCACGAGGGAGGTATTCAAGCTCCCTCGGCCCCCTTGACGCAGGCAAAGGGGTCTTCCGTGGGCTTCGTAACCCCAGACAAGGTTGTTTCACCACAGTCATATCACGAAGACACAGGGGGGTCTTCGTGACGGTCTGGTATCTCCAGGAGATTCAAGCTTGCAGGGCCTCTGTGCCCTGCATTCAGGCTGCCACCGTGGCAGCAGTGCGAGGGGGGGGAAAAAACCAGGGTCACCCCCCTCTGCATTCCTCTCTGTCCCAGTCCAGCTTCGGGATGTCTTTTGAGCTTCTTAGCTCCTCTCTCTTTCTCTGGTGCTGCATGTCTAAAACTCTTCTCCTTAATAGGAGTCCATCTCCCTCTTTTCTCAGAGGGATCTCAAAGGAGTTTTGGGGGGTCTGGTATCAGTCTTACCCCCAGAACTCTGCCTCTCAGCTGCTGGCTCTCTCTCTCTCTCCCTTTCCAGGAGTCTTTTCTACGGTGCTGCATGTTGTTTCTGCTGCTCCTCCAGTTCAGGTTCTTATCTGTCCTGGCTCTCTGCCATCGTTTCTCTGGTCAGTGCTGGCTGCTGCTCTGCACCCATGGAGAAAACATCTCCCGGCTTAACTACAGGCACTTAGTCCAGTCTAGCACTGTTCCAGGTCTTTGCAGTCCCCCCAGCCGGGGCTGGGAGGGGGCCAGAGGCCCCAAGGGGCTCAGAGCCCCTACCTCGTGGCTCTACAACATGGCCACCTCTCCCAACAACAACCAAACTACAACTCATCTCTTCCGGTGAGCTTGTGGAATGTTGACATTCTTGCAGGAGCGCCCATTGGACAGAACTTCAAAACTTCCAGGGGTTTCCACCCCTTGTGGTCTACCACCTTTCTTAGCCTCTGGGGGAAAACAAAGTCCAAACCACTACATTCATTTTGTGCTTGAAGACTTTTATTGGACCCTCAGAGTTAAAGATGTTCAGATCCATTACTCAATCTTCTTTCTCTTCCGCAGAAGAACCACTAGAGGGTGATCGACATTGACTGTCTGCTTACCTAGAGAACAATTATGATCTTAAATACCACCTGCTTAGAATTTGTTCTTTTAAGTGACTGAAATTTATCCATTAAGATATTAGCAGTTTATACATGAGAAAAAATCCATACTGACTGTGTCATACCTACAGGTAAGACCCTAGCATAGATACATTGATTCAATGTCACATCATCACATTAATTGGGATCACATATATAATTTAGACTTTTTCTCAGTGTACAGTATTCAGTAAGAGAACATATATCAGACATCCTATCTTACAGATTATACAAGTGAGAAGAAATGCAAGCTTTCCTTCCGTCTCATGGTCCTCAATCACCCTCTCATGTGTCCTACAGTCCCAAGCCAGCAGTCCATGTCTACCCTATGACTGCCTGCTTGAGTATTTTTAAGATGAAGCTTTTGGAACAACCGCATGTTTCAATCAAGAAAAAAAACCAGCAAACCCCCCATAATCTCCTTTGGCTGCAGATAAGTTCCTGGATGTGAATATTACTTCTATGCAGCAGTCATGTCACGAAAGGTAAAACAATCCAATGTAAATCAGAGCCAGTAACAATATCTGACGCAGCACAGTATCATATGGATTTCACTAGGTCAGGACCACATGCAGTTTACATGTGTGAATACACAATAAAATGGAAAATCATTTCCTGCATCCTTTTAAAAAACCCAACAGTTGGGTAGTATAACTGTACTAGTGCAGGGCCAAGACATGTCTAGCACTGCTTTCATAAGCCCAAAATGAGGTTGCATTTGATTCTAGTGTGTCTAAGGTCACACAGATTCTTGCACGTATCTGCCAGATTTCACAATGGATGTTCAGTCTCCATCAAACTTTTAGACACAGTCAATTTGTTGAGGGTTTACTCAGCTCTACACTGCACCTAAGAAATCCCTTTTTCTGTCTATCTGTGGTTTCATTAATAGTGACTGCCGCTGTTTTCACGTGCATAAATACATGGATTTTTTTTATTTTTTTAAATTTTTTTTTAGAATAGCTCTCAACTAAACAGGTGACAAAATATGCATATTGAGTTCTGTTATGGGCAATCTCTTGGGACCACACATAAATTACACTGAGCTGGAATATACAATGGAAAGAATCTGTACACATTAGACCAGGAAATAAGATGGAGGTAGTCAGTTTTAAAAGTTAGCCTCATCTCTTCTTTTATATTCTCTGTCTTTACTGAAAACAGTCCTATTTAATATAGACTAGCAACACACACTAGTGGTAACCACAGAATCAGCACTGCAATCCATTTTCGTGTCTCCTCTGCAGGAACTTGTTTATGGGACTACAGCCCCACGACTGTGACTTAACAAATGCCTATATTTTCTTAATTTATGTGTGTAAATTCTGGGACAGATCTTGTTCCCTACCACTGCTTTTGCTGTGGGAACAATGTTTAGACATTAAAGAAGCTAAGATTGACTGTTTTACATATGGCCAGCAGAGGTTAAATGAACTCCAAGTTTTACACCATATATTTCCTGAATGAGGAAAAGGAAGAGAAAAGGACCGGAGCTCTCCCTACTGGAGAGACAACAGAGAGACAATGAATGACCCAACTACAGGTCTGTCTCAAATCTGTAGAAAGAAAACAGTCATTGGATGCTATTACTGTACCCACAAGTTACTTAGAGAAATAACACACGCATTTACTCCTACCTCCCTGAAAAGTAACTGCAACTTTGGTATTAACTCTAGCATGAGCAAGACCATCACTATTGCAAAATTACCACTGACATTTCATAGTATTTTTCTGTAGGGGTAAATAATATTGAGTTGAAGGTTCCAATGAGATACCCCTTTCTTTTTCCACATTTAAACTTTTTACATTCCTCCTTTTTTGTGAATTCTATTCACTTCAACATAATTATTAAATATCTCCATTTGGTCATGATCCATGTGTCCTTGAGTACACTATCTCAGACCTTTTTTTGGTGAAAAAATACACATCTATTTTAAGTATAAATTTAATAGAAATGAAGACATTTTGAAAAGTCTTTGGTCAGATGCTTAATGGTGGCACATATGGTAAGCTTAATAAGCTTACGTTTAACATGACTGCGAGAAGTAAATAAACTCCAAGCAATTTCACATAATTTAATTCCTGAAAGAATCTCTGACCTTGATATTCCTTGTTATGTTTATAAATAAAAATAAATTAAGATGCTTTGTGGTGAGCTGACTAGCTGGTTCTAGAATAGCAATGAAGTTCTACATTGAATCAAGGTGTTCCATAAACCTTTAATTTCTTGAAAAAGCAGTAATTTATTTCATGGTAATCTCCTTTTTGCTGAACAAGTGGTTGCATTTTCTCAGTGGGAAAGTAAACCAGCTGGAAATTTAATGTAAGGAGTAACTTAGCACTGCAAAATAGTGTGTATGTAAAGAGATTTGCAGTTTAATTCAGAGGTCAAAAGACATGTTGCTTCTAAATGATATCAGAGAAATAGCTTGGAATGGTGCCCCTTCCTTAATTCTGAGCAGTAAAGAACAGACAAATTAAAATGTCAGTATACTGAATTGAAAACTGTTTTATGATAAGACACTCAAGCCAGCAATCAACTTTCCAAATACGATACATGATAGTAGATTTATAGTTCTTGATGGGAAACTGGTGCTAATTTCAGCATTCAATATATCAGTAAGACAGTGCTGGAATTCAGTGCTCACTTTTATATCAGACTGGTATTTAAAAACTAAAGGATCTTAAATTGGGGTAGATATGGCACCCTAATTCAGACAGTCAAAGCTATTTCAGGCAGAAAGTATTGGGTTTACTTGCTACAGGCACTGATATTTATAGTTTTACTTAGTAAAAGAGCTGTAAGTAACATCATTTCAGCTTATACAGCTGGCAGAAAAATATTATGTTTGAGACTGAAGGAAATAGATAACTATGAATTAAAAAAGAATAGTTTTCTCCATGGCACAAGATGATGATGAAACAAATAATGGTATTTCACTAATCCTGCTGCAAGCCTATAAATTCTGAAGATATGTATGCTGAGCAGATTCCATTGTTTAGCTCTGAGTTCAATAAGCTCTTTACTTAATAACAGTTGATTTGGAATGCAAGTATATTTGGAGTATAAAATCCAAGAGTGATGGCTTAGTCAATATTTTCATTGGCTAAAATTACCAGTTGATTCATAGCCTTATCTTCTACTTCCCAGGATAAACTTGTTCTCAGAGGAATGCCTGAATATGTAGATAGTGGGATAAAAATACTGTTGTCAGATGATGAATTTTTATATTGCTGTGCTTTCTTAAGTGCTATATTGTACTAAACTCAAGAAGTTGACCATAATCTTTCATCACTATAACCTCTCCTCTTGAGAATTGTTTTATCAATTCAAACACAAGTAATGAAAGAAAACAGTTCATTTTTTCTCACCCAATACGGGTGTTCCTTTAAAAACTCTTTGTCTCAGTTCTCTCAATAGATTACAGGCATCTAAAAGCTCTTCTAATTTTGTAATAAAAATTTCTAGTCCTACTGGTATCTGTCTTCAAGCCCTATTTACTTTAAAGAGCTAAGGTTGTCCTCTTACACTGGATTAATTTGGGCTCACAGACTTCCACACAGAAATGGCTGCACTTTGAAGGCCATCTTTTAGGAATTCCCACATTTCCTTCAATATACGTTAAAATATTTTCCCTAGGTAACCTTGTGTTTTAAAGGAGAAAGACTCCATTTCAGTCTCACAGCTTGCAGTACTAATGAGTGTTCATGCAATCACATCAATACACAGAGGTAATTTGATGCACTTTTCTGTGTATGGGAGGAGGAGCAGCTACACAAACAGCTATAACATAAGTGAAAACCAGAAAGTAAAAATGGAAAAACGTATAATCTCTGATATTCTAACAATAGCCTGTCAATTCTTCTTTCCTTAGGATAGTGTCAGCTTCCTGATAGATTCAGCATCCTCTTAGCAAAACACCATTCATTTCATCTCAGTCCCAAAACTGCCTTGAATTGTCTAGGAAAAAATATGTCTATAAGTACATGCATCGTGTGCTTACACTATTTAGGATTTAATAAAATCAGGAAGAATGTTTGGCATTCATTTAAAGAAAAACATCTCTTCTTCAACCTGAGGTTCTTATAGGAATATTTTAATCTCTGAACCTCCATCCATCATTTCTGTTATTTTTCTCTTATTTTTGCAGATGGGAGTAGACATGTTTTTTCCAACGGATAGAATTTGTGAATCAGTTTTTTATTAGTAAATCTATCTAACAAAGGTGTGCTGGTTACAATTTCAAATTCATCCTTTCCAAGGATGGAAATATTTGGGTATGAAGAACTCAGAAGTGGGTCTGGTTGTCTGCTGTCTGGCTGTTTATATTACAGGTTGATATGTCAAGAATCAATCTAACATTATACAAACCAAGACTAGACATAACAAATGTATTTTAATAGTAAGAATAATTAATCTCTGAAAAATTTTATCTATAGAAGATGTGTACCCTCAACTCTGTGGAGAATTTAAATCAAGACAATTAGTTATTTTTCTAAACTGTTAGCTGATCCAGACAATGGATTGGAGATAACAAATGACTCCCTGAAATTCTATGGTCTTCAATAACTCAGAATGAATGTTCTTAATGACTGCCTCTAGCTATGAAATCTATGGGTGAATATAGAAAATTACATTTCTTGAGAAAATACATTGATTTCTCCTATTTGATGAGAAGCTGATTTTCATAAAAGCATAATGATCCTCCTTGAGATTCAGTTACGTACTTTTTATGTGCTTTGGAGGACCATGACCAAGATAGAAATAGTTGGAGGGTCACCTATCTTCTGTTATGTCTATCTGCTTGCAGGCTTTTTGCTATCACATGACCCCAGCTGACAGGCAGTCCCTATTTTTTCTTTCCTCCCCCATGTGAATATTTCTGTTGACAGATTAACCAATTTGCTGGCAGAGTAAAAGATGCTTCTAAGATCAGTAAAGGGAACATGAATAATTTCTGCTGATGACAATGTTTGAATTGACTCTACCACAGTTAGATATTAATGAAATTCTTTAGGTACTACTCTCTGGAAACTGCTGGCAATTGCTGACTTTAACGGCAATTCAGGTACCTGCAATTAGGTCAGCTATTTCCAGAGTGCCCTTGGGGAACTGTGGCCCGTCAGGTGTTCCTGTTACCTATCTGTCACTGCTCATCATGGCTGGGCTTCGCGAATGAAGATTTGGGAAGGGCACTACCCACGTTTGTTACAAGCGCGTTGGTGGTTAAAAAGGCAAATACGAGATAGACACTATCACTGCTACCTGCTCCAAAAAAACCCCACAATTGTATCTGTGCTATATGTTGCTGTATCATTTTTTCTGTACCTCTGTCATCTATCCTACATTTTATCAGGGCAGTTTTCTGCCTAGCTAGATGCTGATGTAGCCTTTGGCCTCAGCTGATCACTAGTCGTGAGAAAGAAACAACCATGGCATCAAAGAAAGATTTTTACTCATATTCATACACAGTAAACAGCAAATATGTTCCAGAGTTAGAGGTGTGAATGTCATCCCAAATCTGCAGGGTACCCATTTGATTTCTTCAATAAATAATTTTGTTAAATTGTTGTATTCACTTGATGAAAAAGCCATTTGTGATAAACACAATTGCTAAAGTGTATTTTCTATTAATTAATATTGGTTTTCATTGAGTGGTTCTTCTCTACTGAAATATAATGTAGTCTTTTTCTTAGGGACAGTGTTGGCTCAGCCTAGCAGTTGACTATCATTCTCTGACATTTAAATGAAGTGACACAGTCTTCTAGGATTGTATTTGAAATCTACATTTGGCAAGACAGACATTATTTTAGGGCCTTCTTATTCTGCATTTTCAAAGGCATGGTTTTTGGTCTTTCTCAGACTCCTAAGCTATTACTATGAACCATTACATGCATGCCTTGGTTTTTAAATGTATGTAGCTGTATTATTTTCTGCTTAAGAAATATAAAACCTTTAAATGATAAATAAAATATTTCTCCAGTACTAATCACTTTATGCCTTACTTCATAATATATTGTCTGTAACTTTTTTGACTTATTTCTCCCCATTTTCTCCTTACCCTTTCTCTCCTTAATGTAAAATAGTCCCATCTATCAGTTTAGTTTCTTCATATTATTATTTTGGTTTATAAGTTAGATGTTTTTCAACAATGTCATGATGAAATTGAGATGCAAATTTAGAAGTGAGAGGTTAATTCTAATACAATTCAGGAATCTTTTAATCTGGGATTTTATTTCAGGCCCTCCTTTACTTTGATTAGAATAATTTCTTTTTTTTTTATTTTTAAAGATGGCCTTATTGGGGCATTCCTGAAAAGCAAGTAGAATAGTGGTTTGTCTCCCACTATCAAATCATAGCAGATTTGACAGAAGAGCACTGAAAGGAACAAATGCAAATAAAGAAACAACGAACGTAAAATGGTCTTTTGGGGCTTCAAACAAATGCACTCACATTCTCCTTAATTTTCACCTGCTGCGTCTTCTTTTCAGGAAAGCAGCTTGGAAAGATTCAGCTGGAAGGATTAGCAAGCAAATGAAATTGTGGATGGGCAAAGAAAAAAACTAGTTACATACTTTAGTCATCACCTTCTAACTACAATAAGAACTGCTTCTGGCAAGAGAGGCGCACCATTGAATGATTTAAAATATATGAAAAGAAATATCTGTCAAATTTCTTCCACAGGTTCTCTACAGACTGAGACTGAAGGCCATTTTATTTTCTCACAGACTAACATGCAGTCAATATTAATTATCAAAGAAAAGAGTTAATAACACACTTGTGATAAGATCAGCACAGGGTAATGAAGCAATGTAAAAGCATTTTTTCAATATAGTGAACTCATATATAACATAAGAATTTTAAAAAAAATTAAAATCTCATTATTACCAGAAAGCTAGAAATTTTTGACTAGGCTTCACTTTCATTGTTTTGTCTGCCTGCAAAGTTAGGTACAGCATACTGCACAGTTATCTCAGAGAATAAATAATAACGGTACTCTGTTGTTTTCCCAATAAGACTATGTTCAGATAGGAGAATTCTAGTTTTTAGTGCTAATTCCTTATAAATTACCAAGAATCTCAGTGTTTTACAACACGGCATTATCAGTTGTTTAATTGACACACTCTGCCAGAATATGCTGTCACAAAAGGCATTATAAAATAAAATGAAACATCTTTCACTATGCATTGTTAAACTCTATAATCTGATCATTTTTATCAGTTGTCATGCACTGTATAGCAATGACAATCTACTTTGCTAGGTAACGGACTAGATTTGGTGGGAGGTGGAAAAAAAGGAAGTGAAAGACTTTATTTCTCAAATTATTTTACTTCATTTAATATTAAAGCACTTAACCAATGTAAGGTGATTGAAAATTTATCACTTTTGAGTTTGATTCCTTCCATTGAGAGGACTCTCCTTTTTGTAGGACAGTAGACTTTAGGAGGCTGTTTCTGTCACGCAGAAATGTTGAGAATGTGGTGGACATATATCAGTGTTTATATTGCTCTGGACTGCAAAGTTGTGGAATAAATTGAGTTGCCTTTGTGTACAGACTATGCCCACTCAGCACAACTATGATCCCTCTGGGTAGAGTGCAGTAGTGATTCAAGAAGTCTGGACTGTTCATGCATCCTACAAAAAGTATTCAATGTAGATGCCAGAAATACCATCCTAGACTTAGAGTACTTTATCTCAGACTCTAAATTGTTCAGAACGTTCAGCCACACCACTCTAAATCAGATTTTTATATCAATACTTTTGTAGATTACTTCCATATTGCACTCGCAGCAAAAGTGACACAGTGCCATAGCTCTGAAATCTTTAGGTGGGATGAAATGTGAATTACTGAATATGAATACTAATAAATGGCTCATAATCTGACCAAACAAGAATACTCATGCAATAAGATGCTACTAAATCATAGTGTAATGATACAAATTCTGCTTTTACAGAAGTCACTATTTCAAAAGCCAGCATGTGTCTTACAATGTTTGAGATGATATCATGGTTATCCACTGCTCCAGAAAAAAACTACTTGCTTGATTTATAGAATGTCTTGAAAGGACCAAAATAATCAAAGGAAAGAATTATATTGAAGTATTTTTCAATCAGCACACCACGAATTTTTCAATCATCCTCACCATGAGCGATTTTTATTCATTTCCATTTTTAAAGTATTATTTCAATTTTGTTTTTCAGATGCATACAGCTGGATCTCACATTTTGCTTTATTTAAGGAAAACAAAAAAAAATTGTGACTAGTATTTCTTAGTAGAAAATATTCTTTATGCAATTTTCACCTCTCTTCCAGGATAGCTCTTTTATTCTTGAATAGCTTTTAAGAGAAGTTTCCAAGCAGACTATATTTTTAGTTCTACTTTGTATCTAGCACAATCTGTCTTGAATGGTGAAATTGTGGATTCTGGTATCTATCTAGTTTATCAGACGAAGGGATGTTGATCCCTCAAGGTGTAAATGTTATACTGCAGGTCTGACTGTTCTTCTGGATCATGGATTCATAAGACAGTATCTAGCTTGTATTCTTACTTTGACAGAGCATCTTCTCTCATTTCTCTCAGTCTTCAGAGACTTATTTGGCATTGGAATTTTATTCTGCAGATACTACAGAGGGATATATATATCTCCTTTAGGATCAAACCCTGCAAAATATTCCACTCACATTAAAATCTTTGGAGACCATTGCTGCTTAGTATGCAGAAACACCAGAATCTTCAGCTCCCCAAGTAAGTATTTATAATAGAGTTGGTCAGAAATTGGAATACTTCCATAGAAGCATCTCAGTCTTGGCAAAACTACAACTTTTGACAGTAAAATGGTCAATATTTTTTTTTTTTAGTTCTAATGTGTATCTTCCATCAAAAAATAGGATCGTTTTTTTCAGGAAGAGTGTACATTTAACAGGGACATCCGTTAAGGGTTTATTATTCCTTTTCCCCAAAAAATGTTCCCTTTGTTATACCTGCAATTACTCTTACCTATTTACTGTTGAGATGTTGGTAATATTGATTAAAATAATGTTCTTAGACTCTCTTTCTCTCTTCACAAATTTTACCTCATGACAGTAGAGGGGGAAAAAAAAGCTCTGTTTTCTGTTATACATACTCTTTTAATATTCTGTTTCTACAGAAATATATCCTACCAGGACATTTCTCACTATTGAAAATTTTTTGTTCACATAGGTGCTGGAAAACACAGATCATTAATCCAGTCTCGGTATTCTGAGGTGTGATGCCTGCTGCAGTGCCTCATTGAACAAGCTGGAAATTATGCCATTTCAGATTTTATCTAATTCTAATAAAAATAAAGATTGGTCCGCAGTTTAATATTTTCTTAAATTGGAAAAGTGAAAAATCAAAGGATTAAGATGGCATCGCCTAGGCTGAAGAACTTATAGACCTCAGTATGAAAGCTTTAAAGACACAGAGGTTTGCTGGAAAATGTTTCAATAAAAAGGAAAAAAAAAACCTTACTAAAAAAGACCCTGGACCTAATTTGTTGAAAGCTGCACCAGGAATAGCAGCAATGATACACAATAAAAAAAGTGGGTTGTCAAAGAAGAAAATTCAGAGCTTAAGAAGAAACTCCAAAACAAAATTTGATCTTGAAAATAATGAATACAACAATAATAAGAAAAGTTACGATTTTTAAAAAAAAGGAAAATAAGAAAACATTAAATTGTTAAATTTTAAAGGAAAACTAATTTTTTACCGAAAAGCTAAATCAATATTTTATCTCATCTTTTGATAAGGAATACGCTATCAGCTAAGGTAGAGAATCCCTAAAGGCTAGAAGTAACTGGTCTGTTTAAAATCAGGTGGAAGGAAACCCCAGAATTTAGTGCACTCTATGATGAGTATGAGGGGTTAAAAAAAAATGTCCTTCTTCAAATCCTGATAGAGCTGATGAAGACTGTAATTCTTTAAAGACACATAAGCTAATAGAAAAAATAATAAAATGCAACGTTTAACAACAGTGAATAATGATTGACATGGTCATCATAATTTTTAAGAAATAACTCATTACATATTTAATCTATGTGAGGAAGTAACACACATATTTCCTTGGAAAACTACTGGCTAACTTCAGAAGCTCAGAACTGTAAACTGCAACTGTGGACAGAATGCAGAAGGAGAACTTTAGACATGAACATGGGATATATGAAAAGAGGAAATATTTATCAAGCTCCAGGGAATTGTTTTGTGGAGTTATGCAAGGATTGGTTCTGGGGCAGATCTTAACAAAATTAGTTGCTTTGGCATGGAATTAAGAAATATGCTGGTTAACTAAGTTGGTAGACATCATCAATACACTGGAGAATTGTAGTATTCTGTAGGAAAAACTAGAGCTTAGTGGTAGAAATAAGACAGCATTTATTGTTACAAAGTCAAGGTTATTGCAATGTTTTGTTATTGGCCTCTACCAGTGAGTGCCTGTAACCTACGAACAACAAGACAGGAGAAAAAAAAACATTGTCCTGTCAGTGTGAAATCAGTTTAAAGACCTCCCAAGTTTTACAGATCTTGTTTACAGGATCACTAATATGTATCAAAGTAATACACCATGAAGAAGGTGAAAAGACTATAAATAGTAAGATAATCCTATTAGATATTACAAAACTTTACTGTTATTGTGCAAGGACATGTTGAAGCTTTGTCTGGAATACCATATACAAAGCGGTCCCGTATATACGCGAAAGATTAACTTGTACCAGAACAGCTGCTGAGGACTATTGAAATGCTGAAGGGAGAACAAAGCTTGTTTAGTCTAGCAAAGAACAGAGCTTGTAAGGACATTGTATTTTCTCAGTAAATACATAGGAAATACAAATATTGGGAGAGAAAACTCATATATAAAATAATAAAAAAATTTGAAAGAACAAATACATTTTAACAAGAGAAGGGTAACTTTAAAAAAGACTTCTAACCATGAGATTGATAAAGTTGCAGAGGCCATTATGCAGGACCCCACAACCTATTAATAAAAAACTCAGAACTACAGTAGCTGAGCAGCCATTCATGTGTGCTGTCAGACTATTGCCGTTTTCAATTTTACTCCACAAACAAAACACCTCTCAAATTTGGGTACTGTAAAATCAAAATCCTGTATGTAACATCTTTTATTTGCTCATATGTGTCAGAAAGGGAACCATTAAACAGGACAAGAATACTGTTAGTTTCTTGATGAGGACTTGACCAATTGATTTTAGTTGGGGATTTAGAAACATTTTCTATACAATATTTTAGGACTTCCTTACCAACATAATCCTCTTACAGGATCTTCTGTGATATGTAAAACAAACCCAAAAGCAGGTCACTGTTTCTCTCTTCCTGGGACTCAGGGCAGAGAGGATGTGGAAGGGACTGGAACTAGAATTGGCCACTCAGTCCCCAGTGCAACATCTGCCATTTGGTAAAAGTTGCTTCTGTCTGTGGGCTGCTGCAGTTTGGACCACAATGGGGAGAAAGGATGCCATGACAGAGACTCTGAGGACTCCATTTGTTGGCTATGGTCAGACTCTGAGGACTCCATTTGCTGGCTATGCTGAGGAAAAATAATTATTGTGCTCGTACTTACCAAAGTCAACATATTTGACAAAATGCTGAGTCAAAACTGAGACATTTCAGTAGCTCACTCTTTCCTAAAGTAGCAAAGACGTAATAACTACGAATATCATTGATGTAAAATTTTATTCACTCACCCTTAAGCTATAGAGATCATATAACATTTATTCTAATAATCTTGTAATTTTGCCCTTATAAATAGTATTCATTATACCTCCCTGGCTTCATACAAGGAGCGTCTGAAAAACATATGAACAATATAATTTAATTATAGAAACATAAAAGATATTAAGGATGATAAATGTATTTTATGACCTTTAAAATGAAACCGGACAACATCCATATCATTTCTGCTTTTTCATGCCTTGGTGAATGTCTTGAGTTTCAGAAAAAAAAAGACCAAACTATTCTGATGGAAACTGATTCTTATTCCACGTTCATGGGGATTTGCATTGCTGGTGCTGTGAATGATAGATTAGTTTTACAGTCACCACACAAGGTGTGCTAAGATAAACTTTCTCTAGGTCCTGTCGTACAACATTGTATTAGAATAGACAGAAATTATTCTTTTAAGGACATTAACATTTAACAGCATAACTCCAGAATGTATTGAAATCAGTAGGTGTGTTTGAAACCTAAAGGTATTAAAAATATAAAATTCTATCTGCAGGTGATGTTACTAGTAACTATGCACAATATTGTGTATCGTGATATTGAATTGCACACATTCTTCCTTACTTACAGTTATTTACAATTTCATCAATATACAAAAATATTATCTGCCAAACATTAGAGTTTCAGAGATCATCAGACTGTATAACTGGGACTGTAAAATAAAGGTCATATTGATGTTTTCTTAAATTCCAGGAGTTCACATATTTATTTTACTTTTTGGTTTTAGTTTGTTTTTTTTTTTCTTAAAGAATACACTACATTCATTTACTGACAGAAATTGGAACTGCAGTAGAGAGGACTAAATAGCATATGGCCAGCTTGGGTTGGGTCTGTTATAAGAGGCTTAGAAGTACGTCGGACTTATATCAGAAAAGACAATTTGGTGCAGAAATATTTCCATTTTTAGATGGTAGTGCTGATGTTAGCATACCAATGATTAAGTAAGGTATAAACATTATTTATATAAACATATTTTGACCGTTTACTCCTTTTACTTTGCTAGTATTATTTCCATTTCAGAGATATTGGTGGCCAGAGTTTTAAAATACATTTCATACTTACACTTTTTTTTTTCCACAGTAAGACTGCGTGTTTTAGTTGATCTGATTGCCTTAGTTCAGGTATCATATGCCACAGCATATGCAAGGGTAAGTAAAAATCTCTCATGATAGTCTCGAAGTTTAATTTAGCACTTGAGAAGTTGCGTTTCCCATCTGCTGAAATTTAGAAAATACATCTTGGTAATGGTATCTTTTTGCAGATGTTAAAATTGTAACTATGTGGTAATTTTTAGCCATGAATGTCAGAGTAGAGGTAGCAGGTAAGTTCCACAAGTAGCAAACAGTACCAATCTTTCTTTTTTTTGCAATTCCTTTTTCAGCCCCAAGGCAAAGGGTTTGGTCCAGCACTGAAAGAAGATTAGGTACCACTACTATTATTGCTTAGCTGTTGTTGTCTAGTTGGATGACAAAGACCAGGAGAGAAATGTCATGGTGAGGACTCCTAGCGCATTTAGGGATTATATAATTTGTAATTAATTTCCTTTTCCTTTCTTAACTGGAAGTGACATTGAGACCATCAGCCATCAAATGAATGTAACAAATTACACTACTTAGAAGAGCAGGTATCTGAATGACTTACATAACACACCAAATAACTGTTGGCACCCAACTGTAATTTTGGTTGTTGTGGGAATTATTTAATTTGCTAAATAAAAGTTGCTCCTCTCTTTTGCATATATTATACCTGAGTCACTCCAGACTTTCTTTGGCTTTGTTGTGCAAGTCTGTATTTACAGCAGGCAGAAAACCATGTGTTGGTCACTTACTTTTATTATCTCATTTTTGATATGACATAAGTATATACCTTTTCTCTCTGTAGATCAGCACTTCACTCATGAGCTTCCTGAAACTGTGCTGCAACAGCTTAATTCTGCTTATAACCTACTTCCAGGCTTTAAAATCTACTTGTAAATTGATTTTTCATGCTGTCAGCTGAAGATCTTTCCCTGATACCTTCTTATTCTAAATCATGGAAAGCATACTTTTATTTCATACTTGTTACCACTCCTGATAATACTTATCATCTCTATAGGAAGGAAAATTTTCCTTAACTTATATAAATAAGTTAAGAGATCTGGATATATATCAGTCATACTTAGGTTTTAACTGTAAAGAGCAAAACATTTGGCCATGTCTTCAAAATGAACAGGTATTCAGTTGGAATAAATATCAAAATATCCTAAGGTCTGGAATATCACTCCACATGAATAAACATTTGAATATTGATTAAATGCTAAATATAGTCATCACTGGGTACTGCGTGAAAAATATGATTTTTACTCTACAATGAATCCTGTATAATTGTATGCACTACGCGAATTAATTACCAACAGTAAAAAGTATTCTTATTTCTGAGAGTTACAGAGGAGGGTATGATTTTTCTATATATAATCTAACTTTATATTACCTAATATGTGTTGTAACTATCAAAACTATATATGTAGCATTAGAGAAACAGCATTTCTACATTAACTCCATCTAAGTAAGCTTTGATTTATTCATATCCATTGAGGTTTATTCATCATTCCAACCAAGGTTAAAGATTCTTTTCCAGTATCAGGACTAGGCAGTTGGGTATCTCTTCCTTGCCTCCATCCTGAAATGATCTCTTTCCTTTTGCTGTATAACAAGTTGAAATGATAAACAATTTCACCTATGCAAAAGGCATTTGTTAGCACTTACATCTTCTATTCTCACTACACAGCCTTCTTCCCTGATGTCTCTGAAAATTATTTAGTGTCAAAAAGTAAAAGGGACGCTTTAAGCAGCTATTAGTGCTGTACTATATAGCTGTAATTGTGTCTGCACCCAGTAGGTAGAAAGACTTGGTCGAACACTGCTCTTGCTTACACTCCAATTGCTCTGGAATCACAGCAGTGGAACAAGTCAAATTATGTTGATCTGTCCTTTGCTACTGTGTTCAGGATAATGATGAAATTAGTCCTCTTTTTAGATTCTCTGAAAACACTTGAAAGCCTGTTCATGCTCAGCTTGAGCAAATATTTTATGGAGTTTGATAAACAAAGTTCATACCTTTTGGGGAGAAATAGGCCCAAAAATAACCTACTATCTATCTCAGGGTAATGAAGAAGAAGAAATATCACACTGGGTCAAAACTAAGAAGCTTGAGGGAAATCTTTATAACCAAAGTCCAAAAAAATTACCTTTTGATACCAAATGGGGCAGAATAGTGAAGAAAGTCACAAGGAAGTGCAAAAAATAAATTCATTCAGAACAGCAGCAGCTCAAAATGGAAGTTAACAAGGTAATAGATTCTCTTTCCAACTCAAAGGATATTAAGATTTAAATAAATACAAGGCATGGCCAGTATAGATTTGGACATCTATTTAGATGTGCAGTCGTAGTAGTCTCCCTAGTTTCCTTAATTTGAATATGTCAGGGTTGCTTCCTCCTCAAGGTGAGGTGGAACACTGTGAATTTGTTTGTTTTTTTCCCCTGCCATGAGCTGTCCTTCAGGTTCATGCACATCTTTGGTGTTGGCACATTATTTTCTTCTCATCTTCACAACATTTTGCTGTTGTTGATAGAAAAATGTACATGCTTTGAATACATATCAGTGTATGGTACCTAGCACAATGGCCATCTAACTGGGTCACTCGAGTACTAGTAGTATAAAAATAGAGGAGGAAATAGACTTATTCACAAAGTAATCCCTGAAGTGCAGATCCATCGAACTGCAAAATTTTGACTGCAAGGCCTCCCTTAGCTATAAGTCACATGTTAGTTTTCAAAATGGACAAGTCATTTGTAGGCAGGGGTTTTCTTTTTATGAACTTTTTAAAGTATGGAATTAAACACAGAATTCAGGTTCAGACCAGATTTTTTTCCCGGGGGGTAGTAGCAATATGCAGATAGACACATATAAAATTCTGGCTTTAGTCTGGATTTACTTACTGCAGTCATTGCAAAGCACATAACAAGACCTACCACTATTTTTAATAAATAGTTCCAGTCAGGCCCTAATGTTAGTACAGCTCATTAATATCAGCTCTGTCCTGCACCTTCTTCCACTTTCAAAACTAATTAAGCTAGTGGCACATTAACTGGATGGAAGAGGCCATAGCTTTATTTGTGCAGAAAACAATAAGAGCATAAATCAAGAGTAGTAATTCTAATGTCTTGGAATTGACCTTATGAAGGGGTACTTTGCCAAATGACAACAGCATCTGTTCAAATGGAAAAAAGAAACATATCAAGTGAAAGAAACACATCCACTCCTTTCTCAAATATTGTGGAAATATTGCTTATTGCTTACTGTCTCCTGCCACATCAAGAACCCTCTTTCATACCCATTATCCAGTCTATTGTACCATTAACAATCAGAGTTTCCTTTTACTTTGTAATTTTTCAATGGACAACAATCTTAGGATCTTTATTTGAATATAAAGAGAAGTAATATAATTATGATAACTGATGTGATATTTTTCATCTCTGTCTGGTAATATTTTTAAAGTAAGGTTAGCTTACTGGACTGTGTAATCTTATATAAATATATGTATATTTATACATGAATGGTACCAGTGAATTAGCTTAAAACAGCTACAAAAGATTGATACGCTAAATATTTGCGGGTAAGTTTGGAACAGGATTTTTTTTTCTGCAGCTTTTAAAACAGCTGGAAGGATGTATGAGAAAGAAATGATTGTGAAAACTGACATTTCATTGAATTTTAATTTATATACCACTGATTAAAAGGTGACACACCTTCCCCTGCCAGTGAGTCAACATCGGATGCATAGATGCAGGTAGTGTTCTGGCACTGCAGGTTGGGAGCAGGAAACCCCAATGTGAAGCATCAGCGTTATGCTGAGGATGTTTCCTTTGGAACACCACTGGAGGAGGTTTTCCATTTCATGCCGTAGGGCATTGCATGGCTTCAGCTCCTTGCTCATTCTGTGGAGCTACAGGGTTATGAGCCTCAGAATCCTGCTTTTACTTGAGGAAAAACTGAAACAGAGTTAAAAACATCTTTTAAAACAGAATATCTTGTGAGTAGTTAAGAGAGAAAGAATGAAAGGCATCACAAACACCCACCTTAAAGGGCAACCACTTCCCTCAGCCTGACTGCCCTTTAGAGACTTCCTGTGCTGTGGCCACCCCACCCACATGCACCTCCATACCACATTATCTGCTTCCGAGAACATCACTTCTTTCCCCCCATCTGGTCCTAGAGTTGCCTTTGTGTTACCCTTTACACCTCTCATGGCTTTCCCAGTATTTACAATACCCACTCTCCCCTGTGAGACACATCCCGCCTCGGGGAAGCTTCCCTTTCCAGCCCTTTCACCCGCAGCATGCCAAGGTGAGGAATGGTACAAATTACTAAAGAAATCCCTTTATCTGGCAGAGCAAACAGAAAGAGCAAATGCTATGGTCCCAAAAAAGAGAGAAAATAAATGTGAGCATATACATATAGATGCTCATGTTACTATATAGGCATATGTTAATGTGAATATATAGGCATATATACATGCATTTTGCACAATGCAAAACTAGATATATTTACATACATACAAATTCAAAAGCAAAAGATAATAACTGTAGATGGGATGAAATGTTTTTGTGATATGAAACACAATTTTATTTCAATTTTGAAAATATTTGCTGAAAAGAAAAATTATAAAGAGTCTGAATATATACCATTCACAGAACTGAAAGATGTATATGGTGATGCTGATGACAACTGTTCTCTCATGGTTCTTTCTCCTTTGTTTTGTATATCCTTCCCATACATACTCCCCATGGTTCCTAACTCAAATTCAGTTGCCCTCTAACTTATCAGATTTCATGTACCACCAGAGCATGCTAAGTACTGTATAATACAAAACTCTGGGGTTTCACCTGATGATGCTTTTCTACTTATATATTCAACAGTTAAGAAAGACAACAACCCATCATCTTAATTGTGGGGCATACTTAATTGAAATTCTCCTTCTGAATAAGATCTTCATGCCTCAATTCCAAACACTGATCTGGAAGATATTCAGAAGGTAGCATTTGTTCAGTATCTGTAATTAATGCAAGCCACTAGGCTCAGAAGACAAAATCTTTTAAACTTAGGGGAATGAATGAAATACTCTTAAAGCCATCACCTTCTGGGGTTGATCTTCTTGATGTATATCAAGTACTTTCAGGGTCACAGTCAAAGGGAGCTACTGACTGTAGCCACCCCAAAAATACATCATAATGTTCTAGGAAGGAGTCCTTGTTACAATATGGGATTAATCCCTTTCAAGCAGGGGAGAAAATTGATTTTGTGCCTCCATCAACCAAGATGAATGCCCTAACCAGGTAGGAAGAGAGAGAAACAGGATCTGTATCACTTTCTTCCAAGGTTTTTTTTTTTTTTAGTTTTGATTTTGTTTTTATTTTTGTGGAAGAAGCTATCAAATAATTTTGGATGAACTGGACAATTTTTAAAGAATTAATTTATTGAGGAGGAAAAATTTTCCTGTTACACCAAGGCTTCTACACTGAATATAGGCAGTTAATCAATTTCTCCCTGAAAAGTTGTTCCATGTGTTCTTAAATTTTATGCAATAGGATCCCTAAGGCTGACTTGCGTGAGCTGTTTACCCTGCCTTTCTGTCTTCATAAACCCCTTTTAACTATTCAGGCAGCCTACAACAATATACAGTTGAAACACTGTCAATCATATAAAATTCACAAAGTTAGCACAGTCTCCCAGATAACCTCAACCATAAAAAATAATGCTACTTCATTAAGAAGTAATTAATAAACCTAAAGGTTATGTATTAGTCTACTAAATGCTTTTGTATAGAATTCATATTACAATGAAACCTTTGAAATATGCTTTAACTGTAATGAGATGTCTAGTGAACTTCTCGGAAGTTTAATATTCATGACTTAAGTTATGAATAACATGACTTAAGTTTCAAGTAACTTTTAGCACTCACAATTACACATACACACTGACTCCCACTCACCACTTAAGATCAACACACTATGAATGATAAATTCTCATTGAGACATACCAGGTAGGAGACACTTCAGGACTAAAGTTTATGAACAGGCAAAGCTTCATTTAGATGAATGAAACTATAATATCTACAGCAGTTAAACATCTGACCTTCACATTTCAACTTCTACCAGTTTTTTGTGTTATAACAAAAATGAGTGTTTTAAAACACATTCTATCTTTCAAACAGATGCTGTTTTTTTGTATACAGATTCTTATTGTAAAAGATGTTTTTCCAGCTAAAAAAAAGCTGGACCAACTTCAGCCAACCAGTCAACCAAAATCTTTCAACTTAAGTTCTTTGAGCCTAAACAGAACATTGGAATGTTATAATATTGGACAGGGAATTTTAAGGCTGCAACTCAGTTGTCGCTAACAATGGCTTTTACTGTGGAGAAGATAGCAATAGTAGTAAATTTCATTTATGAAGTGCCGCTCTCAGAGTTCCAGGGAGTTTTGCAGTACAAGCAACACAGGAAATAGATATTTCAAATTCTGTTTTAAAAAACCAAATCCACAAACAGCTTTCCAAATATAAATAGGAATTTCATTTGACAGTAAAACACACAGTAAAAGCTCAGGCATCCACAGTCTTTAAAGTATATTTAGGGCAAAGTCCTGAATCAGGATATTCAGACCTATGCCAATAGGAAAGAGAATAAAGGAAAAATTGAATAACTAGGACCCAATATTGCCAGACTCCTTATAAATAAGAAAAAATACCTCAAATTTAAAAACATAATCAAGAGAAGAAAGAAACGACTAATGTATTTTTATATTTTTATGTATTATATCCATAATTCTGAAGAAAGATATTTAATTTAGCAACACAATAGATCAGACTATATTTAGAATTGTGATAGGTAATATCCCACAGGACAATCAAATAGAAAAAAAAAAGTTTGACTTGTGATTCCGAAGATATGTTGCTCTGGCCCTTGTGAGCAACCATATATTAAGAAAAAAAGTGTATTATTTCCTATGATGGGAACATAACTTGGACTTCTACTGCTGCACTTGTATTCAGAATTTTAGCCTGAAAGAATCAAATTTGTTCCGTGCTACAGGAAAGAGACTGCATCAATGTGACACAGAGAAGGACGGATCAGCTGTGACTCTTGAGACTGCGACTCTGGCATTCCATTGGAAAGCCCTCACTGAAACCCTAACATCTTCTTCAGGGCTCTCAAAAAGGAAACAAGGAGGCTGTTGCCATGGAATGGCTCTCTGCTGGCAGTCAGCCCAATTTACTGTGCTTTTTTCCAATGACAAGGACAAAGTTCTATCTGGGTACAACTCTTCCATGTCCTTTCTTCCTTGTGGAATATCATATCTCAGCGGTGTAAAGTGTGGTTATGAATGAGACATGGCATCTCAAGCTGGACACAAAAAGTTGTACCACAGCCAAATCCTAATCATTAACCTAGTTATGTGCCATAATCTGGACTTTTTTAGCAATATCTGTAATAAGCAGTGATAATCACAAGGATTTTACATCATGTCATCACTTCCCCTTAGTCACTTTATCTAGACAAATCCATATCTGTTTTCTAAGTGACAAATTCTACGACAAAGTCACTACTTACTCATCATTGAACAAAAATGTGATGATGCTGATATACTGCAGCTAAAGACCTCTTGCAGTCTGTTTATTTGGTCTGTATGAAAGTTAAAGAATAAACAAATATCTTTTCAAGCACATAACTGAGTATTGTATTTTTATTCTTTTTCTTTATGAGAATCTATATTACATGGGTAAAGAAGACACCAGAGAATTCATCATGCCACCAAAGAGAAGAGACACCAGAGGAAGTGGGTATTACTTTCTATGATGCCTTAGATCAATTATATCTGTTCACAAAGATAAATCATTATACGAGAAGGGTCTTGAGATTGAATTGGAAATTGACATTTTCAAATGTGACAATGAAGTAGATAATATGTTTTGTTAATAAAGAAGATACATATATGTTATAATTACATTAATCAAATAGGCAAAAAATGAAGTTTCTACCTTCATTCAGTGTCCAATAAAAGTAAAACAAAACACAGGTATTCTTCTTCAGGGTGTGCAATTAATTACCAATGATAGCTACAAAGGGATAGAAACCTCATCATTAATGAAACAAGGGAAAGAAATGGAATGCTAAAGGCAAATGCCAAAGGTAAGGGCTACATCAATTCTCAAAAGTGCAATATACATTAAACTATGTCATGTCTGTACTGCGTTAGAGGAGGCTACAGCAGTTCATCTGTAATAAACAAGGCAAAGGTTCAGTTACAATTTAGTCCAGGCTCCCAAATCTTCAGTGTAATACCACATTCAGTTACCAGTTTATTCTGCTACAATCATTTATTTACCTGCTCCCATTTCTTTATCTTTCAGAAATACATCCAGTGCTCGATTGTCATTGCACAGAAATCTGTATATCTTTCATTTGACTGAATATAAAGCTTCTGTAGACAGTGCCAGCATTTATTGTCAGTGTTCTAACTGAAATTACATTTTTATACAGCCATCCTCTACTTCTAGACGAGAAACCGTTCTACTTGCTCAGTGCTAAAAGCCATTGCTCATGACATTTGAAAATAAGGTTTGTGGTGCTCTTATAGCTGACCTCAGGCTAAAAAGTCCTTAGAGTGTGAGTGGTTAACAGAAAAGCTGCAGTGGCCCCAACTGTGTGATGAATATAAAAGTGTTGTCCTTTGAACCTGCACTTTAATAAGGCACAATGAGAAAAGGTCTATCAATTTTCTTTTACTAAGATCCTGCTTGACAGAGAGTAAGTCACGTGCTCTGTGGAGTTGAGTCTTCCCAGGCATTGCCACACAGCCTCCATGATGAAGCACAAGGTATTTGTCCTGATGTTAGAGCCCCTCATTTGGAACTCTTTGTCCAGGCATCTTTAACCAGGTGCACAGAGACTCTGCAAGTAGTGTATACACAACTTTAAAGTATAAAGAAGTTTTAGGGAGCTGTTTGGCCAACTATTGTCATAGTCACCTCCCCTGATACAGTGCACTAAGACCATACAGCACAGCAGACAGATGCCAGAAAGGTGGCCCCCGGGGCAGAAATGTTAGCCTCAGTGGCTACATGTGACTGGTCCTGGATTTTGCCAAGCTTCTGTCTCCCATCAACTGATGATTCTGACAGCTCGACCCAACAAACCCGAGCAAAAATAACTAGCTTCCCTGTTTCTCTTTTGGGCTTTATACCATTCCTTGTTTTTGTTTCTCCTTTCACTTTATTACTGAACCAGTCTCAGCAATAGTACTTCTGCAACTTTTACTTTTTTTCTGTCTCTGCAAAGTGTCTTATGTCTCTTTTTCCCCAGTATGAGTCAAGGTAAAGCATCTAAAGCATGTCAGGGCTAGACCCTACATCCTTTAGACCCACACAACTAAACCCCTGGGATGAGTGGAGCACATGGCAGGGATTTCATGGAGAGGATTTAATCAGAGATCCTTGAGAAGACCTGCAGGCACAGAGCTGGCAAGGAAGCAGTAAGTTTTGTAAACCTCAGCAATAATGACCTATATTCCTCACTGCTATATACTTGTTCATTGATCTAGTACCTGCTTGTTCTTCTGTATACAGGCAATTTTTTATTAACAAGCTTCATAATAACTCTGTTTCTGGCACACATATAGAAAAGAACCAGTTGCATCAATTGAGATCATGGATGCAGATAAAACAGATTGCACAGCATTTGCATCCTTTACTCTTGTTATTTCTTGTTGTTAAATAATTCTTATAGTAAAATCTGCCTTAGTCTTCTATGAAATACTACAAAATGGTGTACCTTTGTGAATCAAAAAATATTTTTCTTAGTGGTCTGGGAGAGTAGTGTATTATCTAATTAATAACGAAAAAATAATCATCAACTATTTCAAAATCTTGCATATTTAAAAAATGAATAGAACTATCTTTGTTTATGAAAAAAGCCAATTAGATTACTTTTTAAAGCAACCTGTTTCACAAATTGTGCCTACAGGCAGTAAGAAATATTTGTCCCCAAAAATAAAATCAGAAATGCAGAGGTAGCAAAACCTCCACTGCATTGTACTGTGTTAATGGTGATTTCCATTTCCAAACCAGCACAGCAGTTGTTCATTTCTTCATCTGAATAATGAGCAAAATGTCCAGTGACCTTTTTCTGTAGTTCTCTGCCTGTAGTCACAGAGCAAAGATCGTGTTTTATTGCACTCTGGTTCACATGGGGTGGTCAAATTTGGCTGCCCATGTGCAAATTCTAAACCATGTTACAAGTATCTATTTCAAAACGTGAGAAATACTGTTTAATTTAAGGTCGAGCTTTATGAAACACTAACAAAGGACTCATGAAGTGAATAATGGGTGGTTTTAGGTGAGTAATGACACCACTCCATGAACTGCTGAACTCATGTACAAAATGTTCTCCCCTTACCTCATTGATATAGATAATTTGATTGCAAATATGCTCTCTGGTATTAATCAGTAGATTGTTAATTTTAATATCATCATATGTTGTCACTGGGCATTTGCAATAAGTAAGCAGTATAATAGGGAACTTTTTCCATAGATATGTCAGTAAATGCAAATTAGCTGTCTCTGCATGCAGTGAAAGACTGCAATAAATATGGAGTCTGGTGTAGTGGTTTGGTATACGGTCTCCAAAGTTTTTCTACATAGTCTTAAGATAGAATCTGAAGAAGTTCAATGAATTTGCACAAGGCATCCTGCTTTCTCTTATCCTCAGGTGTTATGGTAGAGTACAGAAGAGTGTGTTAGTAGCGCCAATAGCTCTAGAGCTTGTTACATGTTTCTTGGCCACCTCTTTTCTTTTACCAGTGACTTCACTGAATGCCAAATTTTGATTTGTATCAACTAGAAAGAGACAACAGCTATATCAAAGAAATAAAGGTGTAAGGGCTAGGATTTGGTCTATGTTTTAAAAAGGTAAATACAAGCATGGTGTGAACAAAGTAAATAATATACTTGTAAAGAATATGTTTATAAGAAAAAGAATATAAAATGGTCAAGGCACAGAAACACAGAGCATAGTAAAAGGAATTTTCTGCGTTCTCTTGCTATCACCATAACATGTAACCTTATTCTACCTCAAAGCATATTGTGTTGCTTGTCTCCACTCTTTAAACCTTTTTTATAAAGTCACTGCAATGAAAGTAAGAAACCTTTTCCCCCCTTAATTTCCAACCAAAGGTTTTTTTTGCAACATCTACATCTACTTTATCTTATTTTGAATTTGATCTTTTGAATTTTGAAGTCTTCCCCATAGATGGTCTGCTCCTTAAGGAAACTTTCCTGTCTGGCCATCCAGGAGCCACTCTGGCAGTCACAATCCCACCATCAGAGACTTTGACTACTGGGACTGAGGTCCCTTCACAGCAGGTGGCTCCAGTGACCTGACCTATGCCCTACTTGACTCCCTGCACACCCCACATTCACAGAGTCAGGCCTGGTTGCCTTGACCCCCCATTCCCATAGCAGTTTCAGATGTCCAGATCCTTGAAATAGTGTGCAACAACAGAATAATAGCTCAAGCTGGTGCCTCCAAGAAGGGACCCTGAACAAAAGAAACCTTGGGCTTTTATATTCTCCCAGTCTAATCACGGGAAAGTCTGGAGTCCTCTGCTCCTGCTTGTCTCTGAGTGTCCAGTCACTTGGCTGGGTCACAGGTCCCAGTGTCCTTTGTTATGTAAGGGGTCAGTGCCAGTTCAAGGCCTTTTGCCTCATGTTCCCACCATCCAAAGCTCAGCCTGCAGCTCCCTCTGCAGCTGCACATTGAGCTACCTGCACAGAGTGTATTCCTCAACATGTAGCTCATCGGACATTCAGTTTTCACCTTCAAAGTTTCATTTTGCTATGTTAGGTCAACCAATATCTGTTTACTCTCACAGAAGACCACTGGTTCATGGGTTACCCCGTTACTCCATCTCTGCACCAAAGTCATCTGGAATTTCCTCTTGCACATGAATGTATTGCAACTGTATAAAGAAGTTTAGATGACAAATGCCATTAAACAATTATATAAGTACTTTTCCATCACTAGCAAAACCAGATTATTTTGCTGGTGGCTTCTGTCAGATTCTGTCTTCCACTGGCCACTGGCCATTTTGGCTCACTGGCTATTACTGGTACTGTAGAGAATCCTTCTTGAGTGACCACAACTGACTGTTTAAAAGCTATTTTTAACATCAGTCCAGAGATGACACTATTTAACCTTGTCTAGCCACAAAGCTTGGTCAAATACCAAAGCTGTCACTCAGTGTCCTTTATCTCAGAGTCTGGCAACTAATGAGCACAGCATTGTACAGCAGTGATTAAACAGTACACAAGAGGTTTCAGCACCTGACAACTAAGGATTGCAAGTCCTTATATACAATCCTTTATATACATATGTTTTGCTATTTGATATTGACTGCTGTCATGCATCTATCATGCATTTTAATAGGCATTTAGATAGCCAAACACTAAGCATGTTTTCAAGGTCAGATGACAAATATTTAAATCTTTGCATGCTATATTGGACCATTTCCCAATCTCATATCATGGGTCATCTACCACCACCATCTGCGTCTCCTAGAACGCTTCCATCAACGCTATCTCTGCACAATCCTAAACATGTGACCAATACATCTGTTCTAGAACAAGCAGCAGTCACAAGTATTGAGGCCATGTTGCTGAGAACACAGCTGCATTGGGCAGGGCACGTCTCCAGGATGAAGGACCACCACCTCCCTAAGGTCTTGATTTATGGTGAACTTGTCACCGGATGCCGCAAGAGAGGAGCCCCGAAGAGGAGATACAAGGACTCCCTGAAACAACATCTCAGCCTTGGCCATATTGATCAACATAACTGGTCTACTCTGGCCTCCAACTGGGAGGTCTGGAGACACACCATCTATAACACTGCTGATGTTTTTGAGAAAGCACGCAGGATCACCCTTGAGGAGAAAAGACAATGCAGAAAGAATCGTGCCTTGCAGAATATACCATCTAAGGAGTCTTTCTGCTGTGCCTTTTGCAACTGGCCTTTTTAGCCACCAGTGAGCTTGTAACAAATGTGGGTAGAGTCCCTCCCAAATCTTCATTCGCAAAGCCTAGCCATGATGATGATGATGACTCCTTTGCACGGTACTGCATCTATTTTGCATAGGTCCTCATTTGTCCTTCAGTGGACTACAAACATCCTGTTCTTTAGTATAAAATCAGTTGCACGTCTTCAACTTTTTTTTACAGGGTTTTTTTTCAGGCCTTTCATAGTTGCATAAAAAAATATGTCAATTCATATATTTGTGTGTACATGTGTAATTCACATATACATGCTGAAATGAAAAGTACACTATGAACTCTCCAACTGATGATCTGAAGCCTATGGAAAAAAATTCAGATTTGTTTCAAAGTGTTCAGCTTGTTAAAATTTTGTTTGATTTATATTTCAATAAATCTCAGGATCATTTGCTATTTTCTGTCTAACGTCTTGGAATTCATTTGCACAATGACCACGTGGCTTCAAGCAATCACCAGATTTACTCTCAGACATTCTGTGCCAGTATTCTCAGTGAAAGGCAGTCCACTGTCTCGTCTTGACTTACTTGCTTTTCTCCCCTACAGTTTCTGCATTAATTCTGTTTTCCCCCTTTGAATTAGTAGTCTTCTGTATGGAACCATATAAAAATCTTTATTAAGTGGTTGTCAAAAGAGATAGAAGATTTTCTCATTGTCTTGAAAAACTAATTGTTTTGTCAAAGCCGAAGATTACTATCTCTAATACAAAACATCTTTGATTATCCGGCATTATAGGATTTTTTTCTTTGTTTTTCCTCCCATGTTGAAATCTTGTTCAGTACCACTGTATGCATGATCTTACTGTTAAAACTATGAGCTTCCATGTTATCTTCTCTTCCATGTCCTCCACCATTTACAAGGACTATGTTTGCTAGTTTTCAGTCAGGCAGTCTCAAGAACAATTAAAAATATTTCCTTTCAAACTTTCATTTATAATGCTAAACACTTCAGCTTCCTGTAGTCAGAAGCCTATTCCTCTTAATTTGAGCAATCAAGCTGTGAGGTTTATTGTCCAAGATTTACATGAATATTGACAGTTGTCACCAGTAGCAGTTTGATAAAGAAACTTTTATCTACATACAAAGGCAGTGGTGGCAAACCTCCTGCGGTTCTTACCAATATCATCATAGAACCTTTCATTATTCACCTCCAAAGTGTCTTCAGCCCAAACAGTGGTTAAACTGTCCGTGTTAAGAGAAGGTTTAGGAGGATCTCATCACAGTAATCCAGTACTAAGACAAACACTTTCTCTTCACAAAGAGCCACATGGAGAGGACAACGGGCAACAGGTACAAGTTGCACTGGGAAGGCTTTCATCTTGACATAAGAAAGAAATTTTTTCACAGTGTGAACAATTAACCATTGAAACAACCTCCACTGGGATGTGGTGGAGTTCCCATCACTGGAGGTTTTCAAGGTGTCACCAGACAGGGTGCTAGAAAATCTCATCTAACCTCTCTTTCCCGTGAAAGGTTGGACCGGATGACCTTTTGAGGCTTCTTCCAGCCTGAGCTGTTCTATCATTCTGTGATTCTATGTTACTCTTCTAGAATCTTTTATATCATTACCATGCAATAGGACATCACAAATTTCACCTTTTAATAAATATATACATAGGTTGGTTTTCTGGGGGGTTTTCTGTTTGGTTTTTTGCAATGTCTTTTCATCATATCTTTGGTATACACATTACTATAACAGGTCCTGTATATCATATCCATTTTCTTTCTTGAATTCCTCAGCGTACCCTCATTTTTCTTATTTTTTTCATCTTGATTGTTACAGTCAAAAGTAGAAATCATTAATTCATCTTATCCCATTCTGTACTTTCAGTAGTAAAAAGTGTTCTTTCATGCCAGCTTCCATCCTAAATGACTAATGCCTCAGTTAGAATCAATCCATTAAAAAAGCTTCCTTTATTCCTTCAGGGGTCCCAGTAGTCATATATTCTTTACAATACTAACCCTTGAGTTTGTCACTCTCTAATCAACTTTGACTTGGAAAAATGTAACTGAATATCAAATAAATTGTCACTTTTTAAATATCTACAGTCATGGGGCATATGCATTTTGTTCCTTTAATTTATTTTACCCCAGCATAAAGGATGATTTGTGAACTCTCCCATGCTTCAGTCAAGGTTCCTTCTCAGCTTCTGTGTTACACCTAGATATCTTTTTCAAGTATCTTTCTGTCCTCTGCATCCTCTTTAGATTATCAGTTTCTATTAATAAAGGATTTTGAAATGTGTTGCATTAGCTGTGTGATGTAGACACCTACAGATCTTGCAATGCAGAATCTGAATTGCATCCCTTTCCCTTTCCTGTTCTTCTTCTTTACTGTGTCTAAAACTTACCAATATCTGTAAATGAATCCTTAGTCGTTGGATATTATCTCTTCCATAAGACTGATCATATGATGTTTCCTATATAATTCAATTGTGTTTTACTCGTTTTCATCAGATAACAATTTTGCTTTCTTTTTAGCTCTTCTTAATCTGTTTTGGATTTTTTTTTCAGTCTTTCTGATGCATTCTTTCCACTTGATCTACTTCTTCAGTTCTCCTTCTCTTTGTCTTGAGAAAGAAATTTAGTGAACTCATTTAGTGACTACTGAGTTCAAAAATATATCCAATCTCCACTCTCCATCCTTTCACCCTCTTATCATACTAAAAGGAAGTAAAGCTTTTAGCTGACATCTGAGACCAACAGAATGCAACTAAAGGCCAGGCCATCATGAAGTCTGCTATGAGATATCCACTGTCACTATACCACTCATTTCTAGGTCAACTAAGATGTCTTTTTTATCTCATCAATGCAATTATAGTAGTGAAACTTGCAACATATCAAACTGCAACTTTTGTATTCATCTTCAAACTGGAAAGAACTTTTGACATTATCTCGAATGCAGGGTTCTATACCTAATGCCTCAATTTAAGTTAGCCACTCTGTGTACTGAATACTTCTCTTTATGTCAAAATAAGCAGTGAGAAGCCAAGGAAAAAAATTAAAAGAACATTGCATATCTCAGTCATGTATTAAGCCAAGTACTGAAAATTAATAATTTTGAAGAGTGTATTTGTGAGAAACACTAATTTTTTTGGTCATGTTTAAAGCGAGTAGAATTGTATCTTTCAGGTCACCTCTTTATTCATTGCAGAAATTTATAATGTCATGTCAAATTCTAATTTAATTTTATATGATCTCAAAAGCTAAATCTCTTTGAGAGTTTCTAAGATATTTGGAAGCAGTAATATAAAGGTATTAGTGCTAGATATCTCTTGTCTCTTTTTTCCTGGAAGAGCAAAACACCTCCCACCAATCTACTACATCTCCTTACAAGACTAACCTCCAGGAAGTAAAGAAAAGAAAAAAAAGCAAAAAACCCCAAACCATCTAACAGACATTTGACTGATTTAGTTTTCATTTCTGTGAAGTCTCTATGTCTTCATGAAACTAAGGAGAGTTGAAATAAGATTTTCAATACAAAAACATAAATACAGGTTTCATAGCTCTTAAATGTCATCCCTGAAGGATAAAGTTGTTAGTGCCTTATTCTTATAAGAGCAGGAAAATCTTGTTAATTTTATGGAAAAGTAATAATTTGCTTTCAGCCTAGGCTTTCAGCTTAGGCTAGTCTGCATTTTCTAAGGCATGTTGTGCATGGGAAAGAACTACATGTTGACACTTTTAAAATGTCAACAGCTATTTATCAGGTTCAAAAGGATCAACCTCTTAATTTTGTGATCGTTTCTTTGTGCAGATCAGCGAGAACTTGAACAACTACTATGCATTACTTCACAAATCATCCTTAAAAAGGCGTTTTTGTTTGAGTTGTTAACATTATTTTAATTATATATTTATATATTATATAAATATATTATATAAGTGTATTATATATATTATAATTCTATATTTATATTTTATATTTAATTATATATATTAGAATGTTAATTATTTTAAGCAACATTAAGCAAAATGGCAGGACAATAATTTTTATTCTACTTTCCAATTAAAAATAGGTTTTTCAAAATTCCTGAAAATGTGTTTACCAAATTCCTGTTGTTAAATATCAAAGTTCAAACGTTCTCGTTTACTGTCATTGTAATGGATGCTTTTGTTTAAGTTCTAATTGGGCTATAAAAGTCTTGAATGCTATAGCTGATGTGTTTACTTTTTGCAGCACACACACATTTGTTTTCATTTTCTTCTAGTCAAAGTTTCTATTTTCCTTTAGCAGACATCAACAAACAACATAGAACCCCCCCCCCCAAAATCCTGAATTTGAGTAAATTCTTTTATTTTGTTGTGACTGATTCTCTACAGTGTAAAAATCCAACAGCAATTGCCTTGTATTCCACATCACCTGGATGTGTTGTCATATTTTTTTTAATTTTTTCATTTCTTCTACTGGAGAATGAATGTATAAAGTACAGCCATAAGCTATATATAAGATGGGTATATAAAGTCAAAAAGTAGTGTGTGTGCCTACAAAATTACTTTGTTGTAACTAGATATCATTTTAATATTTCTCCTAAAAATGTCACAATTGCTTTACACATGCTCTAAGTTCTACTTTAAATTTATTAACATTAAGCATTTGCAATAGAGTAATTTTCACTCTTTTCTTTAAAAAAAACCCAAACAATGCAAGTTAATTTACTACATATCAGAAGAGAAAATTTTGTGGCTGTAGCCAGTGCTCAGGGAAAGCATGCAGTATGCAAAATGTTGCCATAAACAGGCTTGTGAAAGAGTTTTGTTCCTGGAATATTTAGAATTTGACTCTTATTAAATTTTAATAGAGTTATGCTTAATATCAAGATTGATCTCCAAGCAACTACTCTAATAACATTAAAAACATAAGTATCTAGAAATGCTTTATATAGTAAAACAAGTGCTTTGCTTAAGTATCAAGACTAAGGGAATGAAAATAATGAATGTAATTATTTTAAATTGATTATTTTAAACAAGAAGTAATTAAAAAAGGGAACAAAATGCATTTAAGTACAGTTCAACCAAGTGGTAATTTATGCCTTGTAGACCCAATCTGTTATAAATATTCATTATTTATGTTATTGTAACAACAATACGAACAGGTTTTCTTATTTGCCTCTGCAAAGTTAAAAGATAAGGTAATAACACATTTCCATAGATATCATGGCAAAAAAAAAAAGGAAGAGGGGTCTTACATAATATTGCATTTCTTTGCACAAAATTATTGTGAGAAGACATAGGGGAGGGCTCCGTTGCTACCTGTTTGGTTTGGAGCTCTGATGGGGGGGTGAGGCAATGCTCAGACCAGAGGGGAACACAATCCTTTTTTTCAGCACAATTATTCTAAAGAATTTCAGTCTGATATTCAGCAACATTTTACAGTTGCCATCCCAGTGTATTTTACATCTTACCAAAACCTTCTGCCTTTACTATGATTTTGTCTGTTCTGTTATGCACAAACAAAAACCTGAGGCAAGTAGGCTTCTGTGGCTACTTAATCTGTTTGCTTTGCTTGGAAGTTAAAGCAGAGGAAAATGCAGACACAGTCACGTTTTTCCTTTGCAGGGTTTTGCAAAAACTATTTTCAGAAGGGGGAAATTGACCACATGTTAATGAGATAGATCTGATTTAGATTTAAGCAGCCAAAAATTACAAATGCCAGAGGTTAGTCTTATGCTTTGTGCTCCAGCTGTGGTGTAGTTCATTAACAAGTCTGCGACAGGGAATGAGAGCTAAGGTGATTTTCCCTGCTTTCTCCCAGCAGTATTATTAGGAGGTACCATCTATCTTACCTTAATATTTAAGGCATTGACCTACTGTTTTTCTCTGTCAGAACTTCTTAATAATTTTAGTTCAAATGGAAAACGAAGAGCAGGAGGAAATGAAATATCAATATATGTCTTTTTTCTTATAATGAAAAATGAGATAAAATTTCAAGATAAATTAATAGGCACAGTACCTAAATCACTGCAGTATCCAGATAAAAATTCCAAAGAGTTTTCTTTAATAAATACTGAAGTAACCCAAGTCTACTAAAACTTGACTGCAGGAATGAACCATGGGGGTACATATCTTCTAAGGAAGTAGAAATTATTCATTTGCATGTAGATTGACTCAAGAAATCCAAGTATACCTAGATGGATTTTGTTACTGGCCTAATGGTTTTGGAGAAAAAGGTAAAGACATTTAGTATGATGTGCCAGCTGAAGAGATAAGAATTTCTTTTGGTGTGGAAGACAAAAGCGCATGTCCTGTCTGACCAATCTGATCTCCTTTTATGACCAGGTGACCCGCCTGGTGGACAAGGGGAAGGCTGTGGATGTGGTCTATCTGGACTTCAACAAAGCCTTTGACACCATCTCCCATGGCACACTCCTGAAACAGCTGGCAGCCCACGGCTTGGACAGGGGCACTCTGTGCTGGGTTAGGAACTGGCTGGAGGGCCGGGCCCAGAGAGTGGTGGGGAACGGTGCTGCATCCAGTTGGCGGCCGGTCACTCATGGTGTTCCCCAGGGATCAGTGTTGGGCCCAGTCCTGTTTAATATCTTTATTGATGATCTGGATGAGGTGATTGAGTGTACCATTAGCAAATTTGCAGATGACACTAAGTTGGGGGGGAGTGTCGATCACCTGGAAGACAGGAGGGCTCTTCAGAGGGACCTGGACAGGCTGGAGAGTTGGGCTGATTCCAACGGGATGAGGTTCAACAAGGCCAACTGCTGGGTCCTGCACTTTGGCCACAACAACCTCCTGCAGCGCTACAGACTGGAGACAGAGTGGCTGGAGAGCAGCCAGGCAGAAAGGGACCTGGGAGTTTGGATTGACAGGAAGCTGAACGTGAGCCAGCAGTGTGCCCAGGTGGCCAAGAGGAGCAATGGCATCCTGGCCTGGACCAGGAACAGTGTGGCCAGCAGGACTAGGGAAGTGATTCTTCCCCTGTACTCAGAACTGGTGAGGCCACACCTTGAGTACTGTGTCCAGTTCTGGGCCCCTCAGTTCAGGAAGGATATTGAGGTGCTGGAGCAGGTCCAGAGAAGAGTAACAAGGCTGGTGAAGGGACTCAAGCACAAGTCCTATGAGGAGAGGCTGAGGGAGCTGGGGCTGTTCAGCCTGGAGAAGAAGAGGCTCAGGGGAGACCTCATCACTCTCTACAACTACCCGAAAGGAGGTTGTAGCCAGGTGAGCATCGGTCTCTTCTCCCAGGCAGCCAGCAGTAGGATAAGAGGGCATGATCTTAAGCTCTGCCAGGGGAGGTTTAGGTTGTGTATTAGGAAGAAATTTTTTACTGAGAGAGTAATCAGACATTGGAATGGGCTGCCCAGGAGGTGGTGGATTCACCATCCCTGGAGGTTTTTAAGATGAGTCTGGATGTGGCACTTAGTGCCATGGTCTAGTAACAAAGGTGGTGTTGGATCAAGGGTTGGACTTGATGATATCGGAGGTCTTTTCCAACCTGGCCGATTCTATGATTCTATGAAAAGCAACAGTATAAACTAACATCCAGTTTGCATGTCTGGAAGGAGAAGGAAGTGGTGTTTTGAAGGTCTGGGGAAATGAGCAGCGTAGATAAACAGCAACCAAATTTATTAAAAATTAAAAATTTCAAAGAAATATGAAAACCAAAAATACCCCTCCAAAATAGTACGTAATCTCAATGAGAAGCTTAAATGGAGAACATATTTATATGAAAGCAAACATCAATGTTAGCTCAGTAGCAACAGCATTTTAGCAACAACAGCTCAGCCAGGTACAGATGAAATGTTTATAGAGATTACAAGAGGGAAAAATAACAGCGGGCTAAGTTTAAATTGGAAAGTTATGTCTAATTCAGTGTAATATCCATAAGGGCATGTAAACAATTTCTATTCTGAAAACTCTTCACATCTGACACGAGAAGACTGCTTGCTCATGGAGGGGAGAGGCTACACTGACAGCAAGGGTTTGGAACAATGATCACAGATCACGCGGAAAGTCTATTTTGCCCAGAAAATTCAGAAATACCCCCAAGGCTTGATCCTAAAATGTGCTTGGCTCTTTCAATAATTAAATTAATAACAACATAATAAACATTCCAAGTCTACCAGCACACAGTAGGTGATTTACTAAAGGGCGATACAGATGTACTTTATGGTAAAGGCACTATTTTGTTGAATATAAATCTCAGACATAAACAATTATAAATCACTAAGTCATATCTCTCTCCTTTCTCATGCATGGTTTCCACACAGGCTTTTCATACAGTAAAAAATAGAAATAACAGTGAAACAAACTGTAAAACAGGAAAACTGATGCTGTAAGAGATCAGCAGTGTCAAGGAATGTACAATGAAACCAGATTATTACAGACAATGTAACTAGCTAAACTGAACGACAGTTAATTTTTTTGTATAAGACCTCAACACCAGCTAAAACAATCAGAGATTCAGTGTAAAGAACTTTCAAAAAGTATGTAAAGAGAAAGAATTAGGAGATTGGGATCTGCAGTACTGTAAATACATGTTTCTGCATCTATAAGAAAAAATATGGTCCTCTGGACCATACCACATTGCAAAGAAAATGTGACAGAGAATATGCATTAAATCCAGTCAGATACAGCTACAGAGCTTTAATATCCTACTTATGTTTCATTAGAAAATATCAAACTACTTTTGTGGATGTAGGAAAGGACTAATAAGGAATGAGATTGCATTACCTCGGCTACAGGGCCAGTACCCAGGTCCTATATTTATGTACCCAAGAGAAGTCTGTGTTTTTTCATTTTATAATTGTACTTATATGTATGAAGTCTTATATCTGAAGGAGAGATCCATCCATCTGGGTTTCTGAAATTATTAAATTATGTCTTTCATATTATCTTTATAGCATTGGCATATATCTGTGGCATAAACTCTCAGCACCCTTGTTGTTACCATTAAGAGAAGCTTGGATGTAATGCAAATATTGTCTTTCTAGTTATACAAGATGTAGGCTCATTTTAATCTCATTTGATTAATTTTGTCATAGCCAACCTTTGGCAAGGGCAGACATAGAACTGTTGGAACCTCTAGGAGCTAATTTCTTCTTATCTCAATAGTTTGCTATCTTCCAATCTTTTTACTCCATGTGCTGTAATCTGGGCATACATATAGTTGTTTTCATAAAGAAAAAATTATTGTTTTTTTAATTCAAGCCCTGTTGCTTAGAAATATTCATTTAAAGTAAGCATCTTTATATTTGGTCCTTGGTGCTAAACCTGCTGATGACAGAGAATGATTGTGTGAACTGTTCTCACTGAAAACTCTTGAAAGATCATCGGAAAAAAAATCAATTTCTTCATTTAAAAACTTAGATTCAGAACAGTGTTACAATTGCCTCTTTTTCAATGTGAGTTCATACTTCTGCAAACAATTTACTGTAATTTTCACCACATTATGTGAGGAAAAAAATCTGGGGAAAACAGCTTCATAACGTATATGAATAGATTATATTATTCATAAGTAACATTTCATCAATTTGTGCTCTTCTCTGGTAAAGCTGTATTATAATGTTATTTGTATTTGTTGGAGAGAGAAGACAGGTAGCAATTAGCTATATCATTCCCATTCTACTATTAACTAAAGAGGGACATACAGACATAAGTAAACTTTTGGTCTGCTTTTTAGTCTCTCTTTGTGTACATATACACCATCAAACAAAAAAAACCCCTCCAACTGCATCTACAAAAACCCTATAAACTATGTTTTATGAAAAAAGATGTATATTGATTTCATTAATATAGAATTCTGCTTTAAATGATAGAATTCTTATATGAATTCACAAAAGTAATATTGAAGTAAATCTTCCTGACATAGCAAAAAACCCCAAACCACCACAAAACAATCCTTAAAATATTTCTATCTTTAACATCATCAGAATAAAACCCACGTATACACACACACACATTTATATATATATATATACACACACATATATAATGTATATATTAAAAAACCTTCTGCTAGCTGTTTTTCTGCTCAGGAACTTGAAAATGTTTTCTATGAGAGCGTGATGCCAATTCAATAAGGGCATTGCCAAACAGGTGAAATGTTAATTATTGAAAGAGAAGGTTTATTTTTTTGTTTGGTTGGGTTTTTTTAAGGATCATTTCTAGGCATACTTTAGGTGTTTTATTCCCTGAATCTGCTGCAGTAGTAAGGTAGAAAGTTGAAGGGATTATATTAGCCCATGCTTCTTCCCCTTGGCTTGCAAATATTGTGCCATTTGGTTTCTGACCTCTTAAATGAAAGCTAAAAACTTTCCCATAAAACCCTAGGGATTCAGTTTCCCAGAGAGGTTTCTTTTTTTGAGGAGATAGAAGGGATAAGTATTATAGCACAGCTAAAAAAATTATAAGTCCTGAGTAGAAAAGCCTACTGCCCTGTGATATTAACGTATGACAAATAGTGTATTACAAGCCTCATACATTTTGACATCATGGACTTACATTATAGGTTGATCTTATTGTCATGATTAGAGAGCTCCTTTTCATTGTGATTGCAAGTTGTGAGCTACATACACTGCTGTGTATGCAGTACTGCAGCTTCTTTGTTAACGGCACTGGTCTGTGGCCCTGCTGGCCCATAACCCCACTTCTAAAAATTCAGGGAATTCAGAGTCACTCTGTACAATCAGATACAGACAATCTGAAGAGGAATGCAGAAGTGTCAGGAATGCAGAATGCAGGTCAGACTAGGGGGGCACATGCACCGTCTCCCTTCCCAGGGAGTGGTTTGCATTATGCTAACACGTACATGAGACAAGAACATTACATCACGTCACTACTCTGACTCCTTTGAGAATAACTGAAGTGTGATGTTTGTATCTGAGATGAAATAGAGATATTCTGACCTGTTGAAGCCATTTTAATCATGCAAATTGTCCTTACCAAGCTCTAGAACAGTATGACTATAAGTGGGCTAACCTCCTCCTAGCTGCAGCAGAATGGACATTTCATTCAGGTGAAGATTTGGCTTCTGTTTTAAATGAAATCTGCAACAGATTGATAATAACTTCTATCTGCTCTTCCTGTTTCCTTTCATATATTTTACCTCCACACAATTACTAAATTATTGAATCATATTCTACCCACCACGACACAGATCTTCTCTCAAAGCATTTTCCACAGAAATTATTCCCCACTTTGCATAGGAAAGGATATACTCTGTTCTCTCAGAAGCAGGTCTTGAAATCACTAAAGGGAACAGTTTCACAAGCTTTACCATATTCTTCACAGCTGACAGTAGTTTCAGAAGAACGCCTCCAGCTCTTTAACTGTTTCATTTATAGCAAATATAATATATACAGCAAATGTCAATAAAATTAATATGAATGGCAGAACATTTTTTTTAAAGCATTTAAAACTGTAGCAAAGATCAGCGCTCACAGGAGTTCCTCATTGGAATTTTTATTCCCATAAAATTATGTTATGGCTTCTGTGTTACACTAGGCCACTGCATTGCCTGAAATTAGATCCCACATGCACTGCCAATTCAGCAAAGAAGTCAGCCAGGCCCTTGCACTTACTTTTTAAAACATTGTCTTTTTTCTGCAGTGCCAAGCTTGAGAGATGCACTGAGCTAATCGAGAAATGAACAAGGAGATCACCAAATAAATTAGTCTTTTGGAATTAATAGTCTCTCATGTGGTGACTTTCTTCTAAAGTATGTATTGCTTCCTAGTTATCTATGTGCTGTTCCATAAGAACCTTAATGGAACATCAGGTTAAAGATATTGCCTTTAAATTAGGATGTAAAATTTTTAAGGTCTCAAAGCTATGTTTTCTTTGCGTATAGTGTTAAGTAACTGAGTAGGAAACTTTTTATAGGAAAATGTAAGAAGTCATAATAACCATCCAACAAAACGGAACCTATCGGTGGCACCAAATAGAGCACAGACAGCAGCAATGCCTTACGGACATTTTTGCCATTCCAAATGTGTTGCATCTATTGTGGGTGGTATTTCATATGTGGGGTTTTTTTCAGGAATTTCATGAAAAGGAGTGCCATCTAGAAGAGACAAGCAGCAGCTGATAGGAAACTGATACTCATGGTCCCAATCAACAATTTCTGGAATAGTGATTAAATCTGGATGATTTAAGCAGGCTACTTAGGACTGAAGGTGTACTTTTATCCTTATCATGGATAATCACTTAAGATACAGAATGAAAAAAAATTACTTTTTATAAGAAAATGGGTTTTATTGTCTGAATGTATTCCAATGAGAAGGGCACAGATCCAAGATTTATATCTTTCCTAAAGGTATTCAGGGAACTACATGTATTTCAGCTATAGCCAATCCAACAACCCAAACTGTTATTGCTCTTTGCTATGTGGTGACTTCTACTCTCTCTGTCTCAGGCACCCGTTGCTTTCAGGAGAATATTTATGTCTTTATCAGTGAAAGCTATGAGAGGTATGGTCTAGATGCCAGATTTCAAAATATAGCTCTTGCCATCTAATAGGAAAAGTAATGCTTTTTCTCACTTTGCAATGCAAGCCAAATTGTTTTAAAGAGAGCTCTAAAACCAAGCACATAAAAGCAGCCCTTGAAGACAATAAAGCCTACATGATGAATGTTTATTCCCAGTGCTACTAATGATGATGGTTCTTGGCTTGAATGATAAGTGGGTTTGGTATCTGTCACTAAAATGTCATCATCATAGAGGGTAGGCTTTTAGCTGTAAGGACATAAGTTTCTGAAGACCTTCACTCATTAGTTACTGCTTGTGCACAAGGTTAAATCCTATCATGGACAGTCATTCTGTGTTCTGAGTTAATCAAATTAATAGTTAACTTCAATAGTCGAAATAAAGCTTACATGCAACTGTGGAAAGCAGAGTGAAGAGGACATAATGACTGGTGGTGTTGAAACAATCACTAGGAGAATGGAAAGTTCACATCCAGTGGCTGACTCCTCAGAAATAATATGATTTATATAATATGAAATAGATTTTCTGGGGAAAAAAGAAAATGTACAAGTCACTCTAAATTTAGAGGAATTCCAGAAAGATTATCTGTTAGGGATTTTACAGTTGATTCCATTAATGGTGTAAATCTTCGCTGCTACTCCTTTAAGACAGGAAGTATTTCTAAAATCTGAAGTTTGGTTCAGCAAATCTGAGGTACTAGGAAACTGAAGGATGAAATGGAGGTTAAAGAAAATTTTCAGTAAGAGAAAAGTGTATAATCTTGCCATGCTGCACTACAAATGAAAGTCCTGACTCATCATTTTGTTAATCACTGCGGTAACATCATGCTAAATGAATTGGTTTTAGAAAGCATCTGGGGAAGAAACAACAGAATTCACAACAATTTATGTAAGTAATGATGAGAGGCTTTTCATAAAAGCAAAAAAGTGTTCTCAGCAGTGAAGGTCTACTATTGGTAGGAGATGACAGAGAATATGAACATCATATTTCTTTATATTTAGGCAGTTGGGTTTAATGGCATTTGGTAATATGCTATAAAGTTGTACTATTTTGGATAATACTGGAGACCATAATCTAGGTACCAACTTTTCAGCAGATATAAATCAGTACAACACTAAACTCCTGTAGATTGACATGGGTTCTTACTGGTGATAGCTCTTTCCTGTGCGGTTTCTAAAGGCAAGAATATAATCCCAGTCATAAGGATGGAGATATTCTACATTTTCATTGTTAATATAGAGGAGAATTGTCATTTCTAGAAGTATTTTGGGGGTTTAGTTTTATAAACTAAAGGATATACAACATATAAACATGGATAACAAATAATACTTGAATTCTATTTTGTTGCATTTTGACACTAGAGAACTATCGTCTTTGTCAGGTCATATGTGTGGGAAGAGCAAAATTAACTTCGCTTCCATTCCACGGGGGGAAAGAGGGGAATGTTAAACCAAAACATTTTGTACATGTCTTTTACATCTGTAGAGAAAATTTACAAGGTGGCTTTTACAACTTCTTTGTGGTGTGACCTCTACCAAAGTAAAGTCTGCAATTTCCTTGGAAACAAAATTTCAGGCCAAGAGCTAGAAAGGTTTCTTACTCCTTTCTTAGTCATGCTGCATTTTGGTTATGGAGTCAAATGTGATCTCTTTGATATGACATGAAAAATCCAAGTGAAACAGAAAATTAGAAAACGAAAATGAAAGCTGACTTCTGTGAGAAATCTGAATCAGGTGTACCATCATGAAATTGCAATTTTTTTTTTTTAAGTTTTATTCCACATTCTGTTCCTTGAATTCAGTAATCAGTAGACAAGAAATACAAACTAGAGCACAGAAACACATGCTTCATACCTATTCATACCTATATCACTCCCTACCAGAAATTTCACTCATGACTTGAGCAAACCACCTTACTTCTCATCAAAAAATTTTGAATCCTTTTAACCAAAAGTTCCATTTGGAAGAGGTTGAATGGTTTAAAATGCTCAGAAACATCACAATAACTTGTGCTGGCAATGATGAAACCTTTTTGATGACAATAAGCAGAAGTAAAGTCTACTTTCTCTAAACCATTACAATGCAAAGTCCATCATTTATTTAACACAAAAATTCCCATAAGTTAATAGAACCTCTCTGAATTCCTGGAGGACTTTGAACTTTTTTAAAATCCTTTAAAGGTACTGTATAACATCTTGATGTAGATTGCTTTCATTGCTTTTCGCTGAAGTCATTGCATCTTTTATGGAATATTTACATACGCATTGAAAAAGAGAGATAATAACTCTATTAATAAACCAGAAACAGCAGATTTTTATGTCTTAGATATTTATATAAAGTAGAACAGAAGTCAACAGGAAAAAATGAACATTATGTCATTTCATTCTCTCTTACTAGAGGGAGGGAGTACTCCCCAGACTATTGTGATTAGGAACTTGACTAGTAAAATGAATCTAAGATAAAAGAGAAAATTCATTCCAGGAGAACTCTATAACTAAGATGAAGGGTAGAAAGGAGCAAGACATATTCCTTAGAAAGGAGCAAGACACCTTCCTCAGAAATGGAGTGACAGCTTGTGAATTTAGTACTTTCTTTCCATGGTTTTCCTCAAAACAAATTTTTTTTGTGTTGCAAAAAACATACTTCTCAATATTATAATTTAAGTTTTTTTTTAATGAAAAATAAGTTTGTTTTCAATCTGTGCAACTGTGGGGCTTTTTTATTCAGTCCTTCCCCAGAAAATATTATTCACACATCTCCTGAGTCTGTGCCTCAGCTTCTCATCTTTAATAAGTAGTTAACAATACTTTCTTCTGCTGTTCCCCCATCTATTCTATTTAGATGGTAACTTTCCAAGAGCAGAAGCTATTACTCATTTAATTAGAGGCATTTATAGCATTCTAGTCTCAGAGATGGCAACTAGACACTACTGTAGCATAAATAATGAAAGTTTATCTATGAGGAGTGGATTCACACAGAAATTTCACTGGAACAGTTGATAAGACATAGCAAAACATCAAAATTACACTGAGTACATTGAAATGGCAAGACTGTTGGTATGCAGTGTAATTCATCTATTCATATGGTTCTGTCTGATTTTAGTTACTTTTCCAAATTATTAAAACTTTTGGGGGATGGAAGGATGGAAGATAATGTTGCAGCAACTATTCCAGGGCATTGTCATGGTAGGATACTGTTACAGCCAGGACAATAGTTATTGTGCATAATAGGACAAGAATCTAAAACTATTTACTAATGATCTATTTTCCTTTCTATTTAATTCATGAGAAAGCTCAGTCATAGAGACTCCTTTTTTCATACTTTTCAGTATTACTGTTGGCTATTGTTTTCTTTAATTGTTTAGCTGTTACCTTTAATAAAGATTTACTTAATCATCATGACCATTAATCATGGTGTATTCCAGGAAAAACACAGTCAGCAAAACCTTAAAACACAGCTCCTCTCGCACCTGTCACAACTTGCACAGAGACAATAGACAGCAATTAATTCATTTTTTTGAGCTTCTTTTTGAAGTTGTTCTATACCCATTTTTGAGCAATTTCTGAGAGTTCTTAACTCTCTTGAAAAGAATCATGTATTCAGAAGCATTATGAAATGTACACAACTTTTTTACTTGAAATTGATGCATTAAGTACATCAGAGAGGAAATGGAAATGTAACAATTCGTATTTTAGCCTATTCTAAATTAAACTTTGAGCATGAACTCTTGACTTAAATTTCTGAATTATTTCACAGTAGTGAATCCTAATACACGTTATCAGTATTGAAGAACTCAGCACATCAAGTTCTGAAGTTAAAGTTCCTGTGACATTAGTGGGTAAAGTATTTCATCAAAGCAATAAGCATATGCATGCATCCACACATGGGTGAACGTGTCCAGATTCATTCTCTGTGGGATGATAAAATCCTTTGTTCTTAGACTAAAATCTTTTATTCTTAAATGCAAATGTGTAGCAACTGGGCCCGTTGATGTCATAAATGAACAAAGAGAAACCATCTAACAGAATTTAGGAAATAAGTAAATGTAAAGCTTAATAGGACTCCATTAACAATGATACAAGATAAAGTTAGTAATATGTTTCTTAAAAGGCTAAGCAGAAATATATATAGTCATGACAAAATAATTACAATGTAGGTTGATGTCTGCCTTGCTTTAATATGTAGCTTTTTATATTACAAAGATGAAGATATTCGAGCAATTTCAGAATTATACAAATGTATTAAAATGAACATTCAATAAAAGAAACTTCAATTCCTGCTATGGTCTATGCATAAAAGAGTAAAATGATCGAAAGAATTTACTGGCCAAATACCTAGCACATATCTTGAAAGGCTGTAAACATTAAAATTGTATTCAAGCCTTCAGACATCCACATCTTTATAAAAGCCTTCAACCACAGAAGCTCAGCTAAAAAGCATCTGGATCAAACCAGGAACTCAATCCTTCTGACAGTCCCAAACTTTATTTCCTTTATAATGCGAAAAACTGCCTCAGAATTACTCAGCACATTTGAAATTCAGTGATCATCTCTGGCTTAATGCCATGATGTAAGATATCTAGAGCAAACATGGGTTTAGAAGGCTGTACAAGAGACAATTCTGGAACCACCTGCAGAACCACCTGAGATGTGATGAAGAGCTCACTTTTTTTTTTTTTGTCCCCATGCCCCAAGATACACACTATGAATTTAAGGTTAGGCCTTCAAGACCTCGCCTGTGCTGCTGAAAGGGACCTGGAGGTGCTGGTCAATGGCAAGCTGAATATGAGTCAGCAGTGGCCTGGAAGCCAGGAGGGCCAACCGTGTCCTGGGGGGCAGCAGGTACAGCATTGACAGATGGCTGAGGGAGGGGATTGTCCTGCTCTGCTCTGCACTGGGGTGGCCTCACTTTGAGTACTGTGTGCAGTTTTGGGCACCACAATATAAGAAAGATATTCAGCTGTTAGAGAATGTCCAAAGTAAGGCCACAAGGATGGTGAAGGGCCTTGAGAGGAAGCCGTATGAGGAGCAGCTGATGTCACTTGGTGTGTTCAGTCTGGAGGAGACTGAGGGGAGACCTCATTGCAGTCTACAACTTTCTTATGAGGGGAAGTGGAGGGGCAGGTAATGATCTCTTCATTCTCAAGACTAGTGACAGGACTCTAGGAAATGGCATGAAGCTGAGTTAGGGGAGGCTTACGTTAGATATCAGAAAAAGGTTTTTCACCCAGAGGATGGTTGAGCACTCGAACAGGGTCCCCAGGGAAGTGATGGCTGCATCAAGCCTGCCAGAGCTCAAGTATTTGGACAATGCCCTCAGGCACATGGTGTGACTCTTGGGGATGTCCTATGCCGGGCTAAGGGTTGGACTCGATGATCCTTGTGGGTCCCTTCCCAGTCAGGATATTCTATGATTCTGTGATTTTCCCTCCTGCTTCCACCAACATGATTCATTTTACAGACAATTTTTGACACCATGATATTTCAGTCATGTCCACCAAAAGCCTTGTGTACTTTCTGTCTAAACCTTCTTAGCTGTTGTTAGGGAGAAAGATGAAGACATAAATAAGGTTGTGATCAAAGTAGTTCTTGTTCACAAAAAGCCTACTAGGTAGAAAACAAAAGCTTAGAGGGAGAATTCTACTTTTAAAACATATTTAATTATCACCAGTTAGATAAAGAGCATGCTAATGCAGCCCTAATTTGAAAGTACAGTTTGTAAAGAAATGAGAAATCAAAATGGAGTGTAATTGAAACAGTACAAAGGGAAATTTAATATGGGTAAAATAATCTGTTTCATTGCAACCACAGCCTTTTGTAACAGTCTTACAAATCATGTTGTTTATATCTAATAGAGATTACTAAATAGTGGATCTGGATTTGTATCGTATCAAAGAGCTTTTGCTGAGGAATACACTCAGCTCGTTGTGTAGCTGTCGACCCTTTACATAACAAAGGGCACAGGGACCTGTGGCCCAGTCTGGGGACCGGACACTCAACAATATGGCAGGAGCCGATGACCCCAGGCTTTTCTGTGCTTAGACTGTGAGGGTATAAAAGCCCAGGCTTTCCTTTGTTCTGTATCCCTCCTTGAAGAAACCAGCTTGAGCTGTTATTTTGTTATTTTAGTTATTGCACCAAGATTAGATTATTTTAAGGATGGAGACTCTGCTATGGAACACCTGGGATCGAGCCGGTAAGGAAACCCGGTCTGACTGTGAGTGTGGTGTGCATAGGGATCAGGCGGGGCACCCACCTGCTGTGAAGGGACCTTGGTCCCAGCTCAGGTGGTGCGTGTGTGACTGCCAGAGTGGCTCCTGGATGGTCAGACAGGAAAGCTTCCTCAGCACTTTCCTGGTTGCCACTAGGAGATACCTCTTACTCTCCTGTTCTTTTCGGTGTTAATTGCCAAAGGGGTTTGTATACATTTTCTGGAGATTACTATGTGACATGCACATGAGAAAAAAAAAAAAAAAGAGTGCTTTCTACCCTGACATATCAAGATTTGCCAATATTGTAAAGTTGTGTTTATCCTTTCCTGCAGAAGCATGTTTCTTTTTTTGACCATTCACTTCTGTGTAGCCTTCCAAGGCTTTTATGGGGTCTTGAGCTATTTGAGCTCTTTTTTATGAGCTCTTTTCCCCTTCTACACCCCTAACACCAATATTCCCATTGTCATCATCACTGCGTTTCTATTTGGTTTATTTTACATCTTCCTGTGCACTGATTGATTTACCTATCTCATAGAAAAATCTAAGTATAATAACTTTGTGCAGTTCATTACTTCCCTGGGATCAGAACAAGGTGAGCAACCACTTCGGATGGGAACAATTTTTGATTTAGATCTCCAAAATTTATATTCTTTAAATGAAACTGGAAAGGATCAAAAAGCAAAAATTAGAGTGTTTTGATTTTTGCAAGAAGCAGGCCATGATATGAGCAGAAAAGGCAGTTTATGTAACTTCTGCTGGATAAGAGGGACTTGCAGAGTTGACAGTTCAGACATGTCTTAGGCATGTTTAGTGTAACCTCATCTACAAAAACAAGATATGGATTGTTTGCCACATTTGCCTTTATCTTTAGGCAAGTACAGAATTGCCAGGTGATAGACCAATTTCTGTATCAGCTTAAAAACAGCAGCAACAATATATGGATTGTTTTAGACTGTGAAATCACAGTGGGTGACAGGCTCAATTATACAAACTCTAGAGAACAAGCACTAGAAGATCAGAATTTCTATGAGACATTTGGCAAGGCATGGGGTACCTAAATTCCACATCTGAGCAGGGAGAGCCTTGTATGATCTTTGTGCACATTTTGAGCACTTGTAGCAGACTCCTAACCAGACAATTCTCAACTTATATACTAGGCACTCGAAATATTGCATGCCCAAGGCAAGACATAGCAAGTAATAATACTTTCTACTACAGTGCAACGTTAGTCATTAATGTTAATAGCACATGCCAAATCTAGAAAGTATCTACCAAAACAGAAAGAAAGCAGATATTTTAACTGCTGAATGGGGCAAATGTATGTCCAGTTTGGACAGGAGGGCTTACAGTGAGCCCCACCACAGACTCATAACATCAGCTCGTCCAAGGTTGCCAGCACAACCAGATTATGTCAATGCAAGGAACATGCCGGTCAGTGCCCATCCAAAAATACTTGTGCAAGAAGGGTAGAAATAAGGAAGCCACTGACATGGCCACTTTCCTGCCATGACTTTAAATTACTGTACAAAAGCATTATTTCAGAACATGTCCTTGTTTCAAGATAGTTACATTTAATATTGCTAAATAAAGCAAGGTCAGAGAGCAAGCCAAACCATGGGATCACTGGCTGTTCTCTCTTTTTAGTTGTTAACATAATTCCTTACTCCTAGAAAATAATTTCCAAAGAAATTATAGTCAAGGCAGAACTAGGTTTCTTTCCTGTTAGACTACAGAGTCTTCTGTACTATCCCATAAGACTCTGCAGCCTCAAGTCTCCCATATAACCTCCTGCTGTACTCTGTAAAATCCTATGGGGTATGTAAACATCACTCTGTTGTGCTGCAACACAGCTGTCACATTCATGTCAGGAACTCTGGACTGAAAATATCCACCCCAGACGCAACTGACAATGAGTCTCCTTTAGGGGTATATGAGCACCACACAGAGCCTGTGGAAGGACAGAAAAAATTCAATATACCATTAATTCAGCCATTCAAGACCACTTGCACACAAGACCTGACAATGGTCCATGGTCCTGTTTTATTTAAAAGGGCAAATTTATAAGTTTCAAGATTAACTCCACAAGTGTACCAGGGTGCAACAAAACAGGAAACAGCAATACAGAAGTACAACCTCAAAACAAAATAGAAACCAAACTCCCAATCAAAAACCAGCAAAAAATACAAATATGTAGAATGGGAACAAGGAAGTTCTAATGAATATTTAAGTAAGTGAAAATCAACAGATATTAAAAATAAAAACATGATCCAGGTAAAATCCTAAATAGTATGGGCTTAGATTAATTTAATTGTTCTTTAAATAAAATAGAACAAGCGGTAAGTATTTGCTCTAAATGTTAATGACAGTGAAGTAGTAGTCATTAGCTTAATGCACGGAATTATTTTATTGGAGTACTAATCTATCTTTTCAAATACACTTCTCTTTCTGCATGTACAGGAAGAATATATTCTTTGATTCAGTTTCCAACTAATTCAGTTCAATAACAACTTCACTCAAAGCTGGAAAATCAAATAAGGGTGGGAGACACATTTTTTCTCTGTTTCAATCTAGGCCTATAATAAGGTATGCGGTAGTGAAAACTCAGAGACTCTTAAACCTTGAAGGAGGTTGCCTTAAATTGTTCGAATCAATCTTTTGGTGTGCGTGACTGTGCGGTCAAAACATAATTTAAAATGGTATTGGGAACCTATTCCCATCAGACATTTATCCTCCTTGTGATTTTTCACTGCATGAATCAGTGGTTTTCTGAAGTTCTTCAGGGCCTCCAGGTGTTCACCCAGTAACTGAGGATTTTTGGGTCTGATTTTACATTTGGATGGCAAATTTTTTGCTGTGCCTCTGATGTAAAAAGCAGCAGCAGGGCTTTCCTGGCCAAAAAGATTATCTTTTTGTTGACTGCCAATCAGCACTGGCAGGTTGTTGACTGCTATTTTATCTGGTAACAATTATTCACTGATATCACCTCAAGCCCATCTCTTACGAGATGGAAAAGTGAAAATGAGAAGTAGTTGCCTCAGGTTTAGAAAAGAAATCTGTCCAGGACCACCGCAGGATCTTCTGGGAGCTCTTAGTTCATCTGAGAGACTGAAGCAGCAAGAGAATGCGTAGTAATATTATTGGGAAGTATTTAAAAGTAGCAAAAAAAAAAGAAGGAAATCCCATCATTCCTGAGGTCTACAAAGTCTGAAAGAAGTTACCAGGAAGTTTTTGCAGCTTGAGTCCTGATAGCAAAAGGAAAAGAAGGATCATGACTGATTTTGTGTCAGGCAATCTGTTTCTTTGATGACAAATACTTTTTACCACTTCGTATGGAACAGAATCACAGAATCATGAAATATGCTGAGTTGGAAGGACCCCACAGGATCATCAAGTCCAACCCTTAACCTGGCACGAAACCATCCCCAAGAGTCACACCATGTGCCTGAGAGTATGGCCCAAACACTTCTTGAGCTCTATCAGGCTTGGGACTGTGACCACTTCCCTATGGAGCCTGTTCCAGCACCCAACCACCCTCTGGGTGAAGAATATTTTTCTAATATCAACCTAAACCTCCCCTGGCACAACTTCAGGCCATTGCCTCAGGTCCTGTCACTGCTCATCACAGAGATCAATGTCTACCCTTCTTTTTCCCCTAATGGGGAAGTTGGAGACTGCAATGAGGACTCCCCTCAGTCTCCTCCAGGCTGAACAGACCAAGTGACCTCAGCCGTTCCTCATATGGCTTCTCCTCAAGGTCCTTCATCATCTTCATTGCCCTCCTTTGGGCACTCTAAAAGAGCTTAATACTGTGGTGACCAAAACTGCACATGGTTTTAATATTCAAGATGAGGCTATTGATAATAATGATGATATGGGAATGAGAGCTTTTCCATGTAATACAATGCTATTACTCCTCTGGAGCTATGATAGCATTGTGTGCATTCTCAGCCTGTACTCATCGTTCTCCATACTGGTATGGGTGTTATTGTGTACACATGTGAGAAGGATGTGGCAAAAGATTTCTAAACCAGACATGGCACAGGTGGGAAAAAGATAGTGTCTCATCCTTGCTGACCAACTTCATAATTGTGTTTTGTATGATGATCAGATTGTTAAGGAAACTTTCCTATCTGCCATTCTGGCAGTCATACTTGCACCACCTGATCTAGGACTGAGGTCCCTTCACAGCAGGCAGCTCCACTGACCCAACAGGTGCCCCACTTGATTCCTGACACACCCCACACTCACACAGTCAGACCAGGTTTCCTTACCGGCTCAACCTCAGGTTTCCCATAGCAGAGTCTTAGACATCAGAATCCTCAAAATAATGTGCAAGAACAGAATAATGACTTGAGCTAGTGCCTTCGAGGAGGGACCCTGAACAAAGGAATCCTTGAGATTTTATATCCTCGCAGTCTAAGTGCAGGAAAGTCTGGGGTCTTCCAGCTGAGTCCTTGGCTCCTGCTGTGTGGAGTTCACCTGAGTGCTCACCTTCTTGGCACCACAAGTCCCTGTGCCAAGTTGGCACCGGGGCCTCTTGCCTTAGGCTCCTGCTACCCAGAGCTCAACCTGCAGCTCCCACAGCATCTGCTCACCAAACCACCAGCACTGAGTGTATTTCTCGACAAGATTCTCCACACACTTTTCCAGTATCTGCTCAGTCTGTTACCGACGTGTGCCTGTGTGTAACCACCGATATAAAATGCCTGTTATCACATTTTGTACAGAAGAGGTGTCACATAAAAAATGGGAATATGCCTGGTTTATTTAATTCTGAGGCTGTTTCCTGCAGATTTGCAATGCATTGAAGCTGGAATGACCAGTCCTTTGTCAGCACTTCTTCTATCTCTGCAGCATAACTCCTCCTTATAAGTATTTCTTTTTATAGAGATATTTTGCAGCACTTTCTGATATCTTTAATAGCAATAAGGTGCCTAGGTACCAGCTGTGTAAAAATACCTAAGACAGTCTGACAGACTGAGTAGGCACAAAGAGTGAAGTCATGAAGGAAGAACTGCAAAACAAAGTAAAATATTTGGAAAGTGCTAAAGCAAATCAAGTATTCCAGAAACTGCAGCTTGATACAAAAAACTTAAGGAAAAAGTCCAGAAAGTACATGGAAAAATGAAGAAAACTTATTAAAAGAACAAAATTATGTTAAATAATGAAGAGCTCAAAATGTAAGTAGAGAGATTTGGGAAAGTGTTAAAAAATGAATCAACTGGATGTATATTATAAATGCAGTATGGAGACACTGAAAACATAACAACTATAATTTTTGTATTTCTGTTTTCTTTAGCAATGTTTAACTCTTTACTGACAGGGCAAAACTGGATGTTCTCTGAAAGTTTTGCACTCCTGCATTTGACATGCTGATGCTTATGGTTCTTATATTCTTTAAAGATTGAATATCATGCTCTTTTTGCTCAGTAATAAAGTAATACCAAGAAAAATGTTGATCAACTGACATTTTTCATAAAATCTATTGTACCTTGTTGCCCTTTATATTAAATATGTTTCCACCAAAACATAAAATATATAGTTTATACATACATACACATAGTCTTCTAACCCATATTCAAAACTTGTTTGCTAGACTCCATAGCTTGATCTTAACACGGGCTGTATGTTATCCACACTCTTGGCAAATTGAAATGTATGACTTAATCACATTAATGTTTAAAATGCTCAAGAGCCGGACAGTGAACAGCCTGTCTGTGATCTCTACAGATGGCGGAACATCCCCTCAGTCAATAGCTAATGACTCCTTATTTGTTCATGGTATAGGTTGGCAGACCCATTTCTATTAGCAGGCAAATCTGTAAATGTTGCTTTGCCCATTTATTGGTTTTACATAGCAATCTTTGACCACATATAAAACCTTTCTTCTTAACACTGTGTCTGGCTGAATGTCTGTTTTTCATTTTACTGACTCTACTTGCAAACTTCAGAAAAAAAATCCCTGTCCCACTCTGTTCCTCTGGGTTGTACAAAGTCAAAAACTGGTGTGTAAAGGACATGAGCAATCATTTGACAGCTTAGCTGAGGGGAAAGAAAATGAGGAAGATAAATATATCATTTTGTCTTCTACTCAGGGTTGTTCAAGGATACCAAGAGAAGAAAACAAGCAGTTCCTTGATGGAAGAAAATGTTGTGCAGAAGCACTGAAAATCCAGGTCATCTGATGATGATAAGAAGCCTTCAGACAACTTTGCAGCAGTCAGATAGAATTCCAGCTTTACAGCATTTAACCAGAAATCTCTTCCTTTCTTAAAATTGTTGCAGATGAGAGAAGGAGATCTCAGAATGTGATCAAATGTAAAAAATATGACTGTAGAAGATAAATAAAATAGGTAAGTGTAGTTGCATCTATTTGCATGAAGAAACCTGTAGGATGACTTTTAATCCCTGTAGGTAATGAACTTATTAGGGGTCTTGGAAGTTTATAAAGCATTCAGGGACAGATTGTAAGGAATGTTTCTTTAAATCAGGATTCATCTGTAAGCTAAAATGGTGTCTTGGTTTAAAGACAAATATTGGTGTGGGAACTCCAATAAAATGTACTTTATTAAGGTCTCTCCTTTTTTTCCCCACCAATACAGAGCGACAAAATGTAAGGAGATATAAGTGAAAAAATAACCATTTACTGACAAGGAAATAGCAGCAACTACAAAGATACAAAGGAAATGGTTTGCCCACTGTTTCCTTCCCCAAAGAGGGGAATCCACCACCCACATGGTCCCCTGGGAGCAAAAGGGAAAAATGGAGGGTTTTCTCCACCAACTACCTCCCTTCACCCAGCCAAACCAAAAAACCACTGGGTAAACAGGGGCAAAGCAAAAACTAGGAAAACTGTGCTGTTCAGAAGGAGTTGTACTATTAAACTGTGTGCTCTATGTCACCTGGTCAGACTCAGATCCTGACTGTAGTAGCGGTGTTAGTGCAGAGGCTCTTTGTTCCCTGCTACATGCTGTCTGCTTTAACCATGACACATGAGAAGCTCCACTCTGCTGACAGCGTTTAAAGTGAGACTTTGTTCACTGTACACCTAGAGATCTTCCAGGAAGAGTGAAAACCTGAACTGAAATTTACCATCTACAAGGCAGTATACGTGTCAGGATTCCCCATAGAAACTCAGTTTGGGAGTATGCTGTAAAGGTTTCTCCTAGTGAGACACTGGTATCCCACTGAACTTTCATGATTACTTATGGGTTAAAACTAGAGGGCTATATCAACTCTCAGAAAAAAATTCAATCAACTTATCAAGACTCTGGAGATAAAAGGCCTCCTATTTATCTCTAAAAGACCTGATTGTGCTTTGTTATTTCATAGCTTTAAATTTCCTCTCTTTAATGATGAACTAATTATCATTCCACCAACTCTGACAAAGCCACCATTTTTCAAAGTAACATTCCATACAAGATGAGGAGGAAAAAAGAAAACATCTAGACAAGACTATTAATAAGATGAACTTGCACGTGAATTTGAGAACATGATTCTTACTCACTTTGAATTCTAGTTTAATTTAGCACTGCTGCACTTCAACTGAAGTTTAATGCATCTTAATAAGACCAGGAAAATACACAATTATTTTTTAAATACTATGTACAGGATATTATGCCTGATAGACTGGTGGATAAACTGTAATTTGTGTTAGTATAAATATATGTGTGTATATACACTTCTACACACAAATACATTGAGAGGTATTTAAAAGACTTTTAATGTAGTTGTTCGGGATATGGCTTGGTGGTTGACTTGGCAGTGTCAAATTTGTAGTTGGACTTGATAATCTTAAAGGTCTTTTCTCACCTAAACCATTCTAAAATTCCATGATTCTAAGATATGCAGATGACACCATGCTAGGGACACCAGCTAGTATGCTTGCGTGCAGGACTGCCATCCAGAGGAACACAGACAGGCTGGAGGAATGGGCCATGGGAGTCTTGCAAAATTAAGTGAAGACAAAGGCTAAGTCCTGTACCTGTAAAGAAACAACCCCCTGTAACAACACAGCCTGGGGATTGCTGGGCTGGAGCAGCTCTGTGGAAGAGGCTATGGAGATGCTGGTGGGCAAAACCTGGGCAGCACAGAGGGTCACCAGCCTCCTGGTCTGCATTAGCAGGGTCAGTTGGTTAAAGGAAAGGATTATCTTCCTCTATAGAGCACTCAGATCACATTCAGAACATTGCTCCCAGCTTTGGCCCCCCCTGTACAACAAAAATACAACTCTAGAGGAAAGTAACCAAGGCTACATGACCAGGGCTTGTTCCGCCTGGAGAAGTTTTTACTGTGTGGGACCTAAGAGCAGCCCCCAGGACCTTCAGAGAGGTCAATGAGAGGATGGAACCAGAGTCTTTTATCATGGTGGTGCATGAAATGAGAGGTTCAGACTGCATGTAAAGAACAGTGTTTTCCCCACGAGAAAAGTCTGTCAAGTCACCCAGAGAGGTTGGGCAGGTTCCATTCCCATAATGTTTCAAGATCAGATTGGGTAAAACCCTGAGCAGCCTGGACTGATCTCACAGCTAGTCATGCTTCATTAGCAGAAGGCTGAACTAGAGACCTTCATAAGGTCCTTCCCACCTGAGTTATGCCATGATACTACAATGTACTATATATTTAAACCAACTTCTTTCCCTAAATCACACATTCTACAGGTATTTGATCTTGAAAGTAATTTTATATATTCATATCATTTATTGAAATCGATAGGACTTCTGAAAAGTGAAACTAGGCACTTGAGGGCATATTGCTAGGCTGAGATCCTTTTGTGTGCTCAATTCCACTGAAACTGTTTCTGACAATAAGAACAGCAGGATGGAGTTCAATGTTTGCATACTAAAAAATTGAGGAAAAAATATTACTAAGCACAATGAAGAGTGCTCACTTCAGCAAATGGAGGAATTTGAAGTATATGGAAACAGAGTTTTTGTACTCTGACTGGAATATTTATAAAGATGTACAAGAAAAAGAGGGTCTTCTGGGTCACAGAATCTTCTGTGGTAGATAACTGTCTTATAACCTTTTCCATAAACTGATAAAACACATCTTAAAGTATTGTATTTGAAATTTTACATGTGGTATTTTAAAATATCTCAGATAGAAAATCAAAACTGATTTGCTTTGGCTGCATAAGCAAAAGGTAATTTCCATTTTCTTCCAAGAACAACGCCAATAAATAGTCAAGAAACATTTAGTAGGAAATGGCGTAAGTTTTTAAATATCCATGAAGATATAAATAGAATAAATTGTGTATTCTCGGATCTTATATTTCAGCAGTTTGCTTAAACATTATAAACTAGTCTAATAAATAAAAAATTTACTTCAATAGGAAAAAAAACACCTCAAGGTAATTTTATGAGGCAGAGTGCTTTTCTGTCCCCCTCTGTATTTTACTTTTCATTACTTTTCTATGATTTAGTTTATATTCCTTACAGTTTATGCCCAACGGCTGAGATACTGGAGCTAGCCAGAAGATGGTTGCAAGAAGTATTTAAATTAACATATATAGCTATGTGTATAAAATCCATCACAAAGAAGATATTTGAAGGTATTTTAAAACAACAAAAAGCAGAGTATATAGTATAGCCAGATTTAGGGGGAGGAAATCCCATTTTGTCAAATATATTTATATAACTACAGATTCAGCCATATGACAACAGGACAAAGTCTTCCTCGTGGGAATAGTGCTGCATTATTTAATAGGGATTACTGAGAGCTGACTTGAGCAAGAACCTAACAGATTATACTTTTGCTTTACAAAAAGTAAAAGGTTTCTTATACGTCATATAGATTTTTCTAATGAAGATAAAGTGAATATTTATTCAGAAATGCAATAAAGGCATTACATTTTAGCTTGTACCAATCTTATTGATTTAAAAATAATCTAATTTACACAGTGTTAAAGGCAAACAAAACTTCCTAGAAGGACAAACTATGTTAGATAGTGTATCATGAAGGTACTGCCTTTTTTGCTACAGAAATTAATGACATTAAAGTAAATACTAAACCCACAGATGGTCAGAAAGCAATCTTTGAAGTCTTGTCCTACTCTGTGGTCTCTGTGGTTCAGAGACCACATTTAACCTTGAAAATATGAGTATAGGGATCACTTTCAGAAATTACCATCTTTTTTAAAGACTTCTCCCTGGAAGCTTTTAGCTATAGCTTACCATATTTCTCTTTTTCAAAATGGACTATGCAATCCACTTATTTGAAACAAGAATTTCATCAAATTAAGGTTAAATTTGGAATGTCACTGAGACTTCTCTGTGTTATCCCTTTTAAACTGTATTAAGCAGCACAAACTTTAAGGATTTCTTTGCTTGTTTTTTTTTTTTTCATGTTGATGTTTGGGTTCTGTTCCACACTTACACTTAGCTTGTTCATTTAAGTGATCTTGAATTGAAGAGCAGATCCAGTGTAGATACTGTTTCTTCCACCTCAAAAAACTTCGAAAAATCTGAACATTTTTAAAATAAAATTTAAACTAGCCTCTTCACCTTCATTTTTGAAGCAAACAAGATGTCTGTCAGAGAGCACATGTAAAAGCAAAAACTGAAAGGTAGGACCCAGAAAAACTAGTAATTTAATGGTTGAAGAAGATACCAAGGACAGAAAAAATCAATCCCCTAACCATGATGGCAAGCATGGATTGTCTGTCTTGGTGTAATCAGTAATTTAATTTCCTGTGACAGGAGTGAAATCTGCACTCCAAGATTACTAAGGAGGAAGCATATCCCTTGCACTTTGAGTAAGGCACAGGGCAGAAGAGCACAGCAGCTCCAGCTGAGCCGGTAATTAATTCATAACACCAAGAAATTCAGTTCTATGCTAAAAGTCTGTCAAAGCTGACACAAATGGGTATCTTGAAGAAATATTTTTTTATAGTTTTCATAAGCATGTGCTTTCTGCTGGACTATGGTAGTGAAAGATTTTTTTCTGCTACATTACAGCACTAATCATGCTGCTGGGAAAATAAATGTCCTTGAGGCATGGTCAGAACAGCATGTATCCTTTGGAACTTCTTCACACAGGGTTTTGGCTGTCAACATCCTTTGCTCTGATGTGCTTATTTTATCTGTCTATAGATTATGTCAGAGAGAAATCAAGTTTGTGGTGACCAAGTGTGATGCAGCTACAATACACAGCTATCGCCAAAAGTAACTGATATATAGGCATCATGTCATAGCGCTACTGATTTTCACCAGTGGTAGTCTTAATCTACAACACATCCACTGAGCCACTGAGTGTGTACAATATAACTTCTCAGTCAACAGCAATCTCCTATTGATGCTCTCTGTCCCTTTATTGAGAACAATAAGGAAAAGACATTGTCAGTGTTTTAGGAGTTTCTCATGGAAACTTTCTGTCTCAAGTTCCACTGATATAGAGATCCCATCCATTTCTCTGTCAATTTTATTATAAAATATTTTTTAGGTTACCTGCCTTTGAGGTTTTACTAGACACACATGATGACCTTTCTGCCAGTGAAACCCAGCTACCGGTGGAATTTTAGTGTGTGCATAAAATAATGGATATAGGTACCTCCAAAATTCATATTTATTTGAAACAATATTCCTTTTCCCCAAGTCACTGAAGTGCATTACTAAGTGTTTGAAAACTTCAAAGTAATCCTCTGTCACCTATCTGATATGCTCTAGTACACAGTGTAAGGCAAGAGATTACTCTCCCTCAAGAGGTGTAAAATATTTATCTGTAGTCCAATCGGTTAGTTAAAGATCTGTTTCGAATCAGAGGTGAAACTGATTTATACATTCAGGAATACATTTTGGGTATTTTTTTTTCCAAAATATTTCTTATGTCCCTGGACAGAGATAGAATAAACGACAAAAAACCATTCTTCAGAAGTTCATGATGTGTTTTTAGCCAGATATTTGACAAAAACAAGCTTCCTCAGTGTTTCCTCCTTCGCTTAATCTCACTTTTTCTATCTTTTCGGTCTTTCACCCTTGAGACTTTCCATACAGCTCAGCGATTCCTTTACCATAGCATTTGTTATCTGTTCCAGAAACAGTTTTACTTTTCCAGAATTCTTGTTTCAGCCTCTTTATAAAGAGTAGTATCTCTATCAACAGCTTCTATTCTTTCAACTATATCCAAATAGGAAGACATTTAATTATTCCTTCATTTAACCTGAAAGAGACTTGATCTAGCATGCTGTCATCTTCAGTGAAGTGTGATTGTTGACAGAATATGTTTTCATCAACAAGTAATTGCACCAAATGTAGTGAGAGAACAGTACTAAAGGTTTCATTATGAACTACAAAGCAGAATAAAATACTTGGGGTTTTATTATTCTTCTTTTATCATCTTCTCATAACAGAAGCTGTGTAGGTTAGATACTAACCTTCTGGTACATTTGGTTAAAGGGTACTGTAGTGGGGGGAAAACAGTTTTTCTCCCTGCAGTTTTAAAATGGTAAAACCCCAGGGGGTGGTGATCCTGGAAGTTTTGAAGTTTTAACCAATGAGCGCTTCTGCGAAATATAAACATACCACAAGTAAACGGAAGAGAAGGTTAGTTGTGGTTTTGGTGTTAGAAGTGGCCATGTTGTCAAAGCCACGAGGAGAGACAGCAGCAGTCCCACTGGGGGCTGGGCCCCCCCCAGCCCCCAGTGGGGGGCTGCAGGGACTTGGAACAGCATAATGCTGGGCTAAGTACCTGTGGCTCAAAGCTAGAAAAGTTTTCTCCACCGTGAGTGAGCAGAGACAGAGCAGCGGCAGACGCAGCATCCAGAGGTTATGGCTAAAAGCCAACAGATAAGACCAAGCAGCAACAAAGGCATGCAGCACCGCAGAGAGAACTCCTGGAAGGAGAGAGAGGACGAGAACGAGAGCCAGGAGCAGAGGAAGCAGAGTTGAGCTCTACACAGAGTTTTGGGAGTAAGAACTGAACCAGACCCCCCAAAACTCCTTTGAGACCCCTCTTAAGTTGGGGTAGTGGACTCCTACTGGGTGGAAGTCCTAAAATGCAACATGCAGCACTGGAGAGAGTGGAGCTGAGAAGCTCAAAAGCGTCCTGAAGCTGGACCGGGACGGAGAAGGAATGCGGGGGGGTTGACCTTGACCCCCCTTGCTGCTGCTGACAAGCCTGGCAGCCTGAGACAGAGCACAGGAGCTCTGGTAGAACTCTTGAGGCAAAGGCTTTCAACTGAATGCTGCCCAAGATGTCCTGACTCAGGGGTGAATCCCTCTGAGGAAGGGACTTTCACGAAGATGTCCCTGCATTTCGTGATATGCCTGTGGTGAAGAGAGTTTTGTCCCTGCTGGCAGTCCACAGGTGAGACCTTTGCTTGGAGTCGAAGGAGAGCCAAGAGGGGTGAAAGGAGACCCCCTTGTGTCTTAAAGACCCTCGTTTGGAGATGATGGGCCAAGAGGCTTGGAGACCCTCTTGTGTGTATTGAAAAGAGATCCAGCTACAACAATCCAGTTACAGCTGCTGCATAGTGACAGAGAGACCTGCTGCCCTAGAGAAACTGCTGCTCTGAGACTGGAAAGGATCTTTCCTTCTTCCTTCCTGGACTTTTATTTGGAGGGGAGAAGAGATTTGATCCACTGTAAATACTTATGCCATGGTAGAGATAGCTAAGATTATGTATATGATGTATTATAATATTTATTTGTACAGTCATTGTAATATATTCCCTTTCCCCCATTTAAGTCTCGTGTGGTTGTCTGGAAAAAACATATCTTATACTAGGCTGAGATGTGGGAGGGGGCTTTGACTAGACAATTAGATTTTTTTGAGACTCTGAAACCATGACAGGTACTTATTTTATATTATATTAATCCTAATAAATAACAGCAGACAATCTATACCTGGATTATAAATTATCACTTTAATTAAAGAACTCATTAAATAACTACAAGATTGATTAAATTTTCCAAGTATGCTTTCGAACCAGTAATAACTCAGCAATTTTAAAGGGAAGACAAAAGAGGAGAAGGGAACAAAAAATGTAAACAATCACATTCTCCCAGAAGGAGTGCTTTCTTTTCCTGTTGGGGTCATAGGACATGATGTGTCTGTTTCTGAGTGTATCTGTGAGGATCTACTCATTTGATAAGGTTATCACTGGTAGACAAGACTAGATGATTCCTATGTGTCAGAGAGCTAGTTCACTGCTATTTCTTTGTGCTCGATAATAGGTGTCAGTTCTTGAGAAATAAATTTGCTTTGTCTTTTGTATGAATGATGCTCACATTTTACTTGCAGGATAATACCAACAGTTTGAAACTCAGATCAGGTAGCATCCACTGACCACACGCTACTGACTCTGTCAGGGGAGCGTCAGTGTTCTGCCTATCAGTGTTGGCATGCAAAATAAATTTCTGAGAAAAAATTTTCTCAAAAAACTTAATGTAACCATGTGTTGCAGAATAGCAGGACATGAACACCATGGTTACTAATATGTGTAAACCTCCTATACATACAATTCACACAATTTGATTTTCAGAGCCTCTACCAACACAATGTATCATTTACTTGTCTTTCCACAACTGTAAAGTATTTAGGGTGGCTGCATCTTTCACAGAATACAACAGTCATCTTAGATTTTTCCAAAGTAAAGACAAATTTTTATAGCTATTCTAATTTTTCATCCCTATATTTTTTTCTGACTAAATATTTGATTTCGTTTAATTTTATTTTTTTAATACTAAGAATGTACTTCACTTTTTAGCTAAAAAATGGATATTCTGTATGAAAATTTATAACAAAATGACACTGAAATGTAAACAGAGTGACATTTTGAAAATGTTTTATTGGAATCAATTTTTAGAAACAAAACATTTCACTATCTTCAGTGAACTCCTTCTAGCATAATTTTTTGGCATGTCAACATCGTTATATTTCAAGATAAATATTTTCGAAGACTGAGAACACTTTAGGGAGGATGAATCCTGTTTTTCAAACACCTCTATCTTTTCTCCTTAGAGATCTTTCTGACAAGTTATCCCTCCTGAAAGTTTTCCACCTTTTCTTCCCTATCTCAGTGTTTCTCCACTGATGAGCAGTTTCACAGAATCATAGAACATGTCGAGTTAGAAGGGACCCACAAGGATCATTGAGTTTGTTATGGTTATGGACAGAATTGTTGCTTTAGTTTCTGATCATAAAACCTCTAACCTCTGAGCAAGTCTGAAAAATCAGTCTCTTGCAGGGGTAAGAAGACTGAACACCCCCAAAAGTACCTTTTTATAAAAGTAATTTCATACTCTGAGTTCCATCGTAGTAGATTAGTTTAGTTATCTCAGTAAAGTTGCACGTATATATATTTCCAGGGCTTTAATTGTTGCAGTTAAAAAGTCCAAGCTTGTAACTGAGAAACGTGAAGAACAGGAGATATATTAATGGTGTTTATAGAGTTTGAAATTTACCATTGCATTGCACTGTCTCAATTTATTTATTTTTCTGTATTTTTATATCTTTTTAATTGCATTTGCATATCATGCAAATGCTTAATAAAGACACAATTTAAAAACAGAATACCACCACCTCCACCAAAAATCTCACTACCAATAGAAAAAAATCTGGCCTTCTCAGGATTTATTTCCACATGTGTTTAACAAGTCTTCACCACTTATCAGAGTGAGTGAAAGGCATTATTTAGCCACTTTAGAGGAAGTGAGGCTGTTATCTGAGTTAATATGCTACATTATATGTCTCTAACCTAGAAATGGTGAATGTTTATGCAATACCTTTGGCCTAGTCAGGATGTAACATTATCTGGAATAGAAGGAGGATGATATTTAAAGAACTACCATGGCTCAATGAACACTAGGATATATTATTTTTAAATTGATATATAAACATAAGCTGTTATTGAAACAGCAGAGGTTAGAAAATTTTCCATCATATGAAACTTATTTTAAAATACAGATTTTCCTTTAGCTCAAGTCATTATTAAACACCAAAAGAGAGATATTGCTCATATCAAAATAAGGATTATAAAAAATAAAACATTCTTATTAGTAAAGCTTATAGGCATATTATTAGCATAAGGCATATTCTCAAAGTAAATGAGTATTTCAAAGAAAAAATTATGACCAAAAAATGATATTTGCCACATATTTAGATCTTTTCAGTACTGACTGTGTTGCTTCGGATAAATTACTGCAGAACTAATGTATTAGTTTGGATGGTTTGAATACTGTTTAAAGCCATAGGTTTTGTCAAATTTCTTTCATTATTTCTTATTTTGTAACCGACTTTATAGTATCATGTCATTCTGCTTAACTTGTTTGAAAAAACAAGAGCTTAAAGCAATATTAAGTTTTAAACTTAGTGGACTCTAAGCTGTTAATTTAAAAATCAAATAGACAAAAAGAAAGCAAAGTTTTTTTCTGTTCCTCATCTGGAAAATACTGGGCTATTTGCTATTCTATAGAAACTGAGGAAATTATAATTTCTTAGAAATATTGACTTTTTCCATGGTGATACACATCTTTGAACCTTTATGGTCACAAATGGCAGAGTCTTCATTATCTTGAATTCTAGCCCAAACTTAACTCCATAAAACCATATTGCCTGTTGCTGTAATTAGGAAAGGTAAGACAGAAACAAGTATTTTGCTCTACACAATAATTTGCCTCAAAATGTTCACTCCACTGAAGCAAGCATTAAGGCAAGGGTCTTAAAGTAATAAACACTAATACCTTGCTAGGACAAAGACTTAAGAGGCCTTTCCTAGCTTTCAACATTGTAATATGCCTTTCTCAAAAAAAAAAATTTGAATTACAAAGAACTTTGAGCATATTCTGTATGATCAATACCACTGAATTCACTTGAGTTCTCTGCAATACAGTATTTTCCTTATGGAGGAGTCACACATGACTGTACTGATAGAGCACTACTTCAGTACATACTGTCACCTACTTCTTTTAATCCTATACTCCAGTCGAAAGAAAAGTGAAAAAAGTAAATCATGGTAAAAGAAACAAAACCCCAAAATGAACCAAAACAAAATCCATCTGCTCTTACTGTGGAAGAGAAGACAATCCCTGCCTCCAAAATTCTGCAAGTTTTCCCACCTGGGCTGAGTTAGAACTGAGAGCAGATGCATCTTTCATGGGTATCCTAGGTGATGCTGATATGAATAGCACTGAGAGAAAATTAAAGATATTTAAAAACCACACTTGTTTATTCTATGTTTTCTCATTGTTTGAATTAATGCAACATTCTTGAAAATGAAGGAGCAGTATCCTTGGATATAAACCAGATTTTATTTGCATGCCTTGCACTGCAATCTCTTTGATACATGCTGAGTATTTGTGTCCAGAATGGGCAGTTACCCATACTCCTTAGTAAATATGTTCAAGCTTTCTATTGCATTCTTAAGAATTAACGTATTTCAATCCTGACCTTCAACACTTGTTCTGATCCCAACCCTGAACCTTTTCTAACAAGAGACTGCCAGTCATAGATAATGTGCTATATTTTGTAATGGTTTTTCACTGTGAAAAGAATATCATATAGAAGTTGAATGAGATCACTGGCTGTATTTCTACCTGTGGTTGACAGAAATGTGGTTCTCAAATCTGTACAGTGCTTTACATGCTTTACACCTCACACACCCAGGTAAAGCACTAACACAACTATTACAAATAAAGATTCTTCAAATAGATATGATGTTATGAAAATGAGTAATGAAAAGTTACATAATACAGCTGTTAATATAATTCACAGAGAAAAGATGAAAAGAAAGTACCTAGGAAAGCTTCTTTACAGTAGTTAGTCTTAAAAAGATCATCTGTATTATCTTCTGCGGATTCTTAAGAAACTGGAATAACATTCTCTGTTTCCAATAACAACATAAGGTGGTGTTGTAAGTTTGTTATCTTTCTTACATTCAGTCAGAAGCTTCAAAAGCTTTACTGTTGGGTCATTCTACTAATCATTTAACCTTGATCCAATAATTAGTGCATAAAAATATCTGTACCCTTTTACATGTACATACGTATAAGCATGTGTGGGAATGTGTGCATGTTCATGTATATATATGCATTTCATAAAGGTGAAATACTGAGTTAATAAGAGACACAGAGATGTTCAGCAAATGAGGTTGTACATATTTCCCCAGTATCTACACCTGCTTCAAATGCAGATATACTCAGATACCTTTTAAAAGTTCAATAACTGTACTTTTTATTCTATTGAGGACATAGTAAGCATTTCAAATAATGAGATGAGTTCAAGACATTTGCAAGTTTATTTTTATTTTATAAAGGTTCCTCTAGAAAAGACTCTGCTTTAATATCAGACTAGTTAGAAACTTAGGAAATACAAACACTTGTCAGATAACATTCTGCCTTTTGAATCCATATTAAGGAAAAAAAAAGCTTAAAATTTTCTATAGCCATGGAAATGATATAATTTATTGTAACCAAGTGGTCTTAAGTGAATCTTGGATCTACTCAATAGTGCAGAGGTGTATTAAAACTGACTGGCTTCCACAAACTAACTGAACAGTTGAAATAATTAGAAAACCAGATAATTTAATTACATGGATGGTCCAGATTAGAGTTTGCATAAACTAGGACTAGAGAAGCTTTCATTACTGCTGACTTTATTGTGGCCTCAGGTTGGCCTTATGTGAAACACAGATGATACAATGGTTTTACAATAGCTCCATTCATGGAGTTGAGCTCTGCTTGAGGGGGAGCTGCTTTTATTGAAGTTTATAAACTGCTATTGATACCCTTCTCTATCTTAAGTTAGATTTATCTTCCTGGGGAATCTTACTTTCTGGCCCAATATTACTCTGAGCACAAGTAGAACATCTTTCATGTCACAAACTCCAGTTAATGTGAGAATTACAGGCATCTATGCAGTTAATTTTTTTGCCCACTTTCTTTAAAATCAATGTGATTATCTTTCAAGAAACACAAATTAACCAGAACGTGAGAGTGCAAACCTGCTGAGTAAAGAGGAGTTTATTATTTATGACACTGAAGTAAATATAGGAGACCCAGCTATGCTGTATCAAGCTTAATCTGAAAATGCAGCTCATAAGGATTCCCTAGTTTACAGCTAATAATTAGTCCTTCATCCTTCCCACTGCATTCTAGGTGGAATATTTTAGAATGCGGAACTGTAATTTCGTAATTACTTTTTTCCACAGATGCTTTGTTACTGTTGTACCAAAATGTGGTATTTCTGGTAATGTTGCCAGGTACTATCAGGCTTATATAGTACAACTTACTGGTATTATTTATATGGCTATCTTGGTAATATTGATCTGTATTATCGCTACACTCATCTAGGTACTGCTGGCAACACAAGGCTGTACTCCCTAACAGCTCCTCAATGCTCCTCTCTAATTATCTGCAAAGACTGGCCATTTCTCACAGAAACAGTCTGTGAAAGCTAGTCATTCCTCACATTCTGTAACTTTTGTCAGATTCTTACTTTATTTGTTATGTCCAGCAATCTCTGTTCAGTAGTTTCTCATTTTCTTTTCAGTAAACCTCAGGCCAGGATCCCCTGCCTGCATACTTTAACAATGTTCTCTCACAAAGATGAAAATTAGTAAGCTAAAGAACTGCCTGTGGTTACCTGAGCTCCCTTAGAAATTTTCAAAAAAGCAATTAAGTCTAGTATTTTGCTAAATTTAGTTTTAGGTAACAAACCTATTATAATTCCACTTAGGTAATAGCATTTCATACATGCTTTTTATTCCCCTCAGTTCCTACCATTATTGAACCTGCTGGTAGAAAGTCTGACCTCAAAAAAGTTCCCAACCTCTTCACGTTTTCATCTGTCTGATGCACAATATCTTTATTAGTAAGTGAGTGGAGGAAATTAATTGGAGGCTCTTTTAGTAAAGCATTTATTTCAGCTTTGGCACCATACATTTAACTTTGTGTGAAGGCACTCTGTGCTATGGTTTTTTTCAGTTGTAACTCAAGTTGAGGATACCTGCTTAAAATATGCAAGAGTTTATTGCTTCTGGGGGCAAAAAGGCAGCAAGGTCAGCCCCTCAAGTTCCAGTTGAGCAGGGACACGCCCTCCTTCCACTGTCTATTTATAATCATTCATTAAATAGAATTGATTCCACTAAGCTTAAATACAACTCTCCAGTCCTTCTACCCTGACACATTAGCTGACACACCAGCTAATGGGAAATTGCAAGTGTTCGCAATTGGGCCCCAAGATAAAGCCTAATGATAACAAGTAAGGACAGCTTCAGAGAATGAAGGAGAAGATGAATATGGGAAAAAAGTAAATAGAAAAAATGTACTAAATGAAAAGGAGTGGAGAAGTAAATCCAATCAGATATTACAAATGTATAAAACAAACAAACAAAAAAATCAAAAGCCTAGAGTAAAGGAGAATAAGCCCAGAAACCTTTCCAGAAAGAGAAGAAGAAGAGAAAGCTCAGAAGGAAGAGAAAGGTCATAATATGGGAAATTAAAAGAAAACCCTAGCCAAAATATGACAAAAATGTACAGAGTGATGGTTGATCAATAAAGAAGGAAAGATCTTGAGAGAAATTATTTTTAGGAGAAAAAACAAGCAGAAAGACCTATTTCTGTGGAGGAGAGATTATAGTTGTACCCTTAATCAAAAATATTTTAATAACATCTGTTAAAATCTTAATGGAAAATATAGCCTGAAATTAAGACCTAATTAAGGGATGGAGGGTTGCTTTAATTTGTCAGGGTATATTTTTAATAAGCTTTCTTCTGAATCGAGTGTGCTCAGCAATTTTTAAATCCAGAATGTAAGTTTAGTTGCTTAAGGAGAATTTTGAAATTGAACGTTCATTATTCAATTTTTAGAAATCCTTTAAGCATTTAGTCTACTGAGTCTTGAAATGTTTTTTTCTATCAACCTGTTTCAAACTTTCTAGTCAAGTCTGAAATTAGGTGCTATGATGAAGAGCACAATAATCAGCCATGCTTAAGCAATTCTCCTTCTCATAGGCAAAATCAAAATGTCAGACCATAAAATAAAATAAAATGTTAAGATAGATTAAGGCTGAGGGATTTAAAATAAAATAGTGATATTTGGTTTAAAGGACCTATTAATTAATTCTATAAAAAATATAACAGCAAAAGTTATCTATCTCATTTTCATGTAAACTTTGGTTTGTAAGACAGGGTTGTTTTTTTTAATTAGAAAATCATGAGTGTTTTTAATTTCTGTTTTAGGTCAAATAACCTCTTTTTAGCCTTGAAAAATCTCTTCTTCACTACTACATTTGCTGACTGTCTATGGATGAAATGTCTAAAAGCAACATCCAGCTTGAACAGTTAGTTCCTGTAATAGATATATCTACTGCAGTCAGAAAGAAGGAAGGCTATTTGCTCTGATATGACTCAAAGCTCAATTTTGCAAACTTAGAGATTGGTATTGTTTAAATCCTGCAAGTTCTGTAGCTCCACAGTAGTTTTCAAAGACCTTCTGTACCTTGGGATGTACCTGGGAGGCAAGAGTATGTGGATGGACGAGGCTGACCAAGCTAGTGGGAGTATCTTTGGAGCTGTTTTCAACAGACAGGTGCCAGCCCCAGACTGCAACTCAGATCAGACTTAAAGGAAAATAGTAGCCTGTAGGTGTGCATCAAAATTAAGTTCCACATAAGACCAGGAAAGACACTGTGCCACTTAAAAGGTTTATTCGAAGAGGTGTACAGACCTCAGACAGATTTTGGCCAAATCACTGCACAGCTCATCTGAGCTGCCTTCCACTGTGCTTGGCTGGAGGCATTTACACTTTCCCATGAACATACTTGTTGACTATAGACCTAAATCATTAACAGCATATGTTTAAAATCTTACATTAAAACTAAAAATCAATGTGTCTCCAGGCCACAATTTGAATTATAAAGTGCTCTTGGAACTCAGTAATATTTACTCAGTAAATATATTCTTTAAAACGCACTTTGAGAGTGTATACATAGTCTTATACTATCAGAACAGAAATTGCATTTAATTGGTAAAATATCAGAGTAAATAGGGAGAAATTTTTTTATTAGCTACTTTCCCACTACTTTCAATACCTCTGGAATGCTGAGGAAATGTTTTTTATTGGACTGTCTGTTATCATTCTGGAAAACACTGTGGATTTTTTTCACAAGTATTAGGTAGCCAGAGGTTTCATATTGAAATGTGAATGTCCAAGAACACAACAGAGCTTTAGGTCTTACTAAAATTGATTTAATTTGACAATTAATAAGTAAACAAAAATATAGCACAGTTTATAAAATGTTACATTTTTACATATCTCATTAATATTTTTATAGTAAGGAAATAAATAGGCCCATTTTAAAATTAAGGAAGTGGAGAAATAAAAAAATCCGGCCGTGTTTGTATTACATGATTAAGGGTAATAAAGCAATGTGGACATGGTTTACTGAGAAGTCATATTTTATATATATCAATTCTCTGTTGCTTTAATAAATCATGATTTAAACACATATATACACACACACACATACAACTTTATTTATATTTAGACCTATATTTAGCTTCCAGTCTAATTTCTCTGACAGTGGTGCCAAATGAAATCTGAAAGCCATTCTGAAGAAATAAAACCCAATTGCAAGTGAAGACTCCCTTTCAGCTTAACTTGACTCCTCCAGGTGGCAGTGAATCGCAGACATCGTGGCTCCTTGTGTCATCATTGAAAACCTAGTCTCAAATACACGAGTCATGTGTGAGAGTGTGCAAAAAAACTTTTTTTTTTTCTTTGGCTTGGCACACAGCCTGCCTGCCTGCCTACTGAGCAAAGAAAGTTTAACACCCAAGGAGGGCAAGTCTTAAAGGCTGGGACACTGGAAGGAAATTATGATGACCTGGCAGTGACCCCATTTCTATTGCCCCAATTAAAAAAATCTTCTAATTACTTGTTGAAGCATCTTGAACTGAAAGAGAGATAACTGTGCAAAGTCTTCTGCTGAAGAACTAGAGGGATATCAGGGACTGCCAACATGGTGGCAGCCTGTATCAGCATTGCTGCTGCATTGCAGCCCCAATGGTACTGGCAGCCCTGGCCCCACAGCTGGCTGCTGAGCCTGCCAAGGAACCAGCAGCTGCTGCTGCTGCTGCTGCTGCTGGAGAAAATATTTTCTACAGCTGAGCAGCTGGGGCCTGCCACTGCCATGCAAAGGCTTGAAATAATAGTATGAAATGGTGAGGGATGTGGCACTGGGAATTGTGTATTAAAAATTTCTGTTACAAAACACAACAGAAATGTTTAATCAAAGACAAATGGCCTTAAAAACACTAAGTGGTGATTTGTTTGAAATAATAAAAGTCAGGAAAGATGGAGCATACCAAGTGGTTTCTTTAGCTATTTGCAGCAGTAAAGGTTTGGGGGGTGTTACTCAGTTCCATCCTAATTTGTTTGGCTGTAATGTGCCAATAAACAAAAGGCATCTAAACAACAAAAAGTAGTACTAAATCTCACCTAGTCTTTATCAGTTACCTAGTGATAAATTGAAGCAACTTCTAAAATGTAGTTGCAAGTCACCCAAAACCATCAACAGAAATTCACAGCTAAACAAAGGTTTTGAGGAAGGATGCTCATGCCCAAATTTGTGTGCCTGAAGGAATATTCTGACATTCTAACATCTCCACCAACTCAAAGTTTCAAACAAACCCCCCAAGTGGCTCCTTATTATGCTTTTAAATGGGGATTTAGGAACTGAACTCCAGACTTATTTTTTACGGGTTTTGGCTTGGACATGCAGCTGCACTCAGGAAATGAGGATGTAAAAATAGCATCTTCTTAGTCAAGGGTTTGGCCCATATAAGTAGATATCTCTTCCAGCTCATAATGGCATATTTCATTGATGTAAAAAAAAAAAGAATATCACACAAAAAGCTTCCCATTTATTTTCATCATATGTATTCCAGGACAAATGTGCTATAAGGGCACTCAGTGATTTCTGTTCTGCTTGAATACGTGTTAACTTGGAGTCATCTGAGGTATTACCTCCAAATATGCTGGAAAGTACAGTTTTATTTGTCTTATTGGCTTTTGGCGTTGTCGGTATTTTTTTTGCAACAAAGCTATGCCCTGACAGCTGTGTTCCTTAGGAATGATGAAGCTGTCAATCATGAGAGTGAAGTCTGTAAGAGCAGAAGGTGGCTTGCTCAGCAGCAGAACCCAGGCTTGGGAACTCATTACCGAGGGAGATTAGGATGAACACAAATCTCCCTGACTTCAGAGCAAAGTAAAAAAACTCACTTCCTTGGCTTATTTCTCCCTCTTTCACTTCTTCAAATGAAGGTGAGAAAAAGAAGGAGGAAAGAAATAAAGGGAAAAGGAAAGAGAATGAAGAGACAGGGGTGTGGCACTATACCTGATGAGAAACTTGTTTAAACATGTCTTAAAATGGCTCTTTGTGGTCCCTTTGCAAACACGTGTTTCTTCTTCCCAACACCCCCCACAGCAACTGTTATCTCCCATGCAGCAATGTCCTGGGAAAGGTGTCCTGAGGCGTCCCATTGGTCCTTTGTTTAACCCCTTCCTATTGGCTGTTGACCCTTTACCTGATGGTTTTTTCTGTGTGACCCTGAACTCGTGATTGGTTCCCCTTTGACCCTCCTAAAAGCCTTATAAACCCCTTCCCAACAATAAACTCTCTCTTGCCTCCTCTCCACGCCCGGTGTGCTGTCTCTGTGCCTGCCATGGAGCCACGTGGGTGCTGGGGGGAGGGGAGGGCACCTCTCCCCTCCAGGCTCGGGGCCTGAAAAACCCTGTTGCTGGAGTCCCCCTTCCCCGTCCCACAAGACGTCGGAAATGGTTCTTCAGACGGAGAAGGAACTAGAGCTGGGCTCCCCCACGTCGAGGATGGGGAAAGGGAAACCCATACAGGGGGAAGGTAGAGAATACGCCACTTCTCATTAAACTTATCCTGAGAAGTTAAAAACAAGAAACACTACACACAAACCTTTATCAGCCATGACATTAAAACTTGTTTGAGAGCATTAGAAGGTGTCCAGAAAACATAATTCTAGGCAAACTAGGATATGTAAACTGACAGATTCCAGTGCTTTTGATTTAACTGTGACATGATAAAAGATTTATGGGTTTCAGGACCAGCAGCAACCATTATAACCATTTAGTTTACCTGTAGTCTAAAATAGGCTCATATCATTTGAAAGAGTCCACTATGATCTGGTCTATGATTTTGGTTTGATGGGTAGTGTGACCATTAGAAAGACCATGAGGAATGTATCATGCACTGCAACTAGATATAGGCAATCCGATATGCTCTCATCTTCTGAGCAACTGTGGTTTGGACCATTTTTTGTGATGTAGAAGGTGTATTTTATTTGCATGGTACGAATTTGGTTTCCCATTGGTTTTCATCAGCTACATGTAGTTCAACATCTCTTACATGCAAAGTAGTTCCACAGACTTAAGTCAAGCACTGCAGCTTACTAAGGAGAAGTATTTGCATTTTTTTGAAACATTACAGGTATTTCAGATTCTCTCTCACCTCAAGTGCACAATTATCAAATTGGTGCATATGCAGAAAAATTATTCTATTTTTTAATTGTTGGATATTGCACTTTACTTCATTAATATCCTGTTAACAGAGGTTTTTTCTGGATGTAAACTATAATACAATAATTAACTAGGTCTCCATCACTTGGACTTCCCTGATGTTACACAGATAAAATGACAGTGTCATCTGCCTTCTCTCTTTTACAAGCTCTGATTGTGATAATAATAAAATAGTCGATGAAAATATTACTGCCTTGTTACATAATTCTTTAACTGGCATTTAATTTAGAGGGAGTTGGAGGGTGGGCAGGGAGGCTTCAGCTACAAGAAAAATCAGTACTTCTAATCTAGAGGACATCTGCATCTTCATTGAATTGTACATGTTCATGAAGAGTAGTTTGATCAGTCACTGTTTTTTTGCCATGATCTAAAAACTGGGTTTTCTCTGAAAATCCTAAATTCAATTGAAAGTCTTACATTTTCAATTGTTTACTTCACTGGAGAAAGTGACAGAATGACTCTCACTGACTTTTATGAAGATTAAATGTTTAGTATTTTAATATACACCATCATAAAATTAAAGAGAGTTAATTTATTATTTTAATAATGCACTTAATTTGAGTATTTGCACATTCTAGAGATAAGAGGTCTTGTTTTTCTGATAAGCAGATGTAAATATATATGTATAAATATCTATTTTTAAGACTCGAACTAAAGACTCCAACAGGATAAAAGCTTTTATCTAAAGTATTGAGAATGATTCTGCACGTCAGACAGCAATCCCAGAAATGACTCCTTTATTCTGTCAAGTAGACTGTAGCAAGGAAGTTTACAGACGCTGGATTGGTCAACCATAGAGACTACATACAATTTAGATTTAGATCACACCAGCTGATGTCAATTTACTTTCAGAAAGCAAAGCATCAGATAGGAAGAGGATTTCCTCAGTTCCCACCATTCCTAATTTAGCTGGGTTACTCTTTTCAAGGCAGACTCTGAGCTGATCCTCCTTGTCTTGCAGGAATGTCACTAGAGTGGTTTAATATGATATCTTAATTATTAATACTCATTACTCTCTCCCACTTACTATAGTTGTATGACTATGCAAGTAATATTTGACCCAATACTATGAAATGCACAGTGATTAGATGTTCCAATTGCTGTATCAGAAGTTAATTATTCCTATCACCATAAAGATGCAAGAACAGTCTGCACAAAATATTGATTCATCAATTAATCATCAGTTAATCCTAGGCAATAAGTCTCCATACTGCAGATCTTAAACATAGCAAATTAACTTTTACACTTATGCCTGTGATTTTTCCATCCATTTTTCACTGATCTGACTGTAATTAAATCAAAAAGCCATACTGAGTAGTAGTATTTTCTTAATGTAGAAAGATGTTGGGAGTCAAGTTTTTACTTTTTCCCTAGATGAATAGACATATTTCTTGGATGCTGGGAGCTTACACAACAGCAAGTTTAGCAGACTGACGTGTGTGCCTATTCTATTTCTTACTGTCATAGGTTTATTTGTTCTAAAAAACCAAATAGAAATTTTTCTTTCCCCTGCCCCACTGTAAAAGAAAGATGTTGAATGGGGGAGGGCAGTTTTGCCTTGAGTGATTGATCTGCACAAAAGAACTAACAGGCAGAACTGTATTCCAAGTTGATGTCCCTCTCTAAGGCTGGGAGAGGTGATGAGTTTTTTTCCTTCCTCTCCTTGGAAACAAGGACACTTCACTTTTGCCTTGGCTCAGGCAAGGTTCTTGTTGGACAGGTTCCAGGGTCATTTTGTTCTCGGCCTGGTCATCTTGCTGTTTTCTGGCCCCAGCTTGTCTGTGCCTAGCCTGGACCTCAGACTTCATTGGAGAGGTCCGACCCATCTGCAGAGGAACTTTTTGGGGAGGAGGTTGCCCTTTTCCCTCTTCCACTCCCGTGTTTGGCAGCGGTTTGTGCTCATCGACGAAGGGGGTGAAATCCCGGCCACAGCCAGCCGCAGATAGGGTGAATTTTGTGGGAAGAACCTGCCTTCTTTTCCCTTTTCCCCTTCCCCTTCTTGGTGTTGGGGGGAAATCTCCATTTTCGGCTTCTCCTGTGAACCGGGGCCCCAGGGGGCAACTGCCACAGACCAACATCACCCCCTGCTGACCAACACCGAGCAACTGCAGGCTCTGCTCCTCCAGAGATCCAACAGCACCCCCTGCTGACAGTGGTTGGAATGGCGCCAAAAAAGCAGAAAGTACTGAGCTGTTTCCCTCTTTGAGGGGGATTTTTCTGGGGGAGGAGGTACAGGATTATTGTTTTAATTGTTTTTGTGTTCTTTTGTTGTTCTGCCAATACACATATATCCTTTAATAAAGAGCTGTTATTTTTTCCTTTTTCCATACTTGCCCAATTGAAGCCTTGTCATTTTGGACTTACAATTGCTTAGAGGGAGAAGTTTAGTCTTCCTCATAACTCATCCTCCTTAGCAAAACACTTCAATCTTATTAAAGTGAGACACTTACCCATCACACTTTTTCCCCAATTTCCTCTTTGTGATTATCTATAACCTCTATTAAATTACTAATACCGCATGTTTCATTTGAGTATTTTTCACTGAAATAGGTCAGGGGAAATAAGTCCCATGATGTAGACAGTACTCTGAGAAATTATTGCCTCCTTAAAAGCACAATATAGAGATAATTATCCCACTGTATTTGTCACTGGTGCAGCCTTACCTGGAGAACTGTGTGCAGTTCTGGGCCCCACAATTTAAGAAGGCTGGGAAAGTTCTTGAATTCATCCAGAGGAGGACAACAAAGTTGGTGAAGGGACTGGAAGGCCTGTACTGTGAGGAGCAGCTAAGGACTTTGGGCTTGTCTGGTTTGGATAAAAGGAGGGGCGATCTCATTGCTCTCTGAGATGGGGGTGTGGAGAGGCAGGGGCTGAGCTCTTGTCTTTGGTATCCAGTGATATCCAGTATGGGAACGGTTCAAAGGTTCAAAGCTGTACCAGTGGAGGTTTAGACTGGAGATAAGGAAGTATTTCTTTACCAAGGGGGTGTTGAAACACTGGAAAGGCTTCCTAGAGAGGTAGTCTATGCCCCAAGGCTGTCAGTGTTTAAGAGGTATTTGGACAATACACTTAACAATGCTTCAGCTTCTGATCAGCCTTGAAATGGTCAGGTAGCTGGACTAAATGATCTTTGTAGGTCTCTTCCAACTGAAACAGTCTATTCTGTTCTGTCCTGTTCTGTTCTATTCTGTTCTATGAAATCACAAAATATTCTGTTCTGGTATGAAGAAAGGTCTTATTCATATTTTATATTTTGCCTCTCCTAATTATGTTTTACATTTAGGAAGTGAAACTCTGTATTTCAAAGAAAAGAAAATTTGAAGAAAATCCAAACTATCTTGCTGCACTGGAAATTAAGTACTATCTCTGCATGTTCCTGAAAATAGTCTGTAAATGCTTCTTATGATCCCCCCAAAGACTATTGCAATGACACGGTTTGTGCTTTATTGTTCATGGGCTATTAGGGCAGAGCGACGGTCAGGACGTCTGCTATCCGCTGAATCGAGCATGGTTCTGATGTTCCAGCATGCTAGAGTTAATTTGGGTGCACTTTGGAAACAGCTGCACAGGTGCACAGGTTGCACAGGTGCAACAGGTCTTTGTCTTTTGATCTTTGTGTGACTGCATTTGTAGAGGATGGTCATTGGCTTTGCAAATGTGGGTAAGGCCTTCAAGCCTCCGCAGTGGATTTTTTAGGTGAGATGCAGTATGTGTGGAACTGAATCCACCCTTTAATACTAAGGTTCATCTGCCAGGGCTGAGCAAGCTTGGACGGTGGCAGCGAGGTCCTCAGGACGTAGGTTTAATTAGAGTGACCTTCTCTTAGATGGATGGTCTTACAGGGCTATGCGAGCTCCATCTGCCCCGGTTTAGAGTTGTCCTTCTCCTCTGTGTGTTCCGAGGCTCCTCCTCTCATCTCTCATGGGGGCACAGTCCACGCTGGTGAATCTCCCTCTCTCCTCTCCCTGCCCGGGGTTGGGCCCGGGGCGCCCGGGGCTGGGCTGTGCTGCGTGTGCTGCTGGGGCTGGGCCACGCCATGCACACGTCTTGCAGAATATACCACCTAAGGAGTCTTTCTGCTGTGCCTTTTGCAGCTGGACATGCCTGTCTTGTATTGGCCTTTTTAGCCACCAGCGCGCTTGTAACAAACGTGGGTAGAGCCCTTCCCAAATCTTTGTTCGCGAAGCCTAGCCATGATGATTTATTGTATTTAATAACTATATCTGTCTTAAAGAGGCATTATTGGAGATATTAATTCTGTTGTTGTGTGTCTGATACAGAGGGAGCCCAGCAATGTGAAACAGTAGTCTACATGAAAGTCTATGAGCATGGCTGTTACTGCAGGAACAGAAAGTATTCAGAAGTTAGCACGCTGCAATTAAATTGACACTCTAAGAATAGAGAGACAATTTTCATAGAAAGGAATGGGTACTCAGATCACACCTTTATTTGAGATACACTAACCATTACGTTACAGTCTTGTGTGTGCACACTTGTGCCTCCAGTAAAATAAATTCTTAATTCTTCATTGTGACATTAAACAATTTCAGGTCATGTGCAATGAGGTGCCTGCCAACCTCTCAGGCTACGGCTGCACTATGGAGTACAGCCCAGTAGCAGCAGATGTGAACAATGCTGAGGACTGACTTGCACAGTGCATGCTCTTCAGAATTGTATTTCAGGCTAGCTGTAGCCCTGCCCTGAAAGACTGAATGTCCATCAGTAACTGGAGGGAAGAAAGATGCTTCTGGAATATATTTTCTAATTTATCATCACACAAAAGGGCATGAGAAAAAACACTTCAGGACTTTCAATGGAAGCAACTGGAAAGACAACGCTTTTAACACTGTCCACAGGGCACTAAATAGACACATGAAAAAGGCTCTTCCAAAGCACATCCCCAATCCAGAATAAAAAAGCAATGAAGCAGCAGCACCTGTAGAAAAGGTATCAGGTGTAAACTTTAATCCCTCCCGACAGGTGAAGGGAATGAATTGTGACCTTCACAGCTTGGGTAAGTGATATAATTAGATTAAAAAATGGTAGAATCAGCTGTGCTCCGTCTGGCTGCTATTTTGCTGTGAGAAAACCTACTGTGCACATTAATAAAGTTTACTGTACAAGCACTTTGTGGGCTATATGGTGCCTGCCATACTTATGCTTGAGAATACCTGCCAAATCTGGTTGTTTAGAAGATTTAGGCATATGTTTTGTGATCAGATTCTGAGAATCTGGCCCTACAAATTTCCTATGAAATCGGTTTTGGAGATTTTCCAGTTGGTGGGCAGGTTCTTCCTGTGGCCTTTAGCAAACCACCACACTGAGCAGATAGCAGGTGTTGTGGTGCTACCTCCTAACCTGTGATCACACAGCCATTTATATTGTGCATCCACACCTGATAATGAATGGGAAAGGGAATTTGCTTTTTATTTTTCTAAAAATATAATTTACTTGAACTGTTTCAACATAGGTTGGAATTAGGTCACTTAAACTGCATCAGGAATGTGCGTTGAATCTGTCATGTAGCTTCATCAAAACCTCCAACTGAGATAGGTAATTGTGTAAGGGGAACTTTTAAAGCATTTAAGGCTAAGCTTTACTGACTGTAAATAAAAAGAGACAAGCTGGACAAAAACTAAATAAAAGTAGCATTGAAAAGGAAGTAAATCTTGTGTTGGCTTTAAGCCTGGATTTAATGGAGGCAAGCAGGGATATACTTGTGTGACCAATATTTCAAAAATGGAACATATATTTTCCTAATTTTTTTTCATACTAATCTAAACCCATTGGATCACCACTGAGCAAAATCATGGTGTATCCAGGCAAGCCAGAAATCTCATCTTAACGAAATCCAAACTTAACGTTGGATGATTATATAACGGGGTATCAACATATACAACATCTATATCTATATTGAAACATAAAAGCTTCAGCCAACTTCTTACTTTTTGACTGCTTGCTGACATTGTAATTGTATTTAAAAGTGCTTTATTGTGGTTTATTATATTTACCAATGAATTGCGTTGTGAAGAGAGTGATAAGTATTATTATTATTATAATATACAAGTATTATTATTATTATAATATACCTTTACATTTATGTCTAATCTATTGTGGAAATATCCACAAAGAACCCCAAAGTCATCAGCTTCACTTGTTCAATTAATCAGGGAAAACTTCAAAATCGATCCGGGCAACTACATGACACAAATGATCTGTCTTCAACTACTTTTCTGTGCTTGTAGCTTTAAAGTTACATTAGTAAACACTGAAGGTCTCAGAATGAGATTTTGGGTTGTTCTTAGAACTTAATAACGTTTTAAGGAAATATGTTCAGCGTGATAAGTAATATATGATTAATTTCTAGCCATAGAAAGTCCTTTAGTCTTCTGAGGTGTTATTTATTCCAAAATTTTATTTCAACTAGTAAGAGCCATGGAAGTAGCATAGGAGAATACTTGAGAACAGAAGTTATTAGGCAGATATAGATCAGCATATAGACTTCAGCTGCTGGTAGAGTACCTTTACCAAAGACCTAAAAGACAATAACATTGGTAAGACTACTGATTCTGACTCAGCTTTGCTGCCATAGTGGGGAGCAGCAAGCAAAATGAACATTTATTTTGCTACATAACGTGAGGTAATACAAATTGGAGATGAAGGGCTTTTACCTTTTTTTCATCTCTTCCTTTTTATCAGACCAAGAATGCATTTCATTTAGTAACAGTTGAGCTTATGGCTGTGAACATATATGTAAAGACAGTAATGAACAGGTATTTTCCTGCACTACAAATGATTATTCTATGAATATCTCTATTGTCTACAATATCTAGCTTGACAGAATTATCTCTCCTCAAAGCTTCAGCAAATAAAGTCTCAAACACACTGCTCAGGTACACTTTAAGTCGCTATGATTTATGATATTCTGTTGCTAAATTCAGACATTGTACATTACACTGTCATTTTGTAGACCCAAGAACATAAAGGGATACCAATAACTTTAGGAGTTCATTTTTTCAAACAATTGAAGATTTTATACCTGGAAGCTTTCATTATCCAAAGGCAATGAGAAGATGAGGCTGGTTTAGCAGACTGCAGTCAAATTGGTTGAATTGCTAGTTTTGTTCCAGATAAAATTGAAATCTTTACAGGTATGGTAAGAAAGTTGAAGAATAGCTGAGCTCAAGCAAAATAAAGGAAACATAGCCATGTAATACTGCTGGGATAGTCACAGCACACACTTCTGAATCAGCATCTGTCACAGATGGGTCTCCCCCATAGGAAAGTTTGCAGCAGAGTATTCACTTCATCAATATCAGCAAGTTTTAGTGATGACTGATACTGAGAAGACAAAATACAGAGACATGAGGCAGTGTAATAGTAGAAAAATGGAAATTAGGAAAAAATTGTTTTCACATTGTTCAATTAATAAATAATTCCTGACCCATGCTTTTAATAGTATAAATTTGCTTTTTAAAAATTCACATTCTCAAAAAATATGTATTTATATTTCATTAATATTTTATCATTCCATAAGATAATAGAAACAATCTAAACAAGAAATACATATAATAAAAACAAGAGGAGAGCATGTATTTTTAAAATTCTGTATAAATACCCATGTCACCCTAACCTGTTTAAAAGGGTTCTATGCATATAATCTCTATAAATATTGACATATATATAAATATAAGTAAAGTATGAATTTAACAAAAGAGACAATTATTCCTGCTCATAATTGTTTCTTGCTGAGACTGCACAATTGCGTATCATCCAATCTCCGTAATTATCTCCAGGAAGACTAAAAAATGTGGACCTTTATTTTACATTAAAGATGTCACTAAAATATACTGTGGGATGTCTCCAATAATTCCTGCACTAGCATAAAAATCTCTCTAGTTTGCAAACTCTCCTATTTCTATATTCACATTGACCTTTGTGGGGAGTGTGAGCGTGAATGGTTAATTCACATATTAGAAACCTCATTCCCCTCCTTCATGCTATATCCTAAAACTTTTTCTTTTCCTGCTCCCTAGGTTACAGTCACTGCTCTGCAAAGAACTATTTTGCTCCTCTGTCCTTGATATGCAACCATATGTTTGGTGGGATTAAATACATTTTTTTTACCTGTACCCTGCTAGCAAATGATCAAGTCACTTTCTGCAATTTCTTGTCATCATCAATTAAATTTATTGTTCCCCAAATTTCATGTGATACCTTTAAGTTGGATTAGCCATATTTTTATGTTTCTTTACAATTATTGATAACCTAAACACGGAGATACAAAAACAGATTTCATAAGAACCTCCATTTCTTCCAGTGTGCAGGCATACATCTGTGTTTTGGAAGGTGTCATCCAAATAAAAAATTCACTGCTCATCACTTAAATAAAACTATCTCTAAGGCAGAGTGTGACAGCCATTTAGTTACTCAATCTAATACAAGACAAAAGGTCTAGGGGAAAAAACCACACAAAAAATCTTCCTCTCATTAACATGCTATGTTGCTTTCTAATCTCTAATAATTTTTTTTTTTAACGAATAGAATTTTTTCAGCTTAGTTAAATTCATATTATTTCAATATATTCTTATTTATTTAGTAAGTCCAATAGGACAAATATAGGCTGTGCTTTTTCAATGGTTTATTTCCCACCATATTTAAAACAAAACTCAGTGAGGAATAAATTAGGCTTTAGATAATGTGATCAGTAAATTATCTGTCAAAACAAATTCTCTCTCAACTGCTTCAGAAAAGCCCTATTTAAATGAATTATAAAGCTATCTGTCTTAACGATTTTTTTTTTTAAATAGTCCAAACTAGATGCTTTGTACAGTAGGAAACCTCGCATCTCAGACTCTTGTGACTGGTTATATAAAAGACACTGATGATTCTTAAATTTTAAGACAGGGAACCTTTGTGGTTAATTGCTACAGGCCTTTTGAAATTTCCTGTCTATTAACACATCTTTAATGAGAGTACCATTTATTTACAGGAGTGGACTCACCAAAGAGGTATGGTTTTGGATACAGGTCAGAAAAAGAGAACGCAAATGCCAGTAAAAATCTCTCTTGTATCAAACACAACAAACGTCTTACCGGGTCTCAGGAGTGATGTGTAGTGGATAATCCCAGTGAAAGGATAAAAGGAGTGTGTAAATATAAAATAGTTGCACCTCTTCTGATACATTCACTGAGTTGTTGGTAACCAGCAGCTAAGGACTTTCTGATCTTGAGATTGTCTCTGGACTTTTCCTTTTATTTATTCTTGATAGACCTATCATACATGAATTTCTTAATTCTTTTTCTAGCCACACTTTTGAGCTCTATCACTCTACGACAATTGTGACTATATTGTATTTATTTACCATGAGGAAGACCTTCTCTTTAGTTTTTTTCAAGCCTGTTCCCTAACAATTTTGCTATGAGATATAAAAGATAAACTTTACTTGGTTATATTATTTGTACTGTTTGAGATTTTACATAATCCTATTAGTCATCTCTTTTCCAAAGTGAAGAGTATTTTTAATCTCCATATTGCTGACCTGACTTATCTTCTACCCCTGAAACTGCCCTAGTTCTGCTGCATCTTTTTAACAGGGATGATAAGAATTACACCCACAAGTCAAGACATAGGCTCACTAGACATTACATAGTGTCATAATGACAATTTCTGTTCTTTATTACTTTCCTAATATTTCCTAAGTTCTATTTACCACCTTAACTGTCTCTGAACATTTAGCTGATGCTTTCAGAAATCTACTCATAATGACTACAAGATCTTTCAGAGCTCATTATTGTGCATCTGTAGTAGAGTTATTGTGTTTTTCCCACAAAATGCATTATTTTGCATTCATTGACATTGAATTTCATCTGCCATTTCATTCCCATTTCCAGAGTTAATATCACAAGATATTCCTGCAGGCCTTCACAGTCAGCTGTAGATTTTAGCTCACTATTCTAAACATATCTTTACCTACACCACTGACTCTGTCAAAGGACTCCAGCAGATTTGAGAATCAAAAATTATGCTGCAAATCACATTCCCTTTATATAAAGCACACTGACTTTTCCAATGTATTACAGTTACTTCAGAATCTAATAAGTCTATCTTTCTCATAACAGTTATTAATAGTCTCAGTTTTGAAGTCAAGCACCTAGAAATACCTGGATACCCCTTGCTGCCCTTCGGTGAGGCTAATTTGATGGATTGGTTACCATAGTCAGTATTTCAGCAATTTGATATTCGAATTTCCTTAGTTCTCTTAGTTAACAAAAGTATTGTATTGATGTCTTGCTACAACGTATTCTTTTGAACTATTCTGACATCTGACACTTCAATATGAGACGGTTGCTCCTTCCTCTTCATCATTCTTCGTGTATCAGTGAATAGAATTGATTTAAATTTTATACTATGGCCTTGTCTTTCTCAGGATCAGTCAGTATATTTCAGTTACCTATTAAACTTTATTTTTGGTTGGATTCCTACTTCTGATATGTTTGAATAAGTTCTTCTTCTTCCTCAGTAAGTATTATGCAATTAACAACTTGTTCCTTGAAATCTCTTTTGCCCTTTATTGTTAGGGGTTTATATTTAGAGAAATAAATACATATTAATGGATTATAGTTTTTATGTTATTTCATATTTTTCTTCTTCTAGGATGTGGCTGTAATTTTTGTGAAAATTCATTTTATTTCTAAGAGCTTCTTTTACTTTGTTGTTTTAGTAAAATAGGTTCCTTGCTTGATTGCTTATTTCTTTTTAAAGGGGAATTTTTATAAGCAAAGTTCAGGGTAATATGTAGTCTTAAGTGGTCTTCATTCTGTCATTAGCATTTTGTTTTTCTAGCTGTTTCTTCTCAAACCTTTAGTTTCCAAACTGCTGCATACATGGAGAAAAAAAGCCAGAAGAACAGGGGCAACATACAGTGATACTCCCCTAAACTCCAAGCATTGTGTGTCTTGGATTTTCTGAGCAAAGGTCTTTGTATTTGTCTTTTGATTTTTTTTCCACATATTTGTCAAATAGATTTTTAATTCATGTATTGCCTCCTTTAGTATGCTTCAGTCCCTCAGATACCAGCTTCTAGTTCCAAAGCATTTTATTAACAAATACTACAGATGTAAATACTGAGAACTGTGTGTCTACACAGTTCTATATTTTATGAACAGCAATTTTTTCAAAAAACAGTGAGATGAGCCTTTTGAAGTTTCTGCTACAGCAATAAAGCTGGATGATTAGATAGGATTAAATTTCTATTTATTTATTTATTTGCATAATCCTGGGTAAATGATCACTATTAAATGAAAGATGTTTGATCTAATGATAGTAGCATATTCAGTTGAGATTGCAATTTACTCAGTACATGTAGATGAACAGAGTTGAAGACCATATAAAACTGAGACAGTTTAATAGGATTGCCACTGAAAGACCTCTTAACACATTTCTTATTCACATAAAAATATGTGATTATTTTGACCATCGCAATTATGGGGCCATTAGGAATGTCACAGAAAGATTATGCTAATGAGGAATGCTTTTTAAGCTCTTCACTTCCTCTGAGTCAGCTCATCAGATTTTGAGGCTGAAGAAATTCGATTTTTTGGTCACACTAGGTACTTTATTTTAAGAAACTGATGAAGGAAAAATGTTTTCAAATGTGGAAGTTCGTGAGCTTTGCTTTCCTCACTGCAAGGATGCATGGGTTAAGAGCTATGAATTTTTCAGCTGACAGCTGTGGCTCTCACGGCTACACTGGGAAGAGGGACTCATCCAGTGTCAGAGGTTTTGTGCACTCGTTTCTGGGAAGAGGAGGCCAGAAGGAAAACCAGAAGAAATTCTGGAAATGTGTGTTGTTTTTGCTTTGTGTTTGGGTCAATGGGATTGTTCTGATCTGGTTTATTTCTCAGCTTGCATTATTTGGGTTGCAAGCTGACAAATCAGAGTTGTTAGTAGAGCATTAGAAACTCAGACTTTCACCATCTTTGAGTTTAAAATCATACATTCTGCAGCTGTGATTCAACTTGCATCAGAAAATGATGGTGTAGAGTTTCACCATCAAAAAACAGTAAAAACAGTTCTGTGGAGTCTTAACAGAATATTTGAAATGTCTAAAGAGCTTCTGCGGGGATCCACAGGCAGAATTAGAGATCCTCTGAGAGCCAGTTTTAAATATTTTATCATCAAAACTATGGTTTTCCATAAGGATGAGGTACTCAAAAACTACACAAACATTGTTTTAATGACAGCTTAAGCAAAAGATTGCATCCATTCTTTCCATAATGTGACTGATCCCATAGCTGGGATAAATTCCACACTTTTTCCAAGAAAACGCCTCATAATTGTTTCCTAATTCCAGCAAAGGTAGTGTGAGAAGGCAGGCACTGCTACTCCCAGGCATCAGGAAGCACCAGATGGGGGCAGCACGGGGAAAGGAGAGGCTGAATTTCAACTTGTAAACTGCAGCTGACTCTATGACTGAGCTTGATTATAATTTATCCGAGAATGAGGGAATATTTATCTTTTTACAAAGCTTCTGGGTTTATTCTCTTTTGGGGTGACATTACATCCCTAAAAAACTTTCTTTGGACTCTTGGGATCTTGATGGTTGCATTTGTTGGTTTGGGGTTCTTTTGCAAATCAAAATGCTTCCTTCAAGCTGTGACCGTTGCCAAGGGCTTGTGGTTTATCCGCCTCCAGTGTAATGGCTTCTGCTTAGCTCTCTGGATGGTAGCTTGATTCCTGGCAGCTACTTTAAATCTGCATGACTTGGAAGGCTGGGCAGTTGAGAGAGAGTGAACAGCCTCATGTATTGTTTCAGAGGTAAAATCTATTCTAGTTTTATAAATGTTAAAAGCATGAATGCATTTGGAATACGACTAATTAATATTATATTTCTGCAACAAACCAAGAAGTGCTTATTTTCTACAAGATATCCTTGTGGCCTATTTTGCATATTAGAGAAAAAAGGTTACACTAAGAGTTTTTACAATTCTGCTTTTAACACTTTTTCCATTTTTCTTTTAATATTTTAAATGAATAAAAAGTATTTTAATGACAGAAAGTTTAAATAACTTCATACAGCATTTTATAGTTTAAATGAAAGAAAAAAGTTCTTGTTTAAAACTACAGAGCCTGTACTCAAAGAAGCCTGTGACGCTTTGTGATAACGTCACTTGCTCCTTGCATCAGGTCCTTTCATACGAGGACCGGGTCTGTGAGTTGCACAAATTCCTAGAGCTCTTCTTTGAAAAGAAGAACCCGTTCAGGGGAAGCACAGAAGAAATCTGGTGTTCTTTTGCCCAGAAAATGAATTTGAGCCCATAGTATAGCACATCCTGATGTCTGTTAGTCCTCAACAATTCCTCTGTTTGGCCAGGGAAAAGAGCCTGATAATTTTGTTCTTTTGAACCGGTAAGCATAATAGGTGCCTAAATATCTATTAAGTACCTATTATGTTCCCATTAGGTAGAATAATAGCCTATCTGAATATGGCCTTAATTGCTTCTCTGTAAATGCTCCAGAAATTTGTATGCTAACAACAATAAAGACTTCCACTGCTGAAAGAAAACCTATGAGCAAAGTCACAGCTTCTTGATAATGGGCCATTATCCATTAACTGTACTCACATAAAAAGACATCTTTTTTGTAAACTGTCCTTACAACGGGACTGCAGCTGAGAGATGATATTTCCTCTGACAAGTGTTGTTTAATCCGAGGCAGGAATTTGCAAAGGCTGGAAGGGTAGAACAGAAATGCTTCTGAAGGCCCAAAAGGTGAGTCAGGTGCTAGGAGGATGCCTGTGAATTAAGGTAGGAAGTACTACTGAGTGGTTCTATTTGCAGGGAAACCCATAGGAGTTGGCCAAGGCAGAGTAAGGGTCTTCTCCTAAGAAAGCACAGTGAAAAGCCTGAAGAGGAAATTGAGAAAAGAGTATCTGTAACAAGGGAAGTGTCCTTCTTCAGCCCTTTGCCTACAACAGGGACTACATATTGTCATTCCTCCTTGCTGTTCTCATCAGTTTCCTACTTAAGAAAAGGACAACTGAAAGCAAAGTGAAGCCTTTTCACTGGATATGAAAGAAATACATTTTCTTTTTATGTGGCCAATATTCTTCAAGTCCAAATCCATCAAGCTCTGTCTTTACAATATCCAAAATCACTTGCAAAAATTCAAATATCTTTCCTGCAGAAGTTGAACTCTCTTTTCATTTCTGTAACAACAGAGGAATGGCAGCCAGAGGATCCCAAGGAGACTGAAGGCAAAGGCCAAGGAAACAGAGCCTAAATTTTGCACATTCCTACACAAAGATACTGCAGCATTTCCATATGAGTCTGACATACACTGTAAGTAAAAGAGGTCCAAAGAGGTTTCCTTCCTCCTTATTTTTCTTCTCTCAGTGATGTGGAGAACCAATGAAAAAGTGCTACTACACATGAGGAGCACAGAAGTTATCACAAGCCCTGTGATACAGTATTCCAGGGAGTCTTCAGGCATTTCTATTGTTTGGAGTGAACATAAAGCCAAAAGAGCATTTTAATGAGATAAAGAGTATTCTGAAACTTTCTGTGTTCAGGTGATAAGGAGCTCTCTGTATCATCATACATGTATTCTCAAGTAGTTTCCTTATCCTGGCAAATCCCAGTGCTATATCTGGGCTTTGAACCGGGAAATTGATTGTTTTGATTTTTCATCTAGGGACTCCAAACAACATGAACTAATTAAAAATAAGAGTGATGTGAGATTGACAAGCAGAACAATTTCTTTTTTTGCTTTTCACCATTATCTAATGGGATTTTTTTCACTTACTGAAAAAATAGAATGATCTTTAATTAAAAATGCCACCATTTGAATGACTTGATGACAGTGAGGCTAAAGAACATAATTTCTGGCAGCTTTAATCAAAAAACCATGAGACCAGCTTACATGAATAATACAATCAAAATAACCAACTATGTACTAGTAATAATGATTTAATATTTGCCAGTTGTTTGCTTAATTTTGTTTGTGTCTATGAGGAAAGAACTTCTACATCTTTTGCTAACGGCATAAATAAATGCATCAACTTCCAGGTCTTGTTCACATGGTATCTCTGCAATATAATGGTACCCTTAATGCACTACACTGCTGCTGTCCAACTTCTGGCATGGAGGTTGAATTTCTTCCCCAGGTGACTCATCATGTTATAAAGTTTGTTTGTTCTCTGGTCAATGAGCAACCTACTGCAATAAAATCTGGTTATAGTTGTCAAAGAAGCTGAACAGTCCTGTTTTATATCACCCTTAGGCTAGCTAAGTTACAGTGAGCTTCAATTAGAATGCAGAATTACCTTGTCATTGGAGGGATTGAGAACAAATTCCTAAAGTAATCAAATGGTTTTTTGAGATTTTTGATTAAGCATTATTACATAAAAAGCTAAAACTGAAATTAAAAAAAATCCTTTCCACATCTGAAGAAATTCCTCTATTTCATTAATTTAGGACAGCTGACTTGCACAGCATGGATAAGGAACAGGCATGGGAGCTTTCCTCTTAGCAACATTCCCCCTAGAAGGTGAGGAATGACCAGCCAGGGTAGATAGAGGATGTATTATAGTGAGCCATCATTTCTGGTTTTTTTTTCCTAGGGGAACAAAGTCTAGACAAATATTGAGATATTAATGCATATATTTTCATCAGCAGGATCTCTTTTAAATTAATTTATTTCAGGTGAGGAAAGTTTGCGTTAATTTTTTTTTAAAGTTACCATTTTTATTTTTAAAAATTTAAGAATTGTATACGTGCCTCTAGTCTAGCACATCTTACTCCTGACTTTAAAAAAAAAAAGCTCCAAAACTGAATTATTTTCTTTATTCAATAACTCATCTAATGAAGTGCTGTATTGAAAATTAATTACATGGAATTGAATGTAGCACAGATATAAAATAATCTATGTATTTATACAGTTTATTACTTTTAAGAAATTTTTATCCAAGTTATGAGAAGCCAAGCTTACATCTGATTGTTATCTTGTTGTCTTTCTACAAATGTAATTTTGAGATAACAGCTGGTATAGATCCTTTCTGAACAGATTTTATAGGCTGTTTCTTTATTTCCTCATATGTTACTGTTACGGTTGAATGAATGATGGGTGAAGCTGGTGAGTATACTAGTCACAGTGAGTTCAAGATTGATTTAAAAAATTGCTAAAGTCTAATTTCTACTGGAAAATTCAAACCCAGATTCTAGGCTGGGTAACGCTGTGAAAGACTGGTCAGAGGCAGAGTAATGGGAGGGGAAGCTGAGGGAAAATCTCAAATGCAGCAACAATGTATACAGTTTGGATCAATAGGCAAAAAAAATTTCAAAATATCACAAACTGAGAGAGGAGAAAGGCTTAAGAAAAGAGAGCCCTTTGGAAAGGCGACTTTGGAAGTCTAAGCAGACAGACTGTCCTAAACTCTCTCTCTGTGTTCAGGGAAACAAAGAAATCATATCTACCAGCTGATGGTAATGACAACAGTGGGTAAAAGTATCTTAAACCCAAGTAGTTCCATCATTTTATTTCTTTGATATCAGCAGATATTTTTGCATTATTTGGGAAAAAGACTCTAAGGGTTTGTAATTCAGAAACACAGATTATCTCAAGGAGGCTTTTTTCCCCCCACATCCAAAGCTTTATTGGAACAAACAACTTTGAGCCCTGGAAGCCACTTAGCCTCCTAGCAAGATTGAAGTGGCCAGCATTTCCCAATTCCAAGAGCTACACAGCTTCTGCTCACTCTGCCTGGTTGTAATTGCTGTGGGCAGTGCTGCGGGGCAGGGAGGATACCTCCAGAATATGCTGCCAGAGCTTCCCAGGCCAGTGGGGACTGTCCATTGCTGCCAACTGTTTTGGGAGGTAGAAGTATATGAATAGGGGACATCACTAATTGTGAGGTCATCACATCCTTATGGGAGGTGATGGAAAATGCTACATCAATGGCATGGTGGAGGCGGCAGCAAGTGTTTGCCACACTGGTGCAGCAGGTTTGGGAGCGCATGGCGGCTCTTGGCATGGATCCAGCCAGCCCTGGTTGTGTGAGGCAGAGATGAAACCTGAGGGCCTTGGAGATATTTTTCTTAAATAAAAAGGAAGGTTTCCATAGAAACTTCTCTTTTATTTTAAACAAATTTTAAAAAGAAATGTAGTAAACTGTAAAATCAAGCTTCCAGAGCCTAAGTTAAGCTATTCCTTATTGATTACATTACAAGTGAACATAAAAGCCCGCAGCCTGGAACTGACAGCGAGAGACAGGCTTCTGCCAGCTCCCTTGTTCCTTCCATCAGTGCATAACCTCTATTAGTTGATAGTGGTAGTGACACACACTTTCCAGCACCTCCATTTTATGAAAGGAACTTTCTTAGTGCATCTCATCTAAAGGTTCTTTGTTCATTAATGAAAACACATCTCTTGGACTTAATATGCAATGCAAGCATCACCCTTATTCTGAACATGCCTTACTTTAAATTCAGTTGTTTACAAACAGGCAGAGCAGAGGTAAAATGAACCTCTACACTACAATTCCCAGAATACCAAAATACAACAGTGAGGGTCCGCACACTTCTACCAGCTGGTTGTTTGGGAGATGGTATCCCTCCCAAGCAAGTATATCCCTCTGCTGCAGGTATGAGGATATCCAGAGAAAGCAATTAAATAAGCATCTTGGACTCAAGCAAACATGGTTTACTTTAACAAAAGCATACTAAGATATCCCTTTGACAATCATTAAGTTTTGCACACACTCATTTTAAAGCCATATCCAATTGCCTGCCCCCTCTGTTGTGAATGAGTGGTTTGGCCACTTAAAGAAACATTGTCAAAGGTATTGGCAAAAGCAGGGTTTAATATGAATTTGTGAAAATGCAACTTTACAAAGTTTGATGGCAAGGTTCACTTTATTACTTACTACACATTAAAGCATTCAAAAAAAGATCAAATCAGAAGCAATCTGGAATTATTTTCATGGAAGTCAGGAATGCGAAAGGAGGTAAGGGTGCAAAGAATATGGATGCAAAGATAAGAGTGCAAAAGGGTTTAGCAGCACTTAATCACTGAGTGCTTTAACATTTACAAAGCAATGTGATAGGGTTCACTACAATTGTAACAATGACGTAACCATAGATTTGAGATAGTAACATTCATACCATAATCAAATCACACTCACACAGGTAAAGCAATGTGTACACCTATTTTTTGTGTGTAAAGGTACCTATAAAAATACCCCGTGGCTTCTATGAAATACATCAAATCCCTTTGCATTTCCTAACAGGCAAGGTTTGCACCTCCAGGAGCAAGGAAACGGAGTGGGGGGTATTAGTGCAGGCCTCATGGTCAGTGACAGTTTTTGAGTCCTGCAAACCTGAGAGTTTGTGAGCTGCAAAACACGTCCCACTCAGAAGGAGGTGCTGGTGCAGCCTGCTGCAGTCCAGGAGAACTCAAAGAGCCTCTTTTAGGACTGCGTTTATATGGTTGCAAGATGATTAACTTTGGTCATCAGTAGGTTTTCATTTTGGCCGTAACCCAAGTTGTAACTACTGCACTTTCTTTTTCCCCAAAGTGCAGTAAAAATGGTACTGTTCCACCTGGTCTATAATTCACAACAGTACCACTTAATTCAGGCTATGATTCAGGTAAATGGTTTACCAAAGCTACAAAGAATAATTGCTTATCCTTTGTTTCCCAGCTGTGTTGGGCAGCTGATGTTTCTGATGGTTCACACCTTTACCATGCAAGAACTCCTGGTACGATCAGGAAGCGCCTCACAGACCAACTGGTATGGTCAAGGGATGCTTTACTGCTCAGCTGGTTTGGTCAAGGCTTATCAGGAGCTTCTGAGATCACAGAACAGGCCTAAGGATAGGGTTGGGGGGGATGCACTACTGCAAAGGCACTGCTCTCTTCATACAAAGATGGTTAAATTTGCATTAAAGACATGATGGACGAATCCATTAGGCAGGACAGCCATGGGCACATAATCCTTCAATGACCCAGCAAAAAGGTTGTTCTGCATTCCTTTTGTTCCGGAGGAAAAATAAAAAAACACATGCTCTATAAAAGAGGGGCTGCTTTTTATCCTGGAATGACCCAAATATTGGAGGTTAGCACATTTGTCCCTATAGTGCTGGTATGCATCTGCTCTGACAAAAGAGGACTCCAAATTTGAATCTTCATGAGCGACACAGCGCTCAGTAGGCTAAAAGGGCAGATGGCACAACCTCTCAGCTGCAGAGAGGGAGTGAAGGATGGGATTGCCTGTACAGCCAGTTCTTTGTAATTTGGCACTGCTATGCTTCTGCTGCTCTCTTCCCTTCATCTTGTGAAAGGACCCTGAAAATTGGAAATATTCCCACTGTTTACAAGGATAAAACAGGATACTGGTCTGGACATTTCTTTTTCTTTCACTTTATTTTAAAGCTGGACTTCTACCCTAGAAGTCTGCTGCCAGGTTTTTGATGTGAGAATAGCTGGAAACAACTGAAAGATGGGGTAGGAAAAGTACAAAGGAGGTTCTGGTGGTACATGCTACTTGTGTATCCCTGTTCAGGAGGAATTATTTTACCTGTCTATCATGAAAACAGGCAAATGGATTCAACATCTCAGAAAAGAGTCGTGCAACTAAACCTGCTGTTTTTCCACTTTTTGTCCTGTGTGAGCTTAAATCTCGATTCCAAGTTGTGAAAGATAGAATAGGTTGGAAATCGCATGTGCTGACTCACTGTGAATTGTTATGAGTAACTTAATAGCTTACTCATCTAATACAGAGATACATTTGCAAAAATATTGAAATCTGGGAAGAAGAATGAAGTGTAACAGAGCATAAATAAAATGCTCTTGTGTTTTTCTGAGATGAGTGTTTTGATTTTCATCTGATATCTGACAACTGTAAGAAAAGTACTGCCTCAAATATTGAAAAATAGCAATGATACAAAATAACATTTTGATTTTATTTCCACCTTGAAATGAAAAAAGACACCCTGAAAAATAAATGTTTTCTGACATTTCAGTTACATCTCACATAATTACAATTTAAACCTATTGACACAGATAATACCTTTTGTGTAGAGTAAAAATTTTAATAATCAGAATCTCGATATTTTTTGCCATTTGTCTTAAAGTTAGAATTTACCAGGAACTGGGCATAAAGTTATGACCAAAGATATCTTCGTGGTTTCAGTGCCAACCAACATATATCTAAAGAAGTTGTTGGCTTCTGGTTTTCTTTCTAAAACTGCAACAATTAGCATAATATTACTTTTTCTTGTTCCTGGTAGATATCTCTGTACTTTACTCATTCCTCACCAATTTAGGTACAAGCATGTTTTCATTATCAGTTTGTGCCTAGGAGTCCTAGCTATATGTGAGATCATGTGTTCATAGGCATTGCTTCAGAAGACATATGCATGTTATACATAAAAATAACTTCTTTCTACATTTTCTCAATCTGTAGTTACATGACAAAAAGATAAACAAATGATCTTCATACGGTTAACTTTAGAAGATGATTAACATTTATTTTCAACTGGACTTGTTGAATGGCATGTTCTACTGATGCAAACAGGAAAAATGTTAGGCCACTCAGGCACTGCTGGCTGGACATTGGGTGGGGTGCAGATAAAAGGCAGGCTGGATGCTGCTCTTACAGCCATCCAAGAAGGCCAGTGTTTCAGAGCAAAACAGCTGGAACCACTGACATTGGTAGAAACACTAAGTAGCTCCAGAGAGCACCTTTAGTGTTTCAGCTGGAGAAACTCCTGAGGTGCTATGTGTTCATGTAATATAATATCAAAGAGGATAATTTCATATTTATTCATAACACATTTCACTAGACTTGCATAAAGTCAGAGAATGTTTCAGAATACTTATGTATTACTATTACTATAATTAGTTTGGTTGCTCTAAAAAATAGAAAAGTATATTCCTTAGATTTAGAGCACTAAATTTAAATAAGATGCAATGAAAAGAAGTGGCAAAAAAAAAAAAAAAAAGAAAAAAGTGTAGAGGAGGATTTAAAAAAATCTCTAAACAGGTAATTTGAATATATAGTTGAGACATGCACATCTTGCACTGGGCTTTCTTTGGGGGTTGTTTTTTAAGTTTTGTCCATTAGAATAAAATTTTACTTTAGAAATGTCTCACAATTTTGTTCCATGCAAATCCTGACCCCTGCCAATATTTGTCACACAAGGCAGGATTAATCCCTTGGAAATGAAGCGAGAAAAAGTAGGCTATGATTATGGTAAAATATTAGCAGTAGTAGAGAAGTTAGTAGCACAGTTAATATTCTGTCATTTCTGGATTTAACTTTCCCTATGCACTGTTTTCTTTAAAGAATGGATGACTACTATTACGAACTTTGCTGTCAGAGATAGAATCATAGAATCATAGAATCATAGAATCGATTGGGTTGGAAAAGACCTCCGAGATCATCGAGTCCAACCCTTGGTCCAAATCCAGTCCATTTACTAGATCATGGCACTCAGGGCCACGTCCAATCTGCGTTTAAAAATCTCCAGGGATGGTGAATCCACCACCTCTCTGGGCAGCCCATTCCAATGCCTGATGATAACCCCATGCACACACTCAATATATTAAGACCTGAATGAATAGCTCATACAAATCAGATAAAAGAACAGATGCTAATAATTTATTTAAACATAGCCTTCTTGAAAGGTTAACTTGTCACATTTCATCTTCAGTCATAAACCCCCTATTCTTATGATCAGCAATACTGACTACTTGCTTTTCCTGTAATTGGATGGGAAAGAACACATGATAAGTATTAAAAATAGCCTAAAAATTGAGCCTTTCTCCATTTCTGGAAAGTGCTGTATTGGCAATTATGGAGAAAGTTCTTAACATGTACAAAGATGTTGTAGCTATGCTCTTTCTGCCACCCAAAATTCCTTTCTTTCTGCCTCTTAGTTCAACCCATTCAAACCCTGTCCCTCCAAAACTACTGTGTGCTGTGACTAAATTTCAGACTGCTATTAGAGTTGCTATACGAGAAGCGCTCCTGAACTGTCCTGGCATCTTATTTGCCTTTAGTTTATCTTTACGACAGACCTTTTCATCATTAAGATTTTATATCACTTGAGTACAAAAGGGGGAAAGTCTGAAATAAAGTGTGCTACTCAATCGTAATTTCTGTATGTTGCTTTTCTGGGAGAGCATCCTCTTCTATGCAGTTAGATGCATGGCACTGATAGGTGGTAATGTTCAGTTTTGTAGTTTCTATGTGCTAATTAGTCCAGAGGTATGTGCCATCAGTCATCAGTAGTCATTTATTAGGACTGAGTTTGAGGAAACAGAGCCTGCAGTGAACTAAAACCCTCAGCACAACCCAGTCATTGTTTATTGCAGGTTTGCTGGACATTAAGTAGAAAGGGACATGGGTATGGCCACCTTCATCTGTCTCAAGGTGTTCAAGAAATTCTCAGTGTGCGCTTGAGCCTAGGAGGAATGGTGAGATTGCAGAGCATTTCCTCCTGAAACTTAAGAGTAATGTCTCACAGAGACTAAGCAAAATGGCTTCTTTCCAGACTTCATTGCTTAGAACAAAAAGTATCTCCCTCCAGCACTAAGACTTGATTATGTCCTCAGATATGCACAGCACTGAAAAGAGGAATAATTTATGCATTGGAAGGGCTAGCTGCAGCCTCCATGATGAACTGTTGTTCCTTAGGGATACTGTCTTCCAAAAAGTGGTGCATTGTGCCAGTTATGCACTGTGCTTCTGCACTTAAATATTTCCCCAAATGCAGGATAAGTTCTATGATGCAGATGTAACATTGTGTTCTTACATTTAATTTTTTTTTAAATGCCGAGATGGGTAGAACATGCTTTTGTTCTGTACCTTATTTTGTACATAAAGGAACAGAAAATGCCCAAGATTTCTGGATGTGATTCTCTGACTATACCATTTCAGCTAACCCAAAGTTCAAGTACTAAGTTCCAGCGGTATGCTCAAATACACATCCAGTAGTATCTTAGACTAATAACTTAATATATAAAAAAATTAATGATCTATGTACTTTTTGTATTGCCTCAAAAGACCTGTATGGGAACTTCAGGTTATGTTTGCCATCTGACAGGACTGCAGGATGTGGCCAGCTGCATTCAGTCCAGCAACAAAGATGATTTTTTATTTTTTTTTTTTTGGTAATAAGAAACAGAACCAGATTCATATGTTCCCTAATACAATTGACAAGTTACTGTTTACAAGCTTTAATGCTACAAGTAGACCTTTTGAAAATATTAAAATAGATATAATATCATATATGTGTATATAAAGATGATATAACAAAAAGTTAATACATAAATGTATTTTAGCAATATCATATGCAAATTGTGTAGCAAGAAGTTGTCTGAGTCCTGCTTCTAACAAAGCCTGTTTTCCATTAGATTTGTCTCATGGCTGATGGACATTTTAACTGAATTATTCAAAGGTTGCAACATGAGTTCCCCCCTAATGAGACAGCAGAGAATCCAATGAGGAGATAAAGGTAACTGAAAAAAAGGGTTTTTGTCAGATTGTTCATCGTTACACACGAGAGGATCAGCAAGGGGCACTAAGTTTGACTGAGTAGGGACTGCTCTTGTGTCTGATAACTGTATATTTATGAATAAAGCTTCTTAAACTTACTGTTTTCCTGCAGATTTCTGGATACCTACTAAGGCATGCTGACTTTACCCCGCACCTGTCCTTTCAGTGAAGGTATTAGCACAGTCTTCGTTCTGTTTTGTTTCAAGTTGTTTGCTTTCACAAATAGGTGGGAAGATATTTTTAAGATTTCTCTTAATGCAGATTGAAGTTGGCCATTACATTCAAAGGTTGCTAATGGGGCTCAGAGAGATGTCCATGCACACATATAAAGGTAGGCTATTTCAAACCACACAAATCCCATGTCCTCAGAAACCTGACTTACAAATATATATAGGTTGCAAACACACAGCACTCGGGCCTTTCTTGGTATTACTTTGGAATAGCTCTAGTTACAATTGTAACACTGTTATGTTTACAATCAGAGCTGTAATCTAACATGATTTCGTGAGAAAGTATACTCCTCACTCAGAGATATTATTAATATTTATGTATTAAATACTAATGTATACATGTATCTTTGCATGGCACTTTCCAGATATTAAAAAGAAAAGGTCTCTGTCCTCAAGAGCTTATAGTCTAAATACCATTGTTGCAAAAAGCAAACTGATGAAACTGAACCTACTCAGTAACTATTTCTTTCCTATGGAAATGACCAGGTTCTCTAAGCACTGCATTAGAATATGAGTGGTTTTTCCTACATGAAGTGGGAATTTTTTTCCTGATTCATAACATTTATTTTTATTATAGCTAAGGGTTTACAGATTTTTCAACCTAATTATATATTTGCATACTTACTCATTAAAGTGCGCACTTTGCTTGCTAGAGATCAGTAAATAATTTTACTAGGAAGTTTGGTTTTAAGGAATCTGTATGCATTTATGGATTAAGCATTATCAGAATACCTTAAATTCCTTGAGTAGCAGAAATATTGTGCTTTGCTGTGCTGGAAGTGTGAAGAGTGGGGGGTTTTTTGAATATCCAAACTGATAGGCTGCAATTTGGATTACTATACAGTAATACTTTGCAAACTCTTTAATTAATAAACTTACACAAATGGATAAATATAAATTCCTTCATCCTACAGTTGTGGACACGAATGCAATGAGGGACATGAGTTATTGAATTGTATAACGTCACAGAGCAGGTCAATGGCACAGAAAAAGCAGTTTTCCTAACTATGTAATCTTTTGGTTGGATTGTTCTATGCATAAATTTGAGCAATTTCTCTTGGAGTAATTTGGCAGAAAATGTACCTTTTAATGAAAAAGATTACCTCATTTTTGTCCTTACTAAAAAAAAATAATTTCTTATTGTCACCAGCTTACATTTTCTCTGAACATCATATTTCTCAGTGTTAATTTAATTGGCTAACTGGGCATTATAATGAATTGTTCCAACAACTACTATCTTTACTGTACAATTTCTAACACATCAGGGAACTGTAAGTTTGATAGGAAGTATCTGAATCTCAACTCTTAAGAGCGAACATAATTTAAAATGGTTGTATTAAAAAGTTAAGTTCCCCTCTATCAGCTTTTAAATGGGCCTTATACTGGAGTTTTCACACGTAACTTTGTTACATGGGAAGTTAGTCACGGAGCCTTTGGAAAATGAGAAAGGAACAGCATAGAGATGGAGAAAAAGGGGAAGAGTTATTTAGATTGAGTGGAATGATGAGAAAGGTAAGCCCAAAAGTTTTGGGAAGGCAGCACCTGAACTTTCCCAGCCTAATTCAAGTCGAACTACTTAATTTCCTAAGACTTTCTTATTATTAATTTGATCTATATATTGCCTTTATTTCTCCATCTTTCCTATTTGCCTTCAGATTTCATTTATACATTTCAAAGATCTGTAGAGTTTTCTAGAATAATGTAGAAGGGTGGCCTAGAAAAAATTATCCTCAAGTTAGAGACCAACATATAGTATAGTGCTGCAACTATATTTATTTGTATTCATGATCATAGTAATTCCAATTCATTTCAAACTGAGATCATCAATCACACTATATCTTTAAATATACAATTTTTTGTTCAGTATAAAACTATTTCTGCAATGAATAGAATAATGGGATGAGTCATAGACCTTTTTGTTGCCAACACATTTATTTGCTCACATGATAAAACTAAACATAACAGCTAAGAGGAAACATATTGATTTGCTCTCTGCTCTGTTTTACTTATACTGTTATGGTTCTTCTTTATTCTTACCTCTCATAAGCCCTAGGGCACAACAATGGTTTACAGGCCCCTCTTCACCTTAGAAGCCTTTGCTGGGCCAAGGAAAGTTATTCTTTCTGGCTTGAGATGGGTTCTGAAGCATGGAACAGAGATCAGTATTTTATTGCCTTCATCCCAAACATTTCTGGTTTTATGTTACTCAGAATACTCTTCCTAAGAAGTAATTATAATATAATATGCATATACCTATGTTAGTCTGACATTCACTATTCACTATGATGTTGAATATGTGGTTTTGAAATCAGAAAATAAAGTATTAAAGTTATTGTTATCCTGTAAGAGGGAAACAGGAGAAAAATTGAAAACTCCAGTTTCCTAACCTGCTGCTGAAAACGAGTTTTTTAGATCTGAAGTGAACAACTTTTCATTTTCACTTGCTAAAGCAGGCTTAGAACAAAAGAGCTGCAGGTAAAAGAGGTGTTAACTGCTAAAAAACAAAAAAAAATTTGCCAGTAAAACTGCTTGCTATTAAATGCAATCAAACAAAGCTGTGGAACACGCATACATTAAAGGAAAAATACAAAGTGTTAAACTCACTAAAGTTAGTGTTTGCCAAGCTACTAAAATCCACCTAAATAAACAGCTGTTTGTTACTAGCCTTGCGATTAAAAACTGCATCTGCAGGGCGAAACAGAATTTTCATAGTTGATACTAACTCAGAAAAACAATTAATATTAACTCTATTACAGGCACTTGTATGCCAACACATTTCTACTAGCAGCTGCTGTGCTTAATATCGTGAACTTAACAATTAAAGTACACCAAGCCTACTTAGGTATTCACAGAGTGGTAACAATTCTCAAAGAAAAATATGTTATCACTCACTCAGGCTATGTTAATTTTCCTATCTGTTTGGGAAAAACTGTAAAGAGAAAATTGTGGATTACCTCTTGCTGCAAAAAGTTGCATACTAATTTTTTGACAGCTACCAAACTATCAAAATCTGACCATAAATCAGGTGAGATTGAAATCCAGTCAATACTAATGCAGTGGGATGCTGAGAAGATGCATTCACTTTACAGACAGTATCCAATCACTGGAGTAAATGGAGTAAGTGTCATCTACTGAACTGATAAAGATAACTCCAGGGTGAGAGACAGAAGCCTGCAAAAAACCCTAAAAGAAACCCAGTTTAAACAGTGACTATTGTTGAATTTTTACAAGCAGTCTCACTCCCTGTGATCAAAGAGGAGATCCACCCCCAAACTTGGAGACAAACTGTAAAAACCAAGTGGCAAAGAGTTTGTGAAGCAGTTGAAATTTTGTTTGAATCTCAAACCCCTCTCTCTAGTCAACCGTGCTGATTCAAGAGTGAACCAAGCATATTTCTTTTTTTTTTTCCTTGTTCCGCAGGAATACACATAAAAGAAGAAAGCGTATTTCAGCAAAAACTATGTGATCTTACACTTCCTCTCTGTTTCTCTTACCTAGCTGGTTTATTACAAACAAATAAAAGTGTTTTACTTTTAACAACTGTGTTAAACAACTTGACTCACTAAGTGATAACCTGTAAGAGAAACACCTTCTGGGCTTCTGGTTTTTTTTCTTTTCCTCTTTCTCTAGGAATGCAATACCCCCCCCCACACACACTGACAATGGATTGAAGAGACTGCCAGCAAACCTCCTTTAAATTCTTTTAACTTTTGTGGTGTACATAGAAACCAAGTCAACACTCGATAAATTATTCCTTCGGGTTTGTTTTAATGATTAATTATAGTAGGCCAAATTTTCATTTTATCTTTTTATAGGAACAAGCTACTACTGAATCAGAACTGCCTGAGACCAATAAAACATTTAATAGTTACTTAGATTATTAGTTTATTAATTCTTGCAATGTATTTGTGTTTTCAACGAGAACCACTTGTTGGAAGACCAATTATTAACCAAGTTATATAAAACAAACCTTTTTATGTATTGTTAGTTCAAATTTTAATAAGTTCACTTTGTCTTTTCACTTTACTAAATAAGAGAATAGTGTGGAAAAAAACTTTTACCTTATGAATATGTAACTTTATTTCAATCAATTAAAAATTTAAAAATTTAACCAAGTATAACTTGGAAATAGATACCAGGATTTATGCATATATGAAATTATATAAATATATATTAACCTTTCCAATTCTTCCTCAGGTAACTATTTTTTTTTCTTCCTTCCTTAACCAAAAGGAAAGACAACTACAGAATGCAAATATGACCTGCAAATAAAATACAAAAAAACCCTATAACAATTTTTAAAAGAAAATACTTATATTCTCCTAAGTACTTTTTACTTTACCTCAATTCTCTTACTTATGCTAATCAATCATTGTTTACAGAACGCGATGAGAGTAATGTACCCACCAAAGAAAAAAAAAAAGAGGAAAACCAAGTTTACTTTAACACCACCTATGCTTGCATCTGGTTTATAACAGAAACAAGGTATAAAACTGTCATTTAATTTTATAAAATTTATGTGTGACAGGGTGGTCATAAATTAAAAAATGTGTACTTCTAAGTATACTTATGCTTAATGTACATTTTATAAAGAAAAGTGGACCATTACAAAGAAGAATGGAAATCAACACTTTCTAAAAGGAATTAACAAAATCATCAGCTCAATAGGATGTTAAATTAAAAATAATGCTCTAAATGCACGACAGCAATCTTACACATTGTTGTAAACTACACTAAAAAGAAAAACAATATATATGACTGCTTTTTTAAGCATGAATACTAACATAACCTTAAAATATACTTTTAAACAAACCTCAACACTCAAGCAAGCTTGGGCCTTCAATTCAAACTTATTATTGAAAAAATATATTTAGCACCTCAGCCTCCTACCAATCTATTAAAAATACAAATCAACTCAAGCTGTTGATACAAAATAGTATTTCCACAATGAAACCAGCTTGCTCAGCATCCCTGACAACCTTATATGTGGAATGCAACTAATATCCTGAGAACAGGATTGAAAGCTGTAATAACGGGAGCTCTCAAATATTAATATAATAATTAATAAACTGGTTGCAATTACCACTGACCTAAGTAAATCAAAATAACCCTCTACAACTTTTCTCTTTTAACTTCAGGAACTAAACAATGGTCTTTAACAAACGTGTTATCGCAATGGGAGGGAATTGATAAAAAAAAAAAGAAAAAAGATCATCAATTGATTACAGATGCATTTAGCATCATCCAAACCAATAACAATTACCATCATAAAAGAAAGATGGAGGAAAACCACCTTACCTATTAAAATTCAGAATGTGATTTGGAATAACACAATTAATTAAAAAAATATATATATACATAAATTAAATTCTGGTGGTATCTAGTCAATTTTAGCTATGATCCCACTAGCAATACAGCTACAGCTTTTGTGCTGACAATACCTTAAACCTAAATTACCACAGAACTATGCTCTATTCTCTAAAGCATAGAGCATGAACCCGAAAATATGAAAATAAATAATAAACTGTTAATGTTAATATATGTATTGTACAGGAGCAACAAATATTTATTTGTGAAGGAAATACTATTAAAGCCGAAGACATTTGTCTTGACACTGAACAAAATGTTTATAATTTTAAAATCTATCCTAATAAAAATTTAAAAACAATCCTTGTATATATTAATAAAAAATATGCTTATATAAAACTTATTGTAATTTGGGGCTTGCAGATAATGTTGTAGATACAAGTAATGACTTTAATGGTTGTGTCTGTAATTTTGTTAACATTATAAAATGCTATTTTAATTATTATATTTTAGAATCTAATTATATTCTAAATCGAGATTTACAGCCAACCCCCATTAGTATGAATTTCATACTAGTAAAAGAGACTGTTGCAAGATGAAGACTTGAAACAATTACTAAAACAAGCCCAAGGAAATGGAAAAAACCCTCTGATTACTGTATATCATGACATAGAAGAAATATATCGCAGGATAGAATGAGTGAAAAAGGATGGGGAACACCAATGGTGAGACATCCTTTTTGGATGGTCACCTACAGCTGCCAGAATCTTCAATCAAATGATTCTTCTTGTCACTAGATTATTGATAATAACCATTTTGCTTCTCATTTTAATAATTGTATTGTATACTAAAATTTGAGTAACCATGAAACAATTAGCCCATAAGTTACCTCCATCAATACTGGATGATCCCCACAGTATAAAATCATATCATATTGCAAAACTATAATTTGAATATTGTGTAGTTTGAGTGACTATAGTCACGGGGTGGAAATTGTAAGGTGATAGATAAGGCCACACAAAAGAAGAAAAAGGCTCCTTGATGGTTTCCTGTGTCCCCCACCCTGCCCACCCCACACCTGAGCAGACATTCCCAGAAACCAGTAAAAGGATTAAAACGAAGAAAGGAGTGATATTCAGATAACACCGCCCTTGTGGTTTTTTTGCAGTTAGATCCTATTCCAGACAAAGCAAACCCCATAAGTTGTCACAAATTTGTATTAATAAATGTGTTATTTTGGGAACTGTTACAGTGAGTCCATTTTTAGATGCCGGCAGTTTCATTGACGGCAAAATAACTCATAGGAGAAACCTGCTGAGGGGTTTTTCTACTGCTATTAAGATCAGTCCCTATACATAAAAGGTATCAAATGTCCGTCTCAGCGATTCTGTTAAACTAAGGGTCTTCTTAGGTGAGACGTTAACAGACTGTTTTGGACATTAAAAGGCTTTGATCTCCTGGGGGGGACACTGATAGACAAAAAAATAAATTAATACAGGTTGAACAGAAAATTCATCTTTTCTGCCCCTTTTAATGTGACAGTTAGCAACAAAGAAACCTTTAAAGTCACTTGTTAGGTTATATTAACTATGAGGAGTGAAATATATTTTAAAGTATTATTCAATTGACAATCAAAATTGATTTGTTTTCTAAGGAAGTTAGGTTTATATGACTGCCCTGTCAATTTTCTTTTTCTCTTCCCTGAACTCTTGACCAACATCAGCCTAATTCAGCAGAAGATTCTCAAATGTATCATGTTCCCACAGATTTTGTGCCAATATGAAAACAAACTGAGGAGTGTCAAATCCAAGAAAGTCTGCAATGTAGTAGCAACAAGTCAGCAGAAAGGTCAAAGTGCTGTAGGTCTTCTGCTTTTATAAAGTTGCATTTTGTGCAAGGACTTGTTGATCTACTAAGCACCATGCAAACAGGCATGGATTTGTGGAGAGGCTCAGGGGTCTTCTGCTTATCCTGTGGCACCAGCCAGGGCACCAAGGTGCTCTCATGGTCTGTCCCCTGGTTGGTGCACACACTGGGGCAGTCCCTTCCTCTACTCATACTGCATATTGACACATCTAGGGAGGCTTAGAAGTGCCTTCTGAGAGATATCTTCCTTCAGCATGGTCTCTTACAGAGGTCTCCCCAGGCTTTTTATTTGGGGGGATGGGTGGGGTAGGGTGCTATTTTTCTGTCAGGCAAAAACACTCTCTTAAATTTCTATAGGTCCTACAGAAGCTTGATTTAGTGTCCACTTTGGCAGTCTTTTATGTGGACATGAGAATTTTGGCTCACGTGGGAACACCAGACCAAGTGTTTAATCTTTACAAATTGCAGTTCTAGATTAATGATATTTACAATGCATTCGCGATGAACCTGTGCAATGAGAAGAAATGTCATTGACCTACATCAGCCTCCCATCTATATGTTGTCCAGAACATGAAGGCTATATCCAGTCTTCAGAAATGGTTCTCACTGGCCATCATTCAGGGCTTAAGCTTAAGCTAACCTTGAAGTGTTGGAAGCTGCAAACAAATCTAGATTGAACTGGAAACAGAACGTGCACTTGGAGCTATTAGGTCCGTCTACTTATGTCGAATTATCAGGAATACCAATTCTGTTTAAAGTAGTGTAGAAAGGCGGTGATAGTACTAGAAAGTGATAGTTCTGAAATTCTCATTAATAGAGTTAATAAATAAGGGCCCCAAAGGGCTGATAGCAGGAAACCGAAAATCACAGCCTTCTTCTCCAAAACTGCAAGTGACAGATACATGATAAGAGACTGAGATAAAATCAGGATCTTGGTGGGGAGGAATGCGATTTTCTTTTTCAACTTAATTTTGATTTCCTTTAGAGTGATATGAGAGCCACAAGACAGCGAATCCTTTGGAAAAGGAGATTAGCAAAGTAACACCCTGAAAGAGTCTCAGACTTAATCCATGTTCCATCAGAGATCGCTGCTCCACCAAAGCCATAGCCCGTTAATGATACACTCAACAGCTGCACAAAAACACTGCAAGCCAAAGACTAAGTTCCACACCACTTTATTAATTTAGACACATCTGCAGACATAAATATACATATTTCTTTTTTTATACGGAGCGATACACGAGGCAGTACCGGCTTTTAAATTGGTGACGGTGGCTACTATCCAAAACCTGTGGGACCAGCGGGAGGAGCCATCGGGAGCTGGGGGGCCGTGCCCGCCCCCGGGCCGGGCGGGGCGGCGCTGGCGCCGCGGCGGCCGCCGGCGTTCGGAGCCGTGGCTGAGCTGCTCGGGGAGGCAATAGTGCTGTTTGAGAGCGGGAGAAATCCCCCCCTGCGCAGGCCGAGAGCAGGGAAGTCAGTCACCTGGCGGTGAAGGACAGTACAACAGGGACAGAGGGGGAAATCTCTGCCTCTCTCTCTCCCTTCTCTCTTCTGCAAGAGATCCACCTCCTGTTTTCCTCCCAACTCTTAGCATAACCTTCAAAGAAGACCATCCCTTACAGACTTTCTTTTATATATAATTTTTTTCTTTTTACTATTACTATTACTGAGAGACTAGCTGCAAAACAATTTTTGAGTCTATGCAGGACCTGGGGGATTTTGTTATCTTGCCAGCGAAATTTTTCATCGCTAATGCCTTGCGCTCACAGGGTGCTAAATTAGCTACCAGAGTAGGCATGACGGAGAAAGGCTTTTATCATAGACTGTTCTCCTCAGTTTGAACACATTTGCTTGAAATTTGCTGCATGATGCTGTCCAGGGAAACAGGATTTTTTCTCGGGATGCTGCAATTCGCCGGTTTCTAAGCTTATTGCAGAAGAAAAAAAAAAAAAATCTTTAAACTGAGTGGATTTGGTTTTGTTTTGTTTTTTCTTTTTTTTTTCTGTCTCCTCCTTTCATTGCCAGAGGACGCGAATCTCTTTCACCAGGGAAGGATCACCTGTCGCTTTAATCGTTAAGGGAGTTATTAAAAAAAAAAGTGAAATATTTTATTTATTTATTTATTTGTTTATTTTAACCGGTGGAGGCGTGATCGCGGAGAATGAGACTGAGGGGAGCTGCCAGGGTTTGGAGGACAAGGCTGAGTTTAGGCTGGAAACTGAGAGACTAGATTCCCCGCTTCTCTTTTTTTTTTTTTTTGTCTATAATTTTTTTCTTCTTCTTCTTTTTTTTTTTTTTTTTTTAATTGGCACAACTTCCCTAGTTTCCTCTCCGCTCCGTTCAGTTTCGCTCTATGGACAGATCAGCAAACCTGGAGACAGAGGAACTCAAGGTAGGCGACCCGCCGGGTACCGTCGTTGTGACGGGGGTTGGATCCCCCTCTGCCCTCTCCGCCTCCCGGCCGCGGCCCGGGGGCTGCGCGGGGCGGTGCGGGCGGTGCGCGGGGATCCCGCAGCCCAGGCGGGGAGCGCGGAGACGGGCGCGGCCGCCGCGCGGCGCGGGGAAACGCTGGAAGGCGGCTACCGGAGCCGAGCGCGGCTTCCCCTCCGCCTGCAGGGCCCCTAGCATCGTCATGATAGTGTTAATAATGTGGTGATGATGGTGGTGGTGATGGTGCTGCCCGTGTGCTCTCGGCGTTGCATGAGCGCTGGCGGCAGCGGGGAGGAGGCAGCAGCGGACTTGCGGGTTTCCCGGCAGAAGTTGGCTCCGAAGCCATTCTCGCCTGGGCATCTCCTACCTCTTTCTCCTCCCCTCGCCGTCGGGAGCGAGGGGGAAACCCTTCCCCACCCCCCATCCCCCGCCCCCGGGGCGCCCGAGTCCCCCAGCCGAGCGGAGCGGAGGCAGTGCGGCGGGATGCGGGGCAAGAGGCGTAGGGCCGGCCCCAGCTCCAGGGCCGCTGGAACAATCAAACTTTGCATTAGGACGGTGAGAGCTGTGAGGATTCTGCTCCCCCACCACCACCCCGGCCCAGCTCTGCCTCCCTCCCCACTGAAGGAGCATGCCTGATAGCGCTGAGCATGCTCCTTTGCGGAGATGGAGAGCCTGCCCACACCTGCTGCCAGACGCCCCCGGCCCTGATTTGGCTCAAATCATCATAATAAAAATCTATCTATCTACCTGCAGTAAAGAGGGTGGCTGGCTCAGGGGAGGCAGCGGGCGCACGGGGCGAGCGCAGCGGGGCCAAGCCGGAGGGGCGGGACACAGACACCTCGCCGCGGTGGTGGCGGAGACAGCGCTAAAAAAGCGGTGGCAGAGTAGGGGAAAGGCTATATTGTATCACATGCACAACCATGCTCGGGACACCCCCTCTGGGCACCAGAGCTCTTCTCTGGGAAGGTAAACTGGTGAGCGCTGAGCTGCTGCTGAGGGTTTCCTTCTACAAACCAGAGCAGAAAGTACTTCAGCATACTTGTGTGTAAGACATTAATGATAAACAGATTCACCCCCCCAGTCTTGCTCCGAACTGCTATAAATCCCCCCAGGGAAAACCACCCCAGGACTGTGACACTGTATGAGTATTTAAGGTGACGGAAGCGCCGGACAAGAAAGGCCATAAAACAATTGATTTGCTTGAAAACCGCTGATACTCACAGCGCTTGCAGGGCTGCCACACCGCAAAAGCTTCTTGCCTGAGCTGCCGGGGAGTCCTCTCCCTACTGCCTCAGCCTTCCCAGTATTCAGAGGAGGCAGCTGGTGTGGGGAAGGCAGGAACCGAGTCTTCCTCTTAAGGGGGGGGGAAGTTTTATTGTACCTGATTATTTTTAAAGAGTCCTTAAAGAAAATTTGTTTATGCTACAAGGGGGCAGCACTTCGTATGTATTGTCCTAAAGCCTGAGGCACGTCCCGCTGTGAGCCTGGCATCCAGCGCGGGCTGGGGCAGAGCTATGGGCTGCCAGTAATCCCGTAGTCATCTGCGTTGCCATTAGGACTCATGTTGCAGCGTGTAGAGGCTGAGCGACCTTGAGCAAAGCAGCAGAGCTGAGAAGTAAGCATCGGCACTTTCATCTTCTCCCCCCCCCATAAGTATGAGAAGATGTTCCAAAGGAGACATTTCTGCAGATGCTGTTAGGATCTGAGCAGCTCTCTGGGATCAGCCACTTTGTCACATTGCTTATCCTGTTTTTTACCAGTGTTTTATTCACGTGTGGCTGCTGGGAGAGATCCCAGGCGCCGGCAGGACACCTCCCGGCACCGCCGCGGGAACGGGATCAGGATCGGGAGCGGGACGCGGCCCCGCCGCCGGCAGGGGGTGGTGCGGGCCCAGCCGCCAGCCCGCGGCACCGGGAGCAGTTCCCACGCCAACAGCGCCGGGGGTGCCAAACCGCGGTGCGAGGCGGCAGCACACCTCGCTTCTGCAGTTTGGGGTTTCCCCGCAGGGCGAACCGTCCAGCCTCTCTCCCACCAGCAGCAGTACGAGGTGGAGGACAAAGCTCTTGGGTTTCTAGGAGGTTCCCAGCGGGTGACCTTGCTGTAGTTGGGCACAGTAAAGAACATCTCCAATACTGTTCCAAGTCGTGAAAGCTTTCATCAATTTCTGGGTAGCCTCAGGAGAGCCGAAATCATTTCAGTGCTCCACTGCTTTTCCCCTGGGCCGACACAGCCCTTTGCCAGACCAAAGAGGCAGAGTCAGGGGATACAGATAGCAGGCAGCCAGAGGTCCTGAGGTGTCCCGTGGACCCTGTTCCGCACCACACTGCACGGAGGGCTCATGTCAAGAATGTCAAATATGGTAGCAGAGTGTTGTAACAGAGCTTGCCAAGAATTCTGGAAACAGGTTGAACACTTTGTTTCTTGATATTGGGTTTTCTCCATTATGACAAATGTATGCCAGTAAGCAACAAAAAGAATAGTGACAACTTCCCTACTAATACAAATCAAATGTGCTGTCTCTAATAACATACAATAATGGTTCTGGAAATATATGTGATATATAAAGCTTCCATACATCTCAGATCAGGCATTAAATAGAAATTTGAAATCTATTGCATTGATTGTAATGAATTCTGAATTATATGTGTTGATGTATAATGAATAGATATTTTGAAGGGTGGTTTTCTGAAAAATTGAGCAAGTATCATGTGTGCAACACCTACTAATGAGGTTAGGTGTGCTTCCCCTTACTAGTCCGTGCACGAAAGCCTGACGAAAGAAATCAGTACTGAAAATAGAGACTACTCTTCCAGAGGTTTTGAGCTGTTCTGGTTTTCCTTTGATCTGTCTCATCTTCTGTCTCAGATGCATACAAGAACTTTCCTCTGACTTTTTAACTCAGAAGCCTGTGGGGTTTTTGTTTTAAAGGAGTAGTGCTGAAAACACAAACTGAATAATTCTGTTGTAGTTGCACTGTAGTCTTGGGTTTAGTGTTGTGAAGGACTTTAAGTTACCTAAAGTGTATGTGAGAGTCTATACCTACATTTTGAACATACATGCACATGTATGGTTATGTGAGTATTGTGCATTTTATAGGATTTTTTATTTTGTATATATGTATAAAATATGATGAATTAACTTACTTTGCATTTAGTGTAGTCAAAACTTATGTTGAGGCATGTAATTGCTTGAAATTGTCTGAGCTTGATTTGCAAAGAATAGTTGAGAGGCATTTGTATTTGCTGGACTCTGTTGATTTGTCATTTTCATTGACACTGGATAGATTGTTACAGATTTTGTCCTTCACATTTGCTCAGTCATTTGACAGACAATTATATCATGACTATTTCTCTTACATTTGTTTAGAATCCAGAGTTTGTGTACGGTCTTAGATAGTAGGAAATAGTATTCCTTGTAGTCTGTAAAACACTGATACTTTTCTGGAGGAAAGTTGGTTTGTAATTGAATGTGTCATAACAGTGTGATTATTAATATGATGGAATAAAAAACATTCTGGAAACCATTTATTACTTGAAGACATTGGTTCAGTGAGAATTTTTCGTTACAATCCCAAGATGTTTTTTAATAGTGTTTAAGTGTCTTGAACTTAGCGGTTTGAATATGCAAAAAACTTTAAACACTTTATTTCTGAATCGTCTTGTAAGCATTATCTGAATTTCTTTATTCAGTTCATGAGAGAATATTTATAGTCCGTTTACAGTTTTGCATTTCCTGGTGATATAAAACTACTCACTTAACATCCCCATGAAACTGCTCACAGCTGAGGTTTCTGCGATAATAGTCTTCCAATACAATTTATGTATTTGTGAAATATTTGATAAAAAAATTCAAACAGGGAAACCACAAGAGTTTAAACAATGGTTTAAACAGTAGTTTTATGGTCTTAAACATGTAAATCACTGCACTATTTAACAGGAGAACTAATACCTCAAGGAAGTCTGTAATTTTAAAATTTATTTATTTTTTAAACGAAGGGGCCAGAGATGACTTTTGATGAGACTAGGTGGGTGGGTATATTTCTGTTTTAAGTCAGTCATTCCATAATGGAAAGTATAGTACTCCATAACACTCAACATGCTCTTATGAAAACCCACTTCAATTATTCAAGTCTCTGCTTGGGATGTGGACATCTTAGTGTGGATACTAAGGAATTAGTCTTTTTAATGCAAAACCTCTCCCCTTCTTTTCCCTTCTCTACCTATGTTCACAGTTTACTAGGGTCCTATCAGCAGTACTCAATAAAGACAATTAACCTTTGCATCCACAGTTAGAGAATTCAGCTTTTAAACCATTTTTCATGAAAGGTCAAGCTGAAATGGTTTTAAAGTAATATACATGCAAATTCCTTTTCTCTGTGTTCCTATTGTGGGCTTTTCTTTCAATCTCCCAATGTGTATAAAGACTAGACATAGTCCAGGAGGCTGGAGAAAATTCTGTGTGTAAAATATAGTTGTTCAGCAGACACAGAAAAAAGATCGAGACAGTGGCAGTGCTCTCACTGTACACTTTAGAAATCATTCGTGTACTATCACCGCAGAGAATCAGTATAACCTGTGCTTTTTGACATTGTACATTACAGCTTTGCTAAGTTCAACATTCTTTAAATGGAAAATACAGCAAAATCTGAAGGCTTGATTAAAGAGAAAAAAACAGTTTCTCTTCCTGTTCTTCACGGATTTTTGGATAAATATTGTTGTCTTCCTCTGCCACTGTATTGTGCACTTTACAAAAAAACAGATATAAGGAATTTACATAAAGGTTAGCAACGCATTTTTTTCTTCCTGAAATGGAAGAGGTTAGTGTGTGATGCTACTGAAAGCTGGGTTGTTTGTATAGGTCTGAATGTAAGATTTGGAGACAATGTATAACTCATGCTAGAGCCTTTCAAAGATAAATCACTCTAATGTGAAGACATATTTGTGAGTCCCAGTCACGCTTTCTTATTATGTCCCTTAACCTTTTGGAGGTTGATACTGCTTTCCCAGCTTTCTGATTAGACCAGGAGTAAGATTGCTTGTAAAGTATTCTGGTAAAAATGTCACAAGAGATTTTTCCTGTGAAATCATTTCACCTTGTGGTATTTTATATAAATTTTGTAAATCCATGCCCAGCATACTTGTTTCTATGTCCTCTAAAGGTCCAGCATTCCAAAGGACAAAGATAAGGATTCAAATATTAATAACAAAAAAGGTACACTGAGTTACAAATAGAGTCTTTTCTCACTTTGACTTGGAAGTTCCCCGTAGGGAAAGTGCTGTCATTTTCTTCTCTCCTTCAAAAGAAACCTGGAGAACACAGGTTAGAGATTGTACTATTGCCTTTATTTTTACATACTTTGTACATTTAAAGAGCTTACAGAAACCTTCTTAACGCCCTGTTGTACTTTTGACTGCAGCCATATATAATGCATTGTAAAGCCAGAATTACTGAACAGTCCAAGAATGAAGACACATTTATCTGCTAAGCCATCTGATCCTCTGCTTCCTCTAAGATATACTGCATGTTAACTCTTTGATCCACAACAAAGCACTTTGTGAAGAAAGATACTGTGGGGTTGCTATCCACAAGCACTGGGTTTTGTTCCTTGTCACAGGAAGGAATGACTGTTGGCTAAGCCACAACGGTGAGAGATAGAAAATGCAAGGCTTTATTCTCAGAAGCATTACTGCAGCTAATACCACAAGGCCAGATTTACAGACGTACTGAGTAAGTCAAAGCAAGCTTCTGGTGTTCAACAACTTTATAAAAAAAGCGTTCTATCTGTACCTGCCTTATTATACTTCTAGATAACACCTTGAGGAGGATTGTGTGGTATAAACGCTGTGTATTTGCACTGCTTGAAAAGTACTGTATGAGGACAGAGTATCTTTCTGCAATTTAAAATTAGCAGTACTTAATTGAGTCAGTACGGTTACATCAGCAGAAGCACATCAGTGATATGCCTAACAATCAGTGACACAAGTAGTAGAATGCCTCAGGCATAAAAATCTGGCCTTTAGCCATATTTCTTTCTTTTAGCAGTCCTCTTCAGCTCATGTGGGCAGCACGATCTGGAATTTATAGGTTCCACCTTCCTGCTCCTACAACTCTTGAAGAGACAAATTGTGTTAGTGAACGGAAGCTTCCACTACTGAAAAATCACATCCTTCCCAGTTTGTATTAAGGTAATTGTGTACATTTACTGGTAGGACATAAACTGAAAACAGAATTAATTTTAATTTGTGCTATCTAAATGCACTGTTCTTTGTACCATGATCCTGGTGGAAAGTGGATCAGATCCACGCAGGCATTTTTGTTATTTTCACTCTTCAAGATCAGGTTGATGATACTTCTACTTCTTAGTAATGTAGGTCTTCTTCTATTCAGAATTGTTCATATCTTATTTTGAGTTGGATTCAAGAAAGGGGGAAAATTTCCAAACTTTGTCCTGAATACAGGCAGTGCAGTTGCCCAGGTATGTTGGGACCTGCAGTTGAGAAAAAAATGACGTGAACCACTGAAATTACAGGTAACATTCTTTACAAATGAAGTTAATCAGTAATAATAAATTATATTATTTCTTCTTAAAGCTAGTGCACAAAGAACTCCATAAACAGTTCTGCCATTTAACTAGTCGAAGACAAGTAAATGAACTGTGTTAGAGAAAGGTTTCATGTTTGCTTAACTTAGACTTGCATTTAACAAATTGCCAATATACATGAAACAATAAAAACTAGAAGTAAAAAATCAATAGCGCCTTTACTGCTTTATAAGCTAGTATGTTTCTGCACATAGATCAACAGAGATGACAAAGGTTGAAAGGCAATCTAAAATTTCACGGGTTACCTATAATAAAGGGGAAGAGAGCTAGTTGAATTAAGCCTCAGAATCTGGGCTTTTAGATTTAAAGCCTTTTATGTTGCCTTCAATTTAAAGCCTTATATTGGAAAGGGTGTTAAATCTGAACTCAGAAAGGTGCCTAACTGTTGCACATCCAGCCTCCCCGCTCTGTGGTGGGAGGGGTCAGGGCTAGCTGCACTCTGTCCTTCCTGATGGCACTTGAGGCTCAGGCAGAAACATGGTTTGGTTAGTGTAAGTAGCTTTGGAAGTAGTCAAGACATTAACAAGTCAAGCTGTGAGAGCTCTAAGTCCTGTGTTTTCCAGGAACATTCATTATTTCCCTTAGGAGCTGCTATGAGGAAGTTGCCTACAATGCAACGGAGGATCTGTCCTGGAAAGGAATCCATGAAGACCCCACCTCACTCACCAGGCACCAAGCATTTGCAAATACTTCAGTTTTCCCTAGTAATGCTGCTTAGGCACATCACACTAATGATTAACACATTTGTTTGCATATTTCCCATCTGGACTGAGAGGAGTATTTTAGGATTTATCCTGTTCAGGGGCATTGATATTCGTCCACCAGATATAGCGAATTCTCCTGAGGACTGAGATCTAATGAGGGTGCTCAAGGGTGATTTCTTTGCAGACATGAGTTCAGCACACAATAGTGACCCCAATGGCTTTCACTTGATAAGTGTCCAAATGAGGTAAAAATTGCCTGGGTCTTCATTTAATGTAATTTTTTTACTATTAGTTTAAACTACATATATTTTAAACAATAAAATGAGACTGTAGCAAAACTTGGAGGGGTTGTTTCTATTTTGAAGAAAAGATTGAGCCAATTTTTATATTCAAAGTGATTGCTTAGTGGTCTAGTGGTTAGAGTGCCTGACTCTCACCTCTGCGACCCGGGTTCGATTCCCGGCCCCCTGGGCAGGTGGAGCTCGTCAGCCTTGGTAGGCAATCCACCTACGAGAAGGTCACTCTAAACAAACCTACATCCTGGGGACCTCACTGCCACTGTCCAAGCTTTGCTCGGCCCCTGCAGATGAAATCAGGACTAAAGGGTGGGCCTCAGTTCAGCGCCCGCTGGCTGTCTCACTAAAAACCACTGCGCCGGCTGGACGGGGTGAGACTTTCCCAAAATCTTCGCTCGCGAAGACTGGCCATTATATATATATATATATATATATATATATATATATAGTCCAGTAGAACATTTAAGAATGTGAATTGCAGTTAGTAGAGAAACTTCTGTCAAGGTTGTAAGGCTTCAGGAGACATGTAAGATTATAGTCTGCTTTTTTTTTTAATTTTTTTTTTTTTTTCCTACTTTTTGGGTAATTTGTCTTGGGTAATTCAGGAGTCTCCCTGCTGAGCAGGCTGGCTGTTGTAAATCCCATTCACCGTGTGATATATATGTGTGAGGAAGGAAGTTGAATGATCTATGCCTCAATAAATGGCAGAGAGGATTTCAGAATGCATTACAAAGAGGCTGGAAATTTATTCCAGAAGACTACTTATCCTTAAAGATAAAACTCATGGCATCATTTATTACTTTCAATAGTTTGAAAATTAGCTCTGAATAAGTACAAACTAGGAGACACTCACTACAAAAATCCACTCCTCCAAAACAACACAAAAGCTTAATCCTCTCAGAAGTTTAGAAGACTTCAGGCAAAAAAGAAAAAAAAAATTGGGACCAAGATCCATCTGTGTTTCATTTTGCTTGAGTCATCAACAACAGATGATAAATACTCTGTAGAAGTCAGCTGAGTTACTCCTGTTTGTGGGGTACCTAAGGCATCTACCCTTAGTTCTAACCTTATACTGTCAGAACCGCAGTTCCCTCTGAAGGGACAGCACACAGGCTTGTGTGTAATTATCCATTTAGATACAGTACCTGGTATGTAAATACTGGTAATAATTATCTTCCCTTTTATTTCTTCTGAAACAAGAGGATTTAGTCCTATCATGAGACTGCCTAGCTGTGTCAAACCTAATAGGTGGTTGCAAAAATAGCTAGCAACAAGCTGATATTGACTGCCACTTCCTGTAGGACTTGGCATCTACTGTTTCAGATACACATCAGTTTAGAAATATTTTATGTACCATTTCCCAATGACTTCTGCAGTTGAGCAGACATGAGATGAATGCAAAACCTGTCTGTCGTATAGACTCATGTTCTCACTTAATCTTCATGCAGGGAGAATTATTCTTCCATTTCATCAATGTTTTATTAGATTTTTTTGAAAAATCTGGCAGAAGTATATCATTCTTCATAGACTAACAAGATAGTTAGAATGTGCTGTTTCCCCAGTACTGGCATTGACATTGTCATTTCTGTACGTATATCTTGCTTTCAAGGGAGCGAGTTACTATTTTTAGAGTTGATCTCATACCTACCTTCGTTTCTCCCCCAACTCATTATGAGGTGCAAGTGAGTATGTGATTGGAAAATGATCTATTTGCCCAGAAGAGACTCCTCCCTAGTTAAGCTGCCTATTTTGTTCAGTATTAATTTAGATGAGGTAGATAACATTCACTGTTCATGTAAATATGTCATCTACTCAGTCTAGTGAGACCACTTGTGCTGTTGATTAATAAAATTATGGGTATGTGAGTAGTATCTTTCCGTCATGGTGCTGACAGGCATAAAACAGAAGGAACTTTTTGCTGAGGTGCTGTCTGTCCTATTGAACTTGGATTTTTGTAAACCTTGATCAATGAATGAATCTACCTAGTAGGCAGAAAATTGGAGCGTGATGAGCAGAGCAGAGAGGGAGCACTAGGAGAGCTGTGCTGAAGCCTAGCACCTGATATGTTAGGAATTATAGATTATATTGAGTAAAATTCAGTTTTGGTCTTGGGCATATGCTGCTGTATCAGACTACAATGCTATTATTTTGTAATAGACGTGCAGTGCTTGCCAGTGCAGTTTTAGAATAGTCAAGTGGAATGTAATGATTTGAAGTTGAAAGGGAAGGCTAAAGGGTGCAATAACTAATGACAGCACAGTGATGGTGTGCTGAGCTTGTGGTAAACTGAATCAAAATGGCTGTATGGCTGTCTGCACTGTTGCTGATGCCTTACTGGCATATCTTAATTATTCTCAGATTTAGCCCTGTATTTTGTAATTTTAAAAAAAATAGGATAACCAAGTGTTTTGTGCTAGCATTACCATGCAGTAAGTAAGGCATGTGCAACATTTAATGCATATTAAAAAAAAGAGTGAAATTTATTTCTTGAGGTGCTAGAAAACTCAAATGACTACTCAGAAAATTTGTAGGAAGCCCATGTCTATACACAGGGGGTTGCATAGGAGGTGATGGGACCAGAAAAATTTGACAACCTATGAAAACAGCTGATGTTTCTATTGTCAGTATGAGTTGGATGGCATTAAGACAGCTACTGTCTTACTGTTCTAATGGAATGTTACCACTGAATTGGTATGCCATATGTTTTATAGTTTGCTGATCTAAGTATAGGATCAAAACTTGTGCTCCTGGGCAATGCAAATTTCCCCTAAATCATATGAAAAAAAAATTGAGACCCATTTCACTCAGCTTTCACTGGATATTATATTAGAGAAAAACTGTCTTCTTCTGTTGAACAAGTGTACTCTTCTGTTTCTTATAATGCCAAATAACTTTTTTGCTACCTTAGCCTTTAATAAAGAGCTAATGGTACTTCCAGAGACTGGCAATCACAGGTACCAATATTGTTTCCATCTGCGGTGACTAAGTATGCTCCTACAACTAATAAAATAAAGATAGACTTACATTTTTCTTATGATAATGCTGTGATTTTTATTTAAAACAGAAGTCTAATTGAATAGAAATTTCACTGACTCATCACATTTTTGTCTATGTACATGAACTTGTTTACATTTAAAATTACGGATTTCTTTAATAATCGATAACAATGCCAAAATAGTCTATAGCTTTGATAAGTAAATACTTCATGCATCTTCTTGTGATTCGCCCAGATAAAGCCAGTGGTATGAAGAAGAAGGGAACAGGAGAGATAACAAGATGCAAGTCTACTGGAAGAAGCCAGTAGCACAATGTGAGCCAAATGAAGGTGCCTTCCACTGTGTTACCTGAGTCAGTTCAACACAGTTCTGTGCTTTTCGCACACCCTTATCTGACCTGCCAGCCAGTTGCGTAGTTGCGAGTGCACAATTTTTCTAGCAATGATAAAGTGCTATAAATTTTAATTTTAGGGGATGCAAACACTTTCAAACCAAGATCCAAAGTAAAATACAGCTGTCTCATCAGTAGTTAGGAAGCTCTGCTGGAGGGGCAGTGGGCAGCTAGTAGCTGGTCGCTGGAGCATCTTAAGTTGGATCATCACTCACAAACCAGAACTGTTATAACAGTGTTACGTGCCCCTTCTTCATATGGTATTTCTCAGACTCTGTGTATGCTGAATTGCCACTATTTCAGAATTATTTCAGAATTACTTCAGAATTTGGCCCAAGAATCATGGGCCAATACACAAGTTGCCTGCTTGCTGCAGAGGGCTATGATGGTGGGTTTGTTTCTTGCTTCTTTTATTATTATTTGCTTAAATGTTTTTTTCTTCTCATCTCGTAAACTAAGAAAAAAATTAATTTGAACATTTCACCATGAAAATACTGTTTTCTACATGAGGAAATTAAATACCTATTTCCAGTTCAAATAAAAACCCATCTTCCCTTACCTTGCGATGATTTGGTGTTCACTTATACATATTTTTACTGCAGTAACATAGAAAGAATTGGTTTTTATGAAATAATTTGTCTGAAACAGATTTAAATGTAACCTTAGAGGACAAAACATGAAACAGGGTTAGACTTTTAAACCAATCAGTTTTATTCTGCGCACAGCAATTCCTTCTGCTGTCAGCAGGAATAAAGTTTACTGCTGTTGGAAACTTGTAAAAAGTCAAATGTGTTCCTGTAAAATGCCTTGTCAACTGCAAGTAAACCAGACCACACATTTCAAGAACAAAGCATTTCTTTATTTTACTATCTATAAAGTTTGTTTACGTGCTCAGAAGTAGTTACAAGAATGTGAATTGAACAAAGAGAAGGAAATGCTATATTCCTATGTGGCCAAGTAATCCTGCTTAGTGACCTTCTGAACTGCCTCAGTCAGAATACACAGGATTCAGTTGTTCATCTCATGGGGAGCCAAGATATGCCTATATCCAGATGTTGAACTAGGATTAATATGGATGTTTTCGTGATTGTTATTACACTTCAATAAAACAAATCCTTATACAAGTTGTATCACAATTAAATCGTAATGACAGACACAATCCCAGCTTTTTATTGAAAAAATACGTTCTGTGAACCTTTCAGGGGAAGAGGAGACAGGAGGAAGAATAACTATTGGTCTGCTCAATATATTCTGTTTTAATATAGAACCACTTAAAATAACTAATTTAAAAAAATATCTACCTTTAAATCATACCTTATAGAAGAGAGATAAAATTGTAATGCATCCCTCACATAACAGTCTGTATCAGTATCATTTTGATGGGTAGTTTGTTTTTATTGGCACCTCCTTCTGAAAAAACAAAACAAGTGAAAGCCTCTAAGCTGTAAATTTTCACAGACCAGGGCTAGGATGAAATGGCAATGTTGTTTTCTGGGATAAATCAGGTGCTACTAAAAACATTTCAGTACCAAAGGTTAATAATATCTTCATCAGTAGCTCTTGAAAGAGACCTGACTGCCTAAAGGCAACTTAATTTTAAACACTGAGACAAGTCAATCAGTATACACCTAAAAATATGTATTGAGGGATGCAGTTTGCATACATTACAGCTAGTTTTTTCTTTCTAATCTGTGAATTCTTGAATGTGAAATCTTGAATGCTTTCATTTGCTTATTCAGGAACATAGGCTCAAGTGCATTTCTGTGTAGGGTATCGGTCTGCTTGTTGCTGGTCACTGGGTAGAGAAAGAGAGTTTCTAGGGGAAGTACAGGGCACAGAGAAATAGCCTTCTACTCAGAATTCTGTGCTTCCTGTCCTAGTGTTAAAAAAATCTCTTTTACAAGAATATTTGTCTGGGTACGGGGGGGGGATGTTGATGAGCTGAAAATGTAAATGTCAGCTCAGCCAATGTCCACTGACTGTGGCCTGAGAGGTTAGAAGGTGGGTCCGTTTCCCATTTTTACATTCTGCAGTATCAGAACTGATAGCCTGTAGCATTTAAAGTGGCTAAGTAGGCACAGTGGAAAGCAAAATACAGAGATGTCAGTAAAGCCATCTCAGTGCTTTTGCAACCACTATCCTGGCTCATGACTAAATGGATGTTTCTGACCAAATGCCAACAATTTTGGCAAGACTGTGAAAAAGAAAAAAAACCTACGGAATTTAACTTTTTTTTTTTTTTTTTTTTTAAATTAAAATATCTGTTAGGAGCTCCAAGTTTCATGGAACCCAGTGTCAATGGTGCAGGGAGGAACCCACTTTCATTTGATACACTTTGTTACACCTTGTGCTTTGAATATGCTATGATTTGATTTATTATATTAATATCTACATAGGCAGTAAATAAGATATATCTGTTCATGGTCACAGGGTAAATTAAGAAAAGTATTATTTCCTAGACATCTGTTTAGACTATCAGCCTTAGAAAGAAAATACCTCTGGTCTTTTTAAGTCATGTGGAAGAGTATGATTTATGGATGATAGTATAGTTACCCATTGACTCCTGGAAAGAAGTACAGCAAACCTGATTTTAGATGTGATTTAGAGCATAATGAATACAGGAAAGTTGCAGTTTTATCAAGGGCATTGGTCTTGAAACTTTTCTGAATAGTCATTTTGAAAGGCTATCAATAGCTAGGCCAAATAATTAATACTGCAGCAAAATATCAGTGAAGAAAAATAGTTGGTGACAAAATACCCTATCACAGAATCATAGAATAGTTTGGATTGGAAGGAACCTTTAAAGGTCATCTAGTCCAACCCCTCTGCAAAGAGCAAAGACATCTGCAACTAGATGAGGTTGCTCAGGGCCCTAGCCAACCAGACCTTGAATATTTCCAGGGATGGGGCATCTACCATCTACCATGGGGCATCTCTCTGGGCAACCTGTTGCAGTGTTTCATCACCCTCATTGCAAAAGACTTCTTCCTTATAACTAGTCTGAATCTACCCTCTTTTAATTTATCCCTTGTCCACCTTTCTTATAAACCTGCTTTAAGAACTGAGAGACCACAATAAGGTCTCCCTGGAGCCATGGACAAGGAGCCCTGGAGCCTGAACAACCCCAGCTGTCTCAGCCTGTCCTCATTGGAGAGGTACTCCAGCCCTTTGATCATCTCCGTGGCCATCCTCTGGACCCACTCCAACAGGTCTATGTCCTTCCTGTGCTGGGGACCCCAGGCCTGGATGCAGTACTCCAGGTGGCATCTCACAAGAGGGGGATAAACAACCTGCTGGCCACCCTTCTTCTGATGCAGCCCAGGATACGGTTGGTACTCTGGGCTGTGAGCACGCATGGCCGGCTCATATCCACAAGGTACCTGTTCCAGGTCTTCCTCCAGTTCTTTCGTCTATGACATATGTGTACACATGCACGTATCTCTTCCTGAAAAAGCAATATGGAATAAGCAGGCTCATCTGAAGTGAGAGTCAGGTGGACCATGCTGCTGCTGTGAAAGAGGTTATAGTAAAGAGATGTGTCTCTAAGTTGGTGGTTTTCTTGCCTGCTTTCTGCCAAAGTCCCTCCACCCCTGAGGTTTCTTTGGTTCAGAAGTTGACATTAAAACTAATACATTGCATAAAATTTTTAAGAAATATAAAATTTGCTTTGGGGAAAGACTTTTGTTTCCTCTTTTCTCCAAAGAAAGGAAAATCTGCATGAGACATCTGCTTTATCTGCACAATTAAAGGAATAGCATGTTCTGTTTTCCAATTACATAAGCAGAAAAATAATTTCCTTCAATAGCTTGCAGCTGATATGGAGAAAGAGGACAGAACATAATAAGGATAATACAAGATTTTGATTCTGTTCAATTTATTTTGCATTGCTTTTTTTGCCTTACCTCTTCTGAGTTAGCCTTGTGACCTTTCAGTTGTTTTCTGAAAAGCTTCCCTAAGAAAAAGTTTTTTTGCTGACCAGTTTGCTGATATTGTGTATTGCCTTAACTGAACCAAAGCCATCTTTCTCTTTGAATTCTACTTTCTGCTAAGTATAATTATTTAATCCTTTTCTAAGTACTATGTGTATTTAAAAGTGTATATATGTACATATAGGGCCATATGTGTATACAGCTTTTATAGGGCTGTATTTTTCATTTTTTCTCATTTTTAGTTTTTAAACTTTCTTTTGACAACAGTGCTATAAGAAGTGTGCTATTGTAGCATTAGGCTCTGATGGTTCATATCTGCTTTCATAAGCACTCATCAGAATGATCTTGTTAATTTCAGTAAAATGAGGAAATATTTCCTGAGATTCAGATTCCTGAACATTAATTTTCAAGACTTAAATATGAGCCCTCTATAGTGACATGTTTTTATTAGAAGAAATACAGAAACAAGTGTGAAAAAATTTTCTGTGTCATGATTGGTGAGGTAGGCACCAGATTTGTGCTCATTGACCTTGTTGTTGTCTAGTGGCTTTCTTTAAACCCTCAGTAATGGCAGCAGAAGTTCAATTAACACATAGAACCAGGGCAGTGAGTGGGTCTAATTACTGCAGAAGTGTGCGTGTATGCAGTAATGGGCATTTTGTAGCTGAGAGCGTAACAAAGACATTAGGCATCAAAATTCAAAGGTGTCGAAAATAACGGCCAAGGAGCACCTTAGTTTTTAGCAACTGCTGTAGCCAGAAATCACAGTGAGGATCTTTTGATTGAATCTTTCCTCAGCCAATATTTCCCTAAAGAGGCAGAGGGCTTGGCTACCCACCCACCTCCTGCTCAGCAGCAGTGCCAGGGGCAGACAAACCCATGCTCCGGGGGAGGTGTTGGAGGGCAGTTCTGGCTCTGCTGCAGCTGTCTCTCCCAGCGGTGCAGTGCTGGTGTCTCTTTAGCTGGCTCTGCTGGGAGACCCTTCTCTTCTGTGTTGTAAAAGCAGCTCTGCTGAAAAAACAGTGAGGTCTCAGGTCGTGCTAATGTTTCCCTTATGATATCTGTAAAGAAACTGTAAAGGCAGTGTCTGTGCTGCCTTTCTCTGTCTTGAGTCCCGTGAAGCATTTTTCTTCTCTTGGAGGTGGCTGAGTCTTCTTTAACAAGGTGAAAAGGAATTGGCACATATGGAGGATGTGTTCTCCCTTACTGCTAGCTTCAGCTCAGAAGACTAAGCTTCAGCTCAGCTTCAACTCAGAAAATCAAGCCCAGGCATATATTTTACAGTTCATAAGTAGTTGTAGAGGGTGGAAGAAAATGTAGGCTAGTCATAAAAATAAGGGGCAGTGTTACAGCTTTTGCAGTCATGTAATCAAAAATATTCTTTCTCTCTTGCACTGAGCCCCTTGTAGTATGTAATACACTGAACAGAGATTTTGTTTCCTTTTTCCCTCTCAGTTTTTAGCAAAGAAAACAAGTACTCTGCTTCAGCAAGTGAATCTGCCCATGCTTGTGATACATATACAGGCTGTGTGTGAGAATTATACCAATAATTAGTTTAGAAGTGCTCTGCATGCAGATGCCACAATAAGGCATTGAGAATGTATCACATAGTTATGGGAAACACAATAGGAATCTTTCTGCGAGTGAAATAATTATATTTTAGCCACGTTGGAACCAAATAATCCAGCTAGCTCTAAGTCTTTATTCACGTGTAAAAAGATCATTTATGCATTGTAATGCATCCCTTGTTTGAATAATTGTGCTGGAATATTCTGTGAAAGTTTTTGAACAGCTCTGTAATAGCCATACTGTTGGATGACAGCAGTATCATTAGTAACTTGCAGAAATATTTTTAACCATGTGCAAGTCATCCTTTATTGCATTGTAATTTATCACACAGTTTTCACCTATATATTTCAAGAGAAATTAGCTGTACTTGAAATGCTTCCCTGGCTCAATCAGCTCCATGCATAGGTTAGATGATCCTGCGTTGGCATGGGAAGGAAGTGACACTGTGTGCTGTTTCAAGGCCCGCATCTGCAGGAGAGTGCCAGATGACAGGGTGGTTCAGAGGAGACCCACAACAGGAGGAAGATTGCCATTCAAGGTCTGCTTATCCAGTGAGGCAGAGTGCTGGGTAAGGCAACCAGAGGCAAAGATCTCCTGTGCCCATTTGAAATACTTTTGATGAGGTCCTTTAGCAAAAGTTTTTAAAACCTTTAAGCATGAAAAGTAACTGAATAAAAGAGAGAACAAATATACTTCTCCTGGAATGGAAATTGATGAACATATCCTAAATACTTGTCCTGTCTTATATGGTATCTCCAAGTATCCTTCTATAATGACCTATTATTTGCCTGATCTGCTGTGGCTGTTTTTGTGTTCCTAAATAACCAAACAACATTTCTTCTAGTGCCTACACTATCTCAAGTACTTTGAAATGGGAGCATCATAAAAATACCCCCCTGGGAAAGTCTAAATGAGCTTGGCCTGTTTATTTAACAAACAAACAAATAAACAAAACTATAGAATGCAGCATAACTTCAGCATGTTAAAGGACTTCATTGTAGTGGAGAAGAGCATAGTAATAGGTGTGCAGGGCATGTGCATATCCCCATCAGGCACACAAATATATAAAAGGGATCATGATTAGCTGCTGGAGTAAATTTACCAGGAAAGAGATGAATTGTCAGTCCCCTGATGTTTACAGGTTGAGACTGAATGCCTTTCAAGATGCTATGCCTAAGACAGTCATAAATTATGCTTTAGTCTAATTTATGTTACCAGCTTAACATGAGTAAATAAGGTAAATGGGTGAAATAAACCTGTGACACTGAGAATAATCTGATTGTTCCTAAGACATTAAATATCTGGAAAAATGGAGTGATCTCAAAGTCTCTGACTGAAACATTAACAAAATGAAGCAATGGTTGCAAGTGCCATAAGCACATTTTCAAATGGGCAGCAGAGTTTTTAATACGTACATGCAGAATAATTAATTTTCTTGCTTTTCATTTTGGCCAAGGTTTTGTGGAAAAGATATACTGCATTTATGAAAGTAGTTTAGCTATCCCAAAATGAGCTACATGTATGTGCTATAGAATCTTTCACAGGTGTGTATGTATAGTATCCAAATGGCATCCATGGCTTGAATTTGATTGCATTTATTGTGAGGCTCAACTTCTTGATGATTTTTTCACAAGAATTCAGTTGTACAAAGATTTAAAAAATAAATTTGTAGGATATTCCTTAGTCAAAAAGGCTTAACATCTTTTGTTTAGAAAATCAACCCTCTTGTCCTTCTAGAAGCTAATAGAAAGTATTTTAAAATGGTAATAGTATTCTAGGCAGAAATCCAGAGCATTATATTCGCTGCCTGAAAATATAATATAATTTAGGACTTGTAATACATTCCATAATTAAAAATATTATGCATAGTAGTGATTTTTTTTTATTCATTTATTATCTACACCATTGAACTAATCTGAAGAAAAGCAGCATTCTCAGGGGCACAAGTGAAGAGGCTCCCTTTCTAGTTTTACAGACAAATACTTTGTTTTTCAGCAGAAGAGACAATTTTTTTTTGTTTGAAAAATAAATTTTACAACAACTTGCTACACAATTATTGTTAGACTTTAGCTGAGTAAAGGTCTGAAGGAACATTCAGGATTACTTTTGTGACCTTTATATCTTGTAATTTATAGGAAATACTTCATAAAGGTAAATAAATAAGAGATTGAGAAGCAAAATCTTGTATAAAATCTTACAATTTTTAACTGTGAAAGTAGAGCTAATTTTCAATCATTTGAAAGAAACTGGAAAGTATAAAACTGAAATTCAGAAGTGGTTGCTCTGTAGTTATTTTCTTGTTGCACCAAGTCTACAAGTATAGACTTTTCACTCGTGTATTATAAGTTTTTTTTTGTCCATGTCGTGGCCAAGTGGACTCAAGATGTTACAGATTCAGGCTGCAGAGATTAGGCTGTGAAGCTCAGACTGTAGCAGTAGACTCAGGTGGGGTCTGCACTTCCCCAGTTCAGTCCCAAAGGCATAAATTGAAAGTCTTCTAAATGGCAGAATACACTGGTGAATGCTATATAGTATAGAATATATAGTGTATAAAATCCACTATATACTTTATAACAATTTGTTCTCTTCTTTTGTATTATGTGCTTTGATGCAGGATGGTGGTTGGTTCTTTCCTTAAACATCTGTACCTACAAATACTACTGCTTTTGCTCTTCTGAACATTCAGTTGCTACCTATATGTCAATAACACTAAAGGGCAGAGGTTTATTTCTTCTAAATTTTACTAGACCTGCTTTACATTTTCCAGAAAAAAATAAGTCATTTAACTAGATCATGAATTTTAAATTTTTGTGTCTTTTTCACTACACATCTTTTAACTAAATCTTCCCCACCTCTGCTCTCCAAAACCTTGAAATCAAGAAGTCAGAAATCTCTTTATATAGTAAAAGCATGCAGTCTACTTTTGATTTCTTAGTAACTTGGTATAGAGTAGTATTGGAGATACAGAAAAAATAGTTTGGAAAACTAAAGTCTGAACCCCAGAACTAAGCAATGCTGCAATGACAACTGAGTGATCACTTTTACTTTTTAGATTTCCAAATGCTGAAGTTCCTTTACTGGAATTGAAATAAAACATCAAGCATATGTTTTCAGATCTCTTGTTTTTGGAAAATCACATTATTCATATTGCAAAAATTTCTACTCAGTTCACTTTATGTTTTTGTTGTGCTATGGATAGTGTTTTTTACTGTATGTTACTTCCTCATTGCTTTACACTACAAAAATAAATATTATTTTTATAATATAACCAAATTAATAATGATGTGTATGTAACTGAGTTCTAATTTTGATTCTATCATCTGGAACCAATTCAAGTTCCAAACTAATCTTCCAGACTAATTGTTTGACTCACAGCAAGGCATTTTATTCAATAAATGCAGCATAAAATGTAAGGATTATGTAGAGAAAGCTCAAAGGTAAACTCTGTGTTCCACTCTGCTGACAAAACTTGCTTATTTGTCTTAAAATTCTGAGCTGTTACACTTCAATAATTCTCTTTTACACCACAGAATATATCTAGACACAGCATTTCTAAATTTTCTATCAAACACAACACAGAAATTACATTGCCCTTTTATTTGTCTCACAAAAAAGTAATATGACGCAGAGAGAAGATAGCCTGAAGCCCAGTGTATGGTTATGGCCTATGAGCTGTTTGTTTTTTCTCAGCGTGAATTTGCTAATTCGCATATTAATTGGTGTTCACGTATCATCGCTTTGCCATTAGAAATCCAGTTATTCCATTCAAACAGAATTTTAGGAAGATTATCTCACCATATTTTCTGTTGACATGGGGTACTTTTCCTTCCTATAAAAAAACCCAAACAAATAAACCCATGCAATACCGGAGTGGGAATTCCCATTGTAAAAGGTTACACAGATATACGTGTGTCATGGTTTGAGATAGCCCCAACATCCAATTCCCTAGCTCCATCCCCCCTCCCACATCTCAACCTAATGTGAGAGAGGTTTTTCCAGACAAAACACACCAGACTCCAAAGTGGGGGAAAGGGAAATATATTACAATGACTGTACAAATAAATACCATATCACATTATACACATGATCACAAACTATCTCTACCATGACATATGTATTTACAATGGATCAGATCTCTTCTCCCTCCAAATAAAAGTCCAGGAGGGAAAGAAGGACAGATCCCTTCCAGTCTCTGAACAGCAGCATCTTCTGAGGCAGCAGGTTTCTTCTCATCTCATGCAGCAGCTGATAGCTGGCTTTCTGCCAGCGTCCACGAGGGAGGTATTCAAGCTCCCCCGGCCCCATCGCCTCACAACCGAGGGGTCTTCCGTGGGCTTCGTAACCCCAGACAAGGTCGTATCACCACGTCATATCACGAAGACACAGGGGAGTCTTCGTGACGGTCTGGTATCTCCTGCAGGGCCTCTGTGCCCTGTCTCTCAGGCTGCCACCGTGGCAGCAGTGCGAGGGGGGGGAAACCAAGGTCAACTCCCCCTGCATTCCTCTCGGAGCTCTCTAGCTCCTTTCTACAGTGCATGTCGCACTTCAAGGCTCTTTCAAGTAAGAGTCCATCATCTTCCTCCTTCCAGGAGGTCTCAAAGGAGTTTTGGGGATCTGGTATCAGTCTTACCCCCAAGAACTCTGTAGCTCTCAGCTGCTGGCTCTCCTTTCCTCGACTCTCCTTCCAGGAGTCTCCTCTGCAGTGCTGCATGTTGCTTCTGCTGCTTCTTCAGTTCAGGTTCTTATCTCTGGCTCTCTGCCACTGTTTCTCTGGTCAGTCGTCGGCTGCTGCTCTGTGCCCATGGAGAAAACATCTCCCGGCATAACTACAGGCACCTAGCCCAGCTTTATGCTGTTCCAGGTCCCTGCAGCCCCCCAGCCAGGGCTGGGAGGGGGGCCAGAGGCCCCAAGGGGCTCAGAGCCCCTTCCTCGTGGCTCTACAACATGGCCACCTCTTCTACAACAACCAAACTACAACTCTTCTTTTCCGGTCTGGTTGTGGTATGTTTACATTTCTGCAGGAGCGCCCATTGGGCAGAATTTCAAAACTTCCAGGGGTTTCCACCCCTTGGGGTCTACCACTTCTCTTAGCTTCTGGGGAAAACAAGGTTCAAACCACTACAACGTGTACCAAAATCTTTTAGAGTTTACGTGCTAATAAAATTAAATAAGAAACTTTTGTACATATCTCTTAAATCCATTACTAAATACAGCTTTACCTTCAGAGAAAACCAGATTAAGCCATTTATTGTTGTCTAACACTAGGTCATAAACAGCCGTTTTTTCCTCTTCACGATGAAGGATCTTAATCCATTAATCCTTATGCAAAATGTAAATGTTTATATTAGTCAGTTAGAACAAGGCTTTGTTGTGTTCTTGTTCTCTTTCTATATACACCTGATTTATTTTTCAATAAATTTTGTCTTTTAAATTTTTTTTTCTGCAGTGTAACTTTGCTGCTTGAAAGTCCAGATGTGTGTTCCACATGACACTGGGGAAAGCCAAGTTTTATTTTGGCTGTAAATTCTAAACAAGTGTTTATTGCTTTCACATCTGAATTTGTGTCTATTTTGGATTTTTTAATGAAGTAGGTAAATGTTTTTGATTGAAGGTTTGAGGTTGTTATTTACCCTAGCAGCCAAAATACACAAAATAATTGCAATGGTACCTGCATGAAGCCCCCGAAAATGCAGAACTGGGGTGGAAACTAATACCTCGGTGTGCTGAAGTGAAAAATTCTTGCATAATTCTTATTAAACCAAAGGAAGCAAGGGAGAGTCATCTCAGAGTGGTTTTAGATGATGTATTCTTTTATATAAAGTGAAAATGGAGGGAGGCATAACTGCAAGTACTTTGGAGAAGACTCTTAAGATCTAAAACAATCTTGTTAATTGGTGATTTGGTCTGAAAAGCAGGATGCAGTTCAAGTGGGACGAATGCAAATTATTGCACTTCAGTAAGAATAATCAGCTGAGCAATGAAAGATAGAAACTGGCTAACTAGGCAAAAGTTGCAGAAAAGAAATGGAGAGGTTTTACTGAAGGGAACTCCAGTTGTCAAATTTCTGTTGTTGTAAGGGGAAAAACCTAACCAAACCCAACATCTAGCATATCTTGGTTTGGTTATTGCACTTAAAATAAAATACTGGTCAGCTGAAGAGATTGGAGAGAAAAGTATGGAGAATGATCAAAGGTATAGAAAACATGACTTGAGGCGTAAAGAATGTAATTTCCTTCATCCAGTGACAGGAACGAATGGGCTGATGTTGCAACAAGGGATTTACTACCATAAGAAATATTTTCAAAGTTCACAGATGATGGACCAAGGGGGTCTCAATGCCCTGAGCTGGGGGACCATTGACTGTGAGGATGATCAACCACCAGTCAAGCCTGAGACTGTGAGGGATCTGCTACTCCAACTGGATCCCTACAAATTTATGGGGCCTTATGGGATTCATTTCAGAATCCTCAAAGAGCTGGCTGATGTCATTGCAACACCTCTCTTGATGATTTTTGAGAGGTCGCAGATGACTGGAAGCTGGTGAACACTGTCCTGATTTTCAAGAAAAACGGGAAGGAGGACCCTGGAAACTACAGGCCTGTCAGTCTCAGTTTAGTTCCTGGTAAAGTTATGGAGAAGATTATTCTTGAAGGTATTAACAAACACCTGAAAGACAACGCAGTTGTTGGTCACAGCCAGCACGGCTTCATGAGGGGAAAGTCTTGCTTATTGAATAGGATTTCCTTCAATGACAGAGTAACCCACACAGTTGATCAAGGAAAGCCAGTTGATGTAATCTTTTTGGATTTCAGTAAAGCTTTTGATACTGTATCTCACAGGATCCTTCTGGACAAAATGTCCAGCACAGCTGGATAAACCCATCATGTGGTGGGTGAGCAATTGGTGGGTGGAGCACAGAGGGTGATAGTGAATGGGGTAACATCAGACTGGTGACCTGTCACTAGTGGGGTTCCACAGGGCTCCGTTTTAGGCCCTGCGCTCTTCAATATCTTCATAAATGAGTTGGATAGAGAACTGGAAGGGATACTAAGCAAGTTTGCAGACAACACAAAACTGGGAGGAGCTGTTGACTCCCTCGAAGGCAGGAAGGTCCTGCAGAGAGACCTTGACAAGTTAGAGGATGGGGCAATCACCAACCATATGAAGTTCAACAAGGAAAAGTGCCGGATTCTGCACCTGGGATGGGGCAGCCCCAGATGCTCGTACAGACTGGGGAATGAAATGCCGGAAAGCAGTGCTGTGGAAAGGGATCTGGGGGTCCTGGTCGATGGCAAGTTGAATATGAGTCAGCAGTGCCCTGGCAGCCAGGAGGGCCAACTGTGTCCTAGGGGGCATCAGGCAAAGCATCGCCAGCTGGTCAAGGGAGGGGATTGTCCCTTTCTGCTCTGCACTGGGGTGGCCTCACCTTGAATATTGTGTGCAGTTTTGGGCACTACAGTATAAGAAAGATATTAAGCTATTAGAGAGTGTCCAAAGGAGAGCAACGAAGATGGCGAGGGGCCTTGAGGGGAAGCCTTGACTTGTGAGGAGTGGCTGAGGTCACTTGGTCTGTTCAGCCTGGAGAAGAGGAGACTGAGGGGAGACCTCATTGCAGTCTGCAACTTCCTCATGAGGGGAAGTGGAGGGGCAGCAACTGATCCCTTCTCTGTGGTGAGCAGTGACAGGACTTGAGGGAATAGCCTGAATGGCCTGTGACAGGGGGGGTTTAGGTTGGATGTTAGAAAAACAGTCTTCCCCGAATGGGTGATTGGGAAGTGGAACAGACTCCCCAGGGAAGTGGTCACAGCACCAAGCCTGACAGAGTTCAAGAAGTGTTTGGATGATACTTCTCAGGCACATGATGTGACTCTTGGGTATGGTCCTGTGCAGGACTAAGGGCTGGACTTAATGATCCTTGTGGGTCGCTTCCAACTCAGCATATTCTGTGATTCTGTGATTATGTGACTGAAGAGATATGTCGTGGAGTATTCAACAATGGATTTTTTTAGGAATGGGCTGCACGAAGGTCTGTGAGGGTGATTTTGGTAGGCTTGATTCTGACTTGGGAGGAAGAAACAGGTGAAGATCTTATGAGATACTATACTTCCAGTTCTATTTTATATGGTTAGTAAATAGGGGTATTACAGCATGGAATTACATAAAAGAATGAGTAATCTTAAAAAAAAAGAAGCAAAGAAAACCTTCTGTTTCAAGTTAATTTACATGCTTTTTAGTTTAGGAAGCTTTAATTTTTTTTGTTAAATTATGACCCTCCTTGAATAGCTTCACTTCACCTTTCATATAATGTAGTTCAGCTTATGGTTTGCCAGTTAAACTGACATAAAATGTTACTATACGCTTTTCCTACACATCCCCTTCTGTGTGATAGGAACTGCCCAAAGCAATCTGTAAAGGTTGCTTTATCTTCCCTTCTGTCTCTGCTTAAAACTTAACCATGGCTCTGAATCTCACCCAGTCTTCAGCAAGTTACGTCCTTTGAATTTTGTTTGAAAAATTGTTACTTTGTTATTTGCATGGAAAAAACTATTTTTTCTCCCTTTTTCTGCATTTATTCCTTGCAGCACAACCATATGTCTTTAGATGCATGAAGTCTGAAAAATCTCTCAAAATATTCTCCCTCAGGCCAAACGCCAATGTTGCAGCAGGAATGCCCACTAGCTTTTATCAATATTGCTATAAAATCCAAGTCTCAGCTCAGTTGAGTTTGTTTCTGTCAACTGATTTATGTTTCTAGTCAAAATGTATTGAAAGCATAAAATGGAGCTGAATGGCCTTCAAAAAAAGTGGAATACAAATTGCAACTGAACATAGGAAAACCTTTCTAAACATACAGTCTTTTTCAGGCTGTATTATTTCTGCATTTTATTCTTTCTTGCCCATGTTTTTAACCACCTTAGATTTTCTGCCACTTTAGAAAGAAGACTACTTCTTTGTCAAGATTACTTTGGGAAATTACATTTTCATATACTCTACTGCAATGTACTCAAATAGTGCTTAGATCTAAGATTGCCTATAATTTGAAGTTGTGCAAATTCTAGAGAAATGAAACAAAGGGAATTTTCACTCAAACTCTCTGATTCAGCACTGGCATCTAAATAACCATCTCCAGCTCTTTACCTTACTTTGTTTTCCCCGGATCACTGTAGTTTGCTTATGAATTTTAGAAGTTTTTTTCTGGAAAAAAAGGTGCAGATGAGTAATGAAAAATATGGGTCACATGGTTGCTGGTGCAGAGTAGGACTTCTGTGTTATATCACACACTCTTACTGTCCTTAGCAAGAAGCCAAATATGCTTTGCTTCCCGAGGCAGTGAGAGAATGGCATCAAGGAAAGAAAGGGAGAGGAACCTTTTATAACACAGTTCCTTTTTTATGGAAGTCATGAATTGAAACATTCCACAAGACTGAATTTCTCATTCATGGCCTCTGTTTTCCACAGATGGATGAAAAGTGGATAATTATAAGTGAAGAAGACAGAAGGCCTGGTGCTGTGCGTCATGAGCCTGGAGCAAATTTCTTTATGATAACTTGGTATAGCTTACTCTGTCCATGAGGTTATTCATTACATAGCAGTAATCAGCAGCACATTCGGTCAGTTGTGTTCCAAATATATTCTTTCCTAGTACAGAAGAAGATGATGTGAGGGTGGAGATAGCTTTCTTTGACTTTGGATGCTGCTTTACTGGTGTACAGTAAATACTGGACTTCCTTTGCAGACATATAGAAATAATGAGGGATTGGAGAATGTCTCCGATAGAGCATCAGGCTTAGTTTACTAAGTTCTTTCTTTAAAGGGGAATGGATCAGCACACCCATTACCACAAGCAATCTTCCCCCTTTGGTTACTTAATTAATTTGCCAGGTGATCAAAAACTTGATCATCCGATAGAAATTTATTTGGTTTATTTTTGAAATTTTTGTTATAACGTACTGACATATTTTTTTCCACAGTCACAGATATTAACCTAACTTTTGTGGCATGTACTCAAGTTCAAAAATTACCCAGTTCCCAGCCCATAAGAAATATTTTTCTCCTCTACTGGAAAAGTACCTACTCCTCTCAGTTTGTAATCTCTTTATATTTTTATCTCAATGCTTATCTGAACCAAAAGCATCGTCCTGGCTTCTGGCTCCATGTATTGGTTTTGCGTGGCAAGGTTTTGGTAGCAGGGGGTATACAGGGGTGTCTTCTGTGAGAAGCTGCCATGTCCTCTGTGCCTGATCGAGTCAATTCCAGCTGGCTCCTGCTGGCCAAGGCTGAGCCCATCAGTCACAGTGGTAGCACCTCTGAAATAATGTATTTAAGAAGGGGGAGAAAAGCTGTACAACAGCAACAGCAGGCAGACAGAAGAGTGAGAATATGTGAGAGAAACAGCTCTGCAGACACCAAAGTCAGTGAAGAAGGAGAGGGAGGACAGGTCCAGGCACCGGAGCTGAGGTTCCTCTGCAGCCCATGGTGCAGCCCATGGTGGAGCAGCTGTGCCCCTGCAGTCCATGGAAGTCCATGGCTCAGAGACCCATCTGCAGGCCACAAAGAACTGCATGTTGGAGCATGTGAATGCCTGAAGGAGGCTGTGAGACCATGGAAAACTGGAGCAATTTTGTTGGCAGGACTTGTGACCCTAAGGGAGACCCACACTAGAGTAGTCTGTACCTGAAGGATTGCAGCCTGTGGGAAAGACTTGTATGGAGAAGTTTGTGGTGGACTGTCTCCTGTGGGAGGGACCACATGTTGGAGCAGGGGATGAGTGTGGGGAGTCCTGCCCTGAGGAGGAAGGAGCAGCAGAGACAACATTTGATGAACTGACCATAACCCCCATTCCCTGTTCCCCCACACTGCTGTGGGAAAGGACGGAAAAAATTCAGCAGAGAAATTAAACCTGGTAAGAAGGAAGGGGTGGAGGGGAAGGTGTTTTAAAATTTATTTTTTATTTCTCATTGCTCTACTCTGATTTTGATTTGTGATAAATTAAACTAATTTCCTTGAGTCTTTTCCTGTGATGATAACTGATGAGTGATCTCTCCCTGCCCTTATCTTGACCCATGAGCCTTTTGATATATTTTCTCTCCCCTGTCCAGCTGAGGTGGGGAGTGGTAGAGTGGCTTTGGTGGGCACCTGGCATCTAGCCAGTGTTGACACATCACATCCCAAATGCATGAATTTGTTGAGTTCGATTGAGGCATCAGTACTGACTCTGTAGTACTAATCAATAGAACAGCTCTCTTAAAGACATAACAAGAGCCTTTCTTTCACTCTGTTCAATCTATATTATTCAGTTGTAGATTCAAAAATAACTGAATTTTGCAGGATATAATTTTGACCAAATCTTTATTGAAACAGTTTAAAAATCAGAATGTTTGATATTCTTACTCTTTCTGGCAAGATTCTGAAGCAAGATGAATCAAGACAAAACAAACTCTAGAGTACACTGCATTCTTTCACTGAGGATTTTTAAACCCAAGTGTAATTCCCCACATGAAACACGCGCATTTCTCACTGAGCCCATACGTCAACATTTTTGAAATTATTCTCACAGTTTATCATATTTTTGTGTTTCTTCTTGATTATTTTCATGTAATTCACTAACAATAGACAAATGACAGTGACAAAGATTATTTCACAAATGGTACACCTTGCTTGTCCTGCTATTTTCTGTTTTACTATTTCCCTTATTTTTAGAGTCTGGGTCAGTCATTGAGAAGACCCACACTTTTGAAGCTCTTTTTCTCCTTATAAGAATATATGTACCTTTTTGCTATGGCTGATCTTGACTGATATTCACTCTTGGCTTATTAGTATATCTGGAGCACCAGAAACTCCACATGACCAGGCAGCTCCAGGGCAGGCACACTTGAGCAACACTGAATAGTTTGACTTTAGTGTCAAACAGTCCATTGACTGCATAACTCAAGAAAGATAGTGAAATATATGCCTGAATAACCATGGAGTCAAAACTTCGTAAAAGTGTAAAATTCACATTTATTGGGATAAATGTCAAAAGAAGCAAATTGTACAGTTAAAATAACTTCCAGAAATAACATAGTTTCTAGAGATCACTCTATACATTACAGTTGAAGAAATTTATTTTGCCTGTTGGAAAAAAAAAATTAACTTTTGTTTAGTTGTGTAGTCAAATATTAATTCATCTAATGTATAGTTTATAGGAAAAAGAAGGAAGAAAACAGATAAAACTAAATAAATTGGAACATGTACATAATATGTTTCTTGGATGGAAAGAGGTGAAAAAGGCTGTTTTTCCCACCATTGGTGATAGAATAAGGTTATTTTAACCAGGAAGGAAGATTTAGTCAGTCACATTTGCATAAAAATTAGCAAAAAATGTTTTGCAGTAAATAAAATGATTCAACCAACTTGCTCTACATTAGATTCTTCAATGATAAAATAAAATAGGAAGCTGCAGAATAGTAGAAATTCCTTAGCATCCGTCTTTCCATGCTTAGTATAAAGTGGCCAGTTAATCCAAAATTGTGTGTGCACCTGTTCTTTAAAGAAGGTGCTTTTAGTTCATCAGCTTATTTTAAGCCTGTAAGTGTACTTGCAAAAATGACTAGAAACCTTTTAGCTAGACTACTTGCATGTTTTACATTACTTTGGACTTGGCAATTGACTTCAATTATTATTCATGTTACAATTTTCAATGTAGAATATAATCTGTTAATGTTGCCTGCCTAATGTTACTGAAAGCTTGACTGTATTTTTTTCAGTTTGTTCAGTCAATGGTGAGACATTTCATTATGGTGTCTTTTGTTAGATTCAGAACAGAAGATGACTGACATGAAATGGCAGAAGTTTTTTATAAAAGATGTTAAGAGCTCGTACTTCTGTTTTTGAAAGTAACTGAGTCAAAAATATCAAAAAACTTGCTGGATGCTCACTTAGAGCTAAAATTTCTATGACTGCAATACCCCGAATCCTAAGGAGTTCAACACTTCAGGCTTTAACTTGTTCTCAGTGAACTTCTTTCTATGGGAACACTGCTGATAAATTAGCTGACTCCTTTGAGCTATGGTATGTGTGGTGAAACTTATATAAGTTTGCATTTTAGCAAGTTTCTAGTTCTTCTGTCATAGGGAGGAAAAAAGGGCATTTCTTCTCCCTGTCCCTTTTATAGTAAATGGTAATTCATTTTATATAATCAGTTTTTACATTTTAATCTGTAAGAGAAGCAGCAGGAAGTGAGATCAAAAGTTTGCATAAAATTGTGTCCTTTCAGGTTACAAAAGAGCTCTTCAAAAGGCTTCAATGGGAAAAGAATTTACAAATGTACTTTTTAATTGGTTGTGGTAGAAATGTGTGCCTAATTTCTAATTTTATTCTGTGTCATTTAGCTTCTAACCTTTGCTTCTTGTTTCATTTTGTCAGCTAGATTAAAGAGCTCTTTACCACCTAGCTTTTTCTTTCTGTGAAGATGCTTCATAGAGTAATCAAGTTATTCCTTGTACTTTTTGTTAAAAGAAACAACTTAAGCTTTCTAAATCTTTAATTGTAAAATAGATTCTTAGGTATTAAAATTTTATTAATGTCTTTCTCTCGACATATTTCACAATCCCTCAGAATCCATTTTGAGAAAGGAGCACCTAACTATTGAGATCTTTCTGATGAGCTGGAAAGTCAGATACCCTGCAAGGTCTACCTCAGAGTATATATTAATATGAAAACATATTTATATATATGTGTGTGTGTGTGTTTGTGTGTGTATTCAAAGGTTTTATTAGTCCATTTCATGTTGACGTTTCATGGATGACGACTTCATGAGCATCTTTTCATTGTTGACCAATGCTTTCTAAAGCGCTAGTCCCTTCTTTTCTTTATTTAGTCTGTATTGAATTTGTGTTCTTTGTTCCTAGATACATTTGTGAATTCTGTATTAGCTAAATTCACACAGTCCACAGAGGCTCTGTCTGTTGTAGCATCCAGGATCACAGCTCTCGAGGTGACATACCGCAGCTGTGTAGTACAATGTGTACCCCATTTACCCCTGTGCAGCATTTGTTTCCTTGCTCCTGTAGACCAGAAGGCTGACATAGCACCCTCTAGTGTGATTCGAAGTCTTGGCAATAGGGAAGACCAAAGGAAACAATGACTTGACTTCTCCAGTATTTAATATAAACCTATGTTTTTTTCAGTTTATACTTGCACAGTCAGCTTCTTAATACATAATTTCAGTAAACTGTTACTTTCTGGATTGTTACTGGTACAAAAGATCTTAGAGAATCCAAACTTTTATGAGTGCTTCAATAAATTGACAGAAGTGTGAAACTCGGCAGCAAGAAAATTGGAGTGCTACTATCCTGGAATCTGGCCATCAGCAAAATAATACAAGGAAGAAGACGAAAATGCACAGTAAAAATGGGTTTCAACTACTCAGTGATGCTCATATAATTGATCTGATTTTTAAAGTGCCTCTATACTTTTCATAGTATTCCTAAAATTATGAGTAAATTATGAAAATTGTCACTGTGCGTAATGTATTCACATCATGAACTGTAAATCCTTGAACTGTAATACCACAGTTATCTACCTTGTCTTATTTACTGTAATATATTCACTTTGGGTTGTGATTATATGTAGGTTTTAGCTATGGAGACCTTTTGGATTTAGGAAGTGAAAATGTAGCTATTGAAGTACTATATAATTTTTAAAGTTCAAATATTGAGGGTTCTCTGTTTTCTTGCTTTGTGCAATTTTCAGCAATAATATGACATATTTCATAATAGGATTTAATAACTGCACAGTATGCTCCCTGCAGTACTGTGTATCTTTTTATGAGCCAAGAAAGTATGTAAGGTATTAAGTGAGTGAATCTTTCCTAATCGAGTACCATTGCTGTAGGGCTAACATATTAAAACACACTAAACACATTGAAATTAATGAAGAACTGTCTTTCTTTGTCCAGTGGGTGCTGTATTACAATTTTTTTTTAGGGACTTACAGAGGTAGATTTACAGAAATTATGAAAGAACCATCAACTTAGATTATTTAGGATTCAGTACAAGATTGATAGCCACAGTCATGATTCCTGTGCTGTTTACCAGTCTTATTACTGTCAGAAGGACTCTATGTTCCTGCTATTTTACTTTCAGCATTACAGTCTGCCTCTTGATTTTTGGCATAAAGCAGATAAACAGATTTCCTTCAAAGAAATTGCTCTAACTTTGTCAGAAAAACACTGGAACTATAGAACAAGTTGCATACCCTAGTATCTGCACCACTGATACCGGTGGCTAAACTGTAAGCAGTGTTTGTCTTCACTTCTAAGTGGGCTGAAAAAACAAAAATACAAACTTTATATTGAAATTTGTGTGGAGATGCAACAGGTATAGAATATCCTCAAAAGGAAAACAATATTTTTGTCCTTTATTTGTTTGTTACAGTTTTTTTTACATAGAGGATAGGGGAACTTAAGTTGGAAGGGACCTCAGTAGTTTTGCAGCCCAAATTTGTGAAAGGAAGTCAGAGAAGGCTTTACCCAGTCAGGTTTTGCACAGTGTCTCTGGGAAAACTGCTCCAGTTCTGAGCTGTCCTCTCAATGAAAAGGGTGTTTTTAAAATCCAATTAGATAGGGTTTGGGTGGTGTTTTTCTCAGTGTGTGTTACTCAGTCCATATACTTAAAACTGTATTTCTTTTTTTTGGGGTATTGTTTTTTAAAGAAGGATAAGTAAGAATACAGTTAGTGTCAGAATTCAGAGTCCTGGGATCTCAGGACACCCTTCTGCAAATCTTTATGTTTATATGACAGAAGTCTGCGAGTAGTTAGATTTTCCATTGCAGAAATAGCAGAAGTAAAACCCTTAGTCATTTATAAATTACTTTTATTTAAACTTTGCCGGGATTCGGAAGTGGTTTTTGACACAAATTGTTACATTTAAAGGAATTCTCCTTGTATGTTGCATGTAGAAAAGTTTCAGACAAAAAACCGCCAGGTCTTCTTGAAAGAGATTCTCCAGTTGCGTTGGAGATGGTGTCATGTGTTTGTTGTGAAAGGGCAATTGCATAGGTGACTTTGTTGATCTTTGAACTTAAAAAGTGTTACTGAAGTGAGGAAACGTACAAAAGAAACTGGAACATGGAAATAAAATTAGTAATTACTAAGAATATACAAAGACAATTCACTATGTTAAACAACTCAGGACATTAAAAACATTAATACATAGCAGACAATTTGCAATAATTGGTTGTTTTTTGTAAACTTGGACTATTTTATTCAAAAGGCTATTGGTCTGGTCATTGTGCTGTGCTGTCTTTGCAGTGCACTGCTACAGTACTTGAAACTGGTAGGTGGTATTCTTAAGTCAGTGTAGCAGGCAATTAAGCACAGTTTCCTGCAAAATGCCTGCACACTGTGTATGAGCCTCAATTTGCCTATGGAACTTTGAAACCATGTGCAAACAACTTACTGAGTAGGTGCAGTGCCCATCTGATTTAAACGCTGACTGATTTAATGGTTTTGCTGGTTTCAGCTTTCATAGGCCTAATTATGGGCATTACGCATAGTTGCATTTTCATCCTAATTATGTGCTGGTTCAATGATTTTTGATGATTTAACTGCCAATTTCTAACCAGTGGCATAGGACTGTAATAAATCGCTTTGTACATTAAAGAAAGTAATCTCAAACAGCCTGTTCTTTCTCATTTGAAATTTAGAAATTCCAAAATCAAATAGTGTAATCCCTGTTTTTCTCTGTATTGCATCCTATATTAAATATCTTATTTAATAAAAATAAAGCTAAGGAACATATTCCTTAGTGTGATATACTGTTGTGAAAGACTGCAATTTTTAGTGTTAAGCTCAGCAATAGAACCTGTTTTTCTAAAAACATTTCTAAAACTTTTTCTGAAAAATTACTCAACATAATGTCAATTGGTACTTAATATATGGTTTTATGTCTGTGACATAATGTTAGCATTTGCGATCTACAGAATTTCTCAGAATATCTGAGTGATTGAAATAAAATCTCCTGTGTACACAGAGCCATAATTAGTGAATTTAAGGTCCCACCTTCACTTAAGAATGGATGAATATTTAATGGATTTTAGCTTTAATTTCCTGTCAAACCAAAACATTTGGGCTTTGTCTAGGCTTCTTCTTGAAAGACATAATACCGGGTGGCTTTTTTGACTTTACAGCTCCCTCTTTGTGTATTCTGACTTTCCAGGGGTCTGACTGCAAGAGTTTAGTTTCACTAGCTCTGAAGGAGCACTTGAACTTGAATATTTTTACCAGATATCTGGACCTGAAACTTTTACCAGATTTAGTACTAAAAATAGTTTAATGAGTTTAAATATAGATAGACCCCAGTAAAAGTGAATAAAACTGTTTGCAACAGAGAACACCATATCAGCCAGCAATCTGCAGTGTTGGTTGCTGACACAAAGCTTACCATTTTCCACTTTTAATGACTTCAGGTGCAAACAGATAGGAAAAAAGAGTTTGAACAGTTGTTCTATACTCTCTAGCTCCAGCACTGATAGGTCGCTGGTGCTAAAGTAGATTCAACCTAGTGTCTATAAGCAAAAATACTTTCTAAGAAAGTATACATCATATATAAGAAGATAAAAGTTCACCATGAGATATCTAATCCTTTAATAGAATATTTTTGTTGTTGTTGCTTTTTGTTTGTTTGTTTTTATCCTTAGCAAGAGGTGGGTGTTGGGAGAGTTTCTATAGTACTGGGCAACAATCTACCTTTATGTGGTTAGAACTGCAGGGCTGCTGTTTAGTTTTAGCTAACTGTCTTCTCTACTTACACCTTTTGTATGTGGTACTTTCATAGTATCACTGTAGACATAGATGCATGTTGAAGACTTTTCTGCAATATACAAGTGCAGAAAACAATAAAGGACATATTTGTGATCTGACAAACTGGGAAATGTTGATGATGTGGAAAACAATGATTGATTGTGATTTTTTTAGCCCAGATAAGAGACCAGAATTTTTATCTTAATAAAATTTTTCTATTTTGTTTTTCACTAGGCTGACAGTTGTTGTCCCTTTGAAAATATTTATCTCTAAGAAAGCACTGCAGTCCAATATCACAAGTATGGAGATTTATTTTCTCTCTTTTAAAAGAAAACCTCACCAACTTCTGTTTCTCCATAGTCCCTAATATGATGTCCCCAAAAGTCAGGACTGATTTTTTTTTTTAGGTGTCTAGTCATGTCAATAAGGAGGTTGCATGCTTTCCTGCAATTCTTTCAGGTTATTCAGTGAAAAATGCTTTGGGAGATGGGGTGTTTTCTATTAGGTTTTTATTCCCTGTGGTAAGTAAATTCTGACATTTTGTTTTGAAGTAGTGTATATTACCTTAGTTAACATGCTGCTCAATAGGCATGTGCTTGCTTTTATTAATAATTACATTTTCATACTTGTCACAAAAGAATAGAATTTCTCAGGGTAAAAGCTAAAGCAGATTAGGGCATAAGAAGGCCCAGCTGAGTCACAGCAATGAGCCACCCAGCTGGGAAAAAGGGGAAGTGCTATTTAAGGAATAGCACTTTTCTTTCTCTTTTTTATTTTTTGTCCTAGAACTCATGTTTCAGGAATGTTGGCAGATAAGATCTTGCTTGTGTTTTTTAATTTCTCTTTATGCACCCACAGACTGTGAGGGTTGGTTTTTTTGCTTGTTTGTTTGTTTTTTGTTTGTTTTGGGTTTTTTTTGTTTTTTTTTTTTGGTACTCTATTTTTTAATTTACTTTTACTGTTTGCCTGCACAACCTTGAGATACAACAACAAATTATAGAATACTATTGTCTCTGTATGGTATTTTATTTTACCTGCTCAGAAATAGTCTCTTACTAGCTTTATCAAGTGGTTCTTAGTTCTAGTACTGTGCATTTAGTGAGTAATAGTTTTGCACTCATACACTGCATTCAGAAAATTTGGAAGCTTAGTCATGTTCCCTTTGTGTTGTTCTCTCCCAGCTAAGTAGTCTTGGCCTTCTTAATCTTTCATTATAGGGCAGCTGCTGCAAGCCTTTAATCTTTGTAGTTGCCCTTGACTGTACTTTGTTGGAGTCCAACTCAACTGAGATGTGGAGTTGCACGTGCTGCTCAGACTAAGGCCTTGCTAAGGTTTTCTGGGGAGGCCTTTTATACCTGTATTCTCTCCCTTATTATTAATACCTTTCCTGAGGGATACCCAATGCTTAGTTATTTCCCTTTGAGTCCTAATATATGTTGAACTGATGTCATCAGAGAAGTGTCAATGATGACTCTAGGAAGTGTTCCCTATGTTGCCACATTCGGTTTTGGATTTGTGATAGATGGCTTAGGTTATTGCTTCTGTGTAATTTAGAAACCTAAAAATTCATTTGCTATCTTTTTACATGCTCAGTTTCACAGAATTGCTTAGCTTAGTTTATTTTTGACTATAAGTTTCAGGTCTTTTGATGCAGTCTTTTGTTTAAAATCTTGTATCTTTGAATAGAGGTGACTACCTTTATGTGATACCGATTTTCCTGGCCAAAACTTTATTGTGAGAAATGCTTTTATGCTGATGATAATGTACATAATGAGGCTCCATGTCTGTGTATGTATAAAATGCACAGAGGCAGCTTATGGCTTGCTTTCCAGATTTTTAATACTTAAGTGTGTGCAGCCAAGATGTGTTTGTCAGTTTTTAAGTTAAATATTTTGGCAGCTCATCGGTGGATGATAGGAAAGTGCTAATGTCAGATGGATGAACTGATTCTGAAGAGCAGATAAGAGAAAACAGCTCAGTGTAAGTTATTACTCATCATTATTAGTGTGTACTTTGGTAGCTCCCACAGTACTCCTGGTGCTGCTTGTAAAGATGGAAATACTTGTTCCTTGCTCCAAAGAGATCACAAGAACTGCAAGTAACAGATGAAAGTTGGGGGTGATACTATAAACAGCTTAAAATTAAATCAGCTATTGCCAGCTGCATGTCAAATTGTGATCATAAGGAAAATAAAACAGGGAGAAAAAGAATTTAATGAATTAAATTAAAGAATTCAGAAATGTAAATAGATAGAAGTTGTATTCCATTAATGTACTGATAGCTTCTCTACTTATGTATAACCTTCCCTCAAGAGAAAATGTCCTTTAATAAAAATTCCCATGCAAACATCATTTCCTTCTAATAGTTTAAAATGATCACTGAATTCAAGCTAAATTTCTAAAGCTAAACAGTTCTCAAAGGACTGGAGGAAACTTTTAGAATTAGACCAGAATTTTATCAAGAGAGTTTTAGCCACTGTTTCAGTATTTTGAAGCATGTTTCCAAGCGGTAATTTTTAATCTACTTCTAGGCTTTCTAAAACCAGATTTCCGTGAAACAATACCCTACACTTTCTGCAAGTTTCCACACACCTTCATATTCAAAATTACATTCCCAATATTTCTGCATTTGTCTTCAAACTTGTGTTAAATTTCTCTTCTGTTTTGCCTATATGAACTAATATACATGGAATTAAATTACTTTCACTTGTCTGTAGCCATCTAAAACAAAGGCATCTAGTTTGATCTTGCCTTCTATTACCTGCTTTTGATACCTAAGTGTCTATTGCCGTTCTAATGTCCTGGAGCTGCTGGTATGGCTCCATATAGGAGAATGCAGACTTTTCTGGTGTCCCCTGTCATATGTGACAGCTTTGTACAGACAGCTGAAATGGCAGCTTGCATTTGGGCACCTGCCATCATTCTCTTCCCCAGCCAGCTAAGAATGAATTTCTCTTGAACATAAAGTTGGCCAAATGACCATCTTGAACCAAATTTCTAGATTTTGGTAGTTAAAATAGAAATTATTATTTACAGTGGAGGGGAAAAAAACCCCAAAACTATTTTGAAAATAATTCTTGTAGATTCAGGCTTTTTTCTCTTGGGCTTTGGAGTTTTTGCTGTATATAGGAAAAAAGAAATGTGTTTTTAGTCTTGTATAGTTACAACACATATCAGTGAATTTTCTTGTATTGGTGTGTTTCAAATCCTACAGTAGCATTTTATGAACTACTAAACAATAATTATAATTCATAAAAAGACCCACTGATTTAAGTTCTTTTTGGCAGGACATGTGCTGAACACCTAGATATATAAAAGACATACCTCTTTCCTGAGTTCTGCCTTTCAATTTACTACAAATTCGCTTGCATATTATTTGTTGAATCACTTCTATGGTATCAGGAACTTAATATTATTCCCTGAAAGCTCATAAATAAAATTAGACCTACATTCAATTAATTTTTATTTAAGGATGTGTATGATCTTTGTTGCACAAAAATTACTTTTCCCCACACACTGAAAATTTAATTACTCTGACCAATTCCAAATTAACAAATAATGTAAGCTTGGAATCAAAGTATTGGTTATCTATTTGATGATTATTATGTAGTTAAATAAAAGCAATATATCTTTCCTCAGATGTTCAATTAAGATTTCTTAAAAGATTTATAAAGTAACTCTAGTTAATTAGAAACTTTTCTGGTAATGTTGGTAGCCTTTATTTTAAAAATGGGCCAGACAAAAACCTTCTCTTCAGAATTGTGCTGCATGATTTGTGTTGTGTATCAGTGGATTTTAAAATTACATTTAAGCACCCGCACCCACATATAAATCCAGGTTTGTTTTTCTTTTTGTTTTGTTTTGGGGGTTTTTTTTGGGGGGTTTTTTGTGGTTTTTTTTTTTTTTTTCCCATTGGAAGGAAGGAAATGTATTACTATTCCTATTACCTGCAGCATAAAACCAGTGAGATAAAAAACCCCAAAAAACAAACAACCAGAAATGAAAGGGCTTAGCACATTCCAGGATAAGTTAAGTCTATTGTCAATACAGGTTTTTGTCTAAGGAAGGTTGTAGAAAGGAAGCAAATCAGAACTTATTAAAAAAATATTACAGGGGTGGGATATACAGAAGGAAGGAAGGAAAAGTACAGGTTGGCTGTTCCAAGGATATGCATCCCAGGATCCAAAGGATGGTGACCACACCACTTATAGTGATTTATGAAAGTCATGGAGAACTGAAAAGCTGCCACTGAGATAAAATAAATATATTGCTGGTAGAAAACACTTGCAGAAGTCCTAACTTTAAGTCTTGGTAATATGCTGAAACCAATACTGCTTTTGCAAACTCTCAAAGCTTACTGAGCAATAGAATAAGGAAAGAACAAAGGATATTGGGCACATGTAACTTTTAAGTGATCTAATAATAAAGAACAGAGAAAGGAAAGGTAGGGATACAGGACGATTAATGTACATAGAATTTAATGACATATTTGAGGTAGCAGAAACTAATAACATAGTGGTTTGCAAAGTCTCATTGAAAGATTATTGGAAAGTGACTTGAATAACACAGAGGCTGAAAACTGTCCAAAAGATTGTAAACAAAAGATAATGACAGGCAACAGCATATTGAGCTGGGATGTGAAGGGCAAGATATGTGTAGTGAGATGTCATAGAGATCAATTTTATGTCTGATCTAATTTAATATTTTCATTAGTGATTAGCAAATGATATAAACCAGCATGTTAATGATTTCTTCAGATTAAGATGTACTAAGAAGCAACACAGACCAATGAAGTCAATTCAGAGATCTGGAGAGATTAAAAAATATGAGGAAGCTATTTGATCTGAGAGGCCACAAACTTGCTTATGTTGTGAAAAATCATTAAAGCCTAGATAGTTGTGGACTTTTTTTGTATTATAAGCACACCTAATGCTGGGATAGCAAGAAAATCACTGTGTGGAAGTCCTGATCAATGGATGCCATATATCTATAAGTAGATCTGTGTGCCAGGCAAGCGGAAGATGGCGAATACCTTCGTGTTCTCCTCTTCAGTTTGCATATGATGCGGGTTGGCATTTCCACAGTTGCTACCATGTCCACAATGGCTAGTTCTTCTTTACTTTCTGGCATCATCTATACTTCATATTTTCTGGTCACCTATGGACAGCAACATAAACTGGTACAACCAATGTGAGCAGAGGAAAAGAAATGAGTAATCTATTATTTGAGTCTATTTGCATGAACTTTCAGACTCAGACAGGAAAAATTCTCCAAGAAGTGAATCAGAAATTCACATTTATCAGCAGTTTCTCATAGGGGAAGACCAAAAATGGAATGCACAGCTGGGATGTAGAGTTTGAATATTTAGTTTCTTTGCTGGTTATCTGATTAGTTTTGGTTAATGTTCCAAATCCAGCCTGCAACAAATGGCCAGTATGTCTTTCACATGACCTCTGTTGCAACTTTTGTTTACTTTTTGCATGATATGACTGCTTAATGCCACATTTTGTACTGGGGGTCAGGATTTTCTAGAACAATTTCCAGTTCAAGCTGAAAGTTACCTTACAGGTGACTGGATCTTTCCTTTTCTCCTGACTCAGTTTCCTACCTATGAACTCATAGTGACTTGGATTAGCAGTGAGTCTGAAAGCTATAAAAGCTACGTTCTCCAGAAAATGAAGAAATAAAATCTAGGTGGAGGTACTAAAAAAATCTGTTCTTTTACATAAGACTTTAGGTGCTTATTTTATTGTGCAATGGGGTTTCAACATTTGAAATCTCAAGGCAATGCACTATGAGCTAGCGCACAGTTGAGCTGGATGGCTTCCCCACATTGCTTAGTAGTCACGATGGAAAGAACTTTACTGTTTTTGTGTTGGTTTCCAGACTCTCACCTTGAAGAATGACAGATGAGAAGAAAAATTGCAAAACAATTGATGAGAATAATCACACTTGTCTGGGGTGCTGGTAAATTCAACATTGGATTTCAACCCTTTCTTTTTAACTTTGGATGGTCCATTCTTAAAGTGAGAAGTTAAAGTCTGCCTTTATTTTATAAACTGGAAATTAGTGCATCTCGGAAGGGTTGCTACACTGCTTGTACTGGATCCGAGTGGTATGTACTTACTCTGAACAAAATAAAATACAGAATTGCTGGGTCTCATAACCTGTTTTTCCCATATCATAATATGAGAGGTAACTTGGACAGAGCTCACATGACCTTCCTGGTTGTTCTTATATGTCAAAATGAAAAGTTTCTTAGAGAGCTGAAGTGCAATCAATGCTCCAGGTTAAAGCTTTCTCAATTTTGCTTTCATTTTGTGCATAACTTTCCATATGCTACTGATTATGGCATAAACCCATGTCTACAGTGTTCCTTTCGATAGCTGTGTAATCATTAACATGCAAGTTGTGCTGTCATACACAGCATTCATTTTAATCTTTAATGTATGTGAATGTATATGCTTGGATTGTAAAATGCAGATACCTAGAAATATAGTAAATATCTTAAATCTGTATTTAGGCACATACTGATTTACAGATGTGCTTTGATGCATTTCAGAACTGTGAACACTCTGAGCACAGAAGGGAATTGGCAACCTTTATCTACTTCATTGTGGAATGGTAGCTAGGTATAAGCTATGATAATGTTTGGGTTTTGACATTCTAATGTTTTCCTTTATGTATAGATTATCCTTATTGATATTATAATGCAAACAATTGGAAAAAAAATCAGATTTGGATGAAAAATAAGGAGAAGTATTCCTAATCTAAATAATACTTGAAAATTATAGGATTAAAGATCCATTTTCTGCACTCAGATAAGAAACATTCACAGAGAAATTGCCCATAAATGATGAGAAAAAAAAATCTCTGCGAAATTGCACAGCTAGATATTTTCTTATTAACCTGTTTGGCTGATGCTCTTTAGTTTGTGTAGCTTGCACTAACAAGCTTACAATTCAAGAAATCTTTTCATTTTGAGACAAGGGATATATAATGCAAAACACTTCAGGACAGGGTGTTTGAGACACCTGGTCACGAGTCAGTCCTCAGTGCTGTTCCATGAATAAAATGGAGTAGCATCGTATATCCAGAAGAGGGCACTTGTGGCCCTCCAGTTTGTCTGCTCAACCCGAAACGCTGCACTACAAACTTCTTATGACTGGGGGGAAAAGGCTCTTATCTGAATTGAGCCAAAGTACTAATAAGCAATTATGGGTTATGCGTGGCATCAGTTGGAAGATTTGCTTGCAGGTTTCTGCAATTAATGGGCATATTTATCACACAAGCTGCTATCTAAAAAGAGCAACACCTTTCAAGTGCTTTCAGAACTGCAGCTGGTGGTTGCAGAAAGCCACCCTTGTACCATAAGGACCAAAGGCATTTTCTGCTGAAAGTTCAGTCTGACCTGTTAGTCTTGATAAATATTTAGACTCTAACACTGGGGCGGGGGGTTTGGGGCAAGAAAAATTGGTTTTCCATATTTGTTGTAAAGAAAAAAAAACAAACCAGAAGGTTGATAGAATGTTGTACTTGATGTAATATAGTTCAGCATTTGAGCTCTCACAAGGAAAAATAAGCTACAAAAATTTTATTTGACTGTTAAAGTTTTTAGAGCCCAGCTAATTATGCCTTTGAAGCCGAAGGAGGTACTTGAGTATGATAGGTGGACATGATGTTAGATCACGTAGCATTGAAACCATGATACCTAAGTTCTGTGTATGTGAACACAGCAGTGAAATTTGATTTTCAAGAGTCTATAGTCAAGTTAGGAAGACCAGCCTAGGATACTTGAAATTCTATGCCTAATAGACAAGACATAAAATATCATAACTTCTGGGGAGGTATCGATGTGAATGAAGGTAGAAGAATAAAATTTAATCTGATCTTTTTTCTCATAGTATGAAAGTGTTCATGTTGCAAAAAAATCATAATATCCAGTGCACAAAATTAAATTGTTTTAAAAGTAATTTCCATTTAAATGGATTTTTTTTTTTTTAAATTAGGAAAGTCCCCATGAAAAGTTACAGCTGAACTGACTGAGACACAGTGTTGCTATGCAAAAAACCTAACCTCCAGTAAATCCCTTTTCCAAGGGTCGCTGAAGCTTTCAGACCATATTTTCCTCCCGTGTTTTGTTGGAACTAACAGGACTGACTTCTGAGACATGTAAACTTGTATCATGTGTCACACAGAGCTTTCTGAAGGCTGGAGTTTAATGCTCTCCTGAGCTAGACAAAAACATTTTTTAAAACTAATTGCAATGCCAAAAATGTGTTTGCTTTACATACTTTGTTAAACTTCAGTGGAGCAGGTGTAGAGACAAATCTTGATGAGGTAGAAAACAACCATTCCATTTATTGATGCTGTTTAGTTTCCAATAAATTAATGTCTTTTATAATTACATCAGTTAAAACTTCTCTGTTCTGCTGATGGTAAGAGTGCCAGGCAAGTGTGTGCGTGTGCTCTCTCTCTGGGGGGATATGTGGAGGAGTGTGTGGCAGTGGCATCTCTTTGCTTTTTTTTTTTTTTTAAAATTAACTACTTTTTGCAAATTGGTCTGACTCAATGAATGAATCCCATACATTTTTAGCAACTCTCCCTTCAGTTGCTATGGCAGTGCTGTGGCTCCCGTGACGTACGAGGAAAGGATTGGCTTTCAGGAAAAGACTGCTAGACCAGCTGATGCAGTTTGAACTAAAGGGAGAAGCTATCTGACACAATTCTTTTGAGCTGAAAATTTGTTTGTTTGTATTGAGCTATATTAGTTGAGAGAAGTCTCTTCTCCCTGTAAATCTTGCCTTCCTTAGTTTTTCCGCTGAGATTTCAATACATCAAACTAATTGAATAACACCAGATACCATTTGTAAAGTAGTATCGTCAAATTCATTCTAGTTATTCCTCTATACCGTGTTTTCACCAGTGCCCTCTTGAGTTGTTATTAAGTGAAACTTGATGAGCTGTGATGATTGCAGGGTCACCTTCCCTGATTCACGAAGAAGCTGCTGAGCAACAATATTCTACAAAGGATTACAGAACTAATCCCCTAATTTCTCTCCCTCCAGAGGCTGTGTTGCTTATCTGTTCAGACTGGAATGAATGACAAAAAGAAAAATGGCATTTTTTATTAACATATCTGTATGGCACCTGCAGTTGAGATGATGCTAAATTTAGACTGTCATATTCTTAACAGAGACTGAAAAACAGGTAACGAAAAGAAAATAGCTGCACACACCCTCAGGAAATGAGAGTCCTGGAAGATACATGAGTGATGTAAATGTCTACTCCATTTAAGGGGGCAGAGCTGTGCTGTATTACATCAGATGAAGTTTGTTGTTCCCAAATTCAAATCTGTGTGTTGAAGAGCACACTCCAAAGTTGCAAAAAAAGACTGTATGGAAAATCTGCAGCATACCTCTTCTATGAGATGATGAGGATGAGGAATCAGAGGGTGTAAGGAGATGGGAAGGGTGTCCATGCATAATAGTCATGTGTTACACTTGTGAAAACCTGTGAAGAGCCCAGTCTTGTATCTTTAAAAAAACCCCACAAAAAATCCCATGCATTTAAAAGTGTCGGGCAGGCGTCCATTATCATAAACTTACTTAATTTTCTTGATTGCTTATGATTGCTTATGATTAGTGTCTACAGGACCAGGAGCGCTTTATGAAGAACAGTGAGAGGACTATTACAATACTGATTATGCATTATTTCTTGGTGTAGGCAGGAAGGAATCAAATGGTTCCACATGTCAAATACAAAGACTCCTGTTCTAACTGGTATAAATTTTTCAATTCCTTCTGTCATTAGAAGGAGGAAAACATGAAAAATAGAAAGTGTTAGCGTACTTCTGGATAGAAAATACAGTACTAACCTAAGCATATTTTTTTTCTCAGTGTTTTCAGGGACATTAATTACTGGTAGACTCGTGACTGAATCCAGAGTAAGTATGACTCGGTCCTTGGTCAGATCATATAATGCATATGATGAACAGAGCTGATATTAGTTATTATACTTCTGTTTTCTTCAGCTTGCTAGAAGTATTTTTCTGCTAGAAAGTTGCCTGAATTTTTTTCAGCACAGATATTTGTGATGGTTTTTGCTAAAGATAGCAAAATTAAGTATTTGCATTTTTTTTTCTGGGACTTTGGATGAGTATTTTGAAAGACTATAAAGACAGCAGAAAAAAACTTTGTGGAGAGTCCAACCTGCAACACAACAGTCATTTGAAGTCATGTATGGTAATAAGGAACTCAGAAAATTACTTCAGGCTATAGGAGCCTGATGAGAGAGCAGATAGTTTCACTAATTAAACCCTATTGTCAGTAGGAGTAAGGAATGTTGAGGAAGCATACCTCATGATAATAAGGAGCCTGGACAGAGGCTGCTATAAGCTCTAATACCACTTATCTGACTTCTGTCATCCAAAGCATGCAGACACATATCACTTAGATCATTGTCAATTGCTCAAAAATATAATTTTTCATTTTTTTGGTCTAATGATCCACCTCATTCTCTAAAACTGTTTCCAATTCTCCTGTCAACTAATAAGCATTTAGTTTTACTATAGGGTGCTGGAAAGTACGGGATGGCTGGAAGAAATTTTATAGCCAGCTGGGTCTTTATCTAAAGTGTGCAGAAAACCCTTGACTTGCAAAACAAATATCAGGGTGCTCAAAGATCACAGAATCATAGAATCAGCTGGGTTGGAAATGACCGCTGAGATCATCAAGTCCAACCCTTGATCCAACACCACCTTTGTTACTAGACCATGGCACTAAGTGCCACATCCAGACTCATCTTAAAAACCTCCAGGGACGGTGAATCCACCACCTCCCTGGGCGGCCCATTCCAATGTCTGATTACTCTCTCCGTAAAAAATTTCTTCCTAATATCCAACCTAAACCTCCCCTGGCAGAGCTTAAGATCATACCCTCTTGTCCTACTGCTGGTTGCCTGGGAGAAGAGACCAATGCCCACCTGGCTACAACTTCCTTTCAGGTAGTTGTAGAGAGTGATGAGGTTTCCCCTGAGCCTCCTCTTCTCTAGGCTAAACAATCCCAGCTCCCTCAGCCTTTCTTCATAGGACTTGTGCTTGAGTCCCTTCACCAGCCTCGTTGCTCTTCTCTGGACCTGCTCCAGCACCTCAATATCCTTCCTGAACTGAGGGGCCCAGAACTGGACACAGTACTCAAGGTGTGGCCTCAGCAGTGCTGAGTACAGGGGAAGAATCACTTCCCTAGTCCTGCTGGCCACACTGTTCCTGGTCCAGGCCAGGATGCCATTGGCCTTCTTGGCCACCTGGGCACACTGCTGGCTCACGTTCAGCTTCCTGTCAATCCAAACTCCCAGGTCCCTTTCTGCCTGGCTGCTCTCCAGCCACTCTGTCTCCAGCCTGTAGCGCTGCAGGAGGTTGTTGTGGCCAAAGTGCAGGACCCGGCACTTGGCCTTGTTGAACCTCATCTCGTTGGAATCAGACCATCTCTCCAGTCTGTCCAGGTCCCTCTGCAGAGCCCTCCTGCCTTCCAACTGATCGACACTCCCCCCCAACTTAGTGTCATCTGCAAATTTGCTAATGGTACACTCAATCACCTCATCCAAATCATCAGTAAAGATATTAAACAGGACTGGGCCCAACACTGATCCCTGGGGAACACCATGAGTGACCGGCAGCCAACTGGATGCAGCACTGTTCACCATCACTCTCTGGGCCCGGCCCTCCAGCCAGTTCCTAATTCAGCACAGAGTGCCCCTGTCCAAGCCATGGGCTGCCAGCTTTTCCAGGAAAATGCTATGGGTGTCAAAGGCTTTGTTGAAGTCCAGATAGAACACATCCACAGCCTTCCCCTCATCCACCAGGCGGGTCACCGGATGATAAAACGAGATCAGATTGGTCAGACAGGACCTGCTGGGTCTGATCCCTTGTCCATCCTGTAGGTGCTGTGTGAATGCACTTAGGATGATCTGCTCCATAACCTTGCCAGGCACTGAGATCAGGCTGAGAGGCCTGTAGTTTTCCGAGTCCTCCTTGCAGCCGTTTTTGTGGATCGGAGTGACATTCACCAAATTCCAATCTAGGACCTCCCCTGTGAGCCAGGACTGTTGGTAAATGATAGAGCTTGGTGGCTTGGTGAGCTCTTCCGCCAGCTCCATCATCACCCCAGCATGGATCCCGTCTGATCCCATAGACTTGTGAGGATCCAAGTGTCTCAGCAGGCCACTAACTGTTTCCTCCTGGATTACAGGGGGGATATTCGTCTTCCTGTATCTACCAGTTCCTGAGCGCAACCCGTCTTACTGCCGAAAACTGAGGCAAAGAAGGTGTTAAGTACCTCAGCCTTTTCCTCATCTTTGTTCCCCCCCATATCCAACAAAGAATGGAGGTTTTCCTTGCCCCTCCTTTTGCTATTGATATGTTTGTAGAAGCACTTCTTGTTCTCCCTAACAGAAGTGGCTAGATTGAGTTCAAAGTGTGCCTTTGTCTCTTTGATTTTCTTCCTACATGACCTAACTATACTCCTAAACTCTTCATGAGTAGCCAGCCCTTTTTTCCATGGTTGGTAAGCTCTCTTTTTTCCTCTAATTTCCTTTAAAATCTCCCTGTTCTGGCTGGCCATCTTTCCTGCCAACTTGCCTTTTGGCAGACTGGGACAGCCTGCTTCTGTGCGTTCAAGATTTGCTTCTTGAAGCATGTCCATCCCTCCTGGACCCCTTTGTTTTCAAGGGCTGTTTCCCTGGCTGAACCAGTCTTCTGAGTAGGCCAAAATCTGCCATCCGGAGGTCCAGGGTAGAGTTTTATTGATGACCCTCTTTGCATCCCTGAGTATTGAAAACTCTATTATTTCATGGTCACTGTGCCCCAGACGGCCTCCGACCACCACATCTCCCACCAGCCCCTCTGTTTGTGAACAGCAGGTCTAGCAGGGCCCCACCCCATTTACCAGCTGGAGCAGGAAATTATTCTCTCTACACTCTAGGAATCTCCTAGACTACCTCTTCTCTGCTGTGTTGGGTTTCCAACAGACATCTGGCAGGTTAAAGTCGCACATAGGAACCACGGCTGGCGATTTTGAGACATCCACCAGCTGCTTGTAGAATAATTCATCACCCTCATCATCCTGGTTGGGTGGTCTGTAATAGACTCCCACCAGGCATAGTGAAACAATGTTTATATAGTTATAATAATGTACTATAACCTATTCAATTAAGTAAATGTTTTCTTAACTGATGTAAACTGTATCCTCTCAATGCTAGTGGATTTTATTTGTTCTCTAGTATCCCTTTGGCATATTGATTCAATGAATATTATCTACTTTAGCAGCAAAACTGATATGTGTAAGAAGGTCTTGTTTTATGTCATTCGCAATCTGTCACTAGTCAGTGCCATCTCCAGTAAATTTATTCTTCCATCATATATGCACCCTAGGCACCGACTGTGGGTTTCCTTTTTTCACCAGTGCCATACTGCTTCCTGTCTTAAATTGACTTCTGTCTTTTTCCACTAGCTTTGTTCTCTCTGCTTCTCTCTCTAATATAATATATAATCTGAGAACTTTGTATTTTAATTGCTCCATATGTCTCTCCCTGTATTTATTCCCTTTCAGTGCTTCCTGCTTTGCTTCTGTGAATTTCATTATTTGCCTTTCAGTCTGGCTTTAGACTTAATTCTACCAAGAGCATAGTAGTAAATGCTCACTAGAAATACTGCTGAATAAACAACCCAATTTACTGTCAACACTTCTTATCTGGTGGTTCTGGTTCTGATAATAATTAAGCAATTACTTCTGAGCAACCAGTTCACTTCTCCTGTGCTTCTCTTCTCATTTCTCCAATTATTTTGTCTATCTTCTCTTAATAGAGTGATTTGGAGAAAATTACTTGCACAGAGTTAGTGAAATAGAATCATACAAGTGCAGAATGTTTTAGGTTGCAAGGGACCTCTGAAGCTCTCTTATTCCCACACCCTGCTCAAAGCAGATCCAGTCATCTCATTTTGTTTAGCTGAGTTTTGAATATATCCAAGGACACTAATTGTATATCTGCTCTGGGCACCCAGTCTAAGTGTTTGATTGTTCCGCTAAGTGTTTTTATCTCTAAGGATTTTGTATTGTTGCTGAGCGTTTGTACTGTTCTGTTGTCCAGGGGTCTCTACTTGGAATCTAATATACTTCATTGCTAGAAAGAAGCTTTATACTTGAACTGAAATTTACCACTCAAAAAAATTCTTAGCACTACATTTCTGAGAAATTAAGTAAAAATTATGCAAGATTTTTTCTAAACTTAAGAATACGAAAAATTTAAACTAAGCCCATCATTACAAAATTAAAGGAAAAATAATACTAAAACTGTTCTGATTGTTTTGTCCAATGGATAGCAAGTCAATGTATTTTTTCACAAACACACTGCAAAGCTGAATCACATTACTGTTATTGTGTCATGTATGTGTGTTGTTTTGGGCATTTAGTAGTTGTTTTCATTGACACCAAAGTGAGTAATAGGACAGCTGCATTTTCAGATGTTGAATCATGAATTCACTGTTTTCTAGATGCATATTACAGGCAGCTCTTGAAATTGATACTGATTTAGGTGCCAAAGTACCTCTCAGAGTAAGAATAAAATCAAGACCCCAGAGGAATACAGGAGAATACTGTATGCTTGACTATGACAGTGTTTTATCATAGCTGATAAAATTGTCTGCAAATTAATCAGTCATAACTAAAATAACATACAGTCTATAACTGCAGCCATTCACCATGGTATATGCTCAATCCAAGTGCTGTTGTAGCTACTACTATGCAGCTCCCAGTTCTGTAACCCTGGATGAGTTGATGAGTACTGCCTTTGCATTATTATTGTTGTATGACTAAGATGCTTTTTCCTACATATACTTGTTTAAATATAGCCTTCAGAACTGAAAACTAAGTTCTAATCAAAGGTTTCTTGGGGCAGATCTGTATACATATGCAGTTTAGAAGTATTAAGGGACAAAGATAACCTGCTTAAATATTCAAATTATATGGGCCAGATATCCCCATATCTCCCCCCTTCAGTCTGAAATGGTGTTACTTTGACTTGCTTTTAACTCCAAAGAAAGTAAAGCTATAAGTTTCCTTTGGATTGTTTTTTTTCCAGTATCTCTTAACCCTACTTAGTCTCTCTCTCAGATCAGTTTTTGAAGACTGAATGATTAATCCTACCTGTCCCAAGAAAAAAACCTAAGAATCAAGTTCTTATTTTTGACAGTTGCCAAGCACTTCCTAGAGTAGGCAAACCTGTGACAGAAGCAAGACAATTTTGGAAGCAATTTGTGAACTGGTAATGGTTTTTTTCACTTCAGTTTTGTTTGATTTATGTCTTGAGGTGAATCTCAGCGTTAATAGAGTCACTTCCATACCTTCATTTGTCTATTTTGTGCTCCGTTTTTGATTCGAGTGATGATCTTGGTAAATATTCAGCTGTATTTCTGCTGTCCGTTTCTTGACAGAGAGTTGCTTGTCTGTGCCTGCTGGGTAGGGAAGGGCTTTTCCTCAAAATCTGTCACAATGTTGACATTTGAAGTTCAAAAGAGGCTTACCCCAATACCTTGGTCTTTCAAATTTGTCTCAGGTTGGTGTACACATAGTTTCATGGAATTGAAAACGTTATGAAAGAAAAATCCTCTGTTATTAGTTAGCTTCATCTGGAATCGCTTTTAAAACTAGGCAACATTAATGTTACAACACAACAAGTTTCTAAGAAAGTAAAAGAAATCTTTGATTACAGACGTGAATGGTGGAAAACATGGTCAACAAAAAGGATCATGAAGTGTAACAATTCCAAATGATATTTAATAACAACTCATTTTCATCTTAGCACTTCATAGTACTTCTCTTCCAAGAATCTCAAGGAAAATTTTGGCCCTGAAACCTAAGGAAAATGACATACCCAATGCTCTTAGACTGTGTGACACTGTTATGTCAAAGTAGCCTGAATGTCTAGTATGTTACCCCTGTTTCTCAGTTTTGAGTATCTTTTATCCCTTTTTGCTCCAGATAAAACGTACTCTGTGTTTTCTTCTGAAGTTTAAGAAATGTAATTGAATTTTTCTTATGAATGCCCTTGATTTATATATCTTTATTAAAGCTAATATGGCTACTCTCTTTTCACCAGTTTTCTTCTGTGTTGCTTCTGTTGCCTTTAAGTGCTCCTTGCCTTTAGGAAGTAGAGATGGAATAACTGAAGACCACTGAGGTCTTTATAAAGAATAAGTTTAAAGACAGCATCTCAGTCAGTACTTATATTTGGGTTTGTGTTACCCCAGAGGAAACAATAAATTTTAATAAATCCCCTTCAGGACAAACAAATATGTTTAATAAATCACTGCCAGGCCATACCCTGGGCTTTGGAGATCTTCCAGTTTCCTTTAACTCTGCCCATTTGATGTGCCAGAACTGTTGAGTACCATGTTACCATGGCTGCAGGCACTTAGGCAGCAGCTGGGTAAAACTTGTCAGTAGATTTTATGCTTTGGATGTGCTTATAGTAGTGTTCATACCAATAAATAAATGGCAATATATTATGCCATGGCTTGAGCTTTAATTTATGTTTCCTGCTGTGCAGTTCTGTATTCTTACTCCTTTGTAAAACAAGGTAGCCCATGTTTCTGAACAAATGAGTAGCAAAGCTGAAAAATCTTGAACTGTCAGTAGAGCTTTTTGGTTTTAGTAGCCCATTGTCTCTTTTTCTGTCTACAATATATAGGCATAAATATTCAGAATTTCTAGCCTGATTGTATTAAAGTTACTTTAGCTAATATGTAAACAGGAAGAAGATGAGATGCAATTGAGTCAAGAGAACTTAACCCATAAAAAACTCATCCGGGTTTTAAAATGACACCTGCCTTCTGAAAAAGTCTTTTAAAATATTAACAAAAACCTTTCTACATTTACTTCCACAGCAGGTGTAATGGAAGGAGAGACATCTTTAGCAGGGATAAGACCCAAAATCTTGCATATTCCACATTCTGAACAAGTGGTGGAATAAGCAGTTGACAGTCTGGTTTATCACTGCAGAACAAAGAAGCAAAAAATAATTAATTGTTCTTATGCTCATTGTTGTCGAAGAACTGGAAAAAAAGAATCCCAAAAGAACGTATTCCTATAGATGTGAGCTCTGTCTATCATAAATTTGAAGTAGCATTTGTATGTCTTAATTACTTACTTGAGTTATGCTTCTGTAACTTTAGAACTGCTATTTAACTCTTTCTAGTTTAATTGCTGAGACTAGCATTTACATCTCACTCACTTCAGTGCCAGCATTCATCACAGTCAATTTATATAGAATTATTATCTGTGAAAGACCAAGATTTTCTTTTTTTCTTTTTTCTTTTTTTTTCCTCCTCATAGAGTTCCTTTAGGAACCTTGGATAGCAATGATCTGGAGTTTCTTGGCAAACTGTTAATATCTCAGTTTTGTTAATCTATTAACTAAATTTTAATATCTTAATTTTAATGTAAAAAGATTTAAAACCTAAGAAGATTTAGAAATGGTTAATTATTTCTTTGTCTCTAAAGAACTGGAAGGTATCAGTTCTATTGTACCTGTATGGGACCATGAGGAGCAATAATGAGAGAGCCACTACTATAAACCTAAAAGTTTAGCCTTTACTTTGGTGTGCCTCTTGGCTCTTGAATGTGTAACCATATAACCTTTAAGTTATACTTAAGTACTTCTCAGTGGATCTGCAAAGTGGAGTTGTTTGTTTGAAATGTATGGGAGAAAGGTGAGAAAAGAGTGAATGTATACATGTAAGTGTATAAATGTATGTATAAAAAGTACAAAGTAACTGAGCAGCAGTAAAACACCCTCTTTTGGAGGTCTGAGTGATAGGTTTTATCACTGAAATTTAGAGAAAAATATGGGGTCTGTACTCTGGTAAGATCTCATCAAACATTCTTTTCATCTTTCCTCAGCAGTCTGTAGTGGGAGAATGGGCTGAGTGATGCTTAGCTGCATCAAATATTTTTTTTCCCTTTGACCTCATTTTACTTGGTTCTCAAAAACTTTGCTGAAGTTGCCCAAATGTTAAACTAAGACATGGATTTTTTTTTAATCCTCTGTAAAATATGTAAATAAATATGCTAGCCTTTAAAAAATGTGCAAATAAAACATGTTCACAATTTTCCTTGAAATTAAATTTCCTTGACATTTCTTTTGAAATTTTCCTTAGCAGAATTATTAGCCGAAAATTATATTTATGCAACATATAATGGAAGGGCCTCATCTGCTTTGTAAGTGTTGCAATTTGACAGAAACATCTATTCCAATCTTCTGGCTTCCTGGGAATCAATATTGCAGTGTAGTGCATGATTTGTTTAATTATACAGGCATAAAAAAGTAGGAGAAAGGCTACTTCTGTTGGACAAAGTATTATTTTCATATTTTCTTCTTGAAAACACAATGCAACACAGGTATGTAATGACTGCATGTCTTAAGATATGATGGACAGATCATAAAAATATATATGTCCGTTTATACACTTCTGCAGATGTGTTGATTTTCAAGAGAAAAATATATGTTTAGTAAGCCAGCTACAGCATCAGTCTTATTTCAGTCTTGTTAGGCTTAGAATCCAAACCTCCTGAACAATCAGTACTGTTATTTGGAATATAAAATGCAAAGCCTTACAGCTATTTGGGCATATCAAACTTCGAATTATGCACATACCATATGATATATGAAAATTCTAAGTCAGACTTTCTAAAAACTTTACATGTGAACCTCCCCCATGATGTAGGGAGGTAGGGATGTGAGATTTGTGCTTTCTTTATTATAAATTTTCTGAAACGTAACGGTCAGAGATAAATAGTAACCTTGTTAATCTGTAATATACCTATTTTTCTTCATAGTCTTTTGTTGGGGAACTTGCATAGAAAATGAAAGAACAGTGTTGCTGTGGAGATATGAAGGCTACTAGAGAGTAAACAAGGAGATTGAAGTAGACAGTGAGGAAAAATGATTAAACTCAAGAATGGAAAAAGAGATGGGTTTTGGTTTTTGTTTTCCTTTTTTTTTTCCTTTCCTGAAAAGCTGGAATGGGAAAGATGTGACAGGGACACAAAAGGAGATGCATTGCCAATGGCAGACATATTTAAGAATGAAGTTGAGTTGGAATCATAAGCTAATACTGACCTATTTTTCATGTGTGTAAATATTCTATGAGAAAATACAATGACATTTTCTCTGTATGACACTTCTAAAAAAAATTACTCTTTTTTATTTAAATTTTTTGTCTCCTAAGGCCTCTTTCCCACATAAAACCCTCCCATAAAATAAAGTTAAAACTGGTGTTTTTCTGAGGAAGTTCTCAACTTTGTGAGTAGCAAGCGTCTTACTGTGCTTTTAATAAATCAAAAAAACTATAGAACAAATAGTAAAATGTATTTTCAAAAAGGATGCAAAGGGACATAATTTCAGCATGGTGGTGTGCTAGTGGTGTGATTTCTAGTCAAAAGCACATCATGGTAAATGACTGCTTTACATTATAGAAAACCCAAGTGAAGTGAAAATTACAGATTTCACATCAGGAGGTGCATGATTTCATTTGGAATCACATACTTTCTTCAGCTGTGAAACTAGATATGAAATGTGCATAACATGCACTTTCAGGTCTGATTCACCCTATGGATCTTCTATTTTCTCATGTAGACACAGCCTTGGGGAGTTGAGGGAAGCAAGGGGAAAGAAAAGTCTTGTGAGACAAATTTGGATGATGGCAAGAAGAAAGAATATGACAGAACTGGAGAGAGAGATGCAGTGAGATAGAGAGATGGTGGCAGTCTTACTAAAGAAGGCTGGAGTACATTGAGAGAGCTGTGGGGAGATCTTGAGAACATTGAGAGAGCTGTGAGGTCTTGAGCACAGCCTAGGAAAAAATGGGAATGAAACAGGGAGTCTGATTCTAACTGCTCTGGATAGCACCACCAGTATATAGTTTGAAAGTAATACTTGTTTGTTCTTTGGTGGCTATCTTTGAAGTCTGTGAATGAATGTTGATTGTGCCACCTCCTGTGCTAGCCTGTGGTGCTACCTTGGCTTTTCTGGAGAATCCTCTTTACACTCATGCAACAACTTTGAAATAGATTTTAATGCTTCAATTCTGGTGCCAAGCTCTGCAGGCATGTAAAAAAATTCTATAGATGGAATATACTTTAAATTTCTAAATAGCAAACAGGGCAAACTTTGCTCTGATGATTTTGATTTACAGCATTTTTCACATCTTAAGCAGCTTACTTTGCAGGCTTACCCTTTGTCAAAGGGTTTGTGTGTTAGCCCGTGTCAGTATGCGTGGCACATGTGACACCATTGTTGGAAAAAGGATCTTCACACTGCACCATTTGCAGCAAGTGAATTCAAGCAGACAGACTTTTGTCCAGGCAGAACTCTCTTGTAACTTTATTACTCCATAACTCTATACAGACTCTACAGCTTCTGTACAGACTCTGGGTCCAAGCTCTCCAGTCAGGCAGATGTTTTCTCCTCTCTCACATACCACACACATCCATGTGACTGAACAACCGTGCTTCAAGCGGCTTTCCAGCTTGACCTTGTGATTGCTTTCACACACACACTGCTCTTAACTCTGGCTAGCTCAGGACCACAATATTATTGCTTTAATATTTTCTTCTTCTTCCTTAGCTGCTTCTACAAGTATGAGCACATGAAACTGTCTTACTTGGTTGAGGTGTTTGAATACGTCCAGATTCCTCTGTTTAATGGAAGTTTACTGGAATTTCATTTGTGTTCTGATGCTGCTCCAAATGTTTGGTAGCTTTTAAATATAAATAAATTAAAAAAAAAAAAAAAAAACAAACACAAAAAACAAGGTTTCATATCCATCCAGTAAGTAACTTCATCGTTTGTATTTGTTCATTGCCAGAGGCTCTCACCAAAATGACAAGACATATCAAGATTTTAATTTAGAAGCTCAGAAACGAACACTGTCATGGCATTAGAATAAGTTAGTAATTAGGGATGCAAATATGTTACTCAATGGTTGAGACACTGCTTCAGCCCCTAAAGGGTAACAGCAGCTGCCAAGTGCTAAGGCAGCTGGTTATTGATGGTAAAGGCTGAGTGCCCACTGGCGAAACAACACTTCAGGCACTGGCTGGGGAGTGCTACCGATGGAGGAGGAGGAGGTGGGAAAATCAGACATAAATTGTATTTGGCTTGGGCTATAATGCCAGAGAGAAGAGGGTTTTGCTGCTGAAGTCAACAGGGCTTTGTCACTGTCTTCCACATGAGGTCTCTGGCACTGTAAGAGCACATCTATGCCTGGATCTGGCCAGCATATCTCCAACTTAGACATTAAAATCTCTATTTAGAAGAGAAACAGAGCCACTTAATAGGGTTTTAGATAATCCCCACTTGTTACAGTGCAATCATTTTGCAACCATTGAAACTTTAGCCATCAAAAGGGGAAAATATGGAATTTTCTGCTCCCTGGGGACCTCTCTGTGACAGCAATTAAAGACTTTCTATTAACATGTTAAGTGTATCTGCTTTTCTATCTATCTGATATTAGTGATGAATATGAGCCAGAATGTTACACTAATAGCTCTGCAAAAATATTCAGCTTCAGATCTTGAGTTTTCAGGTTAAACTTTCTGCAGTTGTACTTTTTAACTACCCGTGTCTTGCTTTTTGATACAAAATTAATCACAATTTTCCAACTTTATTTAGCTCTGGAATCCAAACAAGCAAACCTTGTTTCTCATCCCCAGATGGCAAATCTAACCTTAGATTAAGATGTTTAAAGAAAATCCAGAATAACAAAAACTTATTTTGCATAATATTTCTTTCAGCAGTTTAGCATGGCTTTCGCATGGCTTTAATTGCAGAAAAAAATGCATCTCTATACTGTATTTTCCATCTTAAATGTCAACTTTTAAGTTTACATTCAAATATATTCTCTCTGTATATATATATGTATAAATGAATTTACAGATTCCATTGTTACAGCATCTTTATATTAAATTGTAAGTAAGAGATTTTTCTTTAGCTTTTAGTTTCATAAAAGCTAGTTTTTGAGATCAATTAGGAGAGATTCACCTGGCAGCAGAATAAATCATGTTCTTGAGTTCCTCCTGGGACATTATGAGACTGTTCATTCCTATTTTCAGGTCCAAGTTTTCAATCCCAGAGACTGGAAGTTCATTTTGCTCTGTGGCTGGAAAGAAGTCCTACTCTGTCCTGTGAGTAGTCAAGTGGTTCATCTTTCTGTGGGACACTTTCATTATAAGAGAGAGGTTCTATCTTTTTAGCAGTTATGAGATCACTTGATTTGTGAAGGTCATGCTGTCTTCTTTGTGTTGCAGCTGATAGAAGTGGAAAAGGAAAAAAAAAAAAAGGCAATTTTGCAGAGACTTAAGTTCTTATCAACTTCAGTAGCTTTTTATGTGGGTCATTCCCTGCTTCCTTTTTAGTCCTCTCAGTGTATGTGTTAGCATCATTTTTGTTGAGGGAAGAGAGGTGAGACCATAAAGATAACACTTAAAGATAACATCAATCAGGTAAAGAGGAAAACTTAATTACAGTCCTTTTTAGAAGAGAAGTTAATATATTCTGTTTGAATACATTATTTTTTTAATGCTTTCTAAGCTGTATTGGTGATATAGGCGTAATATGGACACACTAAAAACCTGAAAATACTGCTGCCAATGCCTGTCCATAATATCTTCACATTTTCACAAAACTGTGTGCAGGCTTCTACATGCAGTGTGAATAAATGTGACAGTTTCTGCTTCTTGAAAGAAATAATCTATCAGCTTTGTATAATTGCATTTTTCACGGTTCTGTCAGTTGGGAAGAGTCTTTGACAAATAAGTACTGCTCAGATTAAACTCAAGATGCAGTAGACCACCGAAACTGACAACTCTTATCTGAATAAGGAAAATAAACAGATTAAGTAAGAAGATACTGTGGTGCTTTAATTCATTAATTACTTATAAGTAAGCCATCCTACTTTTGTCTGGGATAGAGTTAATTTCTTCACAGTAGCTGGTACAGTGCAGTGTTTTGGATTCATTATGAGAATAATGTTAACAACACACTGATATTTTTTTTTTTGCTTGTTGATAAGTAGTGTTTACCCTAAGTCAAGGACTTTTTTTTTCAGTGTTTCATGCGCTGCCAGTGAGGAGGTGCACAGAAAAAGCTGAGGGGGAGCACAGGCAGGATAGATGACCTGAACTGGCCAAAGGGATATTCCATACCATAGAATGTCACGCTCAGTATATAAACTGGGGACTTACCTGGAAGGGGGTCCAATTGCAGTTCAGGGACAGGGTCTGGCATCCATCAGTGGGTGATGAGCAGTTGTACTGTGCATCACTTGCTTTTCCTTGGATTTTACTTTTTAATTATTATTATTAATACTATTATTATTTATTATTATTATTTACTTTGTTTCCAATTATTAAACTATTCTTATCTCAACCTACAAGTTTAACTTTTAATTCTTCTCCCCGTTCCACTGGGTGGAGGGGCAGGTGAGTGAGCAGCTATTTGGTGCTTAGTTGCCAGCTGGACTTAAACAATGACATAAGCAAAGAAACACAGTCTTTGCTTTTCCAGCGACCAGTCTGACAGCATTGCAACAACTTTAGATTTTCAGTTTCTGCTTATTCCATTGTTATTGCTAAAAGAAAGATACACAGCTTATATTTTGTTGGAGTAATATTTCTTTCTTTGCAGAAGAGAATAATGAAAATACAATTTCCATCTATAAGTAGACTGTGAGAACTGAAAAATCTTCCCTCCAATGTGTGCCTGTGGGAGAGTGAAAAATTGTTCTTTTGAGAAGCCAACATTGCATATGCCAAAAGAGTAAATGTTTGATTAACGTTTCTGTATGGCTGCAACAACATATCGAGGTGTTTTTCTTTAATTAAACTTGCATAATAGATGCTTCCTGGAGGTTAAAGATAAAAATTTGTTTTTATGCAACAAATACTGATACTTGCCCCTAACTGAAGTCTTAGGCAAGTGCCCAGTAGTGTAAGGTTTGAATTTTGCGTTCTTGTTTTATTGTTTTATTTTTTATCCTTAGAGTCATAATCCTAACTTAAGGAGAAATGCCCTATACAGTTTCAGCTCACATACCAGTCTGCTTGATATTCTCTGAGTGAATGTTGCTATGACTTCAGATCAAAGAGAGGCAAAATAATTGTTAGTGATATAGTTATAGCCTACCTGCAGGGAGGTCTGAGGAAGGGCACCCCTGCAATACCCAGATCAAGTAGAGATAGTAGAACGAAAGAATGCCATGATTAGCTAAGGAAAGGTTGGTAAAGTAGACAACTGTCTACTGCAGAGAATGCAACAGCATTCTCTATAATTGTTTTATTGAAGCTGATCAGCCTCACATGTTGGGGAAACATGCATGTGAAATCACATCTGCATAGTCCTTTGATGTTTGAAGAAATGGTAGTGCTACCATGGTTATCCTTGTCAGAGGCCCACTTATTAAAGAGGAAAGGAGATGTGGAAGTGTGTGCTAACTGCCTCCTGAGTTAGGGACTAGCTTTAGCATGACCGAGATCATTTGCTAGACAAAGACTTGTGCTCTCCTACAGCTGTTCTGTCCTGACTGCAACTGCATCTCAGTCATGGCAAAACCAATACTGAACATAAATGGCTAAGGTCACTCTTCTGCAATTGGGAGTACTCAAGATGATTCCTGTGATACTTCCAGAATTAGCTACATGAAAAATAAACTTGGGTCTGAGCTAGACTTTACTCAGAGGAAAGTACAGCTGGAAAGCTTTTTCTTGTGAGAAAAAAGTACAATAGGAACTTCAAGTACTTGTAAACTATGTTGAGAGGAAGGACAGTTATTTATGTAATGTGCAAATAGTTTTTTTTACTTTAGGAAAATGCTCTGAACTTCTTGTTGAACATGTGCTCATATGAGCTGATTTTAGAACTCAGAAGTTCTTTTATGAAATCAGATCTCATGAGGTTAGGATATTATGTTCTGTAATTGACTAGTCCACAGATCACAAAAGCAGAAAATATCTGAAGACTATCTTGTGTGCTAAGATTTTAAGCAGATGTATTATTTGCATCATATAGGATAATAGAAATATATTTTTTCTGGAGTTTTGACAACTTATTTTCAATATCTTGAATATGTTGGGATTCAGGGGTCTCATTTAACTGAATCTGTTTGTGTGTGTCTTCATCCTCAAGTAGTGAAGTCAGCTAGCAAGGGGAAGAGAGATGCTTGGACTTGTTGAGAAAAGTAGAACATATGTGTCTATATACACCAAAGATCTATATTTGTCATATATGACACCTAGCAATTGACAAGCCATTTCACCAAGACATTTTACATGCTAACACTTTATTATGTCATTTCATTTTACTTTTATAGCAGGTACTATAACAAAAAAAGCACCAAACAAGTAAATTTGAAGTATTTTAGTTATCTTGGTCTTTTGTGCTATTCATTTAGACATATGCAATTATGAACAATTTTCTATTTAATTTCATTTAGGAAATCTGTTGGAGTTGCTTTATTAAAATCAGAATAGTTTGAGTTGGAAGGGACCTTTAAAGGTCATGTAGTCCAATCCCCCTGCAATGAACAGGGGACATCTTCCACCTAGATCAGGTTGCTCAGAACCCTGTCCAACCTGATCTTAAATGTTTCCACGGATGGGGCATCTACCATCTCTCTGGGCAACCTGCTCTGTGTCTCGCCATCCTCACCGTAAAGAATTTCTTCCTTACATATGGTTTGATTCTGCCTTCTCTTAGTTTAAAACCATTACCCCTTGTTCTGTCATAACAGGCCCTACTAAAAGTCTGTCCCCATCTTTTGATCCCTATCTTTAAGTAGCGAAAGGCTGCGGTAAGGTCTGCCTGGAGCCTTCTATTTTTCAGGCTGAACAACCCCAAATCTCTCAGGCATTCCTCATGGGAGAGGTGTTCCACCCCTCTGATCATCTTTGTGTCCCTCTTCTGGACTCGATTCAACAGGCCAGTGTCCTTCCTTGTGTTGGCAGCCTCAGCGCCTGATGCAGCACTCCAGGTGGGGTCTCATGAGAGCAGGGGGCAGTATTGCTTCTCTTGATGCAGCCCAGAATGTGATTGGCCTTCTAGGCTGCCAGTGCACATTGATGGCTCATGTCCAATCTCTCATTCACCAGCACCTCCCAAGTCCTTCTCAGTAGGGCTGCTCTCTCTTTGTTCATCCCTCAGCCTGTACTGATACCAAGGGTTGCCCCAACCTAGATGCAGCATCTTGCACTTGGTCTTGTTAAACCTCATGAGATTCCCGTGGGCCCACTTCTTGAGCTTGTTCACATCCCTCCAGATGGCATCCTGTCCTTCAGGAGTGTCAGCCACATCACTCAGCTCTGAAACATGCATAGACAAAAATGCCTTCTTCTGTGAAATAGAACAGAAAACATTTCCTGCATTCATTTTCTTTGAAATGATGTTTCATTATTCCTTAATTTCACAGGAAAATTTTGTATGTAAAATGGCTACTCCATAGCTCCCATACACCTTATTGTAAATATTGAAATACCAGCACAAAGAACTCTTTAAAATGACAATTATCTTGCTGTGTCAAAGTGCATGAAATTCATATCCTTTTTGTAAATGTGCTTTTCTCCAGTCTTTCCAGGGTACAGAAAAATAATCCTGCGTAAAGTTGTACATGATTTTACATTTCTCCACGTATGTGCTTATACTGAATTGTATACGGGCTTGGAAGCTTAAATGTCATTATTGCTTGAAGATGGCTACAAGTTGCTAAATTAGGATACACTGAATATACTGTACTTCACCTGACTTTATTTCCTGTCCAGGGACGTTTTCATCTATGTGCTCTATCCTCTACTGAGGGCAGAAACTGTTTTCTGTCTGATAATACAGTACATATAGGGATTCCAACATTTTTCCAAACTGCTGCGTATTAAGACCAATACAATTATTAAAAATAAGCTTTTGAAAATAATTGCTGCTAGGTTTTTTGGAATTACTTGTGAAACTGAAAGATTCTGTTCAAAGCACAGTTTTGGGGTAGATAAAGGGGATGTTATTTTTTTTTTTAAATAGTATCCGAAGTGGAATAACATACTTCTGCACTTGAAACATTCTGAACCTATCCTTTGAGGCAAAGTTCATCTAAGAAAACTTCTGTAACAAAATATTTCCATTTTAAACTGTATAGACATATAATAAATTAATTATAACATACAATGTCTCTTGAAACTTTGTCCTACTTTTTTATAGCTAGTATTCCTACAACAATGTTTTGTCACTGGTTTAGTTCAACATGTAACTAATACATGTAAGTGATGACCAAGAAGAATTTACTAACTTTTTGCATTCATGTTTATGTCCTTTGGAATTTGCACCTATGAGAAGCAGTAAGAATATGCACCCAAGAAAGAATAAAACCAATCTTTAGTAAGCCAGAGATAGTCTCTATCTCTGCAATTTCAATACCGCATTCACCAGTGTGGCTACCCTAATTGGACTGCCTAACTGAATTATTTCTAAAGCACATTTCTACTGAAATAGCAGATAAATGCAAGTTTTCCCTGTTAAACTAGTAAATTTCAGCAAATAATTCCTTGAAGTATTTTCACTTGAAAAAGCCTCAGATTCATTAGGGAAGACTGAGAAAAAATGTTATTTTTTTTTTGTGCAGCTCTTTCCCTGTGTGAGATGGTTTTGCACTTTTGCTGAGCCCAGATGATGGTTGAAAATGGCACAGGAGCAGAGTAATTAAAAATAGTAGGGAAGAATAGGTGCAGCGAGAAATAAGAGAAAAGACTGAGGAAGGAAAGAGAATTGAAGACAGACAAAAGATAGAGTGACTATACTGAAAACATAAATATCAAGAGCAAAGGAGAAAAACAACTAATACAGAAAGGAGTAAAGTCAAAATGATACTTCATTAGATCTTATTCACTGATGTTCCATCTTGTTTGAAATATTTTTTCATAACATTAATTCTCTTATAGCTCATAATTTTGTGTAATACACAGTACAAAGAAATGTAAAACATTACACAATTATAAAAATATTAAATACTCATATAGCATTTATGAAAAATATTGCACTTTTCAGGTGAAGTAATTTATTTAAACTTGATGTCGTTGAATTTCAGGAATTATTTAAATATGTACAGTGGTTAAGTATCCATGGCAAACCAAAGATTAAAATAATCTTGTTTTATCAACTAAATTATATGTCAAGTTAAATGAAAAAAATCACCTTTTAAAAGCAAGAGGATATGTCTAATCTGGATACATGTGAGGAAAAATATGTATTTGCATTATGCATCAGGTGACTGGGACTGTCTTGTTTCCCAGACCCTGTTAAATTTAAGTCTGCAAAATTATACGGATGAGCTACTCTGTTTATTGTATGGGCTCAGGACCATGTTCTTTTTCTTGGACAGAAAGTCATTTTCTGATTTCTATTTCTTCTCTGTTTATCTTGTATGTGTGCTGTGAAATACTCATTCTGAAAATATTTACTCTGCAAATCTTATCCTTCATCATGAATTTTGTTGTGATGTCATGGTTTAACCCCAGCTGACAACTCAGCCCTGCACAGCCACTTCCTCACTCCCCCAATAGGATCAGGGAGAGAATTAGAAGGGTAAGAATGATGAAACTCATAGGTTGAGATAAAGAGAGTTTAAGAAAGAAAGCAAAAGCTGTGTGCACGAGCAAAGCAGAACAAGTAATTCTATCACCACTTCCTTTGGGTAGGCAGGCAGGTATTCACTCATCCCCAGGAAAGCAGGGCTCCATCATACATAACTGTGACTTGGGAAAACAAATGACACGGTTCCGAATGCCCTTCCCTACTTTCTTCCTCTTTCCCCCCCCACTTTATATACTCAGCATGATGCCATATGGCACGGGATATCCCTTTGGTTGTTTGGGGTCAGCTGTCATGGCTGTGTCCCCTCCCAACTCCTCAGGCATCCCCAACCTCTTCACTGATGGGGTGGGAGAGAAGCAGAAGAGGCCTTGACTCTGTGTAAGGCCCTGCTCAGCAGTAACAGGAACGTCCCAATGTTATCAACACTATTCTCAGCACAAAACCAAAACGTCTCTGCATACCAGCTACTGTGAAAAAAAGTAACTCTACCCCAGTCAGAACAAGCACAGATATAGAACTTATAATCAAGCTTTTCCTGATTGTACTCCCTGCAATGGACTGACTGTATACTGAGGAGAGACAACATGGAAGGTCATCAGCTGATATGAAAATATACAAATGTATTTTTGAATTCTTAATTTACAAAGACAAAATCTATGCTATAAATTCTGAAATGTCTAGTAAAAGAGACAAGCTTATCGGTTAGCAAGGAAATCAATCTGATTGTCACTGACTTCAGCATACTTGTGAGCTGAAAGAGTGATGAGCATTTTTCCAAGGACATGGAAGACAAGTTAACAAGTGGAAAAGTAGAGTGCTATAGTAAAAATATGTAAGTTATAGATAAGTATTTAGAGGGTGAAAGACACAAGTATCACATATTTCTGCAACTTGAACTATTCATTTTTCTTCTGCAGAAAAGGAAACTTTTAGGTTAAAAGCAATAGTTTCTAAAAAGCTGATAAACACAACTTGCTTAAGGTTGTGTAATCTAACAAGTGTTTTAACTGATTTTCTCACAAAAGTTTCCCATTTGCTAAATAAGTACAGTGGGAGAGGAAGATACTCTACATACTTATGTGTTACATTGATTCTACTTATGTCATATCACGTTTTAACATGCAATCTGACTGTATCTGCCCTTTTGGAGCATGGTGCACCTAGTTATAGGATTCAAATTTACTAGCTGTGCAGTGAAGATACCAGATGTTCCGTCCATTCATGCTGCAACAAATAGGTAAAAGGTAAAATCTTTTTCTGCATGGGAAGTTGCGAGACGGTTCCTGGGGTGCAGCTGAAGTTGCCTCTTTTGTAAGTCGCTTCTGAGAAGCTCCAGCAACTGCCTCTGAAGGACCTGCTTTGGTCACAGCTCAACCTGACCCAGACCCACTTTGCCTCCCTCTTTGATCAAACTGAAGAGGAAATGCAGCCCAGAAGCATTATGCAATTCATCCCACAGGCAATACTGAATTACAAAGTTGTCTTGGTGAGAACAGGAGAAATGGAGGCTACAGAAGGAAGGGGAATTTTCAAAAAGACTAAAAGTCCTTTTACATAGAGGTCCCATCTTTTTTGAGCATTGAGCTCAGGAGAATTGTGGGAAGCTTGCTTGAAGGAAGGAAAAGCAAGGGAGACAAATGTAGCATTTTAGTCCAGCAGCTGTAAGAGCTGTACTGAACACAGCACAGAACTGTGGGCTCTCTATAAATAGCTGTAAGTCTTATTTAAAAACTAAACTGCTTCCCCTTCCTTTTTTTTTCCTCCTCTGTTCTGTACCTAGGTGTTTAAGGGGCTTCTTGCTCCATTTCTAACGTTGTTAAAAGGGTGTGTGTCAAATAAGAAGCTGATGCGGAAGACCTAGCACAAGTGTACAGAGCATTGTGGCCTTTGCATGTATTAGAACTGCTTAATATTTCAATATGTAATTGGAAAATGCTTATACAACCACTTTGGCAGAGATGCTTGAGATGCTTAAGAGAAACAAAGATTCCTAGAACTGCACAATTTGCAGAAAATAACTTTATGCCCTTGTTATTGCCTGGAAACATGGATTTTCAAAGCAAATGCTACTAGGATGAAAGAGAATAGACAATGAAAGGAGCATGCATTCCTCTAGCAAAAAACATCCCCTAAATGTCTGTAGTGATTATTTACAGACTTTGGCATTTGAAAACTTGTATATTTTTTACTCATGTTGTCTGAAAATGGATCTGTGCATTTAAATTAGGTTAGATGGCAATGATAATGTGATAATGATGAAAGCAATAAAACAAAGAAACCCATAAAAGGTTGGCTATGCTTGGCATAAAGTAGTTGTCTCTAGTGGCAAAAGAAATAACATGTACAGCTAGTAGAAACCATAGGGTCTCTAGAGTATTATTGAAAGGACAGGAATTACATAAAAATCAAGCCATACCTTCTAAAAATAAAAAAATTGACCATGCTAGTTCTTAAGCGCTAAGTGGTGCTTATTTAGTGGTAGCTGTACAATTTTATGTAACATACGTAATAAATATGACTTCACGATTCCATATTTTTCAAGAAAAAAGAAGTTGATTCTAAAAAAGCAGAAGAGTCAATTTTAAAAAGAAAGTAATCCGAACTTAAATCTTGCGAACTATGTTTATTACTTTTCAGAAAGAATTAATGTTATGACTGCCTTTCAGAATTTTAAAGTACAATAGCCCTGTCATAGCATACTTTGAAATACTTTGTAGGAAGGAGTCCCTGTTGGTGTATTTGAATATAAAATAAGAATTACGTATGGTTATTTTTTGCTTGATCTCATATTACAGAATGATAAGTAAACTGGTAGGTGGAAAAACTGTATTTTTACAAAAAAGAATTGATGAAGAAAGATTTTAGAAACACCTTTTTTTCCTATCCTCCTTTTATTTCAAGTCTTGAAATAAAGTTTATAAGACAAAAAGAACTAAACCATTATGAGATAAAATAATGAAACTAGAATTTCACCAATTTTATTTTCTTGTATTTGCAAACAAGCTCATGATTTTTTAAGAAGCATTAAGAAAATTTATTATAAAAAGCCATGCAATACAAGATCATATTCTTCCTTAACATCTAATTTTTTCATCAGTCTGATTCTACATGCTTAAATTAATCTGGATTACAAAAGTATAAATTAGACCAAAAGCTGAACCATTTTTACTTGCAGTTGCCTGCAAACATTATGAAAACCATAAATATATGTAGATTTTGGAGCTCACTTTATGTTGCATTATGTTGCAATTAAGAATATGAACATGATGGTTTATCATGTATTCAACTTTCACTTAATGCACATTATGATCACTTCTTTTTAGAATGTGACTTTGTCACATTTAGAATGTGACTTTGTCCTGAGTAAGTTTAGTTATGACCCTCTTTTCAAGACAATTTTTGACCATATTTTCAAGACAATCATAGGAACAGTGTTGGAAGTTTATGAAGGATCAAGTTCATAAGTCTAAACCTTTTTATAAAGAAATTGATTCCATCAAAGCAAAAATAGGGTTTCAAAGTATGGCAGAAAATTCCTAAAAATTACACGTTGAAATTCATTCATTTTGTGCATCGATGCACTCAAAGGATGTTGAGTTATTTCAATTGTAACAGAAAGAGATCTACAATATAGGGAAAGGTTTTGCCAATTTGTAATAAAGTCTTGGAGGTTATGGAGCAAATATGTTCCTCAACCTCAGCGCAGGGCAAGAAAAGAATAACGATATCTCCTATGTTTATATAGGAATTGTTCAGCAAGGGAGATCAGGTTTTGACTCCATTGCTATAGCTCACCTGTCTGCAGTTCTCCCAAAACCTTACATGCCTCTCATGTAAAAGAGTAGGAATTCCTACCTTGGAGGACACTGCAAGCCTCTCTGCCCCTCACCCTGCCTCCTCCTTATTTCCTCCCCCTTTAACAGGAATAAGTGATTGTTAACAGCAAACAACAGGTCTTAGCTACAGCCCATTATTTAGAAGAAAACCTCCAGAAATGTACTCGGTGCTGCAGAAATGTCTAAAGACAACTTCCATATTAACTATTATGTCATACTGATATGTTACAGGAGTTAAGCAAAAAGCAGAAATTATATTAGATACAAAATTTCTTCAAAGATGCCCTGTCTATCTTTTAGGATATTCTATAAAAAGGCAGTGATATTGATATTAGTGTGACTGGTATATCTACTTCTGTTACCAGTATTGTTGCTGTTTTCACAAGAACAACAATACTAACAATATTATGTGACCATATGTCTATCATATCAACTAATTAATTTCTGTGGAGGAATATATAAAGACATTACATATTCTGATGTTATATTAGCACTCCCACCAATTCATGTGGCTTTGGGCAAATAATGTGTAATTTTATTAATAATTTTTGAGCATATAAATTTTATTCTATTTTATTCATTTCAAAGGCTGTCCTCAAAGCAAAGAACTAGGTTGAGAGAAGAATAATGAAATATAGTTTTCAGTAATGATTCAGTTTCTTGCTAATTGTTTTTGCAACACTTCTAAGAGAAAACAGTGGAATAAATGTAACACTATTTTCACTTTGCCAGTTTCTGAAACTGGTCTTTGTGATAATTGTCACTCACAGATAAGAAGTAATCAAAACCAATTCAGAATGAGTTGACAAATTAATAAAGGTGTTAGGTCTACATTCACTTAAATTTTTGGAAGGAGTGCAATACGCTTTTCCTTACTACTTCAAACAAAACTGCAGACACAAATGCCTATGCTCAGTAGAACTAACAAGCAGAACTATATTAGTACAACACTGACTATTTTTTTTGCAAAAGGAATATTTATTAACACAATATATTTAGCAAATTTATGTTTGTTTCAATAAGTTGCTTGGTTTCAAATAGACTTCTCTAGAATTTTGGAAACAAAATATTTTGGCTTTTAGATGTCTTGAAAATTTCTTTTGTTTGGAGTGTCTTCTTTTCATGTGAGGAGTTTTAAGGGGCAAAATGAAACTAAGTATTTCAGCTTTTAAAAATATTTTTGGCCTAACTTAATGAATAATTTTTTTCAAACTTTCAGTTCCAGAAAAACCTGTCCATGCTGTTTGTTCAGAACAAAGCAAACTAAGAATTTCAAATGAGTATGTGTAGTTTCTTTTCACCTGGTGCAGATTGTGATATGCCTTCTAAGAGGACAAAACTCTTAAGTCAGCACTCTGAGAGATGTCACAAGGTAACTGCATATGGTTGAAGCTCTGATTTTGGAGTTGCAGGAGCATGAGCACCCAGTCACAACTGCTTGTGGAGAAGAGGGCTTTGCAGTTGAAATTGGTGATTGGGGCAAAAAAGTTCTGGTGTTTCCATATATACGCTGAAGTCTACATGCAGAAAAGAAATATAAAAGTATGAAAAGCTAACCAAAACCATTGCTGTTATGAGATTATTCTTGCTTGGCAATTGATTTCTCATTATTTATTTTTGGTTTTAAATTGAACCATCATTTCTAAGTAGCATAATAATCTCCACCTCCTTTTCTTACAGCTATTTTCTATGGTTTAAGATTTTTTTTTTTAATGGGAGATGAGTGTTCTTTAATTTCTAATCTGCAGCAATGTCCTTGCATGTACTCAAAGCTCTATTGGCACAATGTTTCCAACCAGCTCCAGTGAGGAAAGAGGGTCTTTAAGAAGTTCTGGTACTTCTCTATAAAAGGTGTGTTGCCACAAGGTTGTGCTTGGTGTAGCAGATAATATTTGCCTTCCTAGTGATAATACAGATAGCAAATACTGCAGATCCAAAGTAACAACTAAATACATGACTGCTGGAAATTCGGGGAAAACTGGATGCATATCCAGGAAATCCTACAGATGGGAGATTTCCAACGACAGTGAAAAAATGCATGTTCCAGTTTTCCAATGTGGTGCTGCTTACTGTTGTTAATTCTTGTCTTTTATCAAGTTAATCAGGCTGCAGATAAATATCTTACAACACAAATGATTATCACTGTCAGTGGCAACAGACATTGATGGAATTTAGTGGTTAGTTCAAAAACCTCTTGGCTGATGTCTCCAAATGTAACTTAGTGATTAATTCTGAGAGAAAGAGAGGATGTGAGACGTGAAGAGGGCTATTGAATGATTAAAAGGGCTGTTAATCTTGGACTGAATATTTTTCGTAATTGAATGCTCTCAGTTGAATAAAGTACATACACATGAGATTTGAATCACTTCATTCCATATGAGCTGCAAAGAAAACAAGATAATTATAACTTTTTTAGGCTAATGGACTCCTATTGAAGAAGGGTCACCTACATTAGGAATAGGTGTGAATAACTTTAATAACTGTTACCTTCTAGCCTGATTTTTCCCCCATTAATCAGTATTTTTCCCATTAATCAGTATTCAGGGATTGTTTTTTTCTTTTAAAAGACACTTTTTTTCAGTTATTTTTCACTTTTTTTTTTAAGTTTCAGATAACAGCTCAATGATAGAATACTTATTTTTCTAGAAAGTTCCAAAATTTGTACTCTATGCATTAAATAAAAAGAATCAGAGAGGAGGAAAAATAATTAAAAACATATGTATAGAAAGTGTCTTCTAAAATTCTAAAGACAACTTTAGGGGTTTTTTTAACTTCTGAAGAGTGCTTTTTCAAATTTGATTTTAATGTAGACTTGTAGTGTAGTTACTTGTGAAGCAACAGCTTCACAGTTACCTATGAGATACAATATTATTGTCTCTCTGTGAGGAATTTGCCATCTAATAGGAATTCCACCTAATTGATAATTGATTTAATTAATTTAATTAAATTAACAAAATATTCAGTGATGCCCCAGAATGGCTGAAGCTTATTCTTCACTCGTACTTCTGCTTTCTGTTTCTTACATGGGCTTTGCTTGATATGAAAACATTCCCTAACGATCTTAAAGGGGGATTTTGTTATATTAAGAAAAGGTCTTAACAAAACACCTTATTTTATTGAAATGCACCAAAAAAGGGCTGTGTGTTTCACCTGTGGTCATTACAGTTCTAATGGAAGTTGGGTGCAGCTCTCTACTATTATTCTTCCAGCCTATTTAGAGCTGACTTTAGTTCTTGTATCCACAGAGTAAAATATAAAAATCATGTTTCAACCTCTTTAACCTTAATTAACGTGTGGTTAAAATTTATTTTTTGACAGTAAACTTTCAAATCAATGTATCGATACATTAGATTTTACAAAAAAATACATTTAAGGGCTCTGATCACCTCACCCACACAGCAGAATATCCAGCCATCTAGCATATTATTTTAGCATATTTCAGTGAAGAACCCTACTCCTCCAGCAATTTGGTACCTCTGAGTGCTGATTGTTTGACAGATTAAAGTTGCAGAAAAGACTCAAAGTACTCCAAAATCATCTTAAACACCCATCTGCCCCTCAAATAATAGAATTTTAAAAAGAACAAACTAAGCTAAAATCAGATGCTTTTTACTGTAGGAGGAAAATCTGTCACGTACTGCAGTTGCAACCCATGTCTCTTCCATCTGGCACAGGTTTTCATCAGCTCTAACAGATGTGTCACAGTGAGTCAACACAGGACAACCTAGTTCATCAGATCAGACTAATCCATTGCTTCCTTTTATGGCAATAGTAAATTAAAATTCCTGCAGTATTCTTGGACTCTACCAAAAAAACCCACTAATTTGACGTGTGTTGTTGTGTCTCAAGTGTTTAAAGTGTTCAATGGGTAGGTTACTGAAGGTTACTTTCTGTGTTTTCTTAAGCCTTTCATTACTCAAATACTGCATCCAAGTCCCTTGGGTGATTTTCATGAGTTACAAATAAGTCCATTAAACTTTTTCCAGCATGGAAAGGAAGAAGCTAGGTGGTGAGTGTTCAGTACAGTGATTCTTAAACAGACTAATACTACTGAGGCATTCAATAAATTACAGTCTCATACTAGAAGGTTAGTATTTGCTAGTTCATTGGAGTTGTTTAAACTTACACAATATTAAATTTGAAGCATCTTAACATATTCCCTACCTTCAGATGCCTAACATGTTTATCTGTCTTGGCTGGATGCCAGGAGCCCACCAAGCTTCTCTGTCACTCCCCTCCTCAGTAAGGTGGGGGAAGAAAATAAGGTGGAGAATAACTCGTATGTTGAGATAAGGCAGTTTGCTGAAGCAAAAGTGAAAGGGTGTGCATGTGTGCAAGCAAGCAAAATAAAAAAACACAAATATTTTATTCTGTACTTCCCATTAGAAAGTGGCATCCGGATGCTGTGGTTGCTCTGGAAGACAAACACTGTAAATAATGAATACCCTGCCTCTTCCCCCTTCCTCCTCCTTTCTCTTAGCTTTTATTGCAAAACAGATGCCATATGGCATGGAATATCCCTTTGGTCAGTTTGAATCAGCTGTCCTGGCTGTGTCCTCTCCCAAGATCTTGACCACCTCTGGCCAGCTGGTGAGGGGGAATGTTGGAGAGAGTGCTGGTTGATGCTGTGGGAGCACTGATCAGCAGTAGCCAAAGCACTGGAGTGTTATTAGCACCTTTCTGGCTATCAATGCAAAGCACAGCGTTGTCAGGATTGCTAAAGGGAAAATAAACTCTGTTTCAGCAAACCAATACATACACAAATATTATGTTTTCAAAATACAATGACCGTATTCTTGGTTCTTTCAGTCAACAGTTGTTTAAAATATTTTCTAAAGGCCCCTGCTAAGCCATTAAGGTGGTATAATGCACTTCTGGATATCTCCGTGAAATTAATTAAATTTCTAATACTTTATCGGATAGTAAATGAAGGAGTATTTGGCATTTCAATTTAATAGATATTCTTTTACATTCCAGTATGCTGATAAATTGTTCAGAATGAAGCTAAATTTCGTAAGTTACAATGAATCTAATAATAACAAAAAAAGAGTTTTGAAAGCTTGAATAAAGTCTTTTGCCTTTTAATCTTCTGAGAGTTGCCTGCATGAGCTTCAGTCTGTCAGGAGCATTTTCCAAAGATGAAACAAAGGCTGCTAAAAAGAAGAATGAGAAAAAGAGGGAGGAGAAGTGAGAAACTAAAACTCAGAAAATCATACTTTCAGCACACATACATCATATTTTCACAGCAATCTAATGATTTAAAACAAATATATGAACTTCTTTGTGAAGAAGCTCATCCTAAAATTTAGATTGAATTTTCTAACTTCTGGATTTAAAAAGTCCAAAATAAGGTAGCTAGGGAAAAAAAAAAAGCTTCATCACATTCAGTTTTTGGACTAACAGATATAGTTTCTATATCTAATATTAATGCGTACTAGTTGTATAATCATACTTGTTGGAATTCTGGCTTAGTGCTGTCTTCTGCCAGATATAAACTGTGCCTCAAATGTGTCAAATGAACTATAGTAAATGTAAAATCAACTGTTTTCTTTTAAATTAATTGTGTCTTATTCTCGTTCAGTACATCTACCCAAAGCAAATAACCAATTGTTCATTAAGTAAGTTTCATAGAACCTCGAGATATTTTAATAACTGGAATTGTAACAGGCCTCAAATTACTTTTTTTTAATTATTATTTTTTTAAAGGAAGTAACTGACCTTTAAATGGTAAAACCATTTCTGCTTAGGATGATATTGTTAATGAAATTCCATTATAATGAGGGTAATATAGCAACTGTAGTAATTGCATCACAATAAGGAAATTTTAGCCTTGAAAGATTTAAAAGCTAATTACTGAATGCCATAGTGAAACGAATGGAACTCTTTATTTCTATTGTGGTAATATCTGAATTGCTACTAAGCAATTTCTCAGCAAAGAAACTTTCTAAATGACAAGAGGCCTAAATATTCCTATTTACGGTCCAAAATAGTTTTTGCACAACAGCCACATTCAGTCTTACTAGCAGAGTTGCCTGCTGCATGTCAGTAGGGAAAAAGCCCTGAGGAAAAGGTGAAATGTTTCTTCATCAGGGTTGGCTGATGAAGAAATCGGTCTTTTACACTAATTATAGGAATCTGCTGGAGACCAGCCCTGACAGAAAGTGCTCTGAGTCTCATCTGCCTTTTTCAGGTACAGCCCTCTGGTTGTCCCTGGGACATCATCACGGACCTCTTGTAGGGTTCTCCTGTGGTTGTGGTCATTCCTTTTTCCTGTGGCTGAATACCTTTAGAAAGCTTTCAATGATAAAACCTTCACAGAGTAACACTTTTTGAAAGGCCCCTGAGTAAATTCGGTTGCTAATGTGATATGTAAGATACGAAAGAAAGTGATACACATGTGTAATTTGAAAATTTTTGGATCGTCCCTCTATATTTGAACTCTACATAAAAGAGAAGAAATAAATAGCATAGTCTGAATTTTGTTTATCTCTTAGTAATTTAAATTTTAAAAGAATCTCAAATTGTCTTCAAGGAGATTAACTAACTACTCAAAATTCTGTTATTTTCTCAAATCAAGCAAGCAAACAGAAATGTTGCCAATAAATACATTTTGAGTCTATACCCTCCTTTAAACAGTGAGTGTAAGTATTTACCAGGGTACTTTCAGAAACTAATATATGCAACCTTTCATTGGTATTTCAACATAACTGATTGTTGTGGAAGCATGTAAAACTCTAGAGCATGTGTGTCTGCTTGTATTGTAAATGCCTTACAGTGGTTTATGATGCTTGCATTGTATGAGGCTCCTAGAGTCTGTAAAACTATTTGGCTACCAGCGGTAGAAGGAAGCATTTAAACTTCCTGGACACAAGCAAATGTCAGAAATATTAGTGGGACACAGGTATGCTTCACAGCTTTCCAAAAGAACAAATGGCACTACCTCATACTCAGCATCTGTAACTAGAAAACCAGGATTACAAGGAGCTGAGCCCCTGTCTGTTTTCTCACAATACACAGCAATGTTTTTTGGGGGGTGGCTTTGAGAGGGTAATGTACACAACATCACAGCAACCAGGTTCTCGTGAAGCATGAATTTGATTAGAGGCCGGCATTGGAATATTTCCTTCTCATATGCATGTACTGTTTATTTGGATATGACTAATTTCTTTTGGAAAGAGAAAGAAGAAAATCATTAGACACCACATCGAAGTATTTGAATCTTAGATTGTTTTCCTGTGGGGTGTTTTTCGGGCAGTGAGGCTTTGAAGAGGACAGACTTCCACTGAAAAAGGATAGTGCAGAACACAGGGTTTCATAGAGAAATGGACAGCAAAGCATCTCTGTGTGTTCTTGATGCAACCCCTTTGGTCTTTTTCTACAGTGATCTACATTATTTTATTGTAATGAATAACTCTCACCCTGAGAAACCCTCAGTGCTAGTCCCTCCCAAAGGTAACAGGAAATTTGCCAGTAACTTCAATAGAGACAGGAATAAGTAATTTATTCTCTGCCACTGAAACACATAAAAGCTTGAAAAGTCTATGAATAGGCAATTTCATCCTTTTCTTCTTATTTTAGAGTCTATATTCAAATGTTCAGACTCTGTATCTTCAATGAGAAAACTTAACTAGACTGTGCTACTTAGAATGTTGGACACTATGAATAACTCTTTCCTGAAGTAAACTATTTTTTCAGACACTAATGTTCTACAGCAGTAGTAGTACAGGCTGCATTATTTATATATTTCCTAAAAGACACAACTTGCCTTTCTTTAAGTGGATATCATGAAGTGAAAACCAGAATAACTCCAATCACATCTTGTAATCTTACAATCTAGCTGTAATTAGAAGTGGAGCCTTCTCAGTGTGACACGTCTGCCATACTTTTATTCATATTGTGATACATAAATATAGAATGGGGTTTGTTTGGGTTTGTTTCTTTCTTTGTGGTTGCTTCAGTTTGTTTTGTTGCTTTTTATGGTAAAGCTATTCTCCTGCTATTTTGTTTAAAAATCAACGGGTTTTCATATTCATTTGCCATCAGTTTGATGATTTCAACATCTCCCATCTGGGTCACATGACAAAAAGTCTTGATTACTAGAAATCTGGTTTCTGATTTTTGCTTCATAATACTTTAAATGTGGCAGTAAGAGTACTAAACTGTCAGAACACTCATGTCCCACAGAAAACCTGTTAGTTAAATTTCTTGCTATGCCAAAGAGCTTCTGAAATCGTAGTTGTACAAATTTTTTCAGTTAACACTGTGTCCCACAAACTCACATGATGTACCTGTGTATGCATCAGTACACAGTTGTCTGCAGTATGTGAACAGTGTTCTCATGACCTTCCTACGGTCAGTCAGGGTAACATGAAGTTAGTAATCCAGCACAGTGAGCTCCAGTTGCTAAGTCACTTTGCGGATGTTTTTGGACAAGAACACAAACTTTCAGAAAACAAATAAATAATATGTTTAAATACCATACAATTTGCATAATTATACATAACTTATGTAATAATTGATACAGAAAGCATTTACTTTTCACAGCAATACATGGTGGCCAAAACATGACAATATAAATCCATCCAATTTTAAACAAAGTTTTCATACTGCTTTTTGGGCCTAAGGGGAAAAGCAGACTCACAATTATTAACATATGTGATCACAAGGCTCAAATAAATATTTCATAACAAAAAGTTTTGTTGAACATGTCTGTTGAGTCAGCTTGATTGCTTTACCTGAAGTAATTCTTTCTCAGCTTCATTCATAAGTTAAGAAATTTCAGTTGTGTAATTTTTTTGGTCCTAATAGAGTTATTTATCTTTCTCTACTTTGATCATTTGACATATTTTACCCCTTCTACCAAATTACTTTACTATATAGCTGACCTCTCCAGTAACAGACATTTAATGAAACAAAAAATAATGATCGGAGGCAAGGAAAGACACTGTCTTAGACTGGCTTGTTATGCCAGTCCTCCAGTGGACCTACAGACAGTCATGGACATAGTGGCACATTCTGTCAAAAGTTTATTAGCAAATCTGTAGAAAATTCTTAAGAGAACAGCCATTGATCATTCTAAACCTTTTCCAGGAAAAGGCACCAGGTTCAGCAAAGATCCTACTGGACAAGTTTGCTTCTTTGCATAATAGGTTTCTGATCAGGCTCATAGCCCTCTGCAGCCATTTCATGTAGACTGTGGGAATCATAGAAGAATCATATTTGTGCCTAAATTATCCCACACCACCTCCATCCCTTGTTAATGTTCAAGTAATATGGAACACACTGGGCTTTGCTCTTCTGTAGTGACCAATTTCACAAAATCATGTGCAGACATTCATCAAAGATCATTTATTATTATAAAACTTTCACAGTATAAGGGAGATTGAGTTCAAGTCCTTGATCTCAATAAACTAGCAAGTATTTTTTTCTTTTTTCTCCTCAGTCTTCGATGTGTGTTGGCTGGCACTAAGATATTGACCAAAATGTAATATAAGGTGTCTTATATACAAAAAATTCAAAGGGCTTTGCATCAGAATGAAACTGAAGTTTTACAAAGCTAAAAAAAAATTAACGAATGGGTAAGCTGCTACTTGTCTAGATATACTGTGGGAGGTATAGTTCCCTGTGCACATCTTCCACTCTGACCAGAAGTTAGTTACCAGTGTAAGTAAGGCCATTGGTGTTTAGAAAAAACATCTGCATCTAGCTTCTGTTTTCAGTTTTTATAATTCAAGTGCCCAGAATGCACTTTCTTTAATCTTTTGACAAGCTTTCACCAGTCATATTCACTTCATCCTCTCAAACATCCTTCAATTTCTTTAGGGTTTTTTTCGTGGCTGATTTTTTTAATGAGCTATGATTGGATTTGCATTTTGAAGCTTTCTATTCAGTGTCATACATGAAACACATCAAAGCTTTGATTTCCACTTACCACCAAATAGAGATGAAAGTAAATACACAAACAATTAACAAGCTCCTTTTTAGCAGAAGTATGCTGCAGATGTAATGTAGAATTGATGAGTACACAGTATCAGCAATGAAAAATTCTATTTCATGTTTAGCACAACAAAACTGAGAAAGATCTTTTATCTAACTAGTGTTCTCACTGACATCTGCAATACAATTGTATAGATATCTGTTACTATTTTGCTTTACATTTACGTTCCTCCTACCCTTCACTCTTCCTACTGCTCTGCTTTGCTGTTTTTTTTAAATTATTATGAGTAACCCACAAATGATAATGCATAAATTCACCACTTCTTCTGTTTCTCTTCCCATCGCCTCCCAGCATTATTTTTCACTTTAACACAACAGGACTATGCAGTTCTCACATCGCAATATAAACAAATGGTGCTCCCAATCCTAGTAGGAGTCAAAGCAAAATCAAAGTTAAATCAAAAATCTCTAGTATTTAAATTGCTTTTTCACAGCATTGGTCTCTTTCCATTCCAATAGCCATTAGATGAAAGAAATACTAATACTGTACATCAATAGATTTCAAGTAAGAGTTGTTCCCTCTGCCCACCAGCTCCTAAAGATCATATCTTAAATCAACATGATTGATCTTCATATTTTGAAGTTTTTCCTAAGTGTAGTTTAGAAGCTCTGCTTTTCACCAGGTTTTGGTTCATGCCTCTCATTCAGACAATGTTGCAGAGAGCAACTTCTTTCCTTGACAATTTCTTCATACTAAGGTTTGGCTTGCTAACTTTCCCACTACTTTTGATCTCTTTTCTACTCATCTTCTCTCACAGCAGATTTCTATTGATGAGGATTGTTGGTTTCCAATCCATCTTAAAGCATCCCTTCTTAAAGATACAGTTTACTTTCATATGGCAAGAGTACTAAATACATCTACAACTCCCTACAGTTATTTTTTCTGCTACTGAATTGAGAGCATACAAAGAGAAAGACTGTTTCAATTATACCAGTCACAGCCAGGACTGAGATATCCCTTTTTAATTACAAACAGGAGATATCTCTCATAGCAGATAGAATTTTTAAGGTGCACTCATCAAAAAAGGTGTATTTATTCAGAAGATATTTTTGGAACATCACAGAAGTAAGCACAGAGAGGCCTGTTAAGAAGTGAAAGCCTTTAGAAAATCCATCCTGTGCTAAAGCATTAGATACAATGCCTTAGGGGGACCAAACATTGAAGAAATCCATCTGTACACCATTAATGTCCCTACTGAAAGTGCTGCAGGGTCTTTACTGTTAGATCACAAAGAGGATTTAGATAAAGATCTGACTTTGTTTGAGTTTAAGTACTTTGCATTGTCTAAAATGTTAATGAATGATGACAAATATTTATGCATTACTGTTTGAATGCTTTATTGGTTGTCTCTGTACAATTATGTTCAAATAGTCACACAAGGAAAAGTATGAAAAGCAGCTCCAGTGAAAGCTAGTTATGAAAAGAAGTCACAGAGGAGTGACTTCGCAATAGACTACATTGATATCCACAAGTCAAACAAGTTCAAATGCTGTAGAGACTAGAATGTTTCATACTTGGAATATTCATGAGTTCATTCACATAAATCCACCTTCTTGATATTTACAAACTACTCTTGAAAATTAATTGAAAAAATTACTTGGGGGTTGGGTTGATAGGGTTTTTTTTGTTTTTTTTTTGAAAAAGCTCATATGTGTGTCAACTCAAGAGAAAAGTCTTACACCAACAGAATTTATACACAGTATATTTCAAGCTTAGCACACTGACTGCATAACTAACACTTAATCTAATGGATAGACTAAAAGATGGTTTTTATTATTTATTTTGAAAGCATAGTGGTTTTTGTTTGGTTGGTTTTGCTGTGATTTTTTTGTTGTTGTTTTGGGGATCAGTTTTTTTAATGTTACCACTAGAATTCCTTCAGTTAAAACCAAACTGGAAAGCCTTTTACATGAAAAACAGAAGGGTCCTATTGAAAGGACTTTCCCACAATAAAATTCCAATTTGCTGCTCCTCACTCCGAGCCCTTTTTGTTATTTTACGCAAATGAAACAGCAATATTTAGGGCTTGAATTCCCCAGGTTCTCTACCTATAGTCTCTCTTCTTCTACAACCCTCTACCAGCGCTTATATAGTTGTGTAAGCTTGGACAACACAGATAATACAGCACCCTAGTGGGTAATATGCTTTTTAAATAAATCAAATTTAGCTTTATTTGTATGCACAGTATTCATACCACAACACTACATAAAATTAGGGAGGGGAGTGTGTGTGTGTGTAGTCATTTAGTTTTGTGCAATCAGAATCAAACATTCACACAGTTCAAAAATCAGCAAAGATGTTGCATTTTCCATTGATAAGCAGATCTACACTTCCAGATTTGTTTTGTCGAATGCTTATTCCAGGAAGTTTTCAAAGCAAGTGGTTCAACTTTTCTGTAATGGTAAGATTTTTCATTCATTCTGAACCTGGGAGACAAACAGTCTGTGCATAAAGCTTACATGAGAAAGGAGAACTTTCAGCATTGGATGGTTATTACTCAGTAATATTTTTTTCTTTTTGTAGCTCCATGTTGAGTCTCCAGGCAGTAAGCACATAAAAAACAGTTGCTATTTACATTCCACAGGGAGATGCAGAAACTGCATTTGTTATAGTATTTGTGAAATTAAAGCAACAAGTTCAGAGTGTACGTACAATTATCTGCAGAAAATTGATTCTCTAGCACCTTCATTTTAAAAAGTGGCACCTACTATCTTTCCTTTGTGTTCATTAGTTCTCTTTCAACTGTATATACCAAAAACATTTTTACTCCTCAATTTGCACAAGACTTATGAGCATTAAGATAGAGTTCAATGTGCCCATTGATTAAATTAGAGCACTCTACTTGATGTGTACAAATCGCAGTCTAAAAGGATCACAGATAAAGTATTGTGACAGCTATTAATGAAAATGATCATTCCTTCCATTATATGTCGTAAGTACTTCAGCTAGTTTGATATTTTTCAAGCCTTCAAAACATCCTGGTTTTGAGATTACTGTAGGGTCATTTCAGGAAATAAATCAGGTGAAAAGAGTCTAATAAATATACAGCAAGAATACTGATATTAATAACACAACACCAGTTTGTGCAAAAAAACAAAGTTCCTGATATTATTGGTGCTTACGCAAAGCCACAGGAAACAAATTTTTCACCAAGACTACCAATCAGCATAACTACTCTATTTTACAGAAACTCATCACATGGAGAGAAGAGCATAATGGATCCTTTTAGTTTGTTTAGTAAATCAAACTCAGTCATGTCTCCATAAAAATATGCCCATTAAGAAACCACTTCACTGACAAAATCAGTGGTTTCATTAACTTCAGCTGATCATTTAACCGGAAGCCTGTTAACAAGTCCAGAAAAAAATGCCTAAATATTTGCTGCAGTGATTGTTTCAGAGTAATGCAAAACCAGAGACCATATCTCAAAAAATCTTGAAAGTGTCACATATTTTAAATCATTTAAGCCTTTTTTTCAGACTTGAGAAATAGTTAATAGAAATTTATATCAGATATATTATTGAACATTGCTATCTGTTAAATATTTTTCTGTATCTAAATATGTCAAGTTACTATATGATAATTTTGTATGTGTTACACAGAAATTTTTAAAAAAAAATCCTACCTAATTACTCCCAGAGTACCTCATATGGATGTGAGAATGTCATGGTTTAACCCAGTAGTAGATAAACTTCTCACTCGTCATCCCCATCAGGATGAAAAAAAAAACCAAAACTTGAAATGCATGATTTGAGATAAAGGCAGTTTAATAAGACAGAAACTGAAGGGAAAATAATAATAAGGATAAAAGAATTACAATATACAAAACAAGTGATGCACAATGCAATTGCTCACCACCCCCAAACCAATGCCCAGCCAGTTCCTGAGCAGCAGACCCCAGCCAGCTTGCTTCCCAGTTTATTTGCTGCGCATGACGTCACATGGTATGGAATATCCCTTGGCCAGTTGCGATCAGCTGTCCCAGTTGTGTCCCTTCCCAATTCCTTGTGCACCCCCGGCCTTCTTACTGGTGACGTGAGCTCTTGCTCAGCAAGAGCTAAAAGCTGAAAGTTAGTACTCAATGATCTTGGAGGTCTTTTCCAATCTTAATGATACTATGATTCTAAAACTCCGTTACCAACATTATTCTCATCCTAAATCCAAAACACAGAACTATACCTTCTATTAGGAAGAGAGTTAATTCTATCCCAGCCAAAACCAGCACAGAATTTCAACACAGAACTAGTAAAAGTAAGTATGCATGTGTATATAAATACATTGCTTTATAGTCTCTACATTTACTCTGATCTAGAGAGCTTTCCTCTGCTCTTAGTTACACAAAAAATTCCTTGCGTTACCCACTAGTGGTTACACAGCTGTAGGTATGCCAGTCTAACTGCTTGTACAATATTTATAGTTCCAATGGCTGTTCAAGGATGAATATTATTAAAGTGCTCTTTTTGAGCATACCTAGATGTATCTGCTGGTGCCTCAGCTTCTTATGCTTTTCCATTGAAATTTCCAAATGAAACATAATGAAAGGAAGGTGTTACAATGAATTAAGATATCAAGGAACCCAGAATACCCATGGATTATTTTGTCAAACACCCTATGTTCATAAATAATTATGAAAGTAAATATTAATTTTGATTCTAATTTAATTTTCATATTGATAATTAGAATTAACTTTACTTGCATAGACTCTCAATTTAATTAAATTAAATGTAGTTTTAAAGTAGTGAGTTATCAGGTAAAATAATTTAGATATAGAGTGAGGATTAACACCTTGATAAAAAATAGGAAGTGCTACAGTACTTTCCCCTATTTTTCTTTACAAGTGGCTTGTTGGGAAACAGCTACATCTCCGGGACAATTTACAGTTGATAAAACCAAATTACTACAGTTATATCCATTATTACTACATAGTTATCAAACGTTGGTTAGAACTTCAGGAACACAAATGTCTTTATGTGGGTTTTCAATAACTAATTTTCTAGAATAATTGAATATGCTGAGTTGAAAAGGTCCCATCAGGATCATCAAGTCCAACTCCTGGCCCTGCGCAGGACCAGACCAGTCTGATGTTATCCCATTCACTGTTACCCTGTGTGCTTGACCCATGAGCCAATTGCTCACTCACCACAGGATGTGTTTATCCAGCTGTGCTGGACATTTTGTCCAGAAGGATCCTGTGAGATACAGTATCAAAAGCTTTACTGAAATCCAAAATGATTACATCAACTGGCTTCCCTTGATCAACTAGGTGGGTTACCTTGCAATAGAAGGAAATGAGGTTCGATAAGCAGGACTTTCCCCTCATGAAGCCGTGCTGGCTGTGACCAGTGACTGCATTGTCTTTCTGGTGTTTTTCAGTATCTCCAGAATAATCTCCTCCATAACTTTACCAGGAACTGAAGTGAGACTGACAGGCCTGTAGTTTCCAGGATCCTCCTTCTTGACCTTCTTGAAAATTGGGACAACATTCGCCAGCTTCCAGTCAGCTGGGACCTCTCTGGATTCCCAAGACCGCTCAAAATCATTGAGAGAGGTTTTGCAATGACATCAGCCAGCTCTTTGAGGATTCTGGGATGAATCCCATCAGGCCCCATAGATTTGTAGGGATCCAGCTGGAGCAACAAATCCCACATAATTTCAGGGTTGACTGGGAGTTGATCATTCTCACAGTCATGGTCCTCCAGCTCGGGGCACTGAGAACCCCTTGCCCCATCATCTGTCTGAAGACAGAGGCAAAGAAAGCCTAAACACCCCTGCCTTGTCTCTGTCCCTGTTTGTGAGGTGACCATCCTTATCCTGTAGCGGGCCAATGACATTTCTACACTGGCTATTGCCATTAATGTATCTGAAAAAACTCTTTTTATTGTCACCCACATTTCTGGCAGCTTCAACTCCAGCTGAGCTTTGGCCACACAAATTTTCTCCCTACAGTGGCATGCAGCATCTCTGAATTCTTCCCATGTCACTTGACCTTGTTTCCATTTGGCATACACCTTCCTTTTTTGTCTTATTTCCAAGAGAAGAACCCTGCTTAGCCAAGCCAGCCTTCTGCCTTGCATGCTTGTCTTCCATCATCTGGGAATTGCCGGTTCCTGTGCCCTTAGGAAAAGTTTGAAAAGTGACCAGCACTGATGGACCCCAGCATCTGCAAAAACATTTTCCCATGGGATCTTACTTACTAATTTCCTGAGTTGCCTGAATTCTTCTCTCCTCATGTCCAGAGGTGAGGTTTTGCTGGCACTTTTCCTCCAGTCAAAGGAGATTTTAAACTCAATCACCCTGTGGTCGCTGTGGCCAAGATCGTCACCAATCACTGCTTCACTCACAAGATCCACTCTGTTGACCAGCAGCAGATCAAGGAGGGCATCTTTCCAAGTTTGCTCCCTTAGGACCTGTTCCATAAAGTTGTCATCCAGGTTTTTTAGGAATCTTCTGGGTCAGGTTGTCCCAGCTCCCAGTTAATTTCTGGCAAGTTGAAGTCCGCCATAAGGACAAGGGCAGTTGATTTGGAAGTGTCTCTTAGTTCCTCAAAGAATAATTCATCGGCATCATCATCCTGGCCAGCAGATCTATAGCAGACTCCCACAATGAGATCCACATTATTTGTTTGCCCCCTGATTCTTACCCAGAGGCTCTCAACTGTACCATTGTCAACTGTGACCTCAACACATTCTAACCCTTCTATTACATACAGTACCACCCCTCTTCTGCCCTGCCTGAAGAGCCTCCTGAAGAGCCCTTAACCTCCCAACAGGGCACTCCAGGCACAGGTCTCATCCCATCAGGTTTCACTTACGCCGATGATGTCAAATTTCTGGGACTGGGCCAAAGCTTCGAGCTCCTCTTGTTTGTTCCTCATACTGCCTCATTATAAAATATGCTGTTTTACCTGAAATTTTGTAGATCAATACAGGCATACCAGGCAGCATCAGGAGAAAGCTCTGATGCTACAGCAAAGGCTGGAATCCATTGTATCATGAAAGAGCTAACACTGACTGATCTCATAAGAAAGTATTCTGAAAACAAATGTTGTAGCCTGAAGTTACTTTCATTTTTCACTCCTAAGAAGATTACTTCAGCATTCTGAGGTCCAAACTGTTATGGGGCTGGGGAAATACAGAAGTAATTTCAATACTGGTATAGAAAAAAAATTACTGCACAAACTAAGGATGTACATATACCATAAACCAATCCTTGCTATGACAACAAAATGTAGAGAAGTCCTCAAAAGTCAATGTTGTTTAACAGTATGACCAATGGAAACTCTGGTTTCTTCTAAGAATACTCTGAATAAGTACACTCTGAATAAGGAATACTGATAAGTACAGAGCTGTAGGAAACTATCATAGAATCACAGAATGGCTTGAGTTGGCAGGAACCCTAAAGATCATCTTGTTCCGATCCCCCTGCTGTGGGCAGGGATACCTGTCACCAGACGAGGCTCCTCAAAGCCCTATCCAACCTGGCCTTTAACACTTCCAGGGATGGGGCATCCACAACTTCTCTCAGCAACCTGTTTCAGTGCCTTACCACACTCACAGTAAAGAATTTCTTCTTAATATCTAGTCTAAACCTACCCAGTTGGCATAATGGGCCCTCTGTTCCCCTTAGAAGGGAATCACTCACGACCATAATCCTGCCATTTTATTAAAGCTTTGTAATATAATGAGTTGCTAGAAATATGAATAGCCATAATTCTAACTGACAGCTGAACTAAGTGCCACCTCAACTGAGAGGGGATCTGCACCTGTTGAAGAACAAGCCACAAAAGCAGTATTTACTTTTCCCAGTTACTAGTGGGGGCCTAACGCACCCCTTCTACCGACCAACTATGTCTCGCCTGCATCTGTAGCTGATAACTGCACTGTTACCATTCACATGCTTGTTCTCAGCACTGTCTGTACAAACCAGCTCCGTGTTGATAACACTTGGGCTTCTGCACATTTCCATTATTGGAGACAGTACTTATAGATAAGCCTGGCTAACCCTGTATCACCCTCTAGCAAACTATTTTAAATGAACTAGCTACCAGTTAAGACAACAAATTTAGGGTTTGCAGCCACTCCAGGAGTGGTGCTTCCCCGGTACAGTTCTAAGCAGCAAAACTAATTCTAATGTATATTAAGAAAACAGTAGTTCCACTACCCACCTAACCGTCAGAAAAACTTACTAAATAGCAAAGCAAAAAAAATGCATAAAACAGTATTTGAGTGGTTACTCTACGTAAGAGTAGCAATGACTGAGTGAGCAGCTGCCACATATTGTGGCAGATAGTCAACATGTTCCTTCCCCTTTCTTTTTCATCTACTGCACAGATAACAAGTTTATAGTTTTATTATTAAAGTGTCTGAAAAAAATAGAATCTTTTTAGATAGACTGTATATTTTTTCCTCTCATTTTTTCCTCACAATATTTCTGTAGGATGACCACTTTTTCCCCCCCGCCACATACCCTTTCTATCTAACCCTTATTTTTTCAATATTTTTATCTTCTATTCTGTGCTTTTCTTTACCTTTAAAATGCTCCCTACAAGAACTTTAATACCATGTTACTGTAGTAAAACAGCAATATGTTGCAATGACTGGTTTGACCACCTTTAAAACTTTATGGGGAAAAATTTAAAAATCACAAGAATGAAAAAAGTGTCCTAAAATATTCCATCAACAGCACAATTCTATTTTTGCCAGCATGAAGTTTTTCATTTTATCCTTAGAAGATTGTGCTAAATTCCAACTTGAAATTATAGAAAAAATATGATTACCTTCATCACATGAGACACGAGAGCCAATTCCAAACCCACTAATTTTAACATACCAAGAAGCTTTACAGTGGAGTTTGACAGACTAGCTCACTTTACACTGTGCTAACAGTTCTATCTGTAGCAATTTCTATTACAACTACAACTCACAAGTACTCAGAGAGCACATTTACCTGTACAGTGTCCCAGTTATTTCATAAGACACAGCATCTGGCAGAAACACACTACAAAAATTACAAAAATATTAAACACAAGATTGTTTATGGCTCTTTTCTCCCAAGCACTGGGAAATAGAAATCATCCACCATCAATATTGTTTCCTAAATCTGCAGCTTAACTCCTAGAATAACTAAGTTGTGTTGCTAAAATTCATTTTTTACAGCAAGAGACTGCTAAATAAGAGACAGAATGCGATGAGTCATTTAGATGAGGGTGCTATGGAATGAAACTTCACAGAATTCTAGATTATTCAGTCTCATTTTCAGAAAATTCAGGTTCAATGCAAGATTAAAGAAAGAACAAACACCACTCTACTTAGATATTTTGAACATGGCATTGGACTGTACGTACCTTTAGCCTCAAAGTATCGCAGAGCTGACCTCCAGCTACTTTACTGTTAAAACGTTGTTAACATTGCTTGCACCATGTTATCAGTATGTTATAGAAAGTGAGCCTGCATCTCAGCCAGTGTGCTACTGGTGACAAAGTGAAGACATTTACTGCTGACATGACGATGCAGGATCTATTTTACAATGCAGACATTTATACAGAGATTACAGAAGCCAGTTGAAACATTTCCAGTTAAAATGCCTTGTATCATTAATACAGAATGTTTTGTCAACAACATCAAGTCTATTTTATTTTCTCAGATACAGAGATATTATACTAGGCACAACAGTGATCACACCAATAGCTTTCTAAAGAGGTTTATAAATTTACTTTTGTACTGTAGTTTTAGTCTAGATCAACTACAGTTTCAGGATACAGTCCCTTGTTGAACAGCAGTCCATTGTCAAACATTGCAGCAGTCGTGCAATATCCAACATCCGGACAACATTAAACATACACATTAGAATGGCATAAAACTAATTTACACTGCTTGAAAACAGTATTCTAGCTCCTGAGCAAAATAATGATGGGGAAGTTATGAAGTCAGTATCCTGTCTTCCAAAGAACAGGCACTTTTTTTGTTACCTCCATCCCTTCAATAAAAACAAAAGCCTATTACAAAAAACACTTTTTTTTTTTTTAAACAGAAATTAACTTTCACATCAATTTTCAAGTCAAGTAAGCAGCAATAGAAGATGTCACTTGAACAAATGAAAAGTACTTTAAATTGTTTTGTTTGGGGTTGTCTTTTTTTTTGGGGGAGGGAGTTGTTTTTGTTTGTTTTTTGTTTGATTATGATTTTTTTGAATTATTCTGGGTCGCCTTTTTTAAAAATTTTTTTAAAGTTTTTAAAGCATAATAGCAAAACAACACAGAAATAGGATAAAATAAGTATTTGTAACTCACATCAATTGCATTCAGGATTGATGTTTCACAATCAATCTTTGCCAAACTAATACATCAACACACACATATATATTAATATTAATTTGGCAATCAGTGGTCTTGCTTAGAATGGAAATCTTATGGTAGGCAGCACAATAGATACAAAACAACTTGCCAGGAACAAATATTTCTTTGCAAGACTAGGTACCAAAGAGTTAGAAAAGATGGCAAACATAAGGTCAGTGTGCTTGTGGAGATCTGATGATTCAAAATCTAAGTCTCTAAGATGAGATATGAGGTAACTTCAATAGGTAACTTAGTTTTCACCATTTGTCTGGCTACTATGTGGCAACACAGCAAAAGGCAGGAGAATGACATGGGGAAAAACCATACAAACGGGCTCCCACAGCTGGTATTTGCAGCAGGCGTATGAGATGGTCATTTGAGTAGGACAGGGGAGAAGAGACCTGGACCCTGAAAACATCCCCAATATCCTTCCAAGCCATATACTCTGAGAAAAAATAGAACTTTTTGATTGCCCTATTTTGTTTTTTATAAAATGAAGCTAGTCTATTATCCAACTCATGTTAGTATTATTGTGACCAAGGACAAGACAGACATGCTTGTCTGATTACCTTGTTTGAGCTCTCAGAAGTAACGTTTGCTCAGTTTGATGTAGTGCACGGTTACTTACTGCAAGTGGGATGCTTATGTACGGATGACCCACAGATAATGCCAGTCTTTGCAGATTCATTAATAGTTAGTGCTGTGTTTTCTGAAATGAATATCTGTAGAGTTAGAGAATCAAAACATAACTATTTAAACAGTGAGACTACTCTCATAAGCAAGATGGTTTAAGTTATACAAAACCAACAGGAATAATTTAGAATTTTAAGTCATCCATAACATGAGTTAACTATGAGCTTAAGATCAATTCAGCCAGCTTTTACTTAGTCAAATCTAAGAAGGGGCTTTACATGCCTACCAAAGACTATAATATCCAGACTCAGGTCTCTGGAGTAATACTCATTATAAAATGGTCCTCTTTTAAAAGATTTGCTGTGCTTTCAAGCAAGCAGAGTGAAAAAGAACCAGAGCTAACCGTGGGGGGTGTGGTGGGACCCAAAAATAGAGTTTAAGTTGCTGACGTGCAATTATGTACTTTTTATTTCTTTCTTTTGACTCATTTTATAGGTTTTCTGGGGCTCAACCTAACATATCAATGCTGATTCGGTATTGTCCTTGAACACAGAGAGTTCAGTACACAGACAGAACACTGAAAGAAGCAATTTAGGTTCTTCCTCCTGTGGAGTTTCTTAGGATGCATTGTGAGAAATCTTTTGATTTTGAACAAAAGAGAGACAGAACAGCATACTTTACCTGTTCAAGAACTCACTGCTCTCTACAACCTTAGAGAATGAACATCTTCATCTGCCCCAAAACTATGCTTTCCCTTTCTCTGAACCTGCCACACACATTTTACTGCTTTTGACAATAAAATTGCACCATAGCTTATGACATACACGAATTTTAGATACATGAGTCTGTTCATACAGGAATTCCTAAAAGCTGGAAGCCTTCTTTCTCCTTTGCTTCTTTCAAGATTTCCAAATAGTGGTTTTCCTAAAACAATGCACAAGTCTGAAGGACAAATAACATTGTTCTGAGTTCTTGCTTTACTAGAATTGCTATTAGTTTAAGTCTACTGATATGTACTGCTGTATAAAAGCTTTTACTGGCCTATTATTTCTAGGTAAAAATGTGACTGCAGAGGTCTATAACTGGGGTCTTTTACATGAAGCAGCCAAAGTGGTCTTTCATTAGAGAGACAAATAGTTACCTCTTAGCAACTAGATAGCATTCACTTTCCACAGCTAAGTTTAAGGAAATTGTCCTTGAATGTCTATTCCTGCTTGGGGAAAACAAAAAAACGTGGAGAATAAACATGTTCTGTTCAGTAAAATAAAAGAAAGACCTAGGAAAGTCTCAATGACTTAGTCTCATTTCCTTTGTTATTTTCAGCTAATACCTTATAACTAACGTATCAGATCAAGTTTTAATGATAATGGTGGATTAGTTTAAATTCACTTCCTCTTTGATCTGAAGCTATTTTAAAACTCCAGACTTGGATATGTTTTATTACCCAAGATAAATCCTACATTTAGAAAAATAAGTCACCTGTTCGCTGAAGTACATCAACACGTTGAGATCCAGGGCCAGACCATAGTTGTTTCTCAGTTGCCAGACTACCCACAATAATATGGCACAAATCCACAACAGTGGTAAAGGGATTAAAACAGCTTGATATAGAACAGATATTTTTAGCTTGCAGGAGTTTATTCAGCAGCAGCTAAAGTAGAAAAGTAGAAAGGGGACATACTCAAAGGGCAGAAGTGCTTGAATACTGAATTTGGTCTATTCTACCAGTTAGTACCCACAAGACTAAGTGAGAAGAGTTCAAGATAGTGCATGAACCTCCTCAAGCAGTACACTGGAACCCCCAGAACATCACACAGCTGTGTGGAAAGGAAAACACTTCAGTTGGGCTATCTTATCTAGTGTTATTGATACAAAACAGTTGAGCCATATTCCTGACACCACATTGAGAAATTAGCTGAAATAGAAGAAAACTGCAAGGCATGAAACACATAACTGCAAAGAAATGAAAAGCCTCCCAAAACTACTGAGTCTCAGTTCAGCATTCAGTAGAAATACACCCCTCTTCTACTAGGTGAACAGCTGCTGCATACTTCCCTGTGACTTAAAAGCACAGCTATTAAATAAATACAATTTAGCAGAGGCATCCACTGAGGCTCTCACCAGTTTGCACATGCTGAGACACTCAGATTGTTTGTGTTCCATTAGATGGCTTTTAAGCTGGTTTTGGAATTCACATGGAGTTACAGTCACAGCAACCTTGTTTTGGACAGTACAGACAGCATGTGAAAGGTGAGTAGTAAGTTTTCAGTATTAATGTCAGTGAGGCTGGTATCCTGAAACAGTACATTCAACAGTAAGGCTCTCCAGATGCTCAAAAGAGGGGGAGAAAGTTAGGTAAACAATTTATGCTTATATGTAATTTTTTTATTTTGTACCCTCAGGTTTGATCCAAAGCTATCAACATACACAGAAAAGAAAGGTTTGTTGAAATAAATGTGTATCTTAGCAAGCCCTGTCATTCAATCACTGCTGTAGAAAGGTTTTTCAGCCTGAAAGATTCACCCAAATGGCTACATGGAACATTTAGTGACACACATTACCTCTGAATGCACACGGTCCTGTAAGTCAGTGGTGTGGCATAAAAGGTATTTAAGTAAAAAAAATGATGAAGAAGCCACAGTAGCTGTTGCAATACTACTTTAAATACAAAGAAGGGTTTGCACTTGCTTTCAATGAATATCTTTTGGAAAAGATACCTCATCTGAAAGGAGACCTTTCCCTATTCTTTGACCCAGTTGCACAAAGCAAAAGTTTCCCTTATGGGAAAAAACACAGGGGAAATGAGTTAGAAAACATTTTCTTCAAATAATTTTGAATAAGTCTTTGGTTAAATCACTTACTTAAACTATGAACTATTTGATGAGTGTGATTGTTATGGCAAACATCTATGCTTCCTTTGTTTCTAAAAGAATTCAAAGCTCCCAATCAACTAATGTCTTTGGATATGTGGGAGATTAGAGGGGGTGGAGGAAAAGAAGGACTGGAGCACAGAATACTTCCTTGGAGATGACCAAAGCTGCAGCTAGATGGGAAGCCAATTATTGTGCAGTATCAAACAACAGTTAATTTTCTAGTAACTAATTAAGGGAAGAGATTATTATTGTGTACTGCACTTAGAGAAATATTTCTCCACGTCTTCCGTATAAGACTACTGCATAATGACAGAAACTATTATAATGAAAAGAAATCAAAATAAGAACAGAGAAATAGAGCAAATAAAAGTTTTGTGTTAAAATACAAACCAACTTTGAATGTATGAAAATTAAATAGCTTTGAATGAAATCATAAAAGGTACATTTCAAAATTCAGTGTAAGTTTTCTTTCTGAATGAAAGAGATAGTAAAAGGAATGTAAGGAAAGAGGAGCAGACAACTAGCCCAAAAATTAGCTGTATTTCCCATTATGTGCTTGAACACATGCAGTTTATTGGAGAAGATCAATAATGAGCATGGACTGAGCATTAGTACTAGATAAAACATATGGATTTTCGGTACTTCTTTGTTCAAAGGTGGTATTTTGTGTTTTCTGAACCTGAATGTTTAATATCAAAGCACTGTTAAAAACACATAAATCACCCATCTGAAAGAATCACAATGCTATAAGCCCCAGCTGTCATTGCTAAGATAATTGTCAGCTTTATGAGATTCTCCTTCACTCTTTTCTCTACACCTAAAAAAGCAGAAGTCTTAGAATTAAGTCAGTTATGACATAAGTTAATTATGGCAATTAACATGAGGATACATTTGGCTGTGAAGACATTGTAGCCCCCAGTCTCCGACAGAAATTAACATCTGTTCCATTAACCTACTGCAAATTACACCCTTAGGAAAAAAAAGCAGGTTAGATCTTCATCATAAATATGCCCTCCTTTTTCTAATCACTATTGGTATATTTACATACATCCATTCCAGATGTGCATATATAAAGATACATACATCTATACACATTTATGCATACACACGTGGGTATTTATATATCCTGACCAAGGATAAAGTGTACTTTCATTTGTAGAGGGTTATAAGTTTCTGCATTCTCTAACATAGGAGTTTTAACCATACTGCAATATTTGCATAGTGTTATTGACATAAAGCAGTTGAGCCATGTTCCCGGCTTCATTCAAGAATGGCCCATCTTAGGAATTAGTAACAGAAATGTTTTGTACACTCACTCAAAGTCAATGCAGGCTCACTAGCATGCTCCAGCTAGCTGGCTCCTTATCTCCACAACAGACAACGAAACCAGGCAAATTTTTTGACAGGTGTTATGAAACACTCTCCTGCACAATTTGGTTTGGGTTCTGGTTTTTGTTTGGTTGGCTGGGGTTTTTCGTTTTGTGGTTTTGGTTTTTTTTTTCAATATTGATAGCTTCTGTATAAAGTTCTAGTTTTGCCAAAGTGCATATAAGTTCTCTATTTCTCTATCTGTTCCTAGAAGAAAAAATTAATAATGCTTCAAATATCATACTACTAGATCCATTATCTCATGATTTTTAACAAAACTGAGTTTTGAAAGCCTTTTCAAGTACTTTTCAGAGGCTACGGATACAGTTTTCTTCTTCATAACACAGCCACTCTCAATTGCTTGTATGAAATGTCAGTCCAAAGGTTTTGTACATAGTTATATCACCAAATAAGGTATTTCCAAGTGAGAAGTGTTGCCTGTCAGCTGGATGTGCTGTTTTGTTAGCTTAATTTGAGTTCCAGGAGCCTGGAACAATGAACCATCCATTTCAACACGACCGCATGATGCTCTACCACACACAATTAAAGGATGAGGTCCCAGGGCATCAAAGCACTCCTTAGTAACTTCCCAAATTTCATAATTCTATTATAGAATTATAGTGTGTAACAGGTATAAGTACAAACAAATCCAGTACTGTTTGCTGGGATGAAATTCTGCCTTTCTTGTTCCAAAAGCAGTTTGTATTAGAGATCTAGTGCTGAATGCCAGGTGGATGTTTTGACCTGTATGCACTGCCATGTATGGAGGCCTTACATTAAATTAAAAATTACCCTGCACCACTCATTTTATGGTTTCATGTGCATGATGCTTGTTGGTTCATTGCACAGGCAAGAACTCAATTAGTTCAATACCAACTGCATTCTACATATTAAATCATATTTCACTAGTGACATAGATGCTTTATCAGAGAAGAAAGACAAGTGAAATCACTAGTCAAATTGTATCACAGTGGGTTATAGCCAGGAATATACCTAAGTAAACAAATCCACTGGAACAAAACAGAGCTGGCTTCATTATAGCCTTCACAGATATATGATTGCACAAAGCAGGTCTAGATAAAGTATCAATCTAACAGTAGTATTCCCTCCTATATGCAATGTGTAGTACTATGCACAACTGGAGACAGATTAGATAGGACCAAGATTTTCCTCACTGTAGGTAACTTGAGTCTAAGACAGCCATATTACTTTAAAATACTTGGTTTATATCGTGTATGCATTGTGTAATGTATGCACATATATATAAAAGCACATTAAAGCTTATATTTTGATACAAAATATTTATGAGAGTATTTTGTGCTCATTCTTTCCTTGATGATCCTGATATGAAAGTATTTCACGATTAGATCATCTGGATCTTTTGTTCACAATTTTTTATTTGCCTGTGATTCTAAGAAACAGCAGTTCGGTAATATTTTTCAAGTACCTTCTTAAAATTCTGCTGAGAAATTTCTTCCCTGGAGTGAATGGTTTATTTGCTCAAGTGGGCAATGAAACTAGTAGCTGTAGGATAAAGGACTTTAGACCTGTTGCCAAAAAGATCCTGCTTCAATGACTGGGAAAAAAAAAGGCTACTGCTATGAGATGCCTTCATCCATAAAATAAGGAATAGGTGTACTTTTTTCCATTAAAATGTAAATTAACACTGCATGGTAATTATGTTTGATGTTTGAATGAGATAGCTGGGTTTCAAATAAGATTGTAAGATTAAGAATAAATTTTACAATAGTATTAATAGAACAGCAATTGAATAGCTACAATTCAACTATAGAAACCACCCACTGGCCTCCAATGAAGGAAAAATTAACTATAGCAAGGTGGAGCCTGTGAGAAAAAAGCCTTGATTATCCAAGCACACATTGGCCATCTGATCTTAGATGCTGGCAATATGTAGTGCAATTATTTGGATAATTATCGTATTGGTTGCCCAGTGCTCCCATATGTTCCATTAAACAAACCTTTGGCATTCTGAACAGGCTGTAGGCAAATCTGTCAGAACTGAAATGGAGATACCTGGACTGCTAAAAGGGATGGGAAAGCTTAATAAAAGAGAATTAATGGCAACATGTAAGCCCAAATATCAATTAAAGCAAAAAGGCCCTTCATGGCTTAGCCTCTGAAAGACACAAGATGATGCCAAACTGATGGAGGCAATTCAGGAAAGTGACATCTTTTGAAATTCAGCAGTAGACCTAACTGTTTTTAAAAAAGCACTGTAACATTTATGAAATAAAACAAGATTCCTTGTTATGAAGCTCTTCATAAGAAGTGAAAACTCAAGAACATTTAGAATCGTGTCTGTTGTCTCAGGAATTGAGTTAGCTAATTAACTATCTCAGATGGCAGGTGTTTAGGTAAAATTCTCAGTAGAATGAGCTACCCATGTTATCTTCACTCAATTGCATTTACCATTGGTGGTAATTGTTGATTTAACTGAGCAGAGAAAACATTACTTCAGTGAAAGTATGTGTACATCTCAGTTTCTTTTTCTTTATAGAAGTACATTTACATATTTTGGTAAACAGACCTGCCCAGTAGAGGTTTAGTTTAAAACTCAGCAACATTTCTTTTTTCCTCAACTACCACCTTAATGTAAGACAATGGTATGGTTGTGGCCTCCAGAGGTATCCAGACCACAAAAAGCATGCCTGATTTTGCAATTTTCTATATGTTTTACTTAGACATTTTTCACCTGGACTAAAACATTCATCTATGTCTTTCCTTCACCTCTACAAACAGTGTGTAAGTTAAAATAGTAGAACGTGTCTTATTTAGTCAATATCTAAATTCTGGATCAGTATTGCCTTGTTTCCCTGAATTACACATTCTCTTTATCCCCCAAATAATTTCACCAAGTTTTGGTACACAGACGTTCTTCTCTGGACTCTCCACAAGCAAAATTTTATTATGGGGTGTGGTTTTCAAATTAAGTTGTTCGGAATATTTTTACAGATAAGCCTTTATGCTATGTTACTCCACTTTCTTCAAGACACCATTCCTACAATAAACTAAGATTATGTGCAGTTCTGTTAAAAAAAAAAAAGTTAAATTCAGAAGTCATTAAATAATTACTGAATAAGTGCCTAGATAGATGTATTGATACTATTGTCAATAAGTGTAATGTATGGGTAGAAGTACTTTATTGTAGATAATCAAAAAGCGGCCTTCAAATGTGCTGGGATTTATTTTGAAGGAGTGCAAATCTTAGAGAAATAAAAAGCATAGTCTAGCTAATTTTGCTGAATGGATGACAATATAAAGTTGAAAGAAATACTGCACTTTTGCATGCTTACACAGTTGGTTGTGGCAACCTGAAATATTTTGACATTTTTAGCTCATGGTTCTTGAATTGCTTTATCATCAGATGAGGTACAGCTGCAAATTCAGAGGGATCTTACCACTGCATCAGCCATTATGGACTCCAGCCATATGCTCATATGCCAAATTGTTAGTCAAACACTCCCTACTGGCTGGATATGACAGTTACCACTTGATCCAAACGATCTTTAATTGTCATGTTGCAGCACATTGATTATGCAAAACTTGGTGGAGTGCTCTAACTTGTCATTGTGTTTGGCATAAAGCACTGTTATTATAGTTTGGTACTATTCAAATATGGAATCAGGTGTCATTTTTATTTTCTTCCAAGCAGCTGATAAGCCTGGGCACCAAAGCTAACAGCATGCACTGCTGCACAGGCCATTCAGCATCTGCTGCTATTCCAGCGACCTATGGCACAGAGGATTTCCACAAGTTAATCCTTCCTGCTAAACCTCTGTTTTCTTTCAGATTTCAGTAAAGAGCAGCTAAGCTGTTTGCCCTTATATGAAGGTCTAATATCATTGCTACGACAAAGTAAACAAGTAGCTATTTTTATGACTCAAATGCTTGCTTGAAATTTTCTTCCTATGCCTAACTGCAGGGAATATATCAGGTAAGTACCAAGAAGAGCTATTCCTTAGGACTCCCTTGTTTCCTTGCCATTACAGGTAAGTTTGCCCTGGTGCCCTAGATTTTGACGTACTTATTTGCTTCTGGGTTTACCAATGAATAACACAGTTTTTAGCAGCTTCGCATCAAGTTGTCATTGTGGAAAGAACAGTTAAATAGCTCCAATACTTCATGTTATAATTATCAGTATGTTGTGAAATCTCATTCTTGTAAAAAAACCTGATTCTTTTGAATCATAACAGTTCTTGAATAGCACTTTGAAAAGAGACCGGCCAATACAAATTTTTCCTCTTAGAAGGTTGAAATTTATAACATCACACAGCTCATAATGGTTATAGCAAAACATTAAAAATTTTAAGTGAAATATCTTCCCAAACATTATGCATTCTAATGCATCTCTCGATGACTTCCTCATCCCTACCATTTGGCAATAAGCAGTTAAGTATTTTGTTATTTCAAAAACAAGTATTCCATGCTTCAGAAAGTTACAATCTTACACTAAGTTTGAAAATGAGCCTTCCTTACAAAGGCACTATTTGAATTAGTATTTCAAACTGAGTTTCCAATGTTTCACTATTAATATTTCAGATAAGGGTGTCTAAAAAGTATAAAGTCAGAAGGCCAGGAGTCAAGTACTGCTGCTAGCTGGATTCAGAAAACAACCTCTAAATATAACACTTAGAATTCATTTAGTGCCTCCTGTCATGTCACCAGCCCTTTATGCAGGAAATTACTATTCAGGGGAAGAAAGTTAGCCAAATACTCACTTCCATTTTTAGTCATTGTTATTATTTCACACAAAAATCCGATGTTTTTTCTTTCAAGATCACAGATTTAGTTACAATTTCCTAAATTCCCTGTAAAGGCTACAGGCTTACACAAACTGTGATTCTTATCTTAAATAACAATCCACTTGTTTCTGTCACACATTGCTGAATGAATGGCAAGTGCCTGCTGCACTTTAGGGTTAGAGCTATTTTATTTTGACCACTTAGGGACCATTTGTACTCCCTCCTACTCCTCTTTCTTCCACACCTCCTCGCCACCCCTTCCCCCCTCCTTTCGGTAGTTCTCCAGGAGAGCCCTGTCAGGCTGGGCAAAGAGAGTAAGACCTCATAATCAGAATGAGAGCAAAGTGGTTCCTTGCCTTAAATATGTTGACACGTTTTGATCCAAGCTTTAAAAATAAACATCAACTTTTCAGCAACTGCTGTAATAAGTGTTATACAGGAGTGCATAGTCCTTATCAAATCAAGATAACAGTGAAACACCCACGGTCACAGTGAAATGGAGGCGATGTTCACGGGTGAAGACACTTACTCTTGAGTAGCAACATAAAAAATAAAATCTGGTTTGATAGTTATGTCTGCTTATCAGAGAAATACTAAAACACCCTGAAGATAAAAGAGACTTCTCATGGAACATCTGCTTGCATTTAAAGCTACTTAAGTAAAATCTTAAACAAACAAAACCCACCTTCGATGCATACCCCATACTCAAAAACAGCAGGAAGAAGATCTACCCAAACAGGCAGAGTTTAGATTTCACTGAATTTTAGATTTTTAGATTCTATGCAATTTCTCTATAACTTCACCTGGCTAAAGCTTTTTTGTTTCTAAAGACATAGAATGAAAACAGAAGAAAGAAGTGTTGGAGAAAGCTGATACTGTTTTGTCAATGCGCCAACTTAAAAAAAAGGCAGTTTAACATGTTAAACAATTTATTTTTTTTCCCCCAACATCTGGAGGCATCTTAAAGTCTAAGAGAGGAGGCAAAATGATAGTGCTGTTTGTATAACAGCTACCTGAATAATCTTACAACAGAGAAGAAATACCTCCATCAATAGCACTGAGCAGCCACTCTAGACCACCTGGGATTTCACAGAGATCATTCCAGCAGACAAGAACTACAAGTTAGAAATGTTACTCACCTCTTCATGACTTTTGCTTCTTTAAATATGGGCATTCACATAAAGAAACCAACAGAGAGAACTGTGCAATTTCTTTGTGTTATTCAAGGCACTTTGATATACTTATTTTTTCCCTAAAAATTAAGATTTAAATCTAGAATTAACTAATGTTGCTAACATAAAATACCACACAATGATTCAGAGTGACACAGAAAAGTCATTCTCAGATAAAGAAAGTAACTAAAACAAGTGAAAGACCACATTCTTGCTGTACTAGAAGAAAAAACTGGCATTTTCTTCACTATCAGGTGCTGACACAATTATGGAAAAATCAAAAGCAACAACTAAGGCTTAATAGAGAGCCTTGGTTTGCTTGAAGACCAGTAGCTGATCGCTTACCAAACATAGCTTGTACACAGCAGTTGCTCTTACAGAAGCTTGAGCATTTTAGTATTGACAGCAAGCAACAACCTATGTTCTTCCCATACACTAAAGCTTTACCTTTAAGTATATTCAAACACTGCTAAAATGCTAGAAGTTACAAACACTTAATCAGTCTTTCACAGCTCTCTGTAGAAGTCTAATGCCTATATCTTACCCAGCTGTTTAATCCTTAAAAGGCTGAAGGCAGCTGTAAGGCACAGGCAGATACTCTGAAGATCACTAGAGAGAAAGATGTACCTATCACTGCAGCTGCTTTTTGCGGGAGCCTAAAGAAGACATATTTCTTGCAATGGGGATGTAAAGAGATTTTTGGGTATTTTCAACCTCACTTGTGCTGGAGAGTCCTGCAAAAACAAGCATAATTCATCTGCATGATCACTACAACTCCAGTATTTCAGCTCAATCACACAGGCAGCAATTGTAAGAAAGACTCAGCTGCTTCATCTGCACAGCTCAGTTACACACGAGCTGTACAGACAGCAGGCTTCACAGTGGCTGAGTGCCACAGAACTGGCTGGGGGAAGGGGGCATACACACATATAAGACTGGAAAGAAAAATATCTCAGATACAAGAAAATCCAGGGTTATATTGGTAAATGAACACGCTAATTTCAGGGACATAGCTATAATGCAGATTGAGATTAAGAAAGAAGACAGGTTACTTACATAATTAGACCTCCTGGACAGATTAAGAGTACTTTAACTTGCTTTCCAGAAACTTGCATTTCATAGTTTGAGGAACTGTTGAGAAAATTAGTCCTTGAACTATGTCTCATTAAAAAAACCAAAAAAACTAAAACAAAAAAACAAACAAACAAAACAACAACCACCAAACCCCCCCCCAAAAAAAAAAAAAAACCTAGCTCCTTTTAACACTTCATCTAACCTACTAAATTAGCTCCTTGCTTTGCCCTCCAACACTCTCCAGGAACCCCTTTCCCCTAAAGAGTTTTTAAATAACACACTAACTCACTCTTTCACCTTCATTTGAAACTAGTAACATTAATTTGACACAAGGAGGTTAATTAGAATCAGATGTTGAAATTCTACTTTGGGCTGATTTCTGTCATCACAAGAATGTAGAACAGGAGTGAAATCCTATTTTTAAAGAAAATTTTGTCTGCTCAGTATGTCCTCTGATGTTTCCTCTAGTCATCTATAACTAAATCATGGAAAGCAGCTTGAAAAAAAAAGCACCAGTTGGCCGTGAGCCAGCAACATGCCACTCTGGAAAATGTGGCCAAAAGCCTCCTGGGCTGCTGAGCATTGCTAGGAGATTGAAGTGGGGATCCTTCCCCTCTACTCAGTGCTGGTAAGACACATCTGGGGTGCTGGCTTTAGGGCTGGATTCCCTGATGCTAGGAGTAATTGGACATACTGGATTAAAATCCAACAAAGGGCCACAAAGATGATTAAGGAACTGAAGCATCTCTCATATAAGGCCCAAGCTGAGAGAGCCTGGACTGCTCAGCCTGGAGAGAGAATGCTTTTGGGGGACCTCATTATGTATTTAAAAATCTGAGGGGGAGAGGTAACAAAGATGGAGTCAGACTCTTTTCAGCGATGTCAAGTGGCAGGACAAGAGGCAATAGGCACAAAGTAAAATGTGAGGGTGGTCAAATACTAGCACAGGTTACCCAGAGAAATTGGGGAGTCTCCAGCCTTGCAGATATTTAAAACCTAACTAGGCATAGTCCTAACCTACTGTAGCTGACCTTACTTTGAGCAGAGAGAGTTAAATTAGATGATCTCATGCGGTCCTGGCCAACCTCCTTCATTTTGTGGTAATTGTGTAATGTGGTATGGTAACCTTGAAAAAACTCCTTCTGCAGAAACATAATAAACGTGAAATATTCCAAATATAACAAATCTTTATAGCTGCCAGAAAAAAAATGTCTCTGCATACAGAGAACTGTTCTTTGAAGTATTTTTGTACCTTTTAGGTAGAGAAGTCAAACAAGCATGATTTTAAAGGAAATGACAGGAAGATGTCTATTTTTAAGACTGTGAGAGAATATTAAATTAGCAGTCACATAACGAAACAAAGCTGTTCAACTAATAATCTTCTTTTTTAAGTGTTGCAAACCAAATTTACTGCTTCATAAAATTCAACTCTGCAGAGATTATTTAATGTGAAAATGCACTTGAACTTGCAACGCAAATATTCCTAAATATTCCTCTGAAGGGTTGTCTCAGGATATTTCTGTGGTTGGGTTCCATTCTCTCTCCTATCCTGTATCCTGTATAACTCAATTCTATTAATTGCAGAGTGTAAAATAGCAGCCAGTTGCATATTTAAACAGAGAAAAAGGAAAGACTGTAAGAAACAAACTTGTTCAACTTAGTCACTTTAGTCATCAAGTAACATTTTTGTCCATTTACATGTAGTGGCTATAACTGTCTTGTGGTTCAAGTTAGTCTCGAAATGAACTTTTGCCTTTGACAGCAGCAGAGGGAAGTCTGTTCACCCGTATGTCTGACCACTAGTTAATAAATATGGCTATGAAAGGAATGATGCAAGTATCACTGCTGTTGCCATGTGCTTTACTTTGCAGTGAATCTGAACTTGTGCACACTGATTTCCTGTGTGATCTCAGTTATCCATGGGCTACACCAATTGTGAGGCTGTCCCCAGTAGGGTCCCTCTGCTGAGGCAGCTGTGTTAGGACAGGATATGTTCATTTCTAGTGCTGAGAGGCTTAAGGATGACTGAGTTACATGCACAAGAAAATGCTTGCCCTTCAAAAAAATTCTGCTTCTGTTTCAGATAGGTAGATTTTTGAACCTGTTTTCTGCTGTACCCTAGTCTCAGAGCTCTTACAGCAATGTTCCGTTTTCTGTCACCTCGCTTTTAACAATCCAAAAAGAGTTTTAGAATTTGTACTTGATGAACTCAATACCTAACAACATTTTTAATGTAAGCCAAGGCACACAATGACTAAGCTGTTTGATACTTACTGGCCATTGTGATGGAATGAAAACATGAAATCATTTGATTAGTATGTAGAAGTTAATGAGAGAAAATTGTTTCTTGTCTGTGTATATCTTGCAAGGATTTAGTATCTTGAAGATAAATAAGGTGAAGAATAAGATAATGCAGTTACAAAACCTATACCACTCATTATAAAACAGGTTTTCTTCCCCTAAGTTCAGTATTTCTCGACAGTGGTTAAATAGTTACTAAATGAGATAAATATGGAAGAAATATGCTTAGATTCTGCAGAGATAAGCAACTGATGGAACTTCTGAAGCTTTTTTTCCCCCTTGAAGTAGCATATTTTCATTTGAAGTCAGAAAATAAGACAAATCACTCCATTTTACTTGTAATTCCACACTGAATCACTGGGTGATTCACTTTTGGGTGGATCACTCAGAACCTCACTTCTTCTAGCCTATAAAACAAAATAGTATTCCTGTGAAGTCCTCCAAGAAATTGTTTTAGTAACACACTTCAGCTTTTTTCCATACTTAGGAGTCAGTGGTTTGGCATCTCAGAATGTGACATTGGAGTGTTTCTGCATATTAATTCAAGTTTCCACCATGCTGGTGCTATAAGGAACATGAATGAGTAGCTTTTTCCCCACCATGCCTAGAAAGCTACAGGTATATTTCTGCCTAGCTAATAGAACTGCAAGCATACTGTAGTATTCATATAAGGGAGTTTGTTGGCTCAATAGTGTACTGTGTTTGAGTATTTCCATATAATTTGAAGTCTTACTCCTGTGCAGCAGGGGAACACGCCATACAAGGCACTCTAAACTGGGAGAAGCTGCCATATAAACACCCAGTGCCAAATCAAGCACATCAGTAGTTACTAGTGGGGTTCTGCAGGGCTCCATTTTAGGCCCAGTTCTCTTCAATATCTTCATTAGTGGCTTGGACCCAGGACTTGAAGGAATACTAAGTAAGTTTGCCGATGACACTAAATTAGGAGGAGCTGTCAACTCCCTCGAGGACAGAGAGGACCTGTAGAGAGACCTCAACAAACAAGAGTGATAGGCTATCAACAACTGTCTGACGTTTAACAAGAACAAGTGCTGGATTCTGCATCTGGGACAGGGCTACCCTGGTTGTGTGTGTGAACCGGGGAACAAGAGGCTAGAGAGCAGCACTGTGGAAAGGGACATGGGGGTCCTGGTTGATGGCAAGTTGAATATGAGTCAGCAGTGCCTCCCTGGCAGCCAGGAGGGCCAACTCTGTCCTGGGCACATCGGGCATGCCATTGCCAGCCGGTCAAGGGAAGTGGTTGTCCCGCTCTGCTCTGCCCTGGGGTGGTCTCACATTGAATATTGTGTGCACTTTTGGTCACCACGATATAAGAAAGACATTAAGTAATTAGAGAGTGTCCAAAAGAGGGCCATGAAGATGGTGAAGAGCCTTAAGGGGAAGCCATATTAAGAGCAGTTGATGCCACTTGGTCTGTTCAGCCTGGAGAAGAAAAGACTGAGGGGAGACCTCATTGTGGTTTCAACATCCTCAGGAAGGCAAGCAGAGATGCAGGTACTGATGTTTTCCCTCTCATGACCAGTGACAGGACTCAAGGAGGAAATGGCATGAAGCTGAGTCAGGGAAGGTTTAGGTTGGATAACAAGAAAAAGTTTTTTACCCAGAGGGTGGTTGGGCATTGGAACAGGCTCCCGAGGGAAGTGGTCACAGCACCAAGCCTGACACAGTTCATGAAGTCTTTGGATGATGCTCTCAGGCACATGCTGTAGCTCTTGGAGCTGTCCTGTGCAAGGCTGGACTCAATGATTCTTGTGGGTCCCTTCAAACTCAGGATATTCTATGATATGACTGAATTCATAGCTGCCTATGTTTTATCCAAAACAGAACTCCATAACCCAAGTTATTAACGGGCAAATGTTGCCAGGCAGATACAAATAGAAATGAGTACTGCAAATGACTGTGAATGAGCACAATACTCTTAACGGCTGCTCAAATTTATTATTTGAATAGTTCTAATGTATATGCAGTGTCATTCAGAAATCTCACAAGTGCATATCTTTGGATCTGAATCAGCATACCTAAACAAATTTATTTTAACCTTTATTATTGCTTAGCTAACCTTGCTTACTTTTCTTTTTTTACTTCTCCAATGGAAAAAATAGGATATATTTTTCTCAGAAAGTCATTGTGCCTCCTAAAATTATTAGATGATGAGCATAATTATGTTACCATACTTATAGGAGCAAAATAAAAGCCATTCTGGTAATAAGAATGCCAACAACAAACCACTTGAGGAATTATTGATGGAACTTGCTGTAAGGGAAGCAACACATGACTGTAATTGAATCCTTTAATGTGAACATAGACACTGTAGTAAAGAAGTATAGAGAACATCATATTTCTGTGTCAGTTTCCTGAAAATACTGATAAATCATCCTCTTGAGATTCATGGCTTCTTAGATGGAATAGTACATTTTCACGCATGAGGTGCACTTAATATTGGCCAGCACCTTCGAAGATGGAGAACTCTGACCCACCAGCATTTTTCACTGTTCTTGCCTGATCTAGTTATGGGTCTGCATGTCAGCCATGTTAGCCAAATATTCACTGGTCTTTCTCTTAAGGTCAAAATCTGTGCACTCTGTTACTAATATCGATGATCTGGCATGGGTAAAAGAGTAAATCTTAAGATCAAAAATGCTCCTCTTTGTGCTGCCCCACAAATAACACATGGAAGCTAACAGCAGTGTGTTATTACATTATGGCTGTGCCTTGGGAGAAATCTGAAAGAGTATGCACAGCTGCTGAGCACCGCTGTTCTTGACACTAAATGAAATTTGAGGTTGGTTTGCAGCAAGGGTAAACTTATGTGCTTGTGTTGTCAGAGCTGCAAAGGAAAACAAGGTACAGTAAAATATCTGGTGCTGCAAAAACCCTTAGGATTTCTTTTCATGCATTGAAGCAGGAAGTGTGATGTGTTGTTCTTAGAGTGGAAAAAATAAAAAGGATTCCTGGCTTATCCTGTCTGAGTAGGCTCCCTCTTGAGCTCCTTAATATTTGTACCTGAAGTACTGCATATAAATAGACAGTATAGGTATGGAAAACAGGAAAAGAGGGAAATAATTTAACCACTAAAGGGGAACCATTATTTCTCAAGGCAGAATGTGAACAGGAGTTCTGATAAGAAAATAAAAAGAATTGGTTAAATAGCTTATCTAAAAATAAGAAAATAATTTAAAAATGCTGAAATGATGTGCTAATCAGAGTATTAATGTAATGCATAAAACTATAATGTATCTCTAGCAGAGAATACTGCAGGGTTCAGAAAGGAGGAGTATCATTATAGTAAAAAGTGTCAGGCAAGTTCAGAAACATTTTACAGCCTAATAGCAAATTCAGTCATTTGCTGTATGTTTGCTGTATGTATGTTTAGTTTATAGTGGGCTGTAAGTAGAGGACTTTTCTTAACACATCTGAGGCCAGACTGACAAGGAGCCCCACTAATAGAGTTAACTTAAATTCTGCTTGATCTAATAATATGCTCATCTCTTGGGCCTTTAGTAGATACTCAATAGATATTTGTCAGAGACTGAATAGTACGAGTTTTTTTTCACTTTCTTCACCCTGTAATCCACTACTACTAACTTGTAACCTCCCAATAAGACAATTTCTCAACTTGAGGTATGTATGAATTTGCTAAATAGACAGGAAGTAACCTAACACATTTGTATTTGAAAAGTAGTCAAGTGTCTGTTATAGAAGAAGAAAACTTTTCAGAAGCCTGAAAACTTGATTGCAGTTTCTGCACTCAAGTGGGAGTCTAAGAACTTGCAAACCTGTAACTTTTGATCTTTGTAACAAATAAAAATTAAAAAACATTTGCATTTGACAACAAATAAAATGAAAATTAATCAAATTAGTGACATGAGCTCTGCAACTTCCAGGCTGGGTTGCCTCATGGCTACAATTTTATTAATCAGCTAGTTGGTTATAAGCAATGTTTCCTTGAAGGAATATGGGGTGATTAATTGCTATCTTGCTATGAGCTCCTTTTATTCCTGCCTAAAACCATTCTATTATAAAATAGCAGTGCTGTGATAGAAGAAAACTTCAAAGACCTGCTGCTAATGAAGGGGGGTAGAAGGGAACAAAGGTGTTTTATGGCGGTGAAATGATAGCCTGTGTCTGGGATGGGAGCGACAAGGAGCAATAGGTATGTATGGAGTCCTTCTGGTACGAGTCAGAGTGCCCTCATGGGCATGTGGTTGTGAATTCTGTGATATTTCAGAAACTTGTGCATGTCTGTACTTTGAAAAGTAATATCTTATGCTAGTTCCAGAGATTCTTTTGAAGAAGAAATGAGTTGTCCTCTTAAACTCTACTGCGTATGTGTAGTTTTGATGCTACTGCATTTGAAGATCAACTTATCATTAGCCATACCTTGTGCATAGGTATTCAAAGTAATCAAAAATGGGTGTTAACCATTTTCATATCTTATTTTGTCTTTCATTTGATTTAAGTTTATATAAATAACCTCAGAAAATGGTGGAACTTACAAACTAGGCCTCGAATTCTTTGTGTTTGCTAAAGAGACGTGCTGAAATTATGGTTGTCCTCTGTCGAGGACCAAGAATCAGAATGGGAATGATTTCAGAAGTGGAAAAAGATGTACAGTGATTGAAAGGACTTTATGATACAGACTTTACAGTTATTATGTATATACACATTGTATGTTTCCCCAGAATTTGTATCTCCTGGGCATGTCCAGGCTTGTCCACTTCCCTGCTTTCCTGCGGATTGGCTGGAAAAGCTGCAGAGAGGAGACAGCCTCCATTCACCCTTTCCTTTCCCTGCTCCTCCCACGTTCCTCCCCCTTTTGCCTGTGTCCCTATCCCGATTTGTTCCCCTGTTTGTCTGTCTTGTGCTCCACCCCATGTTCTGGCCCTTTTCCCGCCTGAACTGATAAAAAATCCTGTGCACGCTTCAATAAAGCATTCCATCTTCACCCCTACCTTGTCTCTGAACCCATCCGTGCTGTGTCACGGCCCCATCCCCCCTTGGACTGTGACAGTCCTCTATCACTGAAAATAGTCAATAGACATTTTCTCCTGTAGGAAAATAAGCAAATGTATTTGTTCATACTCATTAGTAAGTGTTTGATAAAGCGTTGATAGGGATTCTTGCAGCTTTTTGTATTACTACAAAAAGCACCATACACTGCTAAAAAAAAATATCAGATACCATCACTATTAAACCAAGGAAATAAAAATAGTGCACTGTCTTCTAAAAGAGACATATAACTTCACCTTTTTTTTTGATAGGTAACTTCTTACTCTATGGAGGTGAGAGTGAAGAAGAAATAAAGATCCTGATAGCTTGTCAACTTCTAAACTTAAAACCAGTATAACACAAATGAAAAACATCTTTTGTTCTTGATCCAGGCAGAGGAGAAAAAACCTCCCAAGAAACTATGAGCCTTATAACTGTCCTCAGTTTACATGTAGATAGCATCTCAAATGAGCATTCTAATCATTAGAGGTTTTTCTTGTTTTCATAAATATGCTTTTACTTCTAGGAGAAAATGTATGTGTCACTGTATTTGAGTTTCTAGAGTACCTTTTTAGTACAGACAAGATGAAATTTTTTATCATGGGAAATATTGGTAATTTTTTATTATCAAAGTGTTCTCACAAGTTCTTCTTTTTTCTGTAAGCATTCTGGTACCACGATGTATTTAGTTGGCATCTCTCCTCGAAGAAGTCACCAACAGTTGGGACATGTCAGTCCTCTGACAATTCTAGGTTGCAGTTCTGAGTTTAGATATATCTATATAGATATATCTATACCCTTCTGATGTGGGAAGTGGGCACTGGGTGATATTTAAAATGTCAGGTACCCGTTTTTCACCGTCTAGGATCTTGGAACAGGGTACTCAAGCCCTCCAAAGAAAGATGAGATCCAGTGCAAGCTGCCTTCCCTCCTGCGAGGAGTGCTCTGTGCCTCCCTCCTGGAGAAGCCCAGGACATGACCAAAAAGGTCACTTGCATTTTCTTGCCATATGTAAGGAAGTTGAGCATGTTGGGACTGATAACATTGTGTGCATTCTTTAACTCAAGGACCTTTCTTGACATACTTTAGTTTAGTCCATATATAGGTATAAGTTTAGTCCATATATGAAAATGTATTAACTTACCATTGCTATATTTAATTATTCTCTAGGCATTTGAAAAATCACCATCTAGACTATTGGATACAGTCACAACTGGCCCCTTTTGGTATCCCATAATGATCTATGGAATCCCTACTGTATCAAGTACTGCAAAAAAGGGAAAGTAAGGTTGCTAATCAAACTATGGAGAGTATAAAAATGATGCCTGCCTGTACTGAGAGAAGGAAAAGATGTTTCTAAGGAAGCTGCTGTTCTAAGCAGAAAAAAGGGACATACACAAATTGTTAATCCATCTTGCTACTTGGCAGGTTTAAAAGACATTTTTCTTTTCATCTGAAATATAGCAAAAAAGCATTAAGGTTTAAATTATTTAATTTCAAGTACCAAACTGGACATTAATCTCTTAAACAGAGAAGTTTCAAATACATTTTCTATTCTAAGGAACTATGACACATTTTTACATCTATTAAAATGTATTTCTGTTAAAATATGCAATGATTTTGACAGAAGTTGAAGAAACAGTATGTAAATTTTTTCATATAAAGTTTGAGCATACACTTTAACTAGATAGACTCCTGTTAGAAGATGGATACTTAAAGTTTAAGATTATTACAGTCTTCATTTCCTAACAGGAATTACATGTATTTTACCTGAAATTACTTAAAGATCAAAGAGGTATGTAAAAGATTTTCCCATTAAGGACAAGAAACTCATTAAAGAGCTATAAGTAGATCTGGAATGGAATATAGTAATGGAATATACTATCATCTTGTGAGAAGGCTAATAAATACTTCTCAAGGCCACTCAATAGAATACTATTTTTTCTTGACATTTATCAGCTTAACACAGGCTTCTAGATCAGAGGTTTTCTAGATAGAGAACAATAGTGTTGACCTGATTTTTCTAAGGTTTTTGAGGATCCTTACTTGGGAATCTGACAGTAAATATATCTGGGAAAGTTAGTACAGAGTAGAATCATACCTTGTTCTGCATCTTACTATTGCTAGCAACAGCAGCAGTGCTTGAGCAGATAAGAGGAGATAATTAGTTGCTTGGGCAATGTTTACTCTCCAAAGCTTAGAAGCTCTTTTGCTGTTTTTTATGTGAAAGATATTTTTTTTTATAATATTCTCCAAGTATAATCAGTAGAAACTCCATCAATCTAAGCAGTAAATGTGTGCCAGAGCACCCCCAGAAATTCTTACAGCCCCGAAAAGCTGTTTTTGCTTGACTATGCCAGATGTATTCTGAGTCTGAATTCAGGAATTGCTTTGTGGGTACCTAATATGAACTGGGAATATGTCCCCAGCATGCAAACACTTACTGCAGTTTTGGGGATGATTAGCTGCCCTAGCAATCTCTGATGAGTGGGGTTTTGTGCTGGAGGGATAAGAAATCTGGCAAACAGAATGGCACACAGCTCCACATCCTATCGCCACTCTGCTTCAAGTTGGGTTTTTTTGTTTTGGTTCTGTTTGGTTTGGGGTTTTGTTTTGGTTTTGGTCTTTTGTTTGTTTTTCAGAGCCACTAGCGAACTAGCTAGTATTTCTACCTTTGCTATCTAAGCAAGTGGAAATAATCAATTGTTATTTTCCTGTTAAAGGTAGAACAAACATCTGAAGCTGCGATGTACTTTACACCTTTGTCATAGTCTTTGGGTGATGCCTCACTGTTTCAGTTTTTTGTCCTGTGTTACTTTCAGAGGTCTTTTTTTGTTTCTGGTAATAATGCAGTGTTTTATTCCTCCAAAACACTAGAAAATTTCTTCTCCTCATATGTTGCTTCCATGGAAGATGATGCAAACATTCAGTAATTTTTTAAATCGCTATACAAATCTGATAGCAGGCTGAGGTGTTTGCTGCTTTATGAATGCATGTTATTTTATATCTTGTCTCTTTGCTGTAGCAATCTGAGGTAGTTTCACATTTAGTAATATCACAAAATCATTTTTTTAGAGGATGTAATCTTCTATTACTGATTTATAGTCTCTTGCTACCTTAAAGCAAATTGGAAACCCTTGATTTGATTTATTTTGGAGTGCATGTTAGAGAGTTTTAAAGAAAATGTAACAGGCTTTATTACCTGTCACCTTCTCAATTTCCAGTTGTCTCTTCCTTATGTCACTTTCAAGTATAATCTTAGATATAATCGCTGTGATGAAGAGATCAAATTTTATATTCACTTTTTTCAATTATTCTTTTTTCCCTTGTTCATATTCCTTTGTTCAATATTGTCCTTTTCACATTTGCAAAGAAGCAGTTCTTAATAATTACACTTTTTGAACACATTTTTTTTTGCAGATTTCTCAGGTCTTAGACAATATAGAAATCTAGGTGTTTGATGTTTTTCATTTGTTTTCAAATGATTGCTATTACTGTGATCAGCTGAATTACTGATATTTATTCCACTAGAAGAGAAATACAAACAATCCACCCAATTGCTACAATTCTAACTTTGATTTCTAAGCAAGGCATTATGGATACATGTTTTCTAGACAAGCACTTACCAAGTAAAGCAATCCAGATCATAATACCTAAACAACTTATTAAGTTTACTCAAATATCAGAGCTATTATTATTGTCTTCTGGTATTTTCTTGTTTCTTGCTAACTGGAATGGTGAAACAAGAATTAAAAAACTTTCATGGATCTTTTAACCCTTCATTAGTTGTAGATTAAGAGATATATATAAGATAATCATGTCTACTTAAACAATACACGTAGTTGTCATGTTATTCTTCAATACAATGTAAAGGAATTCATAGCAGAAAGATTTTTCTGTGGATAGAAGAGTATCCAAGACATCACCTAGTATTAACTGCAAGTGCATCACTCCCTACTTTTTTTTAATTCTGCAAAACTGAGTTTACTGAGCAAAATGTCCACAGCTCCATGTACGTATCCTGTTACTGAAAATGTGTAAATGTTCTGATTTTGTTGCAGATGAAATGCATAAAGAAATGTAAGTGTTGGGTCAACTTGACAATTATCTTTATCTTGCGTCTGTTATGAGATGTGTTGAATGAGCTTGCAAATTATACTAAAAAAAAAAAAAGTGAACGCTAGTTACCATGAAGGATAAATTGAATCCGTAAGGAAACTGTCATTCCATTGTCTCTTCTCCCTTAATTTATATATATATTCCATATGATATGAAGTCATCAGCTGTACAGACAAGATGGCAGTAACTGCTGGTTATTACTGCAGTATTACTTAGTTATGGGGTGAGTTTTGTGATTTAGTAAAATCCTAACTTCTTTGGAAGAGGGATCTGTGCAAATAATACTATTCTGAGAATTTGTGAAATGACAACTTTTCACATTTATGCTTCATCCTAGATGTTTTAAAGTACTCCAAGAATACATTGAGGGTGGGGTTGACATTTCATATACTTTGTTCTATTGCAGAAGAAACAAACAAAATATAAACTTTCTGATTCTGCCAGAAACTGTATCATTTAAAAGATGTCATCTTGAGTTAAAGTTGTCAGGAGATTTGTTGATATTGAAGATAATTTTTTTTTTAGGCAAGCAGTCTTTCAATAATAATTTCCATCAAATGTTTCAAAAGGATTTTAAAGTGTAGAAATGGTACCTAGTGGCAAGTCTTTCTTATGACAAATAGTGCATATTGACAGGCACTATATGTTACTGTCATAAGCAGGACTGTGTAAATAATGTCGTTTTCGATACTATTGGAAGGTGGGAGAAGGAGATGTATTAGTTTTTCTTGTTGGACATGAAGTAGTTTTACTCAGGAAGACAAACCAAAAAACCCTATCTATTCAACATCTCCACTTCAAACAATATGGGACAGCCTGCATTAGATGGAAAATATGTCCTCAGAAATCAAGTTTGATTCAGTCTTTGATATTTCACTCTTCAAAATTTACCCCCACAACAAATACTTATCACTGAAAAATTATTATCATTATTGTCGTGTGTTATTACTGCTACTCACAAATGCCTAAATCAAGTCTTAATTTTAAAATTATCTTCCCTTGCTCTTAATTGAAAATTTTTGCCAAATATCATCATCCTGAAATTCCTAACCTTTCTCACTAATTTCTCTGTCCAAAACAAGTAATTATTACTACCAGGTAGTCCAAGGAAGGGTTTTTATGCATGCATCCTTTTTTCCCCCCCTGATTTGTTTTGGGAGGGCTAACAGAAAGAATTTATCATAAGTCAACACCAGGTCTCAGTTCTTGAAAATTCCACAAGAGATGGAATCAGGTGGCACCTCGGAGGAGCAAGCAGTGAGCTCGGTGTGGCTGTTGCATCAGCTGGGAAGAAAGTGATGACTCTTTCATACAGAAAGAGTCATCCTGACTCTCTTGTGGTAAAGAAATTGTGGATGGTAATAAGCCTCAGGTATCGTAGTTTTCTTGGGATGCTTCATTTTATAAAAGTATGATTACTTCTGTTAATGAAGTAATTCTGGTGAATTACTGTCATTATGGTGAACTAGTTATCACTCAGGAAAAACAAGCACAAATTTGATGGTGTTTCTTGATTTAATGCTGTATGCCTGCTCCTTTTTTTCTGGAAGGCTGACTGTCCTGTCTGGGGGGTGGCTGGAAAGGTTGAAGCTGGAAGTGGAGGTACTAGGCACTCGTGGGGTCCCACCCTCATCAAAAACGAGGGTCGCAGGGGGCAGGTATGATGCAAACCTCACCTTGTGGGTGGTTTTCTAAATAAGAAAGGTTTTATTTAGGACAGGGACTCAGAAAGGCAACTTTTTTTTCCAGATTACATTAAAGAATTAAGTCCTTAAAGCTTGTTTCTCTGTACTCATACTACTTTTGAAAACTCTGCTTCCTTCTCCAAGCGAGATATTAGAATATACCTCAATTTAAAAACTGGTTTTAAAAACCACCTCAGTTTTAACATACATGTATACATTTATGAATTAATTTGAATTTATTAATTGATAGCTTAGACTAATATTTATTCATATTTAGAAGTGTAGCTGAATTTAAATATATCTTCAGGTTAATATCAAAGTGTCATGGCAATGTACCCAGATTAGTCATTGATAGTCAATTAACTTTTTGTTTCTTGTGGAAAAGTTAAATAAAAGCAAAAAGCTCATCTATTTTTAGAAATAATCACTGTAATTTAATTAGAGGATGGAAGAATATAAACACTAGTTTAAAACCTCAGAGGGATGTCCTGATTTTCACTGCCATGGAAAAGTTCTTTTTTTTAATGAATGTTTGTGAATATCTAGGATGTATTTTCATACCAAACAGTGTTATAGCTAAAGTAATCTAACTGATTTGCTAATTCTGCACTTACTTTCCGTTCTACTTGAGGAGTAAGTCAATGCAGTGAGTAACCCTCATTCACTCTTAGCTTTTAGTGTTTATGTTTGATTTTTTTCCTTATCTATATTTCATGTTGATCAGATAGGAGCTGACCTGAGGAGCAAGCCCAGTGATATGTCGAGTTCAATACGCTATTGCTGACAGTACAAGATGTACAAAAAGGAGGTACAAGTACCTAGCAGAGATTAATATAGAATGACTTGATGACAGAGGAAGTTTCTTAATACACAATATTTTATGGTTTACTCATTCCCCCTAAGTTTTTAGAGCCTCTGTGGCTAATATCCTCAGTTATTTAGTTTTTGCATGCTTGTTTTTCTAATCTTTGAAAGTATTGCAGTCTGATAGACTTCTTCCTTGCAAGACATTGTATTTGACGGCTTAAATATTACTATTAAGCCAGCTACTGTATGCTGTATATTCTGAACTCCATCCTAAACTTTCCTAATGAAACCTATGCATATAGGTTTTTCTTACTTTTAAAGTCCTGGTCTATGACATTGCACTATTTTATTTTTTTTTTGTGGTAGCTGATATTTGTGATCCCAGTCTCAAAGACCAACTAGTGCTGAGAACTTGGAGAGCTTTATCTGTTTGCAATTTTTTAAAATGCCAAATGGAAAGTTAATGTGAAGAGTGTCATACTTTTTTCACATGTATCTGTCTGCATTAATAAACTGGAATTGGCAAAAAATCCAAATCCCAGGATTCTAGTAATGTTATAGGTGGCAAGGTTTCCCTTTTGGGGAGAATATAGGCAAGGATTAAGTGACTACATTTTCTTTTGGAGCTCTTACTGTATACAGTTCAGTTGCACACTGGAGTGCAAAAATTGTGGTTGGTGTAATTGGATACTGATCTGTTCCTAGAAACTTGCTTAAGATATATTCTAAGTTACATTTGTTATTTCTGAAAATATCATACAAGGTATACATATCCGTATTATAAGTTACTTTTGATTTAATCAGTTTTTCTTTGTTCTGGAGAGCATGGTTAGGATAATTATATATGTAATTTCTTACTGTTTTCTGGAAGGCTCTGTTCTCCACTACCTGTACTTCAGGCTTAATAGCTCTAACCTCAGTGACAAAATGAGAGACAAAGAGGAAGATCTTAAGAAGCACAAACAACAGCTAATCAAGCACAATAATGATGCAAAGCTCATTTTCTTGTTTATGTAATCTGTCTGTGCCAAACCAGGGCCTGATTCAACAGCTCTCTTAGTGGCTGGCAGTTTAATGTACTATCCAGCTCAAAATTTTCTTACACAATAAAACTTATCTTCTATTAAAAACTTGGAGACAGAATTATTCAATAGTCTACAGCTTTTTGCTCTCATGTCTGTGGTAGATTATTTTGATCTTTTTAACCAAACAGCCTCCCCTCAAATTATTAGTCCTTACCAGATCTGTCAGATAAGTATCTGCATAAATATGATAGGCATTCATGAGAAAATTCTATCCATGCATTATCTGCTTGCAGTAAATCCAGGTAAAATGTCATTGTGCTGATATGATGTAAAAATGCACAGAACGGTTTATTTCTGTAGCTGTAAGATATAAAAGTGCCATTAGGGAAGTAATAGAATTCATGTCAACAATTATAAATACTAAATTTTATTTAGGAGCTTGATAGTTTCCTCTTGCAGAACATTTCTAAAAAAAGTGGAAGTTTAGAGAGAGTAGAAAGCTTTTCCCCATCCTACTTTGCTTTGTGGGAAAAAAATACCTTTGGGGCACTCAAATTTGCAATTTTGATGGATTTTTAGGTGTTGTGTTTTGTGCTTCTCCTTCACCACTAGTCTCTTTGGCACCCTGTAACATGAAAAGTTGAGATTTCCTTAGCCTTTAGTGTGGGATTCCAGTGCTCCAGGAAAGCTGAGACCCTCGTGCCCAACCAATCTGTCAGCATCCCATTATGGGGACCCTTCACGGAACTGTCCTGATGGATTGGAAGGTGGTTCAACTGTCTTATCCAGGGAAATATGCCAACAGCATAAGGGAGACCCCTCAGTGGGTCTCCCCACTTTATTCAAGTGTATTACCCACTGCTGGCATCTGCTAGTGCCTGGGAAGGACCACCACTAACAGTTTATGGAATAACACTTTTTATTAATATGAAATTTTGACAGGTTCAAGTTCAAGGGTTACTGGTGATAGTATATGACTGCAAAAATGTATTCAAACAATACACAGACAAACTTCTAATGCCCAAGCAAAGTATGCAGCATGCATAGAGTGTGGTTCTTACCCAGTAGGTGTCCCTATGGGGGAGAAGATAGGCTCAACCTGTCAACTGATCCCAGCACTTACTATGGAGTCTTCCCTAACTTTTCCTGTATTCTCAACTTACTCTTATTCTATTTCTTTATGTTTAGGTGGAGCTTAAGTGACTTAATTAATAAATACCTTTGTTGCTGATTGGTGTAAAATTCTCTCGCTTCTCTTTTTAAAGATACAGTAAAAAAAAATATAGAGCACATGCCCAGTGCAGCGGTGATTAACTTTGGGATGGAGGTGTGCATTAATATTGCAATTCGGTTTTCATGAACCAAGTTCATCCAAGGAGAGAGATTTTGCCACAGTTGTGGCTGCACAGTTCAGCAGCAGGACATCTCCTATCTCCCTGTGTGGTTTTATCAGCTGCAAAGTACCATCAAATTCCCCTTCCTGCAAGGATTTCTACAGAGCCTGGCCTACAGGTGCCTCTACTCTGCTCCACCCTCTGTTCCACCTCCCTTAGCAGATACTTACTGTTGTATGGGGAATCATCATGGAGCTGCCAACCATGTTCCATCCGGGGAGTAGCAGCTGCACTTTACCCTATAAATTCCATATAATTATAACTTCTGTTAGGATGTGAATATAACTTCTCAGTTTCCTCTAATTTTACCCCCAGCCATCTTCCACACCCCATCTTGATGCTTTTACTGCTCTTGTCTTATGCTAGTCTGTACCTTTCCTAACAAAGTCTCTGCCAATGTCTGTGGAACTTATTAATCTGTTTTTTACATTCGATGTCTGTTTCCTATATCCATAATCAGAATTATCTACTCTAACTGTAAACTTGTGGAGATAAGTGCTGTTTCTCCTCAGGGCACTATCACAGTCTTGGCTGGGTCCACAGTACTGCTGCAGGGCTGTGCGATAATGAAGATTAATGACTCCACAAAAATCCTGTTACTACAGCTGGCTTGAAATGTCTCAGTGAACATTTCATCTGTAAATGCTGATTCACAGAGTTCAAAATGTGTCACCAGAACCATCTTCAAACTGAACCCCTGAACTGCTGTCTGGATTCTGCCAGTCTGCTCTGTCTCTGTCCCTGCCAGCTGCCCAAAACCTCAGTTTCGTTTCCCCACTGCTGTGATACTGCCGTGCACTCATCTGTTCTGCTCTTACAATGGCACGTTATCTCAGATATCTCACTGACCAACCACTGAAACCTTGCGGTTTTTCTCAAGAGACAGTACATTTTTTTCTCTCTCTCTTTGCAGTAGAGAGTACAGAGTGCGTATTTCAGTGTAAAATACCTTCTCTGCTATGCTTTCTGCTTTGTACCAACCGATATACAACAAACATATCTGGTCCAGACTTCTGCCCAGGATAATAAGCAATGTTTGTTTCCGAAGGGACAAGTGGGTTTGTGCTGATTCCAGTATACTATAAAATCTGGTGCTGAATCATTCATCAACATGCATGGAACCAGGTCAAGAACCAGCTTAGAACAGACTCTAGAGAGTTCCCCAGAGCCTGGGCTGGAGGTTGAATTAATCCAGATCTAAGCTCCCAGCAATTCAGTTGGGCCAGATGACGTGAGGAAGGTAGAGATATAGAATTGCAGAGCGTGATGCAGTGATCCATAAAAAGTTAGCTCCACCTACAGGCAGTGTGAACACTTTGACCTTAAGTGAAAACCAGTGATACAGGTGTAAGACATGGAAATCACAGGGCTCTTGTTTGAAAGTTTGCTTTTGTACATTCTCTTCACCATAAAACGTGGTTAACATAGTCTGAGGAACTCTGGCAGACCAAAAGTTATATGCTTTGGAACCATGGCAGCAGCTCTGAACTGATAGATAATACATAGGATTAAAAAATATGGAAAGAATTTCTGTGACTTCCCCTATGACTTTATTCTAGAATGAAATTTTTGAATTCTTCCAGGACAGACCTCCCTTTTTCTTGGACAGGCAGTAGTTCATAAGAATTCTTTTCTGATGACACTTTATGGTGTATCTGATATCTAAGTGCTGAAAAATACTCCTGAGCCATTTGCCTTCAAAGTTAAATTTGTGCGTGAAATGTCTGCAGTGAGTAGTGAGTTGAGCAATAAGGAGTTTCCACTGGTAGAAGTGTTTTGAGAGGTGAAATACACTGTATAGTCCTAGTACTTAAAATTCTCTCCGAGTTAAGGTTAGGAATCAAATTTCAAAGTTAACTTCTGCTGTGAATACTTGTGCAATTAAATTTTAAATGTATGTTTGCTCATGTGGATTTGTTCATTCATTCAGTTACAAAGGAGAAATATTATCAAAGCTTTCAGCTGAATAAAATATTCTTCTAAAATCTCCAGTAGGGAATAACTAGAAGAGAAACACTGCCTGCTGTATCACAAATAATTTCTGAAATATAAGAACTCATAATGACATATTGAATCATTTCAGATTTATATTTTAAACAAAATATCTTTGATATTTAAAGAGTAGGAGAAACACTGATTCTGCCAAGTTTTTTGTAATTTTTCCTTTGTAAATATGCTTTAACATAGTTTCATTCAGAAATCAGTGCCTCTTTGTTCCAAAGGAATACATCAGATAGAATTACATCAGAATTTAAAAGAAAATTAGAAGATACACAAACTACACTAAGAACTGCAGTAACTGCACTGAGGAGTTTATGTTCTGGTTGATCTCTGGTCAGAAAAGCACTGATATATTAAGATGTTTTTTCTATATATACTTGATAATATGATGTTAACTGGTTAATTAAAGGTATCTACTATTTAGATGCTGAAGGAAACATGTAAGAGAGAACTTTTTAGAGAGTGATCAGCTTGATGACTCATTGGGTTCCACTTGATAAGAAAGTGTCCTCTCTGATGAGTAAACCACCTTCAGAGTAATGAAAGATTTTCAAGGAAAGTTTAGATCCACAGGAAACTTTTATCAATTCTAAGATCAATGAGGCCCTGCAAGAGTTTTTAGGAAAATCTTATTCATACTGTTCCCTAAGGGATGGTAAATCAGATGTTAAATGTACCTGAGAGGGGAAAAGATATTGTGTCAGATGAGGCGCTGTTGTGCTTTAACCTGGCAGACAGCTAAACACCACACAGCTGTTCACTCACTCACTTCCTAGTGGGATGGGGGAAAGAACTGGAAAAAAAAAGTGAAACTCATGGGCTGAGATAAAGACAGTTTCATAGGGCAGAAAAGTAAGGGAAAATAATAATAATAATGATAACATAGTATACAAAACTAGTGATGCACAATGCAGTTACTCACTATCCACTGACAAATGCCCAGTTTGTCCTCAAGCACCAGCCTTGGCCATGCCTTGGCCAACTCCTCCCAGTTTTCTTGTTCAGCACAATGACATATAGTATGGAATTTTCCTTGTGTCAGTTTGGGATCAGCTGTGCCAGCTGTGTGCCTTTCCAACTTCGTGTGCACATCCAACCTGCTTGCTGGTGAGGTGGGCTGAGGAGCTGAAAATTCCTTGACTTAGCAGTAAGTAAAACATCAGTGTGTTATCAACATTATTCTCATCCTAAATCAAAAACACAGCACTGTACCAGCTAATATGAAGAATATTAACTTTATCCCAGACAAAACCAGGACAAGCATCTAAAAAGGTGGTTTTGTTCTCAGCACTTCTGAATTTAATATTTAAAGAATGAAAATCAAAGTAATATTTTGAGTTCAGCAGTAATTCAGACTTTTTCCTCATCTGCAATACTAGTGAATACTCTATCTCTTACTAGCACTATTCATCTCAAACATGTATGATATATTCAGAAGCATTACCAAAACATATCAGAAATTCCTGGATAAAAAACAAGAAGCTTTTTATTATTGTGGCTATTTTATTTTTAAATGAATGCACAGTTTTATTCCTCTCATATTTTCTACAACAACCATGTCTTTAATTTTTATTCTTTATAACAATCCTGATTTGACAACTGTTTTGTTTTCTGTGACATAAATGAATGCTGTTGGAAAGTGGTCTTGCTGTTGAGTGCAAGAATTACAACATGGCCATTGTTCAGTTAAAAAAAATGTCCATCCTAAATTATTTTAAAAATCTGTTAATACTATGAAAAAAAAGTTTAAAATGACATTTTAAACTAAAAATCTGTTTATTCAAGCAAGCACCTTACCATTTTCTAGTCCATATTTCATTAATTATTGTGAAGTGGGTCCAATTTCCTGAAAACTGTCACATTTCTTTAAAAATGCTACACAAAAACCCTGTACATACACATGTGTGGATTAGAAATGTCAGTCTTTATGTAGCAGGCACATCTTATTTTCATTTTCCATATGAGCAAGTTTGCTCCCCAGAGAAGTGGTCACAGCACCAAGCCTGACAGAGTTCAAGAAGCATTTGGACAACACTCTCAGGCACATGATGTGACACTTGGGCATGGTCTTGTGCAGGGCCAGGAGTTGGACTTAATCCTTGCGGGTTCCTTCCAACTCAGCATATTCTGTGATTTTGTTCCTTACTTATGAATTAATTTGATAACTTTTGGCATACGTAGTTTTAATGTACTACAAAACTAGATATATTTGTCATATAATTGCATTTTTGTTTTTGCATGAATCCCTAAGACTCATTTACCTCTTTTGGATTGAATGCAAATGTCTTTGAGAAGGTGCAACTTAATATTCAGGAAGCATCCTCAACTGTATCAAATGGCAAAACAAATGACTACAGTATACAGCAACAAGGTGGCCTTTATTTGCAGCAATTAGCTAGAAGCCCTTTATGAAGTGAAAATTGTACAGCAATACTGAATAAGGAGTTCAGAATTAAGAATCATTGCAGGCCCAAACACTCTGTCCTCAGCAATTGCTTAATGTTGCTTAAATTGAATAATTGTAGGATGTAACTTTTAAAATAAAAATGAAATGTAAGTTTATTTTCTTGTTAGTATTTACTGCAGTGCTATTATGATTTTCATGTAAAACATTTATTTAAAGACTAATGTAAGTATCTATTCAGCTGCATGTAAGAAACCTTGTATCAGGCAATAAGAAGCTGAGCAGTTTTCTTCTGTTACATCAAATCTGTTTTGCCTATGATATATGCATGGACAGAGATACCCAACAGAAAAAGTTGAGAAGGCATAAAGGAGAGGGGTTTCAGGGAGTTGGAAGTGAGACCATGACATTTGGAAGAGTAAGTAATAAATTGTGACTGATTAAATGAAAATTTCTTTAAGAAGAAAAAAACCCTTATCTTCCTCCAGGTTCCTCTATGACATAGAGTTAAGGAGCTTGCTCTTGTCAAAATTTTATACCATGTTTAATTTCGTATTCTATGTCATGCTCTGCTTCTGACTTCAAGACAAATAGTGTATTTTAATTGTACTTCTTAGAAATATGGAAGACAAGTCTGAAGTGAAGGCTTTATTAACCTGCTAATTAATGTTGTTGGCAGCTGAAGATTGCAATGTCTGTGAGATATTTGCATAGGAAACATAGATGTACTGGTGTACTGGTACTGGTGAAAAGTAGAGAGGGAAGAGAGGGAGAAACATCTTTTCACTATCCACAATACTATTATGGAAATAGTTACTCCCGTGTTTCTCTGGAATTATTAATTCTGATAGGACTAGAAATGTAGCTGTGAACATTTTATTACCAGCTATTACCAGCAAAAGAACACTCCTGAGAAAAGGTTTGGATCAATTTATAGGTTTTAAATGCCTCAAATTATGAACATGAAGTACATTAGCTTTCACTTGTACAAATCATCACTATATTTTCCTCTGCCTTAAGGGACAGAATATTGTAGTTCCTCTTGATTTGAGCAACTACCCTGCTGCTATGTGATCCTCTGTCTATGGCACTCATCCTGATGTTTCTATATTTTTTTCTTTGAGGTGTATAAAATTCTGCCATTTATGAGAGTTGGCTTGAAATAGGAAATTTATTCTCTATGACTAAGCCTGTAGGATACCAACTTTACTGTGCAGTATTTGATACAAACCGAACTTTCCTTCTTTTGCAAGACATGCAGAAGGTTGTAGTTAATGATGGTCTTGTCATTTTGCTGCCCAGCTGTGACAGGCAGGGGTTAGCTACAGGTTAAATCAGAGCTCAGAGAAACACAAGCTCTTTGGCTTCAGATATTCTCCAACTTGCTGTGCCTGTTACTGATGACTTAGTTGTTTCAGCAGTTTCTGGTTTCCATCAAATCTCCAGGAAGTTATTGAACTTTTGAATGTGTCATATCCTTAATAAAAGGCAAAAGGTCTTCTGCAGCATGTGATGCCTGCCGGGATGTCATAGAATGGTTTCAGTCAAACTAACTAATTGTCCAAGCCTGTGAGGCTTTACCCCCCAAAAAAAAGCAAAAAACAAAACCCCAAGAAAAAAACCACCATCTGCTAAAAACTTTCCCCTTTGTTCTATTTTAAAAACATGGAGGACTTACAAGAATTTTTAAATAGCTCAGAATACTTTCCATACAGTTTTCACAATTAATAAATTAATTCATCATCATCATGGCTAGGCTTCGCGAACGAAGATTTGGGAAGGCACTACCCATGCTTGTTGCAAGCGCGTTGGTGGCTAAAAAGGCCAATACAAGATAGACATGCAACCGGACAATAAATTAATTAATCAATTAATCAATTAATAAATTTTCCACATCACAATAGTAAAGTCTGCTGGAAAAAAAGCATCTGAATCACAGCATAAAAATTCAAAATTTTTTGGAGTTGAATATGTAGCTAAACTAATCAATGGATTGTATGAAGATCTAGCCATGGGTTTTTAAGAAAGGTTTCTCCAAGTATTGTCCTTAATTTGAAGGATGTATGTTGGTTTCAAAAAAGGAATCGCACATCTACTGCAAACCTCTTGGAAACAAGAGTGACCAAGTGAGTGGTAACACTGAGATTAGCTCAGTTGGTTAGAGCATGGTGCTGATAACACCAAGGCTGTGGGTTTGATTCCTTTATGGACCATTCATTTCAGAGTTGGACTTGGTGATCATTCTGGGTCCCTTCCAACTCAGAATAATTAATAATTATGTTCAGTACATATACACCTTTTGAAGACTGAGTCATATACATCATCTTTTAGTAATGGATAGGAATTCTAGGAATAGGAAGGAATTAAAGAATGCCAAAGATACCACACAGATACTACCTTTTCATTATCAGTCTTACATTATTGTACTGGACAGTAAAAGATCTCTTTTGAGAACTCCATAATAATTAACTGTGTGACTAAAAGTATTCTTCTGAGAAATTATATAGTAGTCTATATTTCTTTAGAATACATAGGGAGGGTCTTCATTCCAACAGCTTTACCTAGACAAAGATATGCATTATAAATGTATATAACTAAGATTTACAAGTGCTCCACAGATCTTATCTGCATTTTCCATGGCAAATTTCAAGTGCAGCATATCTTCTTGTTTTGTAAACATAAGTAATTGCACTTGAATAAAATAATTAAGCCAATTCCTGCTAGGAAGAGGATGAGTATCTGATGTTCAGTGTAAGTTGGTATGGACCTGTTAGACTAGTTTCTGCTGCTAAATTTGCAAGACTGGATTGCTCACACTGTCTTGTCTGCTAATGTTCTTGGTAGATCAATTCATCCACCTGAATTTCATATAGGGATCACTACTGAAATGCCGTGTAAATTAAATTTTCAGATTTGCTCATTCTCAGTAAGCCATCAATTTTGGCTGACTTTTTTTTCGGTTGAGAAGGTCAATTATGCTCCAAAGCATAATATTGCTTTACAAGCTTAAAATATGAAAACAACTGTTTTAATGGTAACAGTACATGGGATCAGTGGATGTCCTATGAACTACTTATACAAAACTAATAGTCTTGGTTTATTCTGTTCAAGGGGAATAGGTTGAAGGAGAAGTAGCCTTTTAATTTCAGTGGTGTTCCCTGGTGAGGATCTTCTTATCTATAGCTTAGCCAGTTCCCAAAAGATTGAAGCCAAGCAGAGTTCTATTTGGATGAAAGCTGGAAAAAGAGAGATTAAGAGGACTGAAGTATTTCTCTTTTTATCTTGGTTTCATGTTGCAATCACAAGCTCACTGGTAAAAGGAGCCAGAAAAACAAACCTATAGATACATACAAACAACAGTTCAGTAAATATGAGCATTAAGTATTAGAAAGTCACATCAATTTGCAGCATTAACTAAAATGTATGTTTCTGACGTTTTACTGGGTAGTTATACATTGTAGCATGCAAACTCTGTAGGGTTGTTTGTACATTTTTATAAAGAGTGCTGTAAATGTCCTGACTTGGGAGGGAACAGTCTAATTAGACCTTGCAGGACATAGAGAAGTCAAATGGACAAACGTAGTTTTGGAAAGGCAGACAGATTCAGTGATGGGATAGTCTTCTTTACACAAAGAGTTGAGATTCTTCTGCTTTTGTCTCTGATTCATCTTCCACATCTTCTAAGACCACTGTATACAGGATATACACAATTCTGTTATGAACTATGCACCCATCCACTGACAAAGAGCTAATGTATCTCTGCAAATTAAGGTTTTGTACTCTGTGGCAAGAATAATCTGGTGAAAAGCTAACTTTTTGAGATACCAATCTTTAACTCTGCAGTTGTTTCTCTAGAGGAAAAAAAAAGAGTGTACTGTAAAAATAGACTATATTTTTTGCACTATTTCTCTGTTGTTTAATCCTAACCATGAACCCAGACAAGCAGAAGTGTCCAATATTGCTCATCAGTTTTTGGAAATTGGATGGCCCTATTTTGTATGCTCAAAAAAAGACATTTCCCAATTTTCTACTAGGAAAATCTCACTAAAATCTAAGTAGTTCTAATCACAAATGTTAACTACAAAGACTATGATGTAGTACTTTATAATGTAACATAGATGATATTTTCAAGTGAAATTGCTTTTGATATGAAATTTTATTGTATCTAGGATTGGTTCTAGGTCTTAATCCAAACACTACCAAACACAAGCTACCAGATGTTGCTTTTTATCTACTCTCACCTTTCTCTGCTTTCTGGAGGTGCTTGCCTGTGTGTTAACTTTGACTCTAAACTACCAAGATCTCCTGACTCTAATTGTCACCTATTAATCGTGAAGGAAATTGATAACCTGATAGTGGCCACTTGTAAAGAGACTGACAGAATAAAAGACGTTAACTACTAATACAAAAAGAGTGTTTGTTGTTTCTTGATTATCTCAGTGAAGTCATACCTATCAGCAAGAATTGCTCTAGAAGATAAAACCCACTGCTGTGGGCTGGCATCTTGTTTCTTGGCTGTTGCATTTGCTCTAATTCTAATCTGATAGCTGGAAAATTAAGCAAATTCTCCTACTTTCTGCCTAATCTGAGAGAAAGTTCATATCCAAGATAATGCTTCAGAGGCAGAAGAATTTGGTATGTTCCTGTGAAGCCATTACCTTATTGCTAATCTGCATTTAATGTCTCTGATCTCTTCACTGGCCACATCAGATGCTGTTGGGTTTTTTTACCAGAGTATCAGGGTGTGCATCATGTTGAGAAAGCACAAATGCTGGTGTTTGATTATTCCTTTCCCTTTTGATGCCCTTTGATTTCAAAAAACAAACCAAGTAGCTGTCAAGTCTTTTCTTTGATTTTATGTTGTTTCTCAGGCTGGCTTGCTGCTTCTCAGAGTATATTTCAAGACAGATTGGTTTGGAAAAAGTATTTCTGTGGAAAGACAGTTGTAAGAGACTGCTGTGTTTTAATTTGTAGTGATTTTTTGCTCCTTTTTTGCCTTTTTTTTTTTTTTTTTTTTTTTTTTTAATTTTTACTGATGCTTTTTTGCATCACATAATGAGATTATGGGAGCTGAAGTCTCCAGTTGTTTTTTGTGGTCGTTACCCAAGCTTTACAGCAGTGTATAGAAAGAATTGTGTGTTGTGATGGAGGTTCCTTAAAGTCAATAATTCAGTCAGGGAGTCTCTGCTGTTTCTGTAGTGACAGAGTGTAGTACCTGGACAACACACCAAGAACATCAAGGCAGATCTGCATCTTACTGCCTACTGTTCCTGTTTCTTAACCTTGAGGACCCCTATGCTTATTAGGTTTGAGTATTTCTGTCTTAGAAATCAGGTAGATATTCCTGGTGTTTTTTGGTTTTTGTTTGTTTGTTTTTTAAGTTAAAGTTTTTTAAGTTTCTTTTAAGAGGAAGCAAACAAAACCAGGTATGTTTAGAAAGTAAAACTGTGTTATACATGTAGTATTCAGTTTTCTGAAGAAGTCTCTTGACAGGCCAACCAATGTCAAACTTTGTATTTTAATTTCTTAATAATAATAATAATAATCATCATCTACTCATACACTGAGGAATCTTGGATAGAGGACTGCTTGTGCTCCTAACTATATATTAGTGTAAGTGGTTCAGAATGATAAAATATTAAAGAGTGTTTCTCGAGATATGTGTTAACCTCATTTTTAGTGGCTGATATCAATGCTGAAGAAATTTGAACCAGTGTAATTTACTCGCTTTCAGACTGGAAAGGGGAAAAGAAAATAGTGATTCCATGCAGAGAGTATTGATGCAGAAGAGCTACATTTTTTATTTATTTCTTTGGTCTCTCAAAGAGAATTTTGTTGTATTTTTCTTTTTATATCCTGCTTTCATTTTTTATCTTTCATCTCTTGCCCTAATATCTATTACAAGCAATCATATTGGCACAGGTGCAACTGATTTTACATAGCTGTCACTATGGTAAATCTGTCAGTCCTTAAAGGTAAAAGAATGGTTCCAGTACTCTTAGTTATCAAGGTAATGAGTTTCAGAGGTAGAAAATATAAAAAACCCATGCAGTGGTTAGCTCTCAAATTTTCATCTTGAGATAAAAAAGTTTAATTAACCGTTATCAATTGCACATTGTGTCAGTGAATACATTTTGTCTTGTGGTGATGTGCAAAAACCTGCTATCCTAAGTAGTCTCAGAGCTAAGTCTTGCACATCAGAATAGAGAATGTTTGTTGGGATGAAATTACAATGGTCAAAATTCAGTGTTGGCACATAGCAACATTGTTGTTGAATTATAATTTTGACCACATTGGTCTACAGTGTGTGGCCAGAAGTTAATACTTCTCTGATTCTCTGAAACAAAGAATAATAAGACAGGATGGACATGGGCAGCAAGTGGATGTAATTATGACTCTAGTGACAAAAACAAAGCCGCAGCATAGAAGATCAATTTGGAGAAGTCAATAGCTCGTGTAAGTTGTTGATAACCAATACTTCCAGACAGTAACATTACAGACGATTTCTAAGTAATCTTGTGTTCTACTTTGCCTTTGTATCTTTTTGTTCTTCCCATGAAGCTGATGAATGATGATTTGGAAGAAGTGAGATTTGCTTGGTAGCATTCTTGACTGGTCAATTTTTTCTGCTGTCACTCTGGAATAAGACAGCACATCTCTTAACTAATAGATCTGATAGACATTCTGACAATCCAATCAAGAAAGATCAACTGCTGAGAAGAATTCACAATTTACCTAAATAAATACTGGTTCAAATATTAAACTTATCAGAATATTTTTTGTTGGAACTAAAACCTAGCTAATAATTGTGAACTTCTGTATGAATTAATAATACAGAAACTTGGAAACTTGCATATTTAAGTGACATACTCTTCATTCTTTAAACTCTTCTAGTTTGCTTGAATTCGAGTTACTCAACCACCAGTTTGTACTACTGTATCTGTGGATGCTCCTGCACCAATCTAATCTTTCATGGGCTTCAGACCATGAAACTTTATACTATAAATTATAAAAATAATCTCTTTTCAGATTATAGATTAATGAGTTTGTAGCACTCCTTCCAGAGAGTAGCAGCTCAGAATTGAAGGCTCGTAGCAGTCAGGCTGCCTGTGCAGTCTTGGGTACCTTCTGTGTTTCTTACTTATTTTGTCACTCACACCTCTGTTTTTCTTATGCTTCTTTCAACAGCTCTAGCTATCCTTCTCTTCTCCTTTTTGACCTGTTCATTTTTGTTTTCTGACTTGCATCACTCCTGTTTCTGATCTGTTCTTTCTCTCTAACCCAGCTCAGTACATTAGGATTACTACTTTTGAGGATGGAGATGGATATTCTCCGAAGGGCTGTAACACCTACGAGTCTGACCTTTCGAAAGTCTGTATTATGCTCTGTCTCTCGCCTCTTCACACCTGTGCTGCAAAATTCAGGCATTGCTTCCTTTCTGTATTCTCTCCCTGTGGGAAGTACAACAATGCAGAAAAATAGAACGATAGCCATGTACAGGTCTGTAAGTGGTTTATTTGTTAATAAAACCAAAGTTGAAATATATGTATGTTCTTTGAACAATATATTATTTACCTATGTGCAAACTTTTTTTACTTTTGTATGTGTTACAAGTTCATTTGATAAATATACATTTCTATGGGATTTACACTTGTAAAATAAGAGTTGAATAATGGTATATTTTGAACTGCATGCACAGAAATAGAGAATGTTTGGCTTGCACTACAACAAAGATGACTAGAAAGAAGAATAGAGGAGTTCTGCACACGTTTACATGTTTTCATTTAAAGCTCTTGACTGATTTTGGTTGTTTGTTTTTTTAATTTAGTAATATTATCTCCATAGATATATCTTCTCTTGCAAGCATTTTTGTAAGGCTTTTCCTTTAAGTACTTCTCTTTGGACTACTTGATAGGAGAAGCTTGTTACTAGGATTTTTATCATTCTATTGCTAGAGATAGATGTTAGTAAGTTTTAAGAAATACTTCGGGGAAGTTTTAGGGTATGAAACTGTCCATCTTTAAAGGTATGTATACTTATAGTTCTTTATTATAGTTCATAAATGGCTATCGAAAAGTGCAGTGACAAAAATGGAGAAGTATCAACATTTTCCTATTTTATTGAAGATAAATATCTCATTAGTGAAGAACAATGTTTTTAGCTGTCAAGTCATGTTCTTGGCTGGTGTAACATGCACAGCTCAGTCTCTATCTTCAGTTTTCTCTCTAGAGTTTATTAATTTCATTTTTAGGCACTTACAACTTCTTTTGTATTGTAGCCAGGGAAATTTGTATTTCAGCCCCATGCCTCTTGGGCCCTCTTCTGTAGGGATTTAAATAGCTCAGCATGTTAGTCAGGATAATGTTGGTTCTTGAATTCTCAGTTACACTGTCAGAAGTAAGCAGTATTTTTTGTAATATTTCAGCCTTTGCTCAAAATATATCTAATAGGTTAGTAGGAACTAAGCCTAGTAGAGGCATTTTAAACAGGCTTTCCTTTTCTCCCTAACGTGTCCTAGTTCAGAAATATCATGCATCTTTTTATATAGAGTTCATTTACCACGTCCAGCCTGTCTTTCCTCACAATGTATGTCATTTTCATAGATTTTTTTTTTTCTTAGCTTTTATTCATAGCATAGAGTTTTTCTTGTTTTCTTTTCATTCCTGGTAGAAACTTGGTCTTGCAGCTGACACAGTTTATAGTGACCCGAAAGGCTGTCATATAATACAAACAAGAAAAAACACCCCACTTTAAATAACTTTTACAATAATACAATAAACCTGTGTGAAAAGGGGCACTCTGAAATACTTGCCACTTGCTGCTTTGGCTGTGCTCATGAGTTTTAAAATCAATTTTCCTTATCACTGGTGTTTTAAAAGCTCATGGCAGGTAAATTTGCCTTAGGAATTAAAATATACGTGAAGCAAATTAACAGGTTCACTTGTTTCCCACTTAGAGTCAAGACAGTGTTTTGTGGGTTTTTTAGAGACAACATATACTGTGTTTATTGATGTGTGGTTTTTCTCTGATTTTTATTTTCAGTTTCTCATAAATTACTGTGTCAAGTATTCACAGAGTTCGCAGACTTATCAGCTAAAACAATATTAGTTAAAAACAGGGAAACTTAAGACCGTAAAGTTTAGAATTGTCTGTGCAAATTGGGTTAAACTACCATGATAAAAGCTTCTGCCATGGTCCTAGTTTCTGAGGAGACTAACAAAAAGAATATGTTTATCTATTTTTTACACTTTTTTGGTCTCACATTATGTAAGATGAAAATATTAAAATAACTAAATATGTAAAAAGTCATTTGCCCTTTCATTTTACACTTTATTCAAAAAGGCTGGGAATGGAGTTTTGCCTCTTTCTAAACACATTTCTATTAGTGAAAAGTAATTTTACTTTGTCAATACAGAAAGATCCACTCAGATCCCTTAGGATCCTAAATAACTTAGTTCATAAACGTAAGTCAGAAGTCCATATGCAAAATTTTTACACAGGAATTATAGATTATTTTTTTTTCCCCCAGTGCATTCACTTGTTTGTCTGGTTCAAGTTTCCATTCTAATGTTACATTGATGTAACATTGTGGACATGTCATCTTGCGGACATTTCAGTGAAATAAAGAATTTGTAAAAAAGTCTTAAACAGCACTAAAGCACTTCTGTTACCATCTCCATGGCAAATCTGCTGAATGAATGTCAACAAGCATGAGTTTACTCCACAGATAGACAGTAATTTTTAGAATCTGAGTAAGAAGCAACAGCATTTAAAAACAGTGATGTATTAAATTAATTTCACTTACTGCAGCTGCTACCCAACATAGTAGCACAGTTTAAAAAAATATTAATTGGATTACTAAAAGAAAGACCATTCTGACTCTGTTTTTTTTTTTTTGTTGATTTTTGTTGTTGTTGTTTGTTTGTTTATTTGTTTTTTATTTCTTCTGTCATTCTGCATGATCTTGATTTCTGTTTGGAAAGCTGCAGTCTGGAACTCCCTATGAAACAGAACTGTCTGTCTGAGATATCTTAAATCCATTAAAAATATTCAAGCAGAAAACTGGTTCTGCTCAGCCAGATTTAAAGGGCATTCCTAAGAAAATAGAAATTTCTAAATTTATCTAATTTTATGTTGAAGTAAAGCCATATGTCACAAAGATGAAAACATGCCATAGTTATCAATATCAGAGCTTTTCTCTTTATCCCAGTTTAGTTAGCTTAATACGGCGAAATTTATTTAATAAATATACAGAGACAATGATTCACTTGTTATCCTTTATTTACATTGGGAGCAGGATGATTTTCATAGGCACTAGATATTTTTTCATGGCTTGGCTTCGCGAACGAAGATTTGGGAAGGGCTCTACCCACATTTGTTGCAGGCACTAGATATCCACTAATCCCAATAAAGTCAGCACAAGCTTCAGGTATTTTATACTGCTGAAAGTAGGGCCACAGTGGTTTAGAGAAAAATAGCAAGCCTGACAATGTTGTCAGATTCTGAAAGACAGCTAGCCAAAAGTCTTATGCAGACTAGCAGCACATTTAATGAGTTATATCCATCTATAATAATTCTGAAGTCCAGAAAACTTACTACATAAATTACTTTGGTTTACATGCTTTGTGCTTTGCAAAAAGTATTTTAAAAATCCAGGAAAAAAATGTATACCACAGCTAAGAAGTTAGAACAAATAGCTTAAGAAAGTCTTCTGGCTACTTGCCAAGAAAATTTTTAAGCCTTCACATTCCATGTCTGTTTTTAGCAGATGAGGTTCAGCTCTTGTTTGAATTGTGTTTTCTGCTCTGAAGTGCTTGGCACTTCAAAAAATATCACTTCCTAGTCTCTCAGTGTTTCTATCCGTGGTGTGTGTGGAGTTGCATTTGTAGACATTCAAGACAAAATTAAGCTTTTCCTTTTTGGTTAACTGCATTGATTTGGCAATCTTAAGAAGAGAAAGCATGTTCTTTCTCTACATTGTCAGTAGTTTTTTAATTTTCTCTGAATCAGAGTTAAAGAATTTAAGTTGCATAATAGTCTCTACAAATAAAAGAAATACCCTTAAGACTGAGCTGTGAATCTTCTGTTGCCTGAAATTCTGACCATGTACTTCACTCTGGATATTTCTGTAACTGTGGAAAGCTGACAATCCCTTTTAAAATGAGAGCACCTCTGGTTATATGCAAAATAAGTAAATACTATTGCTGGGAATGGGCAAAAGCAAAGTCAGATTACATTTATCTGCAATCTCTATTCAACTGAAGGCAGGAATTCTGTTCTTTGTAAGATTCATCAGAAAGAAACAAGCAGAGCATCATCACAGGGCCTTTTTCAAAAGAGATGAATACCATTTCATAGAGTTTCATGATACCGTACGTGTCCAGAGCAATAATAACTTCCATTAAACACTGAAAATATTTTTACAGCACTTTTTATAGTTAGAATTTTTAGTTCAAAAAAATGTAATGAAGCACTGCTAAGCTCTTGCTGTGAGCTTGCTCTTTTTCTGTTACTATGTATTTAAAATATTTGGTATCGACATAGTAACTGCATATGTGGATTTAGAGATATAGGTTCAACACTTGAAAATCAGACCATAAGGAATTTAATAATATTTTCTGATTGAACACCTGCCCAAGTAAGGATCAGCTTTGTATTTACTGAGAGAGCTACCCTTTGTATAAAAAACAAAACCACGAAAAGAACAACCAAAGGCAAACCCTGCAAAAATAGAGATTCCACAATCAATCTGTGCAATCTATTATCTTAGGTCTTTGGTCTCTCCTTTAAAAATATTTCCCTAATGCCTAACCTAAACTCAAGTATGTAGGGTTTGAGCTTAGGTAGACAGCCCTTTCTTTTGTTGTCTAATCTGAGTATTGACAAGATTGGTTTCTCCTAGAAGGTTTCTCTGTATTTCAAGACTCTGATGTGATCCCTTGTCAGACTTCCCTTCAATTCTAAGCTGTCCATGCAGGGACTCTCATCTTAGTGCATATCCTCATAGCCCAGTCAGTTCTTGATTCCTATGAGCTATAACAATGTACGAAAGGAACACTCAATATACCATTGTTCCACAATCCTGGATTCCTAATGCCTTGCTAGTTAGCATCTGAGCTAAATATATTAGTTCCGCTGTTAATTTCAGAGAGCAATGGAGTGAAAAATGAAGATGAGACTCTTGTTTTCCCTCATAAATATCAACTTCTTTTATTCCATGTATTTATTGAACCAAAAAGTTTGCCCAGGAGTTGTGAGTTAGTTACAAGCTGATGACAAGCTGTTATGGTGCATTTCTTCTACAGCCTGATTTTCAGATTGTTACCTAGAGACATTTTGAAAATCCTCTGTGGTCCTGCCTTAAGATGGGGAAAAAATATCTTCAATTTCCTGGCATAAATCAATCTGATGGGAATGTTATCACAAATTACCATATCATAACAGAACATGTGTTGATGTTTCTACAGAACTCATAGCTTCCCGGCAAGCACAACTTCCTTAGTCTTTTGCAAGATAAAAATTATATTAACACCCTTATGTACGCCACTCTGAGTAATATTTGCGAATTTGCCCTAGGAGGGAATTTACCAGTTTCATGGAAGTATATTCTTATCATGGATCTTTTTAGGGGGAAGGGATAAAGGAAAACTACTAAAGAATTTTCTGTGTTGTCGTACTAACAGGCTTTTCTCTGATTGTTATTTGTGGTTATTATTTTGCAGAGTTTGAATACAAATTTAAGACTCCTTTTTTTTATATGGGTAGAAACTTTGTATTCTTGGCACTTCTCTGGAAATCTAATTCGTCGTACATTTGTAATTTGACTTAGTACTTATTTGAAAAGGCCACATAACCAGTCCATCGTTTTGATTTCTGTGAGTGGTTAGAAAAAAACCCCACACCCAAACAAGTGGCAAAGATGAACTTGTGTTTGACCAGGTAATTTTGTTTCTTGCTAACTATCTAAAATTGTACTGGGAACTGCTGCACAACTGTCTAGCAAATGCAACCATAGTTTGGTTAATCAGCTGAGTAAACAAATAAGGAAAACTGATATTTGCCATTTTTCAGAATGGACAATAAAACTCTCCTATATCTTTCTGACTTCTTAGGAGGAGTTCTCAAAATGTGTGTTTGTAGGAAAATCAAGGTGTCTGCCTCATGAAGATACAATTTCATGGCTTTTTTCCTATGTTTTTGTTGTACTCTTTAATATGACATTAGGCTTCAGGATTCTGATTGCTTCTGTCTTCTAATTTACTTGTTCTTAAATAAAAATTGCTCTGCTAACACAGTAGTTGAAAGTAAAAAAGATAGTCTAGGCAAGTGACAGTCAGGCACCAGTTTATTGCTTCCAGTGACCTGGCTACTGCATGGTATGAAAAGGAAACATCATTTGCTCTCTTATTTTTGTTTCCTAAACCACATTTTCTATGTCATATCCTCTCAGCTCTGCCATGATAATCTACTGGGGTGCTGAGAAGAGCTATATATTATCAAAACAATTATCAGAAAAAGAAGAAAGTGCTGCTTTGCTGGAGTACTCTTTGAAAATAGGCTTGTGCCCCATTATCCCATTGTGGTAGGTTGACCCTGGCTGGATGCCAGGTACCCACCAAAGCCACTCTGATTCCCCTCCTCAGATGGACAGGGAGAGAAAATAGAATGAAAGAGAATTGGGAATGAGGGTTGTAGTCAGTTGTCTCTGTTACTTCCTCCTCAGGGGAAGTCTTGCTCCTCTCTTCTCTGGCTGCTGATGTACAGGTTGTTTTTATTAAATATGTTATCTCAGAAGGACTACACTGTCACTGATGGGTTTGACCTTATCCAGTTACAGGTCTGTCTTGAAGCTGGCTGGCATTGGCTCTGTTGGACTTAGAGGAAGCTTCTCACAGAAGCCACTCCTGTAGTCTCTGTGCCACCCCAACCCCCGAAAAACCTTGCCACACAAGCCCAATATACACATGCCTGGGCTCTCTGTGGCCTTTGCAGCTGTGAGACTGGAGGAGGGTTAGCTGCCTGCCTGGAGTGTCAGCTGTGCTAATGTCAAAACAGAAGCAAATGCTCATTTTGTGTTGTTACCAGGAGCATTGGTACAGCCCCAAACCTTTTTCAAATGAAATTGAGTAGAGGCTTCTTGTTTAGGAGCTATGATATTACTTCCATTTCCATGAAACAAATTTCCCTTTTGACTGGAACAAATTACGTAGTTCTCATAGAAAAGAGAAATGAAAGAAATGTCAGGGCTATCATCCAAGGTGGAATTCAATTCTTACCTTTTCTATTACTGAAATGTGAAGCAGAACTATTATCTCTTCGATGGAGGCTCTGCTTACTGAACATAAAGTAACACAGTTCAAGTGAAATTGCTAATGATTTTATATAGAAATACTGGTAGGGAAAATAACCTTTTTGGGGAAATACGACTTATTAAAAGATGATTCTCACCTTTAGACAGAAGTAGTTACTGTTATTCCATACTAAAAGAAATACCTTTATATCCTTTTTCCTCAGAGTATTCAGTTTTAAACCAAATTTTCACATTATCTAGGAGATCTGCATCTTTGCTGAAGACTGTTTCTTGAAAACCTAATGCCCCATATATATATATGTATTGCTCTAACACAAAGGTTTTCTAGAGAGAAATGTTAGGTAGTTGAATGTATTTCTTATTATTTTTCTTATTATTTGGATTTACTGGATTACACTACAGCAATGTAACTGTTATATACTTTAAAACATTCATTATATGCACCTAAATATAATCAAGCAGAAAAAAACCCCAGACTAAATTTGTACCAGGGAGTATCTACTCATTTTATTTGTCAGGCATCATATGAAAATTTCAGAAAAGTTTCAGTAAATTTTGAATGCTCACACCATTTTTGTTCTTAGGAGAGTGAGTGTGGGGTGGAGATATTTTCTAGTAATAAACTATTTTCCAATATTTTTTCTGTATCCTGGCATAATTTTTGCATTGAGCCAGCAGGATGCTTCTGTTCTGAATTTGACTGGCAGGTTATTCTGTTTAATCAGTTGTCATGAGTTAGGCATTTCATTTTCTATAAACCTGAGTCATTTTCATATCTGCCAATAAGCTCCTGTCATCTTTTTCATATATATATATATATCTTTCTCTGAGAAGGTTAAAAAGCACACTAGTACAAAAAGTGATGGGCATCAATTAATCCTGGAAGGGTAAGGAATTAGTTTAGTTTGGGGCAGATCCTTGTGATGGAAAGCAATTAAGAGAAGAAATTTATGTACCACTCCCAACACTACCTCTTCTGTTGAGTACATAACTTTGTAAATGCTGGATTATCATTAGTCTTCCTGTACACATAAATAATCAAGAAACTATACATTTTGTCCACAGCCTAAACCACATTAACAGTAAACATGTCAGTGCACAAACAGCATGGAACATTAGATAACACTGAAGTACCTCAGATCTTTTTCTTTATCCTTCTCCAAATCTAGTCATTGATTCATTCACATCTGCATGTGGTCCTCCAATTTGACTTGAAGCCAAGGCTCTGAGTGAGTGCATCTTCACAAATCACTACCCATTTCTTTCTAAAGCTAACTAGAGGGACAAAGATTTCTTGATGTGTTTTGTTTGATTGTTTCTTTTCCTTTTCTGTGTAATGAAAAACAAGAATCTAATTCTTCCTTTGAGACAATAGCACTGACAGTCAATATTTTCTTTTTAGAATAGGAATTAATTTTAAGAAAATGGAAGCATATACTTAAAGGTGTGCTTCAAAAGACGTTAATAAAAGTGATGAGAGGAATTGACTTCATTGTAGTGATCAATACTTTTTGAATAAATTCCTGCAGTTATTTCCCTTTGAAACTGAAGTATATCCAAACTTTTTGAGGAGCAGAGGAATAAGGTTGAAACAAAATCATGGGTATGTGATGAACAGTGTGAATTTCTCACATCTCCTTTTTATAAGCATGAATGGCTCCTTTCTTCTAATAACTTTGATTCTATTAATTTAAGAAATTTTCACTACCTCAAAGCAAACTTCATTTCTTTTCAAACTGCTTCTCTTTAAAAAAAAACAACCTGAACCAGCAAACTGGTATCTCCCTAATTTTGTTAGTTTCCCTTTGCAAAGATTTATTTTTCTAAAATGTTACATACATAATAAAAATTAAATTTATTTCATTTTTACCTCATGCACAGAGGTCCACACTTCTCCCAGTTATTCTATTGCTCCCTGTTTTTTATGAAGCCATGCCTGACATTACAGTTATCACAGTATAGCACCTTAGAGATACAATACTGTTATAGATTGAAAGGGAGGCAGGGGGACAGAATCACATAATAGTGTCTGCCCACCAACATAAAAAGACAGCATGCAGTCACAGACAGATATATAAGCCCACTTTTGGTGCAAAAAGGACTGTGGTTGGTTGACTTTGGCTGGATGTCACATGCCCACCAAGCCACTCTATTGCTTCCTTTCCTAGCTGGACAGAGGAGAGAAAATAAGATGGAAAACAACTCATAGGTTGAGATAAGGCAGTTTACTAGAGCAAAAGTGAAAGTCTGCGTGCACACAAGCAAAGAGGAAAAAAAATAGGTTCCTTGTCTGGTTCTCAGCCACTTCCTGAGGAGCAGAGATTCAGCACATGTAGTGGTTGCTCCGGAATGCAAACATTGTAAATAATGAATGCACTCCCTTCCTCCTCCTTTTCTTAGCTCTGTATCTGAGCTGATGTCATACAGTATGGAATATCCTTTTAGTTAATTTGGGTCAACTGACTTGTCCCAGGATCTTGCCCACTCCCAGTCTACTGATGGGAGGAATGTTGGAGAGAGAGTGCTGATGCTGTGCCAGCACTGCTCAGCAGTAGCCAAAACACTGGTGTGTTATCAACACCTTTCTAGCTTCCAGTGCAAAGCACGACACTTTGAGGGCTGCTGTGGGAAAATGAGTCCATTGTTTAGGAGAGTGGTTCAACTAACTTGTTCAAGGACATGTGCCAACATAGTATATGCAATCAAAAAAAGGCTCTGTAACAATATGTAACAATGTTTTAGCATTCCACAGGACCATTTTAAATCTGTTACATATAAAAGTATGTGATTGTTTATTAGGTAATGTTGAAAAGAATATAAAAAATACTGGAAACTGGAGGAAAACATGAAAGAGATTAAGGGAATTTATTTAAATGAAAACTCAATGTATGCAACTTTTTAATATTGTTCTGAGAATGTGATGACTGGTTTCTCAAACCTGCTTCTAGTGTGTATGATCTACTGTAAAGATTACCAAAGGAAAGAATGTATGAGCATCAGATGGTCAGTTCACCCATGCATATCATCTTAACAATGATTTGGGGGGCTGCTAGTGGAGAGAAAAGGATTACAGAAACATGAGAACAAATATAGACAAAATCACTGAAAAACTCCTTTTCGGTATTTCTGTTCAAAATTATTCTTCTTTTATTCTCTAATTACCTATGCAGGGTAAACCCTTGCTTGCTTAGAATAAAATAATAACTGAAGATGAATTTTTACCATCTTAATTTATCCTTTGCTTTAATCTTGAGTGACAAAGCCATGTGCTTCCATTTACCTGCATCAGTATAACATTTTAGTGTTGTTCCATGTCTCTGTGGTGCATGTAACAGAAAAACTTGGTTAAACTGCATCTGGCTTTAGGTGGTCACACAGATTACAGCTAAGAGGCTTGGCATATCAGCTTAGTTTATGTCTCCAAGATCAGATTTCTTCCTTATATTGGTAAGATATAGGGTAGCATGCCTTTGAAAGCAAGCTACCATGACTAAAAAAGGCATGGTAGTTAGTAGTTAGGCCATTTGTTAAGTTTATGCATCAAATAATTGCAACTTGAGTAATTAAATCAGGTTAGGAATTTCTGAGCTCTATTTGCAGTGTAAGAATTCATTCAAGTATGTGACAAATACTGCCCTGGAAAGTACTGTCCTAGGAATTAAGACCTTATGTAATTCTGGAGAAACAGTTGAGAGAATTGTAAATCTAATCAACATGCCTGCTGCAAGAATGTTATCTTGTTAGCAGTCTATAACATTCTGGCTGTATGTTCATATAGGAGATTGGATATGTAAAAATATTTCCATATATGTTTGAAAAATCTGGTAGTGTTGATATAATAGCAAAGCTCTGAAATTGTTCCATAATTTTAAAATCTAATATTTTAACAGAAAAATCAATTATGACATTATACATTGCTTTTCTGATTAAAAAGAATGATCTGCAAACAAGTCACAGAATAGTTTGATTTTCATTAAATACCTAACCCCTCACGTTGTACTGATTTGTATGGAGGATTTTGTTTTCACAAAAGTATTTTAGAAAAATACCCAACATATTTTGACAAGCTTGTTTGATTTTTTTTTTTAATCAAAAAGACCATTTTTGTAAATGAGATATTGCTGGGTTTGTGAACAGTCACGCAGTCTCTTAGGTAGGTAGAATGTGGATTATAGTCTAGAGAACACATCCTAGAGGCAGTCCTTACCACTTGATTCTCCTCTTTTCCTTCTCTGTTTACTTTTGGGTTTAATTTCTTCTAAGCAAACCTAACAGATTTGATCTTGATTCCTTTGTACTCTTCACCTAAGTGAGCAAGCAAAAGCTTACTACTGCATGTTTTATTGTAAGATTTGTCTAGGTTGTTCACATCACTTCCCTTAAGAGTTGGACATTTCCTATGCTTTCTGCCACCATTTAATTTCAAGTGGTGTTACATTTAATTCTACGCTCTGAATTATTTGCTACTATATTACATATAGGAGGGAGTAAGAAGAAATCTTCTTTTCAGCAGCAAGTTCATAGGAAGACTAGAGAAACATGAAACATAAAAAGAACAGTGTATTTTCTTCACAGAGTTCTCTTTAAGTTTGAAGCATCTGTGTTTGGAGGCCCACATAAATATGAACCCACATCTATGGTGAGATCACAAAAATTATCTCTTTTCAAAATTTTACTTAACTCTCAAGTATTTTTAATCTGTTTCCACCTTGTATTTCAAAATGTGACCTTGGTAGCTCAGGTAACCAGGAGTCCTACCATTTGACAGACACTACTCACAGCCTACTGAGCCAGCCAGCAAAGAGAACCCAGAGGCATTGCACATACATGTTGTAAGAATTGAGGAAGCCAATTAATTTTGACTATGTGATGCAGAAGGTGTTTTTTTTCTACATGTGCAATACACAGACATTGTGCTTATGTACATTTGCAGCTCCCCAAGGGGACTGCGGTGAAACTAAATGATCTGCTTTGATTAGTTGACAAGTTTCAATAAAATATTTCATTTCCAATCAAACCAATAAAACAAAATGCTAAATTTAGACACTGCTGTAAAAATGTGATTTACAATTAAATTCTTAGCGGATATTCCACTGATCACAGAAAAATCTAGTAAGAAGTTGGATGAGACCTGGGCTTATTTTCTTTTTCTCTTTGGGATGAGCTTCCTTCTTTAACTCCTAACTGTGTTTTAACCAGCTAACAATATTAACTACCTGCAAGGACACATTTAAAAAAAAAAAAACAAACAAAAAAAACCAAAAACAAATGAAAGAAAGCCACAAAACAACAACAAAAAGCCACAAAAAAAAGCCAACAAAAACCCCCTCTTGTTTGACGGTTTTCAAGGACTGGTAGCCAGATATGTAATTCTGAGTGATCAACTACCAGCCTACTATGTCCCTCTTAATTTTTTAAAATTTGCTTGTTTGTTGTTTTTTTTCTTTGAAATGGATGAGCATTGATAGGATGAAAGAGAGAGTTTCTGGACTATCCACTAGAGTCCTTGCCTAAACATTTGTGTAAGAACTGGAAGACCTAAGCTCAAGTCCTCTTTCTTTTTGATTCAGAGCAAGGATGTCAGGTTTTCTCATCCTAAGGGGTTAACTACTTGTTGTGGTTTGAGACCCCCCAAGAATCCAATTTCCAAGTCCAAGTCCCCCTCCCACAATTCACCCCAGTGTGAGAGGGGTTTTCCAGACACAACACAAGACTCAATATGGGGGGAAGGGAATTATATTACAATTACTACACAAATAAATATTATAATACGTTATATACACAATCCTAACTATCTCTCCTATGGTAAAGCAATATTTACATTGGATCAAGTCTCTTCTCCCTCCAATAAAAGTCCAGAAGGGAAGAAGGAAAGATCCTTTCCACTTTCAGGGCAGCGGTGTCTCTCCTCTTCAATGCAGCAGTCATAGCTGGAGTTGTTGTAGTTGAATTTCTCTCTCTCTCCATTATACACAAGGGGGTTTCCTCTCACCCCCCTCAACCCTTCGGCTCCAAGCGAAGGTCTCACCCGTGGACTACCAGCAGGGACAAAACTCACTTCACCACGGTCATATCACAAAGTGCAGGGCATCTCGTGAAAGTCCCTTCCTCAGGGGATTCGAACTCCTCCTGAGTCAGAACATTTAGGGCAGCTTTCAGTTCAGTCTTTGCCCTAAGCATCCTATCAGAGCTCCTTTGCTCTGTCTCAAAACTGCCAGTGTGGCTGCAGCAGCGGGGGGCAAGGCCGCCTCCTCCACATTCCGTCCAGCCATCCCGGTCGAGCTTCCAGGACATCTCTGAGCTTCTTAGCTCCTCTCTCTCTGCTGCATGCTGCATTTTAGGACTTCTATCAAGTAGAAGTCCACCTCCTCCTCCCAAGAGGGGTCTCAAAGGGGTTTTGGGGAGATTTAATTCAGTTCGTACCCCAAAACTGTCTCTGTTGAGCTTTATCTGCTCTGTTGCTGGCTCTCTCTCCTTGCAGGACATCTCTCTGAGTTCCTCAGCCTGGCTATGTGCCATGTTGCTGGTTGCCAGCTATTTTCTTGGCTTTCAGCCAGAGCCTTCTACTCAGCGCTGCCTCTGCTGCCGCTTTTCTGTCTTCTGCTGCCCACTCACAGGGGAGAAAAATCCCCCAGCTTTTTAGCCACAGAACTCGGTCCAGTTTAACACTGTTCCAAATTCCTGCAGCCCCAACCGGGGCTGGGGAGCCTTGCCCCCCAGCGGGGCTCCTGGCCCTTCTCTCTCCTTGTGGTCTGAGAACATGGCTACTCTCCTCCAGGTACCTCATCTCCCTTCTTTTCCGGTCTGGTGTGATATGTTTAAAATTTGCAGGGATGCTGATTGGGTCAACATCATGCCCTCGGGGGTTACCATTTTGTTAACTCCAGGGGGAAAACACTTTTTTCCCCACCACACTACTGGGTAAAGGACAGTGAGAACATTGGCCTTATCAGTCCAACTAGCCTTCCAGAAACTTACTCCAAGTTAATAAATACAAATGTCTCAGTTTAAAAAGGCTGGAGTATTTTGCTAAGGAGGATGAGTTATGAGGTAGACCAAACTCCTCTCTCTCAGCAATTGTAAATCCGAAATTAAGAGTCTCCAATTGAGGAAGTATGGAAAAAGGAAGAAATAACAACCCTTTATTAAAGGATATATGTATATTGGCAAAAACAGTAACAGAACACAAAAACAACTAAACAATAATCCTGTGCCCAAAAGTCCCCTTCAAAAAAACCAGTTTGATACTTCTCTGTCCTCTAGAGTGATTCTAATCCCGGTTGGCAGGAGCGCTGTTGGATCTCTGGAGGAGCAGAGCCTGCAGTGCTCTGTGGTGGCCAGCAGGGGGCGCTGTTGGGCTCTGGTGGTCGCCACGTGGGGCCTTGGATCTCAGGAGAAGCCGGAAAATGGAGATTTCCCCACCACCACCAAGGAGGAGAAGGGGAACAGGGGAAAGAAGGGCGGTTTCCTTCCCACTAAACTCACGCTGTCTGCAGCTCGCTGAGATCAGGACTCCCCCTTTTTCATCGATGAGCACAAACTCTCCAATGAATTCTGAGCAGATTTGGGCTGGGGGCAGGGCAGCGCGCAGGCAAGCCGAGGCTGGAGAGCAGCCAGATGACCAGGTTGAGAGCAAAACAGCCTCTGAGCTTTTCCAACACACCTTGCCCCCATTAAGGCAAAAAGTGAAGTGTCCCCTGTTTGTAAGGAGAGGAGGAGAAAAAACTCCTGGCCCCTCCCTGCAGTTTTTGATGGACCATTAGTCTGGAATGCAGGTCAGCCAGCTAGTTCTTTTGTATAGTCAATCACCCCTTCCCCCTCCCCGTTTAACATCCTTCTTTTACAGCGGAACAAGGGAAAGGAAAATTTCTGCTTGGATTTTTAGAACAAGTAAACCTATGACAACAAATCAAATCCAGACATATATTTAGGATAAGAAGGAAATTAATTTTTTTTCATGAATGAAGCTAATAGAATTACAGGGTGTCATAATGTTATTTTTTTAAGCCCTTCACAAGACTAAAACATTTTAGAAATTTTTCTGAATTTGACCTTGATAACATTTCATACTTTTTACCATTTTCTGTTAACAGTAACAGATATCCATGTCATTTTGACCTTTTAGTCTGAACAACATATCCTTTGTATTATGTTCTGCTCTATCCATATAAATACCTGAGCATTTTCTTTTATAATACTGTTATAAGTGGTCACAAGTTTGCTGAAGTGAATCTTTTGTGACACACAAAAAATACTTCTGTAGAATTAGAAGCCACAGAATGTGACCACGGGAAAAAATAACATTGTTTAAGTATAAACAGATGAAGTAAGAAAATGCAGAAAAAAACCAAACAATATGGAGCCAAAGGTATTGTCTGAATTGAGTAAAAAAATGACAATCAGTAACAGGAAAAATATCTGCAAAGGGAGACTATAATCATGCATTTATGTGCATGTTTCCATATACATACTTTTGGATCTAAGAACAAAAATACTGGATTGTCCTGTTAAGTAAAAAAAAAGTTTGACATAATCCATCTTTAAAATTGCCATGGTGTTTCAAGAACCCTTGAATTCAAGCTCTTCGGTTATCTTCAATATATTTAGTTTAAGAGAATCAGACTGCTTAATACATGTTGCAGAAGAATATGAAACAATAAATTGTTCATGCCTTGAAAATGGCAGTGTCTCGCCCTTCATTTTGGTGCCACAGAGGTCATGCTACATCAGTTCCATAGCCTTCTGCAACAGGGACACACAGTAAGAAAATCCTAATAAATTGCCATGTAGAGAGCTAGAATTAATTTGAATATCCAAATTTTAAAGAATTTTGGTTTGCTTTTTGAGGGATTTTTTGTATACTATATTTATTCTTAAGTTAAATATATCAAACAAGTACCATTAAAGGATATCTCATCTTTACCTCTATAATGTTTTTTCGAGACCCCACTTTTCTATTCAAAGTCATAATCTATCATACAGAAAAAGCACTATAAATATACACACACATTCATATTGATAATACAGAGGTATCAAGTACCAGTTGTATGAAATGATCTATCCTTAGTAAGCAGATTTACAGGTGTTGTCATAATCTACTTCTCAAATAGTCAACTTTTCTTGTGCCTGTATACTGACTCTTATAACAAAAGAAGATTTTTTGCTACTTTTTTGTTCATGTTGTTGTGTGATGAGAATGAAATTGTTCTGGATAAGGTGAAATATGGCATTTACATTGTGTTTGTGTACTTTTTGGGTTTACTGTACTTAAAGGTAGGAATTCCAACTTTATAACACAAAATCAGCTTAGTCTAGAATATCTGTACTAAGGAAACTTTCAGGCTTTATTATTATCATTTGCTATTTTGTTTTGGTTGATACAAAGGCACATTTTCAGCAAGTAATTACTTAAAAATAGTTATATATGAGTAAAATTTAAAGCTAACATTTTGCAACTCAGCTTATTAAGACACCACACTTCAGTGGTCAGCTAGTAAAATAGCAAAGAGCTTAATATTAACTTGGGTGTTTACTCTTTCTGTATCAAATTAGACCAAAAAGTGATGTGGGCATAGTTTGTGCTTTCATCGTGATCTTCAACTTTCCATTGAAAATTGTTGCCTCTAATTATGGGGGGTTTGGTTTAGTTTGGTTTTAAGGAAGATTATTGCAGTTTTGATCTATGAGGTTGTTCTAAAGCCACTGCTATATATTAATATTAATAACTTCTCTCATACTGTGCTAAGTATGCTATAGTGCTCCGAATCTCTTTCATCAGAATTTATGTAATCTCTTTCCCTGAATTACACTCTCTCTTGCAGAGTATTTCCTTTCTTGCTGAATGCATACAATCATAATTTCATTATTGATCTCTCCTTTGGAGAAATAAATTCTAATAAGTGAAAGAGAAAGATACTGGGGATGGAAAATTAAGAATATGAACACAAACAGTTGTTTTTGCTATTTAATGCAGGTTTTGTCTATAAATTAAATGAGCTTACTCGTGCGAGAGTGTGAAAAAGTCCACAGGCACTTCTATGAAAACTTTCTGTTGTAAGACAAAATATATTTAGTGAAGTACAGGATGGACTTTCAGAACCACGTAAATCTTGGTATTCATTTGACAATAAGACATGGCTTATGCAGAGATACTGCTTTGAGACTGTCTTCACAGCTGGGGGTGCAGAGCTATGCATGTAAGCATTTCTATTACAGCTGATTAAAAATTCCACAGAAAACTCTGATCTCAGGAACTGAAGAAAATTAACTTGAAAGTTTGGAGGGCCAGGCTACATACCACAACTGAGGTTTAGTGTTTTTACGCTAAACAACCTGCCAATCACCTTTCTTAAAGCTTAGTCATATTGCTGTCTCTCATTTTTACCAAGTTTTTCTTGGTAGCAATTTTGTTAGATACATCAGACAATTGCATAACCATGTTCTATGTCCAAACACAGAAATTCGAAGGTCTCTCAACTCTCTATTAAAGTCTTTTTTCTATGCCACAGATATATAGATAATGAAACAATTAGAATTTATGACCTTTTCATGACCTGCAGCCTTGAAAGAGTCAGAGATATTAGGGAGGGGCTATTCCAGAGAGCAGGGAAAAGAAGAAGAACCTGGTTTCCCTGTTCCCTTAAGCAGTGAGCTAACACTAGGTTGCAATCACATTTCTCTCTTGTTTAGAGACAGGATAGCTTCTCTTTTTCCTCAAAGTAGCCTACAGGCCTGTTGTCCCAAAAATGTCTTCTTTCACCTGGTGTGCAAGGAGCTGAGCCACCTAATGGGTAGAGATATTTGTTTATTATTTTGTGTCTGTTTCAAAATACATCAGTATGCGCTTGTCTAATTTCTAAATATGTGCCTACTTAATAGGTAGCGGACAATCTTTTATATGCTTTGATTTAAAGCTATAGCACATTTTAAATTTGGTGTACATGTTCAGTGGGTGGCGGCCTCTATTTGGAGGTGGATAGGCTAAGCTTTAAAGGTGTTGTTTTCATATAATAGTGAGCTAAGTTCATCTAAAGGGTGTGTTTTTAGCTGATTTAGTGAACTTGAATAAAACTTACGGTGGATTGCAAATGTGGTGTTTAGTACCTAATTCAAGGTTTCTCTGTTCATGTTATCTCTTTACTTGATTCAGAACTATTCTGCAAGACCTTGCCATTTCCCACTTAATTGGATCTCTATAGTATTTCTTGTTCTCTTCTCTATGATTTACTCTGCAAAATCTTTTCTTAAACCATTCATCTTTCATCCCTATGATTAGGGTTGTGCGAGGTAAAGGAGAGATAGACTGGAGTGCCTTCTGAAAAGCAGGGCAAACAGGTCTCCCACTTACTGAATAGTGTAACCACTTCGTTTCAAAGCAAAAGGTAGTGGTGAACTCTTCAGTTGTCCTGCATCTTCAAAGGTAACGGTTGGTCATGCTGGAATTAAGATACAGTTAGACAGATAGATAATTAATTCATTTTTATCACAGGTCTCTAACTTTTTAGTCGGGTCCTTAAGCTTGGTGGAGTGAATTTCAGAAACTGTAGTGGTTATTCCCAAGTGGTAGGTGCAGAAGTCATATATTTTGTCATTCAGTAACAGTGAAATCAAGGGCTTGACTTTGACTTCAGTTAACTCCAGTAGCTAACTTTTAGGCACTTCAATACTGTTTGTGTCAGCAGCCATGTACTTTTTTGAAACAGCAGCACATTACTGCCGGTGAAATATTTTAACATTGTATAACTCAGCAGAAATGTAAGTTATATACTACAGAAGTGATCATGGTGTCAATTCTAAGTGTCCAGTTCAATATTCATTATCATCTTGTATTTGGAGAAATTACTGCTCAGTAAATGGACATTTTGCCTTGAGAAGGGTGCCTCTATTTGAAGTAGCACAGTAGTAGGAATGGTAGTACTAGAATACTTCCATCAGATTTATATTCTTTTCTTGATGATGCAGGTTATTTATTTAGTAATATATAAATTATTGGTGGATTTCTTCTTGATTGATGGTTATGTGTACCTCTCTCCTTCCCCCAGCCTCAGTGAAAATGGTATGATATCATACACTGAATCTTATTCATTTGAATTGTTGCATTGAGAGTATTGTAGCAAAGGTTTGCGTTCAATTAAAATTCACAATTCAACCTGGAAAAAAAAAATCTAGATATTATAGCAAAAGTTAAAAAATCTGCTAAACAATATGTAAAAAAGTCCTACTTTTTTAAAAACGGAACTGTTTTGAATTTTTAACATATTTTTTAAGATTTTCTACATCTTACTTTTTTTGATGGCTTCAGCTTCAAACAACTTCAAGTTGTTCTGTATGAAAAATCCAAATACTTTTCAGTAGTTTTTTTCAATATACTCTGAGCACTCTTACTAGTACTTTAGAAACCTTTTGTTCCCCACAAATTCTCTGTTGCCATGATTATTTTCACATCTGATAATTATCCAGCACATTAAATTGATACAAAGGGATATATTGCTATTGTGCTTGCAACCTGACTGCATGCATTTCTGCATTTCAATTTGCTACTGCCCCTGAGAAATCGGCCTCCTTGTCATGTATATCAAGAACTTTTTTTATTTGACAATGACTCTCACAGCCTCTTTATCTGATTAATTTCATATTTAGTGTTATATTACTGACACTATATATATATTGCTTTTCTGAGCTCAAAAGGCTGAGAAAAGTTCCTGAGCTGATGTCTCAGGAGCCCTTTGTGAGAATGCCACTATAACCTTAACCATACATTTCCTTTAGGTGTTTTTGATAACCTTTCAGCACCAGATAGTTTTACTGCACTGATAAAAAGACTCTTAGTTACCAGGTTTATCTTAAGACTGAGAGGCCTGAAGATAACTTTTCTGTGAGAGTTTATTTTAATCTGTGCCATGATTAGAAAATGCTTGTACACTGAGGAGGAAGAGAAATGTGTATTGGTAGAAAATAGTGATTATTAAATCTCAGAAGAAGGTGATTATTCCCTAGTTTGATCATATCAATCTGGAATATGATCTTACAATGTACGTTCATTAAAAAAATAAATCTAAATTTTTTCAGTATTTCTGTCGATATTTTTATAGCAGATGCTTAGCAAAGTATGGTAGTTGCTCTCTAATGATATCTATTCTTTTTTTTAAAGAATATGTAAACCAGTATCTTGCGTCATAGAACACAAACACTGGTGACATGCTTTGCTGTTTTAATCTAATGTTATTAGAAATGCCTTAAATTTATGGTTTGATTTAATCTTTATGTTATGATGTACTGGATGTTGGAAAATAAGAAGTTCCTTTAATAGAAATATACAAATGTAAGATTGTCCTTTATTAATTTTTAAACATACACTGACCGAAATGTGGATTTCTGTCTGTTAACTTTACTACAGCAGCAGGCAATGCCTGTACCTTTGAAACAGACAACTGCACTATATCCCTTTTTTGGTCTGCTCTTAATAACTAAAGAAGCCTGTTTCGTTCTCTGAGATTCACGATTAATTTGAACTGCTGGACTTTGAGGCTTGGATGCCTATTAGGAAAGGAAATCAGCCCTTTGCCACTGACAATTACTCCAAGTGTTTCTGCAGATTTATCTTTCTTACTTACCAGTGGAGCAAAGATAACCTTAAAGATCCAGCACTGTCATATTATAATCCATTTATGATAGATGATGATGCATTAGAGCAATTCTCAAAAGGGCAAAGTAAACTGTCTGGGTGACTAGAATCTGTTTAATCTTTTATACTCTACCTTTTCATGACTGTCTGTGCATAACAATCAGGATAGAAGAGAATCTCCAAGTCACCTGCTCCTCAGATCAGAAGGTGATTGTGGCTTTGAGTAGATATTAAGCAGCCACAGCACTGCCTGGTCAGAAAGAGCAAGTGTACTAGCCTTTTACGTCTTGAAGATCTTGGTCCTCATCAAATGCTAATGTTTGAGACCTGGAAGAGAATATTGTTGCTTCCCTGTGGGCACCACATCACAAACTGCCTTGCCATATAGGCTGGTGCCATTTATCATAACCTCTCTTCTGAAGAATCTCAGAGCAGACTATCGACAATACAGGTGAGTGATAGTGATAGGGTGCCAGCCTCTGTGATGACTGGCATCTCTTGTACTTTACCCTATGACAGAAAATTATTTTCTTCAATTTCTTGAAGTTATACCTCTAATCGCTTTTGCAATTAAAACCAAAGACCTGCTTAGTTGGGAATACTGTAATGAAAAGTTTTTTCCTAAATGTGAACAAATGAAGCCTTTATGGAGCTGAAACCTATTTAATTTCTCTTACAGAAATAAAGAATTATGTGGATACTTTGAAATACTAAGAATGAACATAGTGCTTTGGAAGAGCAATGCTATAGTGTCTATGGAATAAAAACGCCTACCATGTTTGCTTCAGACTGTAATTAGATCCTTAAAATCAGTGTGATTGTGTTGCATGAATAAACTTGTTCTTTAAGATTATCTTAGGGCAACAAGACTGTAAAATGAATAGATTTAGAAAATGATGAAATTATATGAACTGCCTAGGCCATAAGGCTGTGATCTGGATCGTCAGCCAACAATCGTTCAGAAAAGGTAGTCTTAGTTAAATATCTCACTAAATACTGGGACTGCATAGCCCATTGATTCACTTTCTTTTGTGAGGCAGATTTGTCACTCAGTTGTTAAGTGGCAGTGAAGCAGCATACTTTATAAAAGAAGCAAGTAATCATATGTGCTGTAATTATATAGTGACATTCTTGATATTTCAGTATGTGTTCTTGCCCAGTTAGAAACTTTATTCTACTATAATTCTAAAATCTATTAAGTTGGGGTTTATTGCAAGTGAAGTTTATAAAAGATAGCCACTAGCACTAAAGAGGAAGGGTGACAGCCAGTATTAGGTCTTGGAGCTGCTGTCGGTGATACTAACCAGCCGTAATCCACAACCTGGACTGGACCTAGTTCTATTCCTTTAGTGTTAAATGCCTTGCCACCTTTGCCCTCCAAACTCTCCTCAGATCTATGCTGTTAAACTCTATTATATTTATATAATGTGTTTTGATACTTGTAGGGTGCTTTTTTTTGTCAAAATAACTATCTTATCGAAGTGTCTCTCCAAAACTAATTCTTAATGAGTATAGCATAATCCAGCTAAATTTTTTTCACTAACACATTTCCAGACTCTGGCATAGCTCATATTTAATGTTTTAGATGATACTGCAACATCCTTCCTCTTTCTTTTTAGTGATTAAACAGCAGTGATTTTGAAACCTGGCATGTGTGGGCTCCTTCTCTTTCTCTCTCTCTCACCTAATTCCAGCTCCTGTCCCCTCCACCTTTTCTATCTGCTTGGATGAGCTCAAGAGACCAAGAACCATGTGAAAAATATTCTAATCTGAAGGGACAGTCTGCTCTGCAAAGTTAGTTCTTTGGTAATGTGGCACATATTGTGAAATAAGAGTTTAAGATGTGAAATAGTTGTATGCTTTTAAGTAGGTTACCATGGTGGTTCTCTTCCAGGCAATAAAAATATTTATCTAATGTTTCCAATTTTGTGAGTTGTTTAAGGGATAGTAAAAAATAAGGAATAGAAAAGCTTAAAAATAAGGTATCTTATCTCACCTACTTAACAAAATTTCTAAAGAAAAATCTTGATCAGAAATTACATGTCATGAAACAAAATGTTTTGTATCTGAAATGAAAGGCATTCATCAAATCCTATTTCTGTAACATGAATTATATGATCAATTAGCTACCTTGACAAGTATGTTGTTTTTTTTAACTAGCATGTTTACTGACCTAGTTTTGTGTACAGAACCAATTGAATTAAAAACAAATTCTGAGGTGAGTTTGGACCTTCCAAAATGCCAAGATTTCAATTCATCAGTAACACTGTAGATATGTAAATTTCTCAATATTGTGAAGCTCAGACATTCTGGAGAAAACAGAACTTCCTCTGAAAAAATGAACTGAAAAATGACATGTTGGAGATTGCACTGTGGTTAACATATTGGTTCTTCTCTGCATGAATGATGAACTGATGTCCAGTAATTACTGTCTACACTTTAGATATTCCTTCAGTGGGGACAGTAACACTGTCTCACTAATATGTCTTACTGCTGTTTTAATGAAACAAGTGGAACTTAATTGAGTCTACATTGTCTTAGCAATGTCAAATTTGGTTGGAGCTGGACAATGATTTTAAAAATGGTGGGATTTTTTTTTCTTGAGAGCAGATGAAGTAGAGCTAGAAAAAGGTCTTAGCACATCGCTTCTTTAGCAAACCAAGAAACATCCTTGTTCATTCTAAATATAAGCAGTAGCAAGCTACAGGAAAAAGTGAAAACAACTTTTTAATTGGTAATTTTTACTAGTGGTATGTTTTTATAGCAGAAATCTTCATATAGATATCAACCTTGGTAACTACAGACTTTACTTTGCTCCTAAACTTTTCCTATTGTTTACAGAAAATCTCATCTGAAAAGATCAAACAGACATATTTAATTTCTGAACAAAGAAAGGGGAAAAAGACTTCTTATCACGATGCTTTGGGGAAAAATTTTTTATTATGCTGCATATAAAATAATAGCACATTTTGTATTTGTATGGATTCCAAATATTTTTGTATGTCACATGGTACTAGTTCTATGTATTTACCAGTGCCAAGAATGGATTCTCTGAGACAGATCATACAGATTTTAGGAAGGTTCAGAATGTATTCAGTGACCGTCTGCCATTAGGTGCACAGCAAGCTTGACTTCTGTGCAGGTAAGGTTCTGCCCAGGAGTACTGGAAATGGTGGTCTGGCAGTAAAATGAAACTGTCTGGCTGGTGCAGAAGACAAGAAAGGGAATGGGCACCAAGCTGTTCAAAGCTCAGACTTTGCTGACTTGTGGTAGAGCTAGTAGGTGTTTTGTGCATGATTCTAACAAAATAAAAGTGGGAGGTTTTTGTATGTTTGTTGTTTCTTCTTTCTTTGACCTGTTATTATGACAAGACTATTTGAAATGAAGGAAACTAACCTTTTGATGGCTGTGTCCAATCTGTATGCTTCTTCATTAGAAGAACTATTACAGGGATACATATACTAATTAAGACTATTATAAAATTCCAATATAAACCTAGTCTCAAATTAAAATCAAATGCGTGAATGTTGCTTATGTGATTTATATGAAAAAAACAAAACATCTAAAATATCCAAATACCGTTTTCATGAAAATTAGTTTTTTATATTTTAGGCAACATAGTGAGGAAAATTTGAGGTAAACTTGTTTGTGGTTTACAACTTTTAACTCCTCCTGAGCATTGCATTCTGAGATTTGGGGTTTTTTTGTTTGTTTTGTTTTGTTTTGTTTGTTTTTTTAAAAGACAATACAAGAACCTTAGTCATTAGGACAAGGGGAGGACCTCTGTTCTTATTTTACTTAGGTCAGCTATTCATAACAAATAACACATCATATATATTTGCTAGTTATTTGATTTCATAGTTCAGAGACTATAATTGTATGAAAACATAAGTCTCTGTCAGTTTCTGTGAATTTCATTTTTAGTTGGTCCAAACGACAATTTGGAAATAAGGAACATTTCTTGTATGGTCTGAACAGAGAGGTACAGAAACCAATGTTACTAATATTCGGATAGATATAGGTAGCCCTGGAGATGCCATGTTGGTAACCTTCTTCCTAGCTGATTATAACAGTAATATCTTAAGGCTAGTGATGTGGCAAACTATGGGATACAGATGAAAAATATGTAAAAAGTTGTGCATCAGCTTCTGGAACACAAGAGCTTGTGTGCATCATTCATGCCTCTGATTGTAAGGGATTGTGCATGCAAATTACACTCATTTACTGTCTTAGCCCATTTGCATTCAGCTGAATTGCACTTGAACAGAATTTAAAATGAAGAATGGAACAGAAAGTTTAGGAAGCAAGTGAAATTCAAATGAAATTCATTTCAAAGTGAAATTCATTTCTTTCCACCAATCTTTTAGAACTGTCTGTATATATTTCATTGCATGAGTATCAATTGTAGTATACTATGTTTTTTCACCAGTGAAACAATTATACTAATGGCTGCACTACTCTCCAAGGTCATTGGTCTACTACTGTCTTGTCTGAAGACCTTTACTCTGGGAATTAAAGAGCACAGGTTTTCAATTTTTTAAGATCATTATTGTTTAGTAGATGTATTGTTCTAAATACTGCTGTTGTGTTTCTTATTCTCTGCACCCCTTAGGTGCAAGAGGAACACAGAATGACCCTAATGAATAATTTGGTTTCATGTCATTCTGTTTTTCTAGAAAGCTGGATCACAAGTTTCAATTTAACACTGTGAACAATGCCTGACTGTTTCTTAGGTTGAAAAAATTATTCTCTATTGCAGAACTAAAGGCCATACTTTTCAAATATTAAGAGTCTTGTCCCCTATGTATATAGAAACTGAGACCTTAACAGTGGTGATAAATGAAATAGAGAAAAAACGCAATTGTTATGTTTTTCCAAGCTTCAACACTGTTTCATCAAAGGTTTAAAAGAGTATGTACTTTAGAATGTGACGTACTGACTAAAAGTTAGCTAGAAGGACTCTTTTGTATGCCAAGGCCATTTCTCTCTGCTGACTACAGATCACTTGCAAGTTATTAAACAGAGGGAAATAGACTGTTAAAATGAATAAATCTAAGCAATATACTGCCTAAATTGGGAAACTGGGGAGAAACCCCAATGTCATGAATGCCCACAATACATAACAGTGTAGATCACAGAATTAATTCTAACATTAAACAAAGTATTTCAGTGGGTTTCTTAGAAGGAAACAGAAAGTCTGTACAAAATTCAGCTGTGCATTTTTGAAACACTTAGCGACATCTAAGCATCTGGCATCAACACTTCCTTGGAAGAGAAAGGAAACTGAATATGTCTATTGAATGTGAGAACAAAATATCTTTTTTGCCAAACCCAGTACAAATCATTAGTGTCAAGGCAAAGTGCCTTCAAAAGCTTGGCAGGAGTCCACTAAGACTTATTTTAGTCAGATGTAAGGAGAAAGGAACAATGTCAAACTGTTATTTCACATTAATATTTGCTCATATTAGCTAAAACCCACAAAACATCCACCCACATACTTAAAAAAAGTTTAATTGATTAAACTGTGTTGTAATTTGTCACAAAGCAGTTTTCTTTCATTCTAGTTTTACTAGCAGCTCTTGGAAACCATTGCTGAAACTTGTTACCAATAGATAATGATAACTGAGATCAGTTGTACTGTCTAGTACCTGAGGAAGTCTTTAATCTCTAACTCTGTTTACAGTAGTTGGTAAGGAACTAAGGGTTCTGAAAACTACTGAAGTTTATTATGGCCAAAATGCAAAAAACCAAATCACACAGCTCACTATCCATGCCTCAACAAATACATTTAAATGCAGATAAGCATGTAAGTTTCTAACAGAAATGGCACATTTTCATGCTCTTTCTGTATTTGAATTTACAAAGATGAAAAACTGCTACAGAACAGACCGAAAGAGCCAAGTTGTGGAGGAGTTTGAGGCTCAGGAGCTTAGAGTATTGCTAAGAAAGGAGAGGAATAGGTGCTTACAAAACAATCTTTCTATTTTCTCCTACTTCTAAACAAGCTGAGAAAGACATGTTCAGGAAAACAACTATTGCATCCCACTGAAAATCATAAATTGTTGTGTATGTGCTACATCTCTGTGCTTTCAGTGCCTTCCTTTGACAAAAACAACACTCATAAAATTTTTGTCACTATTTATAATATTCCTGACCAAGCTTCATTTCTCATGTTCCAAAACTATTCCAGAAATATCCCTGGGTCTGCACTGAAGTAGTTCAATTACCCCCATGTAAGGAGTAAGGAAACCTTTTTTTTAGCATTGCTTCCATATACTTTTGATGCTTCTTAAAAACAAACAGAAGAACCCCAAACAAACATAATCAACCCAATCCCCTATCACCTGCTAATGAGCCTGACCCCTCCCACTCACCTTAATTGGTTCTGAGGAGGAGCCAAGCCTGGGCAGCAAATGGCCAGGTGGGGGTTGGTCTCTTCTCTCAGGCACTCAGCAATAGGACAAGGGGGTACGGGCTTAAGCTCCGCCAGGGGAAATTTAAGTTGGATATCAGGAGAAAATTCTTTACAGAGAGAGTAATCAGGCATTGGAATGGGCTGCCCAGAGAGGTGGTGGATTCACCATCCCTGGAGATTTTTAAACGCAGATTGGATGTGGCACTGAGTGCCATGATCTAGTAAGTGGACTGGATTTGGACCAAGGGTTGGACTCGATGATCTCGGAGGTCTTTTCCAACCCAATCGATTCTATGATTCTATGATCCCCTGTCCCTATTATGACAACAGTTGTGGTACTTCACAGCTTCAGTATTAGCAGTTAATGAGCTATTTAGGTAAAGACATAATAATGTTTTCGTTTCACAGCTAAAAAAGTAAAACAGATTAAATTATTTATTAGCTGTACTGCTTTGGAGAATGGAAAAATTATATCTGAACTTAACAAATGTACTTAGGCATTTAACCACTCATGCTCATTTTCCCCATTTTATTATCTTCATATTTCTTCTCTTTAGAATGCTTCTAATTTGCTCTAGAATTCCTAGTTATTTTAAAGACACCCTTAAGTATTTTGCTAGTCTGTGCACTCCTATGGGATACACTGATGCTTCAGAATGAATAATATTTTACTATTAAAAGAAAGGGGAAGTAGGTTTCACAAAAAGTTTTAATTCCAGCTGTAAATAAAATTTGTGTTTGTTAGTCTTATGCGTCCTAATTTAGAATTTGCAGGTTTTATTTTGGGCTACTTCTTTTTGGTTAGCATGTTTCACTTTGTAATTGGTTTCATTGATTCCTTTACCAACTGTTTTTATAATTTGTTTTGACTGCTTGCATTGTGCGCAGCCATGTGCAATACCAGTTTTCACACTCTTTGATGGATAATATAGTTCATATCTGAAGCCACTGGGAATAATGGGAGTATCTATCTTGTACTCTTGATTAAGTATGAAGTAGTAGCCCTATGGAAAGTGTCTGTAGTAGTTCTAGTACTTATGATAGAACTCTTTTCCAGTTTTAGCACATGGTTTTAGTCATTGTGAGACTTCAGGATGGTAAAGAACGCTGAGTTGTTTTTTAGTTTAATGGTAAAAGCTACTCTTAGTTAAATCACTGAATCCATGAATTCTGAGTTCTAGTCTGCAGCAGAGATTCACTGTTTCTGCCTTTTTTACGCTAATCACTCGTACTAATGCTTGTTAATTGCATGCTACTTTTTCAAGACTTTACTTATATCTTAGATATCAGTTCCTCTACGTGTGTCACAAAGCTGAGTTTTATAACTTCAAACCTTGATGTTTCATATTTTAATAAAGCCAGAATTTTGAAATGGCTGGAGGCCTGGAAGTAACTTGATTAGCAAAACAGAATTATCTGAGACAGATGTCCCATTTCTCTTGCAGTTTTGGTTTGGTGAGGCTTTTATTTGAATAAATTCTGGTACATTTAACCAGATAACATGGGTTCAGCTTTATATTGCATGTGATTACATGTAAAAGCCTCTAAAATATTAGATGGATATATGGTATGTTACTATCAACCACTGCCTGTTCTTTCTGTTAACAATATGGTATTAAATGAGACAAGATGTGTGCCTATTGTGTACATTGGATTAACTGATAAAAGCATGTTTGAGGATTGCTACTGCATGAGATAAGTGCTTTGTAATGAGAAATGTTGAGGCTACCCTTTCCATTTGCATTCCCACTACCAAATTTCAAATTATTTTTTCATTATTAACCAACCATTTCTTCACCAAGTTTTCTCTTTTAATTATTTTTACTTTCATTTCAAGGCAGTCTTCCTTTCACTCAGTAGAATTTTCTTTCTCTGTCCCATCCCTGAAGGGAAATAGAATTATACTTTGGCCTGCCTCTCTCAAGTCTTGCTGGCCTTAAATGATTTTGGCAATTCCATAGGCTGTAGCTCTCTTGTGAGGCTTCCCTGCTGTTCTTGCTTTTTGTCTCATCTAGTAGAATGTAGTGAATTTGCTTTTATAAAAGTAATCTCATCCATGAAGTATCCTTTTATTTAAATAATAATCTTTTTCTTTATTGCTTTATCTATGATCCATTTAAAAATTAGTCTTTGTTAATGGATCTATAGCCTCTGAAAATATTTTATAGCCTCTCTCTGATAGCATTCTCTGATCTTCTTCTCCTTCTCCTCCTCCATGATAAAAGGAGTAAAGGATACAAGCAGAATTAGTGGGACTTGAACAAAATGTTGAGTTTTCTGTGATGATGAGAACTCTGGGACCATTCTCCAAAGGCTGCTCTCCTCTAGGAGTTTTGCATTTGCATACAGAGACACCAGTACTTCTCATCTAAGCTTTCAAAAAACTTACCTGCTCTTTAATGTAGCTCTAGAAAGAAAGCCATTTATAGCCGAGACTGCTAGCAGAGAGTATGTCAGGCTTCTCCAAGCAGCACCAGTGCATCCCACCTAGTCAAACATCTGACTGATGGGGTAGTCTGAAGACTTTGTAATATGTGTTTGATGGTATGACTAATGACAAGTTTCCTTGTTTTTCGTTTCATTCTTTTCCTTAAAAAGGGAATTATGTGCACAGCAAGGTACTTTTGCCTGCAATGTATTTTTCTAACAATTTGTTTTGCCTTCATCTTCTCTCCTCTCCACAAAATCGCTTCTATATTCAGCAAATTGAGATATTTGTGACACTCGGTGAGAATGTTAACACTGTTGTATGAAACTGCTTTCCACAAAAGATTTAACAAACAGAGTAGTCAAAAATTTCTACTGTAATGTCTATGACCAATTGTACACAATTTGAAGGCTTGCTACAACATAGAGAGTAATATGGTTAGTCCATGGTTTTAAAGCGCAGATCACAATGATTTCTCTTCAGCTTCATGAAAGGATGAAAAATATCCAAAGGTATGAGAGATGGCAGTCTGATAGGATTATGGCATATCTCAGAGAGGGACACATGCCTGACCTTGCCTTGCTGCAGTTACCTGCTGCACTAAATCTTTCACTGTTACCAGCAAACAGCTGCCTTGCAGCACAGGAACAATGGCAAAAATGGCAAACTTGCCCTGCTGTCTTTGTACATTCAACAGGGAGAGCAAGGAGATTCCATATAGTAGCTCTGCCTTTTTGTGTAACCAGCCCTGTGCATACATAACAAATTTTCCTTTGAGTCCTACAAAGCTGCAGAGATGTTGAGGCAGTTCAATAGTCAGAAATATGTTTTCTCTACATTTCTTCCCATTTCAGCTGCAGAGGGTGAACTTATCCTCAAAACTTGGTATTATCTGGGGAATCTGATGCAGTGCAGGACGCAGTAGAAAAAGACTTGTACTCTGCCATTCAAACTGAATTTGTGCTGGATACTATCTGTAAAGTGAGGCAACAGCCTACAGCAATAAACAGCAAACTTTCTAATCCACCTGCTCCAAACGCTTTCAACTGACCCATCTGCTATGAAAACAGTCGTGTTTGCCACAAATATTTGCACATATTTGATACTACAAAATTACCTGTGGCTAGAAGGCTATTGATTTTCCTTTTTTCTATGCTTGTTTTGATTCCCTAGAACAATACATGGTACATAATGTTTTGGGGTTTGTCTCTTCTGGGAGTCCAGGATTTTCCAGATCAGACAGAGTAATTTTGAAAGTTGCTACTGCTTTATCGATTTTCTGCCCAAATCCATTTTGCTAAGTAAACTGATATAGGAAGTAGGGCTTGTGATCATCTTGCAGGCACAATAACCAAGCCCTACCCCTTTCCAATACACCAAAGCTTTATAATTTTTAAATCTGATTTTTATTAGACCTAGATGACCTGTAAAATAGGAAAACCTCGGATCTGCTGGGTAAGATGGAATGAAATTAAACAAGTTCACAAACCCATTTTCCCTTGCTCCCCATGTCCTTGCAGGGGCGAGTGCGTTTTCTGCTTCTACTTACTCAACTCAGACACTCACCAACCATGAAATTCCTCCAGTCCCCTCATGCTTCTTGAAAAAAGGCCTTTATCTCCATTCCCAGAGGGACCTAGCCTGCCCACACCTCTTCTTGCAGCCAGTAAGCCAGCCCACTGTCCACTCCTTGCGACCTGCTGCCTCTCTGGCTCTTGAAGGTTTCACAAAGCTGGTGGCCTGTGCTCCCTCATGGCAGGGACACAACCAACACACCTTGCCTTCCCTCCCATCACATCAGCTTCAGTAAAACCCTTCCTACCACTCTGTCTGCTCTCCCTCATGCTTCGAGAACAGAAGCTTTTCACAGCAGGATGGTGAGTCAGGGAAACAGGTGAGGGAGCTGTACTTTTCAGTCAGTGAGTTAGCACAGTCTGGTGACTGGCTGCAAAAATGACTGCCAGGGCACACCAGGCACCTGTTCTCCAAGGCTCGTTCATACTCCTGAATTTTTTCTGCTGCTGTGCTCGCTGCCTTGCCTACTGACTTTGGTGGAGCACTGGTGGTGCTTCAGTGCATGGGTAGACAGGGGCACTAGGCTGCACAGCCCCCTGTGGGCAGGTGGTAAGGCATCCATGTAAGCAGGGCAGCAGCTGAGCCCAAGGCTCAGTAAGTGGCAGGTTTTAGGCTCTTTTTCTAAAATGTATATATATTTTATTTATTTTAATAATAGTGAGAGAAAGAGCAATTATCATTCAATTTGCAGTAACTAAAGTCCCATTGTTCTTTAGACTGATGTCCCTGATTTCTGTTCCTTTAAGGACAGAAGCATCTTGCAGAGTTCAATGCTCTCTCAGATAGCTGTTCTAGGGGCTGCCTCATTGCAGGACTTTCACAGACAAGTAATGGTCTCTTACCAGGTTATTGCATAATGGTGATTGAGCCTCTTTTTATGCTTGTGCAGAATTCTCATAGAGTCTGGGGGCAAAAATATTCCCTCTTCAAAATGCAGTTAGCTCAAATGAGGTTGTATGGTTTATTTGCTAAGGTTTACAAGGGTATGCTGTATTGCATTTTTGTCCCTGTGATGCCAGGTGCAAGTTCAATACTTTAAGTACAGTGGCTCATTTTCATGATAAACTCTGTAAAACTTATGTGTGAATGTTTTGTAGTAATGCTGGGTATTGATTTCTGTATTTTTCATGGTCAGTATAAACAACCATGTATGTTGGAATACCAAAAATATCTGATGCTACTGATGAATACTATTATGGTATTCTCCTGGCTTACTTGGTGGATAATAGCTCAGACTTCTTAGATGTTTATTTGCATTCTGTGAATAGTGGGTTAAGAATTTCACGGCATTTAATTAATTTTGGTTTTACCTACAAGAAGGTTGAATTACTTTTGTGAACCTTCATTCATTTCACATCTCCTGGATATGGGGAAATATGCTTTCTTTGCCTCTCTTCGACATGGATTATGGATCCAAGGGGGTTTCAGTGCCCTGAGCTGGAGGACCATGAGTGTGAGAATGATCAACTCCCAGTGTCAAGGAAGTTTATGCACAGGTACCCCCAGATACCAAGCAGTGAAGAATTTAGGTAAATTTATTTCCAGAAGCCGAGAACACTAACATCACCGCATTAGCTGCACTGGGCGTTAAAAGACACACCGCTTTTCCCTCTCTGCATGCCAGAGGCAGAAAAGTTGTTTTTACAGCCACTGGAAGAAAGAGTGACACTACCCTTCAATATTCTCACCTAAGGTTTAACAGCTTCTCATTTAAGTAAGAGCCTAAGCTTAACGTCAATTACAGGTTTTGGTCAAAAGAATGACACGGGTCCTTGCTTTGATGAAAGTATATTTATAAAGACTGGTTTTAGGGAGAAGGAAGATGGACTTGAGATAGCCAAGATCCAGCATCAGGTACGTTTTTCTTTAGAGGTTAGGAAAGAGAAGATGACTGTGAAGCATGTGACTAGCTGGCACTTACTGCTTGGCCACAAGACTATGACATTTATTATGATGTATGAGGAAGAAGTGGACTGTGGTCATTTTAATATTTAAGCATTTTGATATGTGGTTTTCAGCAGCCACTTGTCTAATTATTAGAAATGTGTTTTGCCCCTAACTTCTTTTAATATGATGACCTAACAGAAGGTATAATGCCATGACATGTTTAAGTACTAGCACTGCCTTTAAGTGCAACTCCTTTAGTGAAAAATGCTGTTTTGATTTTTCTATGAATAAAGTATATTTTTTTTTACATTTTGTTTTCTTATGCATAGGACTCAGATTTTTATTAGTCAGTTTTCTATTTCTTTGTGTCCTGTCTGACCAGCAAACATAAAATTTCTATCTCACTTTTCCCCTTCTCCCACTTTAAATGCAGTGACAAAACTATTCCTCCAAATCCAGGAGCTGTGTAGAATGACCATATGCTCATCCAGAAGAGCTTTCTTTTTCTATTGGTCAGCATCTTCACACTTTGAAAGCACAAAGCACACAGCAACTTTTCCTTTTCCAAGCTGAAATTATATCACTATTTGCATTTTTTTTCATTTTTCTGTTTTCTCAAAAAGTAATGAGTACAACTTTATGTTGTGCATTGTAATACCTGTTGGTAGAACTGACTTAGCCAACCTGTTTGCATTACTGAAATGAAACCCATGTCTTTGTATTCATTATTGCTTAATTTTGATAGAGAATATCCCAGAGAGATAATTTTTTGTTAGTTTGAAACAGTTCATTCTAAATTACCACTGTGGTGTCAGAGAGATTAGTGAAGGTTGGACCTCAAAACCAGAGTAAGTAGTGTATAAAATATTCTGCTGAGCTGTAGTGAACTGCAAACAATGTCCTGTGTGATGATTTTTAATATGAATTAGTGTGTTTGTCCTTAGCTCTTTGAGAATTGTCAATATAGTATGTTAGAAGGGAGAAGCTGTAATACAAAAAGTCACTTTTACATTCATTTTGGCAACTGAATCTGTAGAAGAAGTCTGAAAACTATGTGACAGCTTTTAATGAGAATGGCCATTAATAGCAGTATTTCCCCACTTTTTAATGACTTCGTGTCAATATTCTGTTGCAACTCTGTATAGAGGAGAAGCTACATGGTATCTTAATCTCAGAACACTGGGTTGTGCCAGTGCAGCCCCTGTGAATGAAATGGTTTCCTCAGGCCAAGAGTACAAACCAACCTAGGGTTTGGTATAACCGAGCAGCTTGGCCTGGGGCATTTTCAGGCAAAAGCTTTAAAATCCCTTGTCATGACCTTTATCTGCCTCTACTCCCAATACCATGTCCTAAATCTGAAGGTATCTGCATGCTGCAGCTCCACTGAAACCCAAATGCTCTTAGTGCTCTGGAAGTCAGAGACCAGTGGAGAAGGCAGTGAGCTGGTGCTGCAAAATGCTCTACTATTCTGGGTAAATCTGTGCCCAGCATGTCTGTTGTCAGGCAATGCCCGAGATTTATGGAAACAAATACCAGTTGGCCATGAGTTGACATAAAAAACATTAAAGATCATTCAAAGAAAAATCTGATTCCTTTTGTCTAAAAAAGCACAGTATATATTTAGGAAAAGTTGAAGTCCCTCGGTGTACTGTTAATTAACATTTTTATAAAGGCAATGGATAAAATCAGAAATACTTAAATATACAAACTGTTTTTTAACTAGCAGTTCAGATTTGAGAAACGAATCTGTGAAGGTTGTGAAACAAAATAATCTTACCACCAGGGAGCTGAATTCTAGTAGTTTATATGTAACAACCAGGTTGTATCAAGGCAGTGTTTTGCCATATGTTTCATGCTTCTTAAGGATTATTTGAAATTATTTCTGATAGAAATCACAAAATCTTTAAGTAAAATTATATTATTAAATAAATTTTAAATAGCTGCTAACATTTATTTTTGAACATTGTTAGCTTGCTTTGGGAATAGCATGACTGGAACATTCTTTGTCTTTTGTACACCTGTGGCCTCCACGACTATGGTTAGGAGATAGTGCATGAAGTTTTATATTAAAACAGGTGTTCTGGTGTTTATTCTCAGTTGCTCAAACTTATGCACGGCAGCAGAAGTGGCTGCTAATGACCAGGATTGGGGAAACAAAATAAGCAACATAAAACTAATTTCGATTGAAAGGATCCATCAAATATCGCTTTGAATTTGCATGAGTGGGAGGGTATGTACATTCCTGCAGAGGCCTTAGGAACACATTTTCTGCAGAAAATGTAATTATGGATATTTATATCAAGAGTTGCCATTCTGGAAATCCCACTGCTTTTTTACAATAATTTTTTTACTGTCCAGTACTTATATACCAGTATAAAATGGCATTATTAAGGAGAATAAAACTTAAAAAATCCACTGCAAAACATGAGCAAACCCAAATTCTAGGATTATGTTAATGAATTAAATGTTAAGCATGACACTGTGTTTGTAAATGTTGATCTTTCGAGAAAACAATGCTGCATGTAAGTGGGACAAACCAGTTTTATTGTGTATCATGTTTTATAGCCATTATTACACTTGAAAAATTGAAAATTCTTGTGGCTGTAAGAATTTTAAGCTTCTTTAAACTTACCTATAATCAGTATAAACTCTGTCTTTTCTTCTTTCATCCACCTCATCTCTCTCTTTCCATCCTCAGCAGTTTTACCAGTTCCTGGCATTTGTTTTAATCATCTTCACTGTACCTCTTCTAATCCAGGTAGAGTATTATTTTTGTTTGGTGAAACAGGTAGTTGTAGCCATCAAATAAAGGTATGCCACACATTTTAGCAGTTAGTAGTCACAGTGAGATAAAGTGCTATGTAATTGAAAATGCCCTAACACTCCAAATAAGAAAAAAATTTTAACTAGCTAGCCAGCTCAAGACCATATCACCACAGTATCTTTTGTACTGTTGTTTCATTTTAAATAATGTTTCTCACGCTATAGATATACCTTATGCTACTGATGTATATTTTGTAAACAGTCTGTAGATTTCTTGCATCTAAGTCTGAGGACTTGATCATTGGACGATATTATTTCCTTTATTCTTTTCCTTACTAACAAATAATATATGCTGTTTCATTTCTAAAATGCAATATCATTCATCATCTTAAATTACGTGCAACAGCTTTTGCCAAAGACTTATTTCTCCCTAGCTGATGAAGTCACTATGAAATTGCAAATGATTATGGATAAAAACCCCATTTTGTCTGTTCCGTTCTTAAATTTAGGATCTCATAACACTAGACTGTGGTCTCTGCTTTAATCTGTATTCTTTCTATTATGTGTTTATATACTTCTTGATTAGAATTTAGTTCAGCAAAAATTGTGATTTATGTCCAACGTGAATTTTATGTGATTTTTGTATTTTTTTATCAACTATTAATATTAAAGTGAATAGTAACTTAATACCACTATGTGTTTTTATTGCCATAACTGAAAAACACCCTAAGGCTGAGTAACTGTGAATAAGAGACAAAAGAAATAATAGCAAGTTAGCAGCGATTTGCCCAGACATCTTTTGTCAAAGATGTTAAAGATCCTGTGTATCTGGTGATGGGTTTTATCTGCATCAGTGTTCTCTGTTTCATAAAAAAAGCTTTAAGCTTTACTTGTGAGCCTTCATATCTGATATTTTTTCACCTTGTACCTTCCTCTGCTACTGATGCTCTGCTTGATATTGTTATAGATGAATATACACCATACTTTAAAGTAAACTGTTTTGTTTTCACATTTCTCCTTTTATAGTTCTACCAGAAAGGAAAATATGTATTCCCAATATCACTCCTCAAATAACTTTTTCTAGCTTTGTTCCTGTGTGCGCAGAGGAACTCAGACGACTCAACTGTTAATGTTTCAACAGTTTTCTACTAACATGTGCAAAGGTGAATAGTTATTGTGGAAACCCAGGAAATCTGGCTATGTGTGTTTGATTGCTTATGTACATGTCTCTAGTTTACAATTTGCATGTGTTGCAATAGTTGTACATGGATATACATATTTGTTTATATATATTGTAGTCATACCCTTCACCACTATCTTTCATCAGTGCTGCCCCACTCTGTAAAATCATGCTAAATTTCTATAGTCTTTGATCATATTTTAAGTCATGGTTCCACTAATGTAGTGCAGCATGTACATATGACTTTTTATCGATTAAAAACTTCAAGTGGGCATAAGTTAGGATCTTTATCCTAACATGTACTGAACAAAATCGAGCATAATAATACTGCCACAGTTGTGCTCAGAACTTTACAGTTTGATCACGTAAGCATAACACAGTGCATATGGCTTTACAGCAGTTTTGTTTGTTTTTTTCTGGTTTTTTTTCTACTAAGTACATTTCAATGTTTATGGATTATTTTATTAAATGTGTAGGTTATAACTGCATTTTGCTATTACTTTCATGTAATGCTGAAAATTTTTTTAAGTAATTTCATCAAGTAAAGCAGTCAGTTTCCAAAAAATACCAAAATTTAGGAATTTCAGCTTCGGGGAACCTTGTATCTTTGTCTCTCTGAATAAGTCAATGCTTGTGTATATAAACATAAAAAGTTAAAAACTTTTTAATGGCAGGTTGAGGGCAAATGGTAGAGTGTTTAATGTAATTTGGTTATGAAGAGCTTGAGTCTGAAAAATTATACAAAGGTAATGATGTGATATGATGTCATTAATCAAATTATATCAAAATATAATTCATCCTAGAGGTATAAAAGCTGTAGTGTGTGTATGTTTTTGATAAAATCAAGCAATGTACCCTGAATCAGATACTTAGTAAATGTGACTCTTTTTCTTCTTCCCTGGTTGATTTATTAAGATTTGGAATTTTCCTTTCCATCAGCAGATTTATCTTCACACCTATGTTTAGAGAATTAGAAAGGTAAATAAAGTCACATGTGGGTGCATTTCATAGTTCGTAGATTCATAGAATATACTGAATTGAAAGGGATCCATCAGGATCATTGAGTCCAACTTCTGGCCTTGAGCAAGACATCCCTAAAAGTCATACCATGTGCCTGAGAGTGTTGTTCAAATGCTTGGTGCTGTGACCCCTTCCTTGGGGAGCCTGTTCCAGTGCCCAACCACCCTCTGGATGAAGAACATTCTTCCTAATATCCAACCTAAACCTCCCCCACATCACCTTCATACCCTTTCCTTGAGTCCTGTCACTGGTCATGAGAGTGAAGAGATCAGTACCTGCCACTGCTCTTCCCCTCACGGGGAGGTTGAGACTGCAACAAGGTCTCCCCTCAGTCTCCTCTTCTCCAGGCTGAACGGATCAAGTGACCTCAGCCTCTCTCATATGGCTTCCCCTCCAGACCCTTCACCATCTGTGTCTTGTATTGTTCACAGTTGTATGATAGAACTTTGGAATTCCCAGATTAATAAGAGATGTTAAACACTCTAACAGGATTCCATCTGTATTTTCAGAAATGCATGTTTATATGTAGATATAGAAGATAAAGATGTACATTTATCTATGTAAATGCATTAGAAATAATTTTTATGGCAAAATGGTTGATAGATTTTGAGATAATATTTGGATTTAAATGCATTTTAATCACTTAGCTGTATAATGCTTTTTGATATAAGGAAAAATATACATATGAAATGCATTTTAAGACAGTTCTTATAGTTCTGTGATATATGTGGTAAGCAGAGGGAGGAGCACACTCCACCCCCTTCTCCTTGTGTAAAATCCAGGTTAGAATTATCGATACTAGCTACAGATTAGTGGTGGACATAGTAAACAACACTTGTTCTCCTCATAGAGAAAATGAAAGTGTTTGTTCAGCACTGAATACTTCATACTGTACGCAGTGCAACTCTCCAAAAAAATCGTAGTAGTTTTGAAGTTGTCAAGTACGTTGACAACAACTTCAAATTCAATATCTTTGTCCAAGGATGCTGCTAAATGATACAGTGAACACTTTAATGCTTTATTGAAGGTCATGGGTTGACCTGTATTCCAGGACTGAAAGCAGTTTCTATTGAGCTGTGTTTGAAGGTGAGATAGATTGACCTATAATGTTGATACTAATACTACTATTACAACTCTTTGATTACTGTGTATTTTGTGCACAGCAGTGAACAGAATGCATTAAGTTAGGGCACAATTTAGTATTTATGAGGAGTACTTAATTTTTTAAAATATTTTGTATCAATAGTGGAAAAAGTGTATCTCATGTTGTTTCCAGCAAATCAACAGGAGAACATTGAATGTTACCAGTAATAGGTAAAGGCTGGTTTGTAGCTGGTCTCTTCTAAAAAGTGGCAACAATGTTCCCCAATTGCAATCTTCATATAGAAATTTTACAGTGGTTAATATATAAAAGTTGCATTATTTATATATATTTACTAAATCAACACTCTTGCAAGTATGTATAGTTATGTAATAGCTTGGCAGTGTTTGTTGTTTTGTTTATTTTTTTTTTAACTGAAATACAGAAAGAATTTACATATTTGAATTAGGTATGTAAATTAGATTAAATGTCTGAATATAAACGTGTTTAAAACAAAAATCCAAAGCAACTGCAGTATCTAGTGACATTGGCAAACATAAGGAAAAGTTACAATGAGAAATTTTTGGAGATGAAGTAGTGTTTGGAAAGGTAACGAATATCTGGAAAAATGGAAAAGCAGTGGTAGCTAGATATGAATATGAAATATTGAAATATCATGTGAAGTTGAATGACAATGCTGAATACTTCCAGAAGTTCTAGAGAAACGGGTGCTTTATCAGGTTTAACTTGAATTACAACAGTTTTTAGGGGAATGTGGGGACTGGGGTATGGAGGGGAAGGAGCAGGGAGGCAGATGACAAAATTTGGAATCAATTGGTCAGTTTTAGGTGTGTTTGAAGAGGAACACACATTTCTTCACATAAGCATTATTTCTAGGTAGACACGTTAATGTTGGGATGGAGCTTTTCTGAGGATGAAAAATAAGTCCAGTCTCAACGAGACAGACATTCGTTTGCGCTGTGTGAAGGAAGCATGCTAGGCAGAAGAAAGGATGCTAAGCAAAACAAACTGTCAAGTAATAGGGTGACAGTGGTGAATAGGTGGGATCATAATTCTACCATTATAACCATTTAGTCTACAGTTCTGGGAAATTCTGCTATAGTCTGCAGAAAAGTAAATAGATGTGAATTTGAGATAAAGGTAAGACCAGGAAGCAACAGACATCTTTTGTAAGGCAAAAAAGATGACACAGGGAAAGAGATGACAGACTGTTTTTATAGAGTTTAAAAAGAACATCAAAAGCTGTGTTTTTAACTAAGGTTTTTGCAGAATCTGATCTTTTAATGTTTTATTTAATTTCTGGACTGATAGATTTTTGGTTTTGACTGTGATCTGGTAACAATAACCAGGAAATAGTGTTGTCAAGAGCTTTTTGTTGAACTGGACTGAATATATTAATAAAAAATTATTTGATATAAGACACCTCAATTTAAGCATTTTCAATTTATGCTTAAATGAAGAGGAAAACTTAGTTTTTCTATAATATCAGCTGTTCACTTATTCCCAAGAACATGCAGTTCTTTCTTCAAATTCAGGCTGACAATGTATAATCTTATTATGAATAGTTTGAAAGACTGTATCTTTTCCAGCCTAAGTGATTCTATGATTCTATGACTATATCATGTTACTGAAGCAAAATTACTCAGTATTAATTTAAATGTGGGGAAACTATTCATCCCAATATTACTAGATTTTTTTTCTTTCAGAATTGTGGAAAGGTAACTGTGCATATAACCACACTTAAGTGGTGCAATATAAGGAAAATTCATTATTTGGTTGTTCAGGAGAAGAATGGATTGTGCAAAATGATTAAGAACAACTAGAGTTCTCTATCTCTAGGTTATTATTTTGAACCTGTCCTGATTTAGGACTGAAAATTTTATGGCTGATTTATGACACAGTCACAAAACTGAGAACCAGAAAAGTTCTTGAATGGAGTTGTAAATGGTGTAAGCAGAAGAAAAAGAACATATAGATAAAATAAAGGTAGAAGTCTGACAATAAGAAAATGTGATTAATTTTGAGTCTAGCAAACAAAGTAGCTGGTTATGTCATTGTTTTGAAGAAGGTAGGTTAGTCTAATTATTAGAAGAGGCTTGTTTTATAAGATGGGGGAAAAAAATCCATGGCACTGCATACACTCAGTCATTCAACCTTACATGAGCTAATCTTCAATCAAAGAGCTCACGTCATGATAAGCAATAGCAACAATATATATGTGTGAGAAATCTGATCTGCCACAGATTTATTTTTGTCTTTTAAAAGGGCTCTACATAATGAAAAGGAGCACTGTGACTTAATGTTCCAAAATATGTAATGAGTTCATTCTTCAGAAATGTCTAAGACTGAGTGCTTAGGGATTGCTGCACTCAAACTCAAATTTCTCTTGAGATTCAAAACCTACAGTGAATAACACATACACACAGAATAACGTTCTTCTCTTCTTAACATTATACTTTTATGGGTGAAAAAACACAGCTTCTCTACTGTATTTTCATATAGGAAAGCTGTATGGCAATTTTGAGTCAGATGCATATTTTAAAATATTTTTAGAGGGCATAAAAATTAAATTCAAGCTTCCATTAAAAAAAAAAAGCATTATGGTTTTGTTGGTGTTGGGTTTGTTTTTGGTTTTTATTTTTTTGAGGGGGGTGTTTTGTTTTTTGTTTGTTTATTTGTTTTTCTTTTTTTATTACCCAGCTGTGACTAAGCATGAAAAAGTGGAAAAAAAAAATAGCAGTGATAAAACTTAAAATGGAATATACCTCAGGTGTGCGGGATACTTGTTTCTGATTCAATATAGTTAGGATTTTATGGAGGTTTTTTTTCTTTTTTTTTTTTTTTTTAAATCTGTTTAGATGTTTTATTTCACAGAAGTCTATACAGACAGTAGAGAGAAAGGTGTCTGTGTCTCCTGCCTTGTACATCTACCTAATTTTCTTCTGTTGCAGAAATCCATTTTCTTTTTACACCTTCACTACAGCACTACTACTTCAATACTACCTTATCTGCAGACTTTCTAGTTTCAGAAAAGAAAAGGCATTTTTCAGATATGTTGCCAAACTGTTAAGGAAGATTTGCATGAGTGTGAGTTGGTGTGTGTAAGAAGTCAAGTGGGGCACCGATTGGGTCAGTGGAGCCGCCTGCTGTGAAGGGGCTTCAGTCGCAGCAGTCAAGGTCTCAGGTGGTAGGAGTGTGACTGCCAGAGTGGCTTGTGGATGGTTAGACAGGAAAGTTTCCTTAACAAGATGCATTGCTGAGCCTGTTTCTCTTCTAAAGTCTGTCATGCTTTGCAACTCAATCATCATCATGGCTAGGCTTCACAAACGAAGATTTGGGAAGGGCTCTACCCATGTTTGTTACAAGCGCGCTGGTGGCTAAAGAGGCCGGTACGAGACAGGCATGTCCGGTTGCAAAAGGCACAGTGGAAAGACTCCTTAGGTGGTATATTCTGCAAGGCATGATTCTTTCTGCGCTGTCTTTTCTCCTCAAGAGTGATCCTGCATGCTTTCTCAAAAGCATCAGCAGTGTTATAGATAGTATGTCTCCAGACCTCCTGACTGGAGGCCAGAGTAGACCAGTTATGTTGATCAATATGGCCAAGGCTGAGATGTTGTTTCAGGGAGTCCTTGTATCTTCTCTTCGGGGCTCCTCTCATGCGGCAGCCGGTGGCAAGTTCAAGGGAGGCAGTGATCCTTCATCCTTGAGACGTGCCCTGCCCAACACAGCTGTGTTCTCAGCAACATGGCCTCAATACTTGTGACTGCTGCTTGTTCTAGAACAGATGTATTGGTCACATAATCTGACCAGTGAATGTCTAGGATTATACGAAGGCAGTGTTGATGGAAGCGTTCTAGGAGACACAGGTGCTGACGGTAGATGACCCTTGATTCGGAACCATATAAGAGAGTAGACAGCACTACGGCTCTGTAAACACTGATCTTTGTACTTTTCTTCGTGTTTATTTCGCCAAACTCTTTTATGAAACTTTCCAAAGGCACTATATGCCTTTGCTAACCTGTTGTCTATCTCTCCGTCAATCTTACCATCTGAGGAGATGAGGCTACGTAGGTAATTAAGCTGCTGGACTGATTTGAGCTCTGATTCGCCAATGGTGATATAGGGATGAAGGAAGACTTCCTGAGGTGCCAGTTGATAGAGAATTTCTGTCTTCTTTAAGCTGACTTCCAGCCCAAAAAGCTCGGCAGCCTCTGCAAAGCAGGATGTTAAACGCTGCAGAGCTGCTTCCATGTGGGTGACAAGGGCAGCGTCATCAGCATAGAGCAGCTCCCAGACAAGATAATTTAAGGTTTTAGTTTGGGCCTTCAGCCGCCTTAGGTTGAAAAGGCTTCCATCAGTACGGTATCGAATGTAGATACCGTCCTGATCATCAAGGTCTGCCGTGGCTCTTTGGAGCATCATGCTGAAAAAGATTGTGAATAGGGTTGGTGCGAGAACACAGCCTTGTTTCGCAGCATTAGTTATTAGAAAGGGCTCAGAAAGTGCGTTGCCATATCTGACCTGGCCCCAGCAGCCCGCAACTCAATAAATCATAGGTAATTAAATATTCTCATTTAATGGCTACTTGAATTCACAGTGGTTATGTAATTAGGTGTAATGATACAAACTATTGTACAAAAATGGTCAATATAAAGATGAGGAAAAAAAACCACAAAAATTTACAAGATAATATATAGACATAAGGCTGTGGGATGAATGGTTCCTGATTGCTCTGTTTTGCATTTTCTTGGCCTTGTGTACTTTGGTATGAAAACTTAACATTCTGTTAAGAACCTGCATGTCATATGTCACAGAAATATTCAGAAAGATATTAATACTGCTGAGAAAGATATGGGAGATTGTCTCAGTGATATTCCCCATTAGGAAGAGCTGCATGAAAATTGCCCATATGGTTACTAATTGCAATTATGAATCTTGAGCATATAAGAGACTTTTGTTCTCTGTCTGCTGGGTCACTCTTCCTCAAATTCAGGTTGTGACCCCACTTAGTCTCTTACAAAGAGCTATAGAAGATCACAGTGCCTCTTTATTATCAGCCTCTTCCATATACTTTTGCATGTAATTGTTACAATTTAGTGTTCAGGAACAGCTTCTTATTTCATCTTTGATCTACAAATTAGGTCTTCTACAACTAAGTGTAAATGAGGGATGATATGTGCTGGTCTCATTTGCTAATACAAAGTTTATTTTAAACATTTATGAAATATAAGTCTTCTCCAGTCAATAAGCATTATTCTTAACTTATTCTATCAACTCTTGCAGAGTCTTTTCTTTGATAATTTTGCACTGAAGTTTTAATGTTTTCCAATGTATGCTGTGTATAATGTTTGTCACTGTGTGAAGTCTGTCTTGCACAAAAGGTTTTGTGTGTGGTGATATTTTACAGAGTTTTTTAAATGATCAAATATTTGAAAGATTGTCAATAGAAGATGTAGCTCTAGCTGGAAGAATAATCATAAAAGATAATATAATGTGTTTCCCCCACACACCCCTTTTCTCAAGAAGGAGAGCCTTTCATTGTTGCTAATGATAATGTCTAGAAGAATGGATAGTTAAGTCCTGTACATCTCTTTCAGACACCAGTCCTTCCTCTGTCATGCTCTTTAATGACAATAAGTCATGAATTATTTACTATATAATACTATCTAATATTTTCATTTTTTATCTACTTTCACTCTAATTCATGTGTATAAAGTGAATTCCTTCTTAATTCCATTCTTATTGCACTGCTCTGGCTTTTGGATGAAGCCTAAAAAACAAATCTTGTAGATGTTTTCATACTACGAGTATATGGATTTTACTGACAATTACTCCTGCATGGCAAGATGCAATGATTTGTTTCTCTTATGTTGTATGTTAAATATTTACTGTGGATTATACCGAGGGTTAAATTTAATCAGTCTCACAGTTTAAAATCAATGGTAACCTTCAGCATTCAGATTAGCCGAATAACAAGAGTTCGAGTCCAGAGTTTCTTCAGGAGTTTCTACCTGTGGGTTTTGCTGATGGTCTGCTTTTCAGGATAAGTGTTTTCCAGGGCATCTGATATAGTGTCCCTTTTTTTTTTTTAAATGGGTCTCACCTGTCATGGCAAGAATCTTAGAGAATTTCTACTTGCTCTGCTAATACCAAAATCCATAGAGCACTCATTTCATTGTCTTTTCAGTATGTTTGAAACAGTGGTCATAAAACGTTCATTACTTGTCATAAAGGAACCTCATCCCTTTAAGAGATGAAACTATTTTGTGACTTGTCCGTTTTAAGTTACACAGTTATTATTTTGGGAAAAAAAAAAGTGGAATGTATAGAAATGGCCTCTTAAAAGTTAATAGATTAAGTCCAATAGTACAAGTGGTTAATTTTAATAGCATGAAATAGTATCATTTTTGCAAAGAAATATTTTGTTAATCAGTCAGTAAAGAGTACAAATACTAAGGGATTTTTTTTTTTTCCTACCAAACTGGTTAGGTCTTTTTCATTTACTGTTTTTTTGGAGGGGAACAGAGTTAGTACTGAATTTTGTGATTATGACAGGAGAAATTGATGGATTTTGTGACCTAATAATTGAGGTAAGTAGTTTTTACAGTAATATTAAAGAATCAGACAAAAATATCTGCCATTTTGATGTAAACCCCATAGAAAATAACAATAAAAATATTTTGATCTCTCCTAGTTAGCACTAATGGTATTCGAAAAGGATGCAAAATTATATTATAAATAAAAGCTTTCTGAAGATTCACATTTTTTCTTGAGAAAATGCTTTCAAATGTGTAATGAAATGTATCTGTTTTTTGTTCAGACATGAAGTTCTTTAGAGGTTCTTGACAACCAGATAAGTCACTCTTCACTTGCAATGGTCTAAATAAAGAAGTTGAAAAAAACCAAAAATAACAATTAGTGCAGATACTCAGTTGTCCAGTTGGATTAATTTCTTTGTAGCTCACTTTTTTTTCTGATGGTTTCATTATCAACAAATAGTAGGTGTGGTTTTATGGAGAAGTTGATACTGAACACAGCTGAAAGCAAACAGCAGGATAGAAAAGACATTGAAGAGATTACTAATTGTTTTTAAAAAATCATATTAGACAGATGTACTGAACTCAGGTGTCAGTTTTAACATTTTGCAACAATTTTAAGGTAATATAATTTCCATATACAGAATTATGTGAAATTGGAAAATTAACTTTTAGTTTACAAGGCTATGTATAGCCTGGTATTCATAACCAAGAAAATTAATTTTTATTGTAATAAAATTGTGGGTTTTAGTCCTAAAACCTGTGGGGTAATAGCTTCAGAAGTAGCCAGAAAAGACTGACATAAAGAAGAGACTACTGAGGACACTGGAGTATCAGCATAATGTGAACTGTGAATTGTAGTATCTTCATTTTAAAGATTAGTGTAGACTAGGCATCAGTACCTTAACATTATAAAGTTCAGTCTAGTTGTGTGTGCAGATTTTAATTATGGCTTGCTTTACAGTAATTATATAATGGAAGTCTGGTCTAAATTAAAAAAACTAGTAATTCCATTACTGTGCATAATCACCTTTATAGAAAAGTTATACTGTAATTTTGTTTCACTTTTGTTTGAGGACAGAGACTTAAATGGTACCTTTATCAAAAATTATACTCTTTCTGTAGAAAAATTCCTCATCAGTTTAGACAAAGATGTCATTATCCAATAGTTTTGGCACGTGGTTTCTGTAATTCAGCCACTTTTTTCCAGCCTGATTTTTTTTGTAAGGACAAGAAAAACAGTATCTGATGGCAGTCTTATATTAGGAGAAGACCGAAAACTGCTATGATTTTTTTAGCATTTACTTCTAGAATTGTCTGTTTTGTTTAACTCTTTAAAATTATGGAATGGATGATATATCAGTATCATACACCTTTAGTCCAATGTCCTGTTTTATCTCCAGAGAGGCTTCAAAAGTACCAGTGGCCACTAAAAAATGCTATTGAAACATTACTCTTCTGCAAATGCGTTTAATAACTCTAAAATTTTCTTCTTTTCTCTCCATGGCAGAGTTCAAATCCCTAGTTTGTAGGCTTTTCGGTAGTATAGGGAACTTGGGCCTCAGAGAGTGAGAGGACAAATTTAGATGCTTGGAGTGTCAGCCACTGGAGATAAAGCAGAACTGATTATAAGGTTGAAACTGTGAAGCTTCCTACTGAGGTATACCAAATTGAACATAAAACAGTTATATAGTTAAATTTCTAGGAAAACCAAGTTTGCATAGGAAGAAAATAAATATAGAGACAGATTTTTGTGTATAATATTTCAAGGTACTTTCTTGGCTTTGTGTAGAATTTAGTCAAGAGTTTAATTTAATAAAATAGGATGCTGAAATATTTTGTTTTGGATTTAAGGGCTATAGTGGTAGGAAATACTGTAAACTTACAATATATGTGACAGATTTTTGTTGCATAATATTTTATATGTGTAGGTCATCCTGAGATATTTTCTTGTCCTAAGTATGGCAAAATTGCAATGTCTCTGTTTCAGCTTATTTTATGAAATACGAACTGAACACAGAATATAATGTTTATCTTTGAGGAAAAGTAAGGGGTTTTGCATGATGCTTATATAAAGAACCTTAAAATCAATATGAATTAATTCCTTAAAATAGTTGCCATTATTAGTTGCCCCTCAGTGAAAATACACTTCCAGACAGTAGAGGAACATGATTTAGTACTGTTTTGTCTCAGGTTTGTATTCACGATTTAATGAGGGAATAAAAGTTATAACAATAATAGATCTGAAATATGTGCCTTAGATGTGTGCAGACCCATGCAAAAATCACATTCAAGCCAAATTTTTCTTAAACCCAATTGAGGAAAAGCTCACATGGAGTAACAATGGCAGATATCATATTTAGGAAAAATGCACTTCCAGTTTATTTTATAATGATGCTTTAGGAGAAGGCCCTGTTATTAAACAAGCCCATCTGATTCTGACTGCAGTTTTCAATTAAGCATAAAGTGTTCTCTTCATGTGTCAAAGGAGGGGGAGGTGGGGAAGATTTTTTTGTTAGCAAATCATGAATTTGAATAAGCACTTACAAGAAAAGTGTATTGTACCTGTATGCAAGTTATTTTCTAGATTGAAATAAACATAGCTGCCTTGATTAAAGGTGCACTTCTTGAAATGCTGACAGAAAAAGATTTTGAATTAGATAGTTTTTGTTAGATAGCGGGAAAGCATTTATCTGATAACAAACTAGTAAAAACATAAGCAGTCTTTGACTTGACTTATACTAGTCAGTAAAAACCTTGTACATTTTATGCAGAAGAAAACTGTCTGAACACTTTGAGTTTTACTTTCCAGAAGGATGTTTTCCTACTTTTGAATGTTTTGTTCTATTAATACATCATAAAATAAAAATTCATTCTAGTATTAAAAAATGATGTTGCATTGTATCTGTCATAGTATCTGTATCATAGTGTCTTCCCCTTTTCCATACCTCTCCTGTGCTTTTATAGCCAGGTAGAAAGACTTTAATGGAGAAGTAAGGGAGGGACCTCTGTTCAGAGTCCCTGGATATGCATATGTCTCAGTATTAAGGAAAAACTGTGTATGTATTCTAAGTGTGAGTTTAATGAATGTAGAAGGGAAGTTGTATTGTAAGCACTGTCACCTCCAAACCACAGTGTTGATTTTTGTTCTTTTATTGGTTTTGCATTTTTTTCCCCATTAATCAGGCTTATTGTAGAGGTTAGTGAATTACAGGTATGCTACCTGGAATTTAGGAGCAAAATCACAGGTAGAACATTGTAGGAGTAAAGACCTAAGGAACCAACAGTACAAAGGTGATGCATTGTCTTCTCACTTGCAATCATTTAAAGATTAACAATTAAAGCTAATTAAAAAGCTGAGTGTGAAAGCCTAAGTAAATCCTTAGTTGAGCTGAAAGGTGTATTCTACTTCTTCAGAGGGCTGGATATTTTAACAGGATTATTTTTGCAGAATTGCTGCTTTAAAAATTACTTTCTGGTTTAATCAACACTTCTCCCTGATAAGCTAGTCACTGTGACCAGCACCAGTTGAGAGGTAGCCCTTTTCCTTTCTTCCCTGAAGTGTCAATCTGTCCAAACAGCAATGATGTTTAGCACTGTTTAAGTCTCCCTTGTAAAACCTAACAAGTAAACTGTGAATACTCCCACATAAGTTCTGAAAAAAATTGCACGTAATTTTTAAGATAGCCTCTAAAAATAATGTTAACCTAGACTACTTAGCAGAAAAGTACTCAAAATTCCATAATATGTGACCTTACCTCTTTTTATAAGTTGCTTTTCTAAAGTATCTTCTATTTCCTTTCTATGAAGACATGTTTCATGGACTTACATCTGGTAGATGCATCCTGCCTGTCTGTCCAAACAGCACACTATTCTACTTAATATTCCTTCACAACCTGCAGTGACCTATTGTTCATTTTATGGTTTTCATTTCCTGGGAGGAGTAGGTTACAGACCATCACACAGGGATGTTCTGCAAAAGTGGTAATGTTGATTTAGATAATTGCAATTTATTACTGTTAAGAGTATAGTTCTGACTTTTATGCACTCTGCTAGATCAGAAACAACTAGTGACAAAAGCTGTATCTTTTCCTCTGATTGCAGTGCACAAGAGCTGTTTCTCTTCAGCTTTTGTAGAGAAGTCCTGTGATCTTCCAGATGGAAGATTGTCTTTATTGTAGTCCAGTTCAAATACATGCTAGTTGAAATAGAAGGAATGATAAATTGATAAGACTGGATATTTGCAAAATTCATACCTGGAAATAGGACTTTCAATTCAACAAAACACAGAAACTGTTGTTTGCTCGTGTCTTTGTGCTTGTCGCATTCTAAACTGTATTCTCCAGAAGTAGACATCAGTGGATTATTTCAGCATTGCCATGAAAGTCACATGGATGAACTTGGAGACAGAAGATTTGAGCTGTGCTGAAAAATAGCTAGATCTACATCTAATTTTTTTCAGCGTAGTAAAACAGTAATAAACTGCAGAGATTTATCTTCCTCAGCTACTTCATTACAGATTTGTAAGTAATTTAAAAATACTGTGTTCAATTTGTGTCTATTTTTCCTGAATTGATTTACTCAGGAATGGTAACCATTTCTTTCCACTGTATAGTAAAAATGGAACCTGTTTCATGTGTGACTCTAAGAAATGTTGTTATGCTTTGGTGGATATAATAGTTAAAGGTGATATTTTATATGTTTTTAAACAGGAATTGTAAGAAAATGGTGTAAACTTCTAAATATATTCTTTGGACAAATGTTTTACCTCTGTAGTACTTGTCTAATATTCCCACAGTGGGATCATGTACTGGAATTCACATAGTTTATTAGATCATGGTGCATGTAACTAGTTATCATGCTTTTGTTGAAGAAAAGTACAAAAATCAGTGTTTACAGAGCCGTAGTGCTGTCTACTCTCTTATACAGATCTGAATCATGGGTCATCTACCACCACCACCTGCATCTCCTAGAACATTTCCATCAACACTGTCTCCACACAATCCTAAACATCCACTGGTCAGATTACGTGACTAACACGTCTGTTCTAGAACAAGCAGCAGTCACAAGTATTGAGGCCATGTTACTGGGAACACAGCTGCATTGGGCAGGGCACGTCTCAAGGATGAAGGACCACCACCTCCCTAAGATCTTGCTTTATGGTGAACTTGCCACCGGCTGCCGCAAGAGAGGAGCCCCGAAGAGAAGATACAAGGACTCCCTGAAACAACATCTCAGCCCTGGCCATATTGATCTTCATCACTGGTCTACTCTGGCCTCCAATCGGGAGGCCTGGAGACACACCATCTATAATGCTGCTGATGATTTTGAGAAAGCATGCAGGATCACTCTTGAGGAGAAAAGGCAATGCAGAAAGAATCGTGTCTTGCAGAATATACCACCTAAGGAGTCTTTCTGCTGTGCCTTCTGCAACCGGACATGCCTGCCTATCTTGTATTGGCCTTTTTAGCCACCAATGCGCTTGCAACAAATGCGGGTAGAGCCCTTCCCAAATCTTTGTTCGTGAAGCCTAGCCATGATGATGTTTCATGCTTGACAACCCCCAAAACATCAATGTGTTTTCTAGCCAGCCCCTCATGGCACTTTGGATCTTATTTACTACTTTGCTGATAAAAAGATATTTAGGCTATATTTATTATGCACATAATATTGTATGAACTGCAGGAGAATTTTCCCCAAACTTTACTGGGATTGACTACTGCTTGTTTCCAGTTTGCAACTGCAAGTGCAAATGTAGGCCATTTATTTTTCTGTAAAGGTCTATATTCCTGCTTTCTCTCCATCTTCTTTCCCCCTTCTGCCGGCATCCCTGACCCCAGCTTTTTGGAACCAAGATTTGAACAGTAGAAATACAGTATCATGTTAAAAAACTTCAGATTCTTTTGGCTAGAACTTGAAAAAAATACTTAAATTTGAAAAAGAAAAACCTCTGAAAATAGTTGGAATTACATAAAATGTTTTGGTAATTGTACTATTCATCTGAAACTTACATTGTGAGTGAGTATTTGTGTATTTGAATATATTCCAAATGTTAACTGTGTGAAAATGAAAGATGGGTGGATATGGTATTAGTAATATAGGATAAAGAGGTTTTAGAGAGATATCAAGCTGAGTATTAAGGAAAATTAATTATTATGATTAAATGTGACATTTGAATATATTTAGATGAAGGCATCATTAAGACAGTCAAATAACCTTAATAACCTTAATTCTGGTCTTTTTTTAGTGCTATTCACTAGCACCATAATTATAATTGTGATATTTCAGTATTTCTGAAGATTAGATTAAAACAATTTCAGAATGTCTTTGTATCCTTTTCTGCCTCTTACCTACTTTGGCAGATATTTCCTGTGTGGTATTTTATTACTTTTCTATATCCACTGTAGAGATACTTTTGAGGCTTACAGCCTTGTTTTGCTCAAACTCTGGTTGTTTCTAAAGGTTTTATAAAATATATATACCAGGGTTACAGTCTGCTTTATAATAATTACAGTTTTTTCATTAATGAAAAAAATTAGTAGAGAATTTATTTTAAGTTATAGCTGTCTGTCGTGAATATTTCTTTTAGAAGCATAATTCCTTAAAGCATTTTTAAACAATTTTTTTTCTATAAACAGTTTGTATACTAATGCAGGTTATGGTTAATAGTTTATAGAAAATAGTTTAGAATTGGAAATAGATTTTAGAATTTATAAATATAATTTAGTTTGAATCTAGAGTGATTTTATAGAAAATGTAAATATTTTGGTTAATCTAAAATTCTTAACAAGCTCATTTAGAATGCAAAGTTGTGTTTTGAGGACATCAGCATTTTTATTTTTAAATGCTTAATTGACCCATCTCTAGATTATTGCTCAAATAACCTATAAGAAAACAATATAAGAAAGAGTAGAGGAGGCAGTATGCTGCTTGCAGGATTGTAGAAGTTACTGCAGACAATTACTGAATTTTTCATCTGTGAGAATTCAAGGCATTTGATCTGAGTCCTTAAATATTTGTGAATAAAGCATGTGCCAATTTTTAATTAGTATCACTTCAAACTGTGAAGAAGATTGAAAAGCAGTAGGATAACATTAGTCAGCAATTGTAAGAAAATGAGACTTGATATTAATGTATGTTTTGCCTACTGTCTGCATATTAATTATTTTGGAGTTCTCACAAAAGAAACAGGTCTCAAGTAGTAGAAAATTAGTGCTGAAAGTTAAGCAAAATAGGTGGTGATGAAATGCCATGTAATGGAATATATTTTGCGAGATAAACATATAGCCTTTTTAATGACCCTGATAAGAAAATAATATAATTAAGGATTTCAGAGTTAGGAAATATCAGAAATAATTCTAGCTGTATTATCTTATATCACATCTCATCCCCTTGTATTTCTGTTTAATCTCATATTCTGTATATATTTGTATATATACATATATACAGAGTTTCCATGAAAACTCTTCCTTTGTTTTGGTTTTTTGTTTTTTTTTTTTTTGAAACTCTCATTTTGTAGGAAGGGAAAATTCAGAGAGTGAGTACTAAGTATTTTTTTTCTTTCAATTACTGTGTGACTGATCCATTACTCATTCATTCATAAGTATTGTGTTATGCTCTAAAGACAGAATTTTTATTTTGCCTTACCTTTTCTTAATACAAATTATCTTTATGGTACCCAAAAACTTCATAATCCTTAATTAATTCATTTCTATAATATCATGAAAGGTTAAATCCATATTTCCATCCTTATGCTCATAGTAAGTGACAAAGTATGAATGGTGGGATCTTAAGTCTGAAGTATTGGCTAATGCTAAATATTTGTTCTGGGACAGTGATATTTACAAATGGTTATCAGTATGTAAGATCAATATGATCAAGCACTCTCGGCTTTAGTTGCAGGTAGAAGCTCTGAGCATTTCTGTGCGTTAGATCCCAAAAATATGATTCAAATCTCCCTTGTTTTGTTTGTGGAAAGATACCAGTGTTAGTGTCTGACATCCCAAAAGTTTTAACTTGTAAATTCATTAAAGTGCTTTGGTTTGTATCTTCTGCTTCTTCTTCTTATGCAGAAGTAAATGAAAGTACAGAAACAAAAAACACAGTACCTCCTGGAGTACAGAAATGGTTTTAAACTGCCTCTGTGGTAACTAAGGTAACCAGTTCTTCCAAGAAATTGAATTTATATTTGTCAGTTTCCAATATGTGGTTTTATGTGTGTCTATTTTTAGATGCAAATTTGAAAAATTCCATTTTAAAAGTAGGCCAATGAAGAGACTTGAGGTTTTTCGGTGCTTGATGTAGGTGACATGACATACACGTATCAGTCACAGATGAGTCATTTGACTTGAAAGAAATTAACCCAATACTAGAAAAGAAACAGTCACAGAACTATTTAATATTCCTTGATCTTTGTTTTGAAGTTTTGCTTTGATGTATATTCAGGCCTGTGAGAAATGTTGCCAGCTTATATTTGTACGAGCTTTTGCTGTAATTTGCATAGCAAATTGAACCGTAGACTTACTCAGAGTGGGAAGGAGATCCTCTTGTCGAACCCTTTGCTCATCGTAGGTCCAGTTAGACCTGACTATATAGGCCTTGCCCCATCAAGTTTCAAATATTTATAAGGATTCATATTCTTTAATTCTCCACTATTTGACCATTCTCATAGTATATTTTTTTTTCTTATACATGTCAAAATTTCCTGTGTGGTATTTTATATCTATAGTCCCTTGACAGCTCTGCGAACATCTGAGAAGAGTCCAACTGTGTCTTCTCTGTCTCTTCCCATTAAAATAGGGCACTAAGACCTTTCTCAGTCTTCTGTTCTTAAGGTTGGGGAAAAAAGTTCTCACTGCTTCTTCAGCAATCGTGCTCCTGGCCATATTGTACTTTTTCCAGTATGCCAATGTCTTCCTTGCACTGGGGAGCCCAATGCTGCATGCAGTACTCATGATGAAAAGTGAGCGGTTAAGGGATCAGGGTTTTGTCCAGACTGGAGGAATGAACATCTAGTTTCTGTGTTTATATTTAAAGGCATTTAGAGAGAAGACAGAGCCAGGCTTTCTGTGAAGATGCACAATGAAACAGCAAGGGGAAACAGGCACCAACTATAATGGGGAAAACCTTAATAGGACTTACAAAGAATATTCTTCACCATAAAAGTGTTAATGATCAGAACAAGCTTGTAAGACACTGACAGGACTGGGCAAGACATAGCTGTGAGGAACCTGGTCTAAGGTGGAATGTAAACCTACTTTAAGCGGCCTTTTTTTTTTTTTACTTGCAGATTTTTAATTTATTTTGTATTGCTTTATTTTAAATGTGATAAACTTAGAAAGGTATAAAATAATTATTTGATAATAGGAAAATTCATTGGAAAGAAGAAAATTTTACAATTCATTGCTAAATCGATAGCCCAGGGTAGTTGAACTTGTAACTGATTTAAGTTGGATTACTGAAATACTGGTCCCAGCAAGATCAGGCATTTTTATGTGTGTATCTATATTTTGAGAGAATGGTACTAGCAGAATAAAACTACTAGCTTGAGAGTGACTGCTTGAAGAATATTATAACTTTTGTGTGATGTAGGAGAATTTTATGACAGAGAATAGCGTCATAATAAAAGAAAATATATTAATAAAGTATGCTCAATAGTAGTAGGCAGCTGAAAGGTGATGTAGCAATTAAATTAAGATCATTTTAAGGAGCTTTTCTTTAAAAGATTGTATATCCTTTGTATGATTTCTAAAATAAAAGCTGAAATGTATGCATTTATCATTTTCATAGTAAGGTAATTACATATTTAGCATGATATTTAATGTTTAAATAAGTTTGGGGGCTGTATTTATGGTATTTAGTGTTGCCCTTTGACAATGAAGTTGCTTGTTCACACTAAGTGCTTATTTGCCCTTAAAATCAATAGGTTCTTTTAACATATCTGATTTAAAGTTCAGATACCTGTTATGGCAGAAATTTTCTTTCTTTGGGCCACTCATGAGATTTCTTGTGCTTAAATATGGTCCCCTCACCACCCCTTCACAGAAATTTTTTGAATTTTAGGTTAGTTTTTTTAGATAATTTGATTGGGGTTTAGACCATTGATAGCAATATTTATTCTTTATTTCCAAAAATGTATTCTTTTTATTCTTTGTAGCATGCTGTCATAGCTGTTTTAGTAGTTTACTATGTACAAATTTACATGAGATGCAATGAAAATCTCATCCACAAAGTCTCTGCAAGAGTTTATGTCCAAGAGCTTTGCACATTGTCTTAGGTGGCTGAAACTTTACAGTGCAAACAGTATTTTTGCCATTTATTTTCTGAGACTTTTTATCTAATTTTAATGGCTAGATATCAAAATCTTGCTGACTATGTTGGAGAAAACAGTACATGGATTTAGTAAACTTGGAAGACAAGCAATCAGGCTTTACTCGCAATTGTGAAAAAAATAGAAATGATTGTCAGTGTATGGACAGTATTTCTACTTAATTGTTATTTGCATATTTTATAAGGTGTATAAAAAATAAAGAACTCAGTGCATTTGGATGTCAAACACAAATAGTAATAAAACAATAATATAATAGTTGAAATCCAAGTTTATACTCCTCTTACTGGTCTAATTTACATCAGGTCTCAAAATACCTGTCTAGTTTGCACTTTTTAAAATCAACACAAAAAGTGATTTCCTGAATGTAGCATCTCAGTTCTTGGTTAACTAATCTTAGATAATTAATGGAACAACAATAATAATCTAATTCAGAATTCTGTTTTGTTGTGGACACTATATTTTCATCTTCTAAGGTAACACCCTTCACAAATTCATCATTGATTCTTGATATTTGTTACTCCTCTTGCATAAAGAGTTACTTTGGTTTTGTTAATGTTATTTTTACTCTATTTAAAAAGAATATAGGCGTATGGAAGTAAGTTTGTTTTGTCAAAATGTTTTCTTCCTGGTTTTGAAATTCATGATACATTTTAGTTACTTGCCAACTATAAATTTCACCATATCTTACAGTGCTTTTACAGTACTTTGGTTTGACTTCCTGATGTTTTATTTATATTATTGCGGCTCTATTAATTACATACTAATTGTATTTCATGGTTTGTAACTGTTGAGCATTGTGGCCACTGTCCATCCTGCAGTCTGTATGGAAATTTTTCCTTTTTTTTTTTAATTACTATGATCTTTAGGTTGGTTAGAACTTCACTCTCTGAGGGAGAAAGTATACTTTATATTGATGAATCACAAAATTACTGCTTGCTTACAGCTTTTATGGTCTCTTGATGTTTCGGTTGTCAATGTGTACAAGAATGCTGCAGTTTCAATATTTCTCTAGGTATTGGGCTTCCCACAAGTAAGAGACAAAACAAAACTCAAAAAGTTAATAAAATAAAGCACCTAAGAAGTGAAGATAAGTTAGTGTAATCTTGAAAAATAAAGAAAGTGCAGTTTAAATGCAAAACATAGAGGCAAACCCCCCACTGTTTAGCAATATTACTAAGAGGTGGCAATACTGCTTCCCATTTAATTAGAGTGATAAGGCAAAATATAAATGTAGGTAGCTTTCTACACAAAGTAAGTTATTTGAAGCTAAGTTCACTTGTCTTGAAGATTCACTTGTAGCTCAAGAAATAAACGAGTTAAAAAGATATTTATGGGTTCAGTTCTGGAAATCTAGATAAAATATATGTGGAATCTAATTATATATTAGTATCTCTATAGCATACATTCAGTTGACAGTACAATATAGATAATATTTGGGTAGAAATTGTCAAAACTATGGGTAATTCTTTTATCCTTTATGAAAGCCTATAAACTCTGGATGTCTGAATACCATAGCAGACCTGTTAACACATAGCTTGTGACCTGTTACTGTAAGCGCAGCCCTCTATTTTACTGCATTATAAGGCTACAGTTGCCACTAAACTATTTTCTACTAATGTTTTGAATGTTGAGAAAAGCAGTCCTAATCCTATTTACTTTCTCTGTGTTTTCACATATCAAGAAACAAATATGTTTCCAATTAAGAGCTGAATGACATTTCTGTCCACTTCTTTCTCCGTCAGTTGAGACATTTTAAACCTATATTCGTAGAATCATAGAATCAGCTGCGTTGGAAGGGACCTCCAAGATCATCAAGTCCAACCCTTGATCCAACACCGCCGTGGTTACTAGACCATGGCACTAAGTGCCACATCCAGTCTCATCTTAAAAACCTCCAGGGACAGAGAATCCACCACTTCCCTGGGCAGCCCATTCCAATGTCTGATCACCCCTTCTGTAAAAAATTTCTTCCTAATATCCAACCTAAACCTCCCCTGGCACAGCTTAGGACCGTGCCCTCTTGTCTTGCTGATAGTTGCCTGGGAGAAGAGACCAACCTCTTCCTTTCAGGTAGCTGTAGAGAGTGATGAGGTCTCCCCTGAGCCTCCTCTTCTCCAGGCTGAACAGCCCCAGCTCCCTCAGCCTCTCCTCACAGGACTTGTGCTCAAGTCCCTTCACCAGCCTAGTTGCTCTTCTCTGGACCTGCTCCAGCACCTCAATATCCTTCCTGAAGTGAGGGCCCCAGAAGTGGACACAGTACTTGAGGTGTGGCCTCACCAGTGCTGAGTACAAGGGAAGAATCACTTCCCTGGACCTGTTGGCCACACTGTTCCTGATACAGGCCATGATATTATTTTTCTGTAAACTTATGATGAAAAAGCAGTGCTTTGGTCACAGAACTAACACTCTGTCTTACCAAATGCCAAGAGTTAATGCCAAGAGGAACAGACTGCTCTAATTAAATAGTTGGAAAATCCAAAATACAGTGCAGAGAATCAAAACTGAAAGAGATTTGGGATAATATTCCTGACTGTACTTTAGCTCATTGTGTTTGCTTGGAAGAGGATTATTGAAGAGAGTTTATAGGAGCTTTTAGCAATCAATGTTTATACTTACGAAAGGGATTAGAGCAACACTTTCTTAACTATTTTTAAATTTTAATTATTTGTTTGGAATATCACTGAAACTTGCAGGTATTTTTCTTTCAGGTTCTTTGTTGCATTTCAGATGAATCCTAACATTTTAACTTCTGAAATTTTACTTACAATTCCTACTGTATTATGGACGTGCATGCTGACCCTTATCATTTAAATACTTGCATTGGTATTACTCTTGTTCTTAAAGCTTTTTAAATACATTGCATTAGCAACTTTGTAAGAATACACTCTGAGGAAAAATACATTAGCATATCTTTAACATTTTCTTTAATATTTTAACAGACAAAAATACAAGATCTCACCTTCCCATTTTATAAACTTAATTAATTTTTAAAAGAATTCGCAATATCAATTATTATTATGCCAGTGAGACAAATGCATGCGGCAAGAGGTAAAGTATTTCAGAAGTGGAGATGTTTCCTGAATACACTTTTATCTGTTGGGTTTTTTTGAGAAAGACAAAAATTTTCAGACATAGAATTGAACTAGTGAGCTCCAAACTTACTTGAATTCAGCAAAGAAAAGCAAGAAATTTTAGAATCAGAGAATCATTTTGGATAGAAAAGAAACATAAGGTCATAGGCCCCAACTGTCCACCACTAAATCATATCCCTAAGTGCCATGTCTACATAGTTCATCTGAACTGTTTCTAGTATCTACTGTAGATGAACTCTAAATCGTCTTTAATTACTTGACTTTCTTTCTTTTACTGTAAGGTTAGCCCAGAGTAGCACACATATACATGTTTGTGCTGGAGGTCAAGTTTCATCAGATTAAATGTAAAGATGTCTCTTGCTCCAAGGAAGATGATACCAAGCACTAATAAGAGAACCTAAAACTCTATGGTGAAAGTGTCCTTATGGAGAAAAGCAGATCAGCTCAACAAGATTGGCTCATATTATCATCATGTGAGTGACGGATAAAAGATAACCAGCTTAAGTGAATAAAACTTAGGTCAAAAATAATTAACAGTTCAGAGGGCTGGAACACCTCTGTCAGAAAGACTGAGAGGGTTGGAGTTGTTCAGTCGGGAGAAGAGAAGGCTCCTGGAAGATATAATTGCAGCCTTTCAATACTAAAGAGTGATTAAAAGAAAGATGGAAGCCCTGTAGTGGTAAGATAAGGGATAATGGCTTTGAACTAAAAGAGGGTTGATTTAGATTGGACACAAGGAAGTAATTTTCTACAGTAATGACGGTGAGGCACCGGAAGAGGTTATCCAGAAAAGCTGTGCGTACCCCATCCCTGGAAATGTTCAAAGTCAGGTTGAATGGGGCTTTGAGCAACTTGTTGTAGTGAACAATGTCCCAGCCTATGGCAGGGTGAGTTGACTAAGTGATTGTTAAAGGTCCTGTCCAACCCAAACCATTTTATGATTTTTTTTGTTGTGCTTTGTAGTGTTCTTCTTACTGAAGCCATCTGGTAGTGCCAAAAGCCTCTTATTTGGATTAAAAGCTGTTTTTTTTGGCGCAGGATATAACTCATCACTTCAGTAGTAGTCTGGTCAGAACAGAATCTTAAAATCTGAGGATATCTGCTATCATAAGAAGAAAGATATGGAAGTATGATTCTTATGAAAGATCATATACTGGATTATTTCTAATTAACCAGGTGAAGAAAATGGAAAAAATTCTAAAGGGCATAGACAGGCTTTATCATCTTTATATAATAGAAATATTGGGGGGGTATGTTTGTAATTGAAATCTTAAGCTTATTATTGAAATAGTAGTCAGCCATTGGCATAGATCAATGAAAAGATACTATTTATTCGCTGTTGCTGCTATTGTAGGTGTTTGTTTTGTTTTAGTTTTAAGTGGTATGGGAATGGAGAGAGAGGTTCTATTTTCCACTTTGAACCAGAATACTAGCTGGTCCCTTGTTTTTTTTCCTCCTTTAGGCATGCCCTATACCATCTTCTCTAGAATGACTATTGCTGATGTTGAAAAAGTTACTCATATCAGTCATAAAAGACCTCCCAGGCAGTAAGAAAGTGAGGAAAGATTAAGCACAGCCTTTACTCCATTGCTCAACACTTCATGTTTCTGCTGACTAAAACATGAACGGAATAGAAGAGCAAAGATCCCTCAGTAATTTAGAAGTACAGCACTGATTGAATTCTTTGCCAAATATGCCAAACCTTTAGCTTTTATATAATTCTCTGTGATTGATATTAGATGCTTTTGTGCTATCTGCCAGTTGGAATGAAGTCTGGCATACAAAAAGTGGAGGTTTTGACATTAATGCAGCTTCAGAGAAATTAGGTTTTCTGTAAAGCTTTAGCAGCACTGAAGATAAATACAAAGGGTTATAAGCAGTGTAATGATCTTTGAATCTGCAGCTTCATCCTATCCAGTATCCCAGAAGGCTAATGTAATTTCATAGGAAAAGGTACCAAGATATATCACTTATCTTTCTCTTCCATGCCTGTGCTATCAACTAGATGTAATGTATTAACATTATAATGAAAAGAATTTGTCACTCAGGAAATAGATAGAAGCATACATTTGGAAGCAGAAAGGAAAGAAGAGAAGAGGAAATACAGTTGTTGCTGCAAAGAGTTTTTACAATTTCTGACATGTATTTAATGTATTAAAATCTCTGCTTTGAAGTATAAATAAAAAACACATATTGTCATTGATGTTATCATATTGATTTTGCTAGCCTTTTATTCATGCAGTAGTAATGTGAAGACTTCTGTAAAGTAATTGTGAAATTCTGAGTTAATCAAGGTATTTCAATAGAAAATGTAAAAGGAAAAAGTCTCAATGGTTCTAAAAGCTGAGAATGTATTACAGCACAAGTATGAATTAATTGAAATGTAAATTTTCACTATGACAGAAATAAGTTCAAAGTCGCAGCAGTTCTTTTCATCCTCTTTGTTCTACCAACTTTACTTGCTGTTTTTAGTTTTTCTAAGGAAATCTGTAGAGGTTTTAACAAGCTAAAATATCATAATTAAAACTTTTTTCTCATTATTTTGTATTTTCAGGTAACGTGCATTTGGAACAGGAATGAATACAGGTCAGGCAAAAAAAATCTTTAATACCCCATCTAGGCAGACATGTAATTGGAAGTCTAATCTCAATATGCAGAAACACCTATTTTCTCAACCATGTCTCTGATCCAAAATCTCTTACTTTGGTTTCACAGTTACTGACTGTTGTTCATATTCAGTGTTTCTTTCAGTCTCTAGTCCCTTTCTGATTTTTAAGTTTTTTACTCAAATGGTCAGCATAAGCAAACCCCTTATTTTTGGCCCTAATGGTAGAAATCAGAGCATGTAATCTTACTACTTTTTTTTTGGCAATTGTTTATAAATTTATGGTTTAAATTCAGTTTGGTATTATTTGAACGTTCAGCCTTCCAGTGAGCACTGGCTGAGTAAAACCTAGAAAGTACTGTTTGTTCTGAGATTGCAAAAATCATAAAACCCTTAATGTTTTTTTGGCATAACTTCTCCCTTAAATCCATGATTTCATATGATCTCTCAGGTGAATTCTAGGACGTTTGCTTGAATTTGGGCTATGCAAGTTCTGCCCACCCATTTCAAAATTTGTTTTCTCTACAGAACTTATTTTGAGGAAATGCTGAGAATCTGTATCTTTTCAGTGACCATTAGAAATATAGAGTAATTTGCTTCTGATCTTATGAAAATACACTGATAAAAGAAGTCTTTAAAATTGTGAAACAATTTTCTTGGAAGAAGGTAACGATTATTTCAATTCTGCTTGTTAGGTAGATTTTTAGCTCCATTTTAATGTGAAGGCACAAAGAAAAGATAAACCAGTTTGATTTGTAAATATAAAAGGGAATGAAGTATTGGAAGTATTAAATTTGGTTTTGCATGATCAATTCACAAGCATTTGAGTCATGCTTTGATACTAGCCATTTTGATGGCCTCTGTGTATACCAGTTATTTTTCTGCTGGTGAAATGGAAGTTCTGTCATAAGCATCTTTCTTTCATTTATGGAATTATGTATACTGAAGTACAATTTAACTGTGATAAATTTGTGTTATTATTGTTGTATTGGAAACTCTTTGTAAGGTAAAGAAGCACCAGAGGTCTATGTCAGTATTTAGAATAAGCAAGCAATTTTAATTAAGTCTAGTTGCTTTGATGTGTGTAAAATACAGTCAGTGCTTATAAACTGTGACATTTTGTCAGATTTTTTTTTTCAGAATAAGAAATATTCCTAGTCTGTGATTTGTAGGATATGAGGTCAATGAGAAACTGCAGTGATTTCTGTTGTCTTTGGGTCAGGCTCCCTAGCTTATGGAATTCTACTCCAGATATATTTCTGAGTGGTTGAAAGCTATATTTGTACCTAGTTCATATAAACTTTGTGTAAGTGTAAAGCTTTAACTTTGAAATTTTCCGGTTAGGATGATTAATGAATTGCAGAAATGCCTTCAGGGAAAAGATGTCCTACATTACTGGAGAGAGAGTCAGACAAGACATCTATTTAGCTTAAAGCACTACATGTCTTGAAAGGGAAGACTGTTACTTTTCAAGTACTATTCTACCTGTCTAAGACCATTGAAATCATTATCTAGTAACTAACTGTAGCCAAGTGAGGCTGTTAATTGATTTTGAAATTATATTTTAAGTAAAATTACTTTTAGTTATGTGCATAAAAATTTGTGAAACTCCTTTTTCAAAACAACTTTTTGAAGCGATAGCTGATTCTTCTTTATGATAATAATTTATAGGGGTTTCTTTTCATCAGTCCATGAACATGGAGTTTTTAATTTTCTTTGATTCATTTTCATACAGGCACAGTCCTATAAATAATAGAAAATATATAACAAAAATAATCCTCTACAGAAGTTGCTTTCCACATACCATATTTTTGTTGTTTTTCTAGATTGTTTCTGTCTGTATTTACTTACTCTGGTATTAAACAAATAACTTTGTGTGTTATTTACAAATTATTTGGATTAAAATGTTTGTTTAGCATTCATTACAGAATTACTGAAGCCGGTTGCATTGCTTTGAGGCCCATTGGCTTGCTTGGGAATGTGCCAATATAAATAAGTATCTTTAAGTAAAAGTTATGGAAGTTAAGGAGATGAATGCCCTTCTTTAAGAAATACTCTGGGCTGAATTCCTTAATGTATTTCACAGACCTCAGTGAATTTAGAAACGTTAGTTATTTTAATTAATAAGACATAGTGTTGAATATGAGAGATTTGTTTTTGTCTTAGGTGTGCTTCTGAAATACCAACTAGTCATATGTAGCTTAAATCACAGAATCAACTAGGTTGGAAAAGACCTCTAAGATCATCGAGTCCAATATATGACCTAACACCACCTTGTCAACTAGACCATGGCACTAAGTGTCACATCCAGTCTTTTCTTAAACACCTCTGGGGACAGTGACTCCACCACCTTCCTGGGGAGCCCATTCCAATGCTCAGTCACTCTTTGTGAAGATCTTCTTCCTAATGTCCAACCTAAACCTCCCCTGGTGCAGCTTAAGACCATGCCCTCTTGTCCTATTGCTAGTTGTTTGGGAGACCGACCCCCACCTGGCTACAACCTCCTTTCAGGTAGCTGTAGAGAGTGATGAGGTCTCCCCTGAGCCCCCTCTTCTCCAGGCTGAACAACTCCAGCTCCCTCAGCCTTTCCTTGTAGGACTTATGCTCCAGACCTTTCACCAGCTTTGCAACCCTTCTTTGGACACACTCCAGCATCTCAACATCCTTTCAAAATTGAGGGACCCAGAACTGGACACAGTACTCAAGGTATAGCCTCACCAGTGCCAAGTAGAGGGGAAGAATCACTTCCCTGGTCCTGCTGGCCACGCTGTTCCTGATACAGGCCAGGAAGCCATTGGCCTTGGCCACCTGGGCACACTGCTGGCTCATGGTCGGCCGCTGTCAGTCAGCACCCCTAGGTCCCTTTCTGCCTGGCTGCTTTCCAACCACTCTGTACCCAGCCTGTAGCACTGCACAGGGTTGTTGTTGGCAAAGTGCAGAACCCAGCAACTGGTCTTCTTGAACCTCATAGTGTTGAATTTGGCCCACCTATCCAGCCTGTCCAGGTCCCTCTGAAGAGCCCTCCGGTTGTCTAGCCAATCAACACTACCCCCAACTTGGTGTCATCTGCAAATTTGCTAATGGTAAATCCCTTCATCTGGATCATCAATAAAGATATTAAACAGGACTGGGCCCAACACTGATCCCTGGGGGACACCACTAAGTGGACACTGCCAACTGGATGCAGCTCTGTTCCCCACCACTCTCTGGGCCCGGCCCTTCAGCCAGTTCCTAACCCAGCACAAAGTGGCCCTGTCCAAGCTGTGGGCTGCCAGCTTTTCCAGAAGTATGCTGTGGGAGATGGTGTCAAAGGCTTTGCTGAAGTCCAGGTAGACCACATCCACAGCCTTCCCCTCATCCACCTGGCAGGTCACTTGGTCATAAAAGGAGATCAGGTTGATCCAGCAGGACCTGCCCCTCCTAAATCCATACTGGCTGGGTCTGATCCCCCAGCCATCCTGTGGGTACTGTGTGATCGCACTCAGGGTGATCTGCTTCATAACCTTGCCAGGCATTGAGGTCAGGCTGACAGGCCTGATTTGGAAAGCAGAGAATTCTGTCTGCTGTGAAAACTGTCTAAGTGTTTAGTTCATGGGCTGGTAGATTTTAACTTACTGTTTTAAAATACACCTTTCATTTCAAATTCATATCCTATTACATGTATCTGTGAATAATCCCAGTTTGAAGATAAAGATACTCATTACACAAGCCATGTATTAGGTTTATTGTTTTAAAAAAAGTTTTTTCCTAGCAATTATTTTCCAATGTGGTGGTTTTGAAAGTACTAAACCTTTTTTTTTTTTTACTAACATAGAGGAGTATTTTTGTACTGTATATTATGTAATAATTGGATTATACCTTTAGTTTGATAAGCACATAACACTTAGGAACACGTTTGTAGATATCATTTTCCAAAGAGCAGTTGTGCCTCTCCTACTTATTTTGGTGGGTACACTACAAAGATATATTGTTTTTAATCTATTGATGACTGAGTGAATTTGAATATTTCAACAGAACCTATACATTATTCAAAGCTGACCATGTAAATTACTTTAATCAATATCATAATTCAAAGACACAATCATCATTTTCATGCAAACAATAATAATTATCTAGAGAATACTTCTTTTACTGGATTGTTTACTATATTATTATAATCATAGAATCCTTAAAGTTGGAAAAGACTTTTAAGTCCAACTGTCAGTCCAGCACCAACGCTGTGTTCACCACTAAACCTTTTCCTCAAGTACCGTATCCACAGGTTCTTTTAACGCTTCCAGGGATGGTGACTCTACCACTTCCCTGGACAGTCTGTTCCACTGCTTTTAAACCCTTTCACTGATTTTTATTTCCTAATATCTAATCTAAACCTCATCTGGCACAACTTGAGGCAGTTTACTCTTATCCAGTCACTTGTTACCTTGGAGAAGAGACTGACACCCACCTCACTCCAACCTCCTTTCAGGTAGTTGTGGAGAGTAATGAAGTTCCCCGTGTCTCCTTTCCTCGAGACTGAACAACCCCTGCTGCTAAACAAACCTTAGCTGTTCCTCATAATGCAAGATGGAAGATTTGGTATATACCTTACTGATTTTTCACTGGACAGTGATGGTTTTCATTGGGCAGGGATCATGTACAAGCACTGTTTTTAACTGTGTGTTCTGTGAAGTTAGATTGTGCAATTTTTCATTTTGGCTACTTGAAACATTTTAAAGGTTGTGGGTTTATTAATAGTAATATAACTTACTGATAGCTAGGAAAATTTTATTATCCCTGTACAGAACCTTTTATTTGTATGTTTACTTATTGGTGTTCTGCAGAAAAAAGGTGACTATATATAGGTCTGGAAACTTAACTAGTCGTCCTGACATTATGAGTCCTAATTCTTTGGGTACAGTATAAATGATGGCTCTTGGGCAAGACCTTCTGCATGAACTATCATAATATTTAGAGAGGGGGTTGTTGGTCCTTTATCATTCTTGTGATTGAAACCAAACACAGAAATGCAAAATTACCAAAAAAATTATTTTATTCTTAGAACTTAAGCACTTAGGAATTACCATGTTTCCTTTAAGTACCAGCTGTAACATCACATCTCAGCATATGAAAGCAATGGCTTAACACTGCTGCTTTGAAATGTTTCCTTTTGGGACTGTGAAACCCCTAAAGCTTTCTACCGACTGTTAAACAATAGCGTTTCTCTGAAGATGTTTTGCATCATTTCACGGAATGTAAAATGTGTATGTAGTGCATGTTCTCTAGAGTAGGTACCTCTCTGGTTTGGCCTCATGATACTGTTTTCTGTCATTGATGAATGACACTTATGTAGGACCTCCTTTTCGTAGAAGTTGTAAAATAAAATGTCTGTCTTCGAATTTATAGAGGACAAAAATATCAAGGAAAAAGGAGTAATGCCAGGTCATGTAACAAAGAAGTGATTGCAAAAATGTGAAGATTTTTTCTTTTTGTTTATTTTGTTCTGCTAAAGGAAGTATGTTAGCAAATGCTATAAAGCTAAGGTTTCCTTTCCATAGGACTTAGAAACTACATTAATTAGGTGATCTGTTGGTGATTGATTTGCAGGTACTCAGTACAGCTTGGTCATATATACAGTTACTTGGATTCTGTTTGGTTGTAATTTTCTATTTGATTTTACTTTTTTTGGTGGTCAAAGGATCATTGGGAAATTGGTAGCTATCAAATTTCTTAAAAGGTCAGCTGGTTTTAGTAATCCCTGAACATAAGTACAGGTGATCAGACTGCTGGGCTTTGCATGCCACAGTTCTTTTTTCTCATTTTGCTCAAGGACTGTATTTGCTACCTCTCTTTAGGCTTTCACAAGAAAACTTGAAATCTGTCCTATTGCTTTGGAAGGATTGTGTTACAATTCAGAAATTTAATTTTGTGATTAAATAATTGAGGAACCAAAATATAGAACTTCAGTTGAAGAAACTTAAGTGCATCTGGGCATTTGTGAAGAGGCTGTTTATTTCTCCTTTTCTCTTTTGTTTCTCCTTCTTTTTTTTTTTTTTTTTTTTTGCCTGCCATATTTATATCAAAATCACTATTATTCTTAGGATAATCTAATTAAGCATTTCTGTAGTACTGACTGGTATCCTGGAGTGGATTGATAATTATGGATTAGACTTTATATACCCTTTTAAAATACTGCATTAAAAAAGACCTGTGGGGATTTTGAACAAGCTATCACTTAAGCAGAGGGAACCATTGACTAAAAATGTAAAACAAATTTCCTCCTGCTACCTTTCTTAAGCAAGTGTTGGCTGCTGAGTAAATTCTAAAATAATTCTTACAAGACAGACTCTAGTAAGAAGACAGTGGTGATTCTACAGAGAACCTACAAAACTGTGGTACAGAAATTGCTTTCACAGTATGTCAAAAAACCCAGAATTAAATTTCTTGGTTCTACTGACTTCTAACTCCTCTCCTATAACTAACATATTTCTTAGTCTTGAAGCTACAGAAGAACAATCCTTTATTTATTTTATTGTCCCTCTCAATCTTTTTAAGCCTAGTCTGTCTGGGCTTTTCCTCTAGTCAGTGGAAAAAAGGTCCTTCATAGTGTTCAAGGTAAACATCTATTCTGAATCACCTGTTCTTGTGGTTCACCAGTGAATGCTAAATGCTTGGCCATCATTTCCTTGCCTTGTTCTTTCAGCTTTTGGGTGATGTTCACTTGGTATAAAATGCTGTCTGTCTTCTGATTTCTTTTTTCTTATTGCAAGCAAAGCCTTTGATTTATTTCCACATTTCTTGCATATAATGTTGGTACTAAACCCCTTAGAAGTGTTACAAAAAGATCTGTTGACTTAATTTTCCAGTCTCTGTGGGAGTCCAATTTAAATCATACTTTCTCGAACCTATTATCCTCTTTTATTTTCTCCAATAATTAATATTACTATCATTCTTGTCTTTTTTATTTTGTTTTATTTTTTTTGTTACACGTGTTTTAATACTATATGAGAGCAATGGATGGTAAGAGAAAGTAAACATTGCACTTTCTTTTAGATCTTGATTTTAAATTGATTGCTCGCATAGAAAGGATGCTTTGAATGCATTCTGATACTGTAGTAAATATGAGTCACAGGCAATAGAATAATTTCTGCAATTAAACCCAGCGCTCTTAGAGATTTCATTAGATCTAATTATAACTAATGTATTCCCCTGAAAATAACTTAGTGGGCTAAAAACCATTCTATTGTTCTTAGTTAATTACTTTTTAGTAAAAATGAGTAACTAAGGGCCCACAAAAAAGAATAGCAAACAAATACGTCAGTCATTGAGACCTTCTAAAGTCATTAGTTTAAATTTTAGCTTGATTTTTCCACTTGTGAGTTAGTTCTTTTATTATGTTTTGAAGCTATAACTATGCTAGTTCCTCGCAGAAAGTGAGTTCATGTACCAATCAAAGTTGTCTGTGTTTGTCAAAGCTGTACTGATGGTATTCCTGGGAAGAGATAGGATCAGATTCTACAGAGTTTTATTCATTCTCATCTTAGCAAAGTCAATAAATTTGCTCAACTTGGAACCTGCCAAAGTTATCCTTACTATTGCCACAACAGCCATACCTATTAATATGACTTTTCTGGTAAAAGTTGAGAAAACATTTTTTTTCCCCACAACATTATTTTTTTAGAGCAAGGTTAATAGGCCTATTGGTTTAACAGTTCCTTGATCATAGGGAAGATCTGTGTCATATTTGTTTAATAATAACTTCAAAAGAAAAAGAAAAAGGAAAGGAGCTGTAGTGACTTTCTCATACAGTGAAAGATACCTTTCTTGAGAGTTTTGAATGTATTACATAAAAGGTCTTTCAACCTTTCCATAGTCTAAAGGACAGATAGCCATTTTTGTGTGGTCTTTCCAGTGTTGAAGAACATTGCATTTAAGGATTTCTTTTTGCTTTCATTTGTCTGAGGAAATGGCTAGAAACATTGTTCTTCCTAATTCTGTATACTTGTAACATAAGGGAGCCTAAGACTAAGAAAAGATTACTTATAGAATGCTGTGCAGACTTGTCGGGACAAAATAGAAATAAAAAGAATCTATGGTTCACTGCACATTTCTCCGTTGTAAAGTCTCTTTTCACAACAAAACTCATACAAATCTGTTCATAATTTTCTGTGTAGCGAGACTTTCTCAGCTGCTCTAAGCAAAAGCAAGAGTCTCAGCCTACAAAATACTCATCCTATGAGTACTGTCTTGGTGTTTCCTTTTGTCCCAATGACCTGTGATTCTAATGACACATTTTTTGTTAAGCCTCTGGGCAGTATTCCTCAGAACACACCTCTGTTTCTACTTTCTTTTTACAAAAATGAGGAGAAAAAAACCCTTGAAAATATCCCAAGGAAAGATGCAAATATGACCAAGATTTTTAAGAACCTAAAAAGAAAAGGGGCTGAAGTTCCTTACACTTCAGACTCAGAAGGATGCTTCATGTCTTTAGGGTAGGGAACTTGGCATACAATGTTTGAAATGCTTTCCGATTGAGGGAATGATATTATTTTCAGACACGGAAAATTCAAACTGGCAAATCTGTAGTTAAACTGCCTGATAATGCAGCTAAAATTACAATGAAGTTTCTTTAGAGTGAAGAGATTGAATAGATGATGAGAACTAGGATTCTAATTCATCATGTGCATTCAAATATAAGACCTATTTTATTAGGTACAGTACAGTTGTTCAGGTGAGAAAAGGAAGACAGGAATTGCATCTAAATTACTATGGCCAGATTCTATTGAATTCTGCCTGTCTGTCTCTGAGCAGGCAATAGCATTTTTCAGCTTATGAAATGGGAAAGCATGTTAGTTACTTTAGTTTAAAAAGAAATATGGGAATTGCCCTTTATCAAGACAACAGTAGAACAAAATGATTTTTTTTTAATATCAAATGTTATTTCAGGAGCCAGATAATTTAAAAGTGGATGCAATATCCAGCAGTAGATTTTCAGACAGACATCTCTTTCTATCCTTTTTTGCTTCATAATATTTGAAAGTAAGAAATATAACTGTGAATCATCTAGTTTTGTAATCTTTCATTGCAGAAAAATAGAGGTTTCCTTGGCATGTTTGATAGCGTTCTCATAATTATACATATTTATACTTAATTAAACAAAAGGTTAGAACTTTGCGCTTGAGTCTTGTTGGGAATTTTTATTCTCATCTCTTGTAATAATTTGAAAGTTTCCGTAATGAATGCTGAGTGATTATTTTTTGTCATCATGTGTTGGAATGCATTTATTTATATAAATTAGTGGGGGTCTCGAGCTGTTGAGATAAGGGGCCACAAAGCCAAGTGGTGTCATCTTTATAAGTATGCTTTAAGCTTTTCAGGTCAAAGAGTGTGCTCTTCACTCTAATTTTGAAGATTACACACCATAAGTGAAAAGAGTAGGTAGCAGTCTTTTGGGATCTCTACAATTCCCTTTCCTTCTCCACTTTATTCTGCTGATAAAGGTGAAAGTGTTTCCTGCTGCTAAAGCTGTCAATTTTGTCCCCATGTATGTATATGTGTGTGATTTTTAGATTCCTGAAGAGAGGTTAGGAATGCCCTTTTTCAAGGTCAGTTGTGGTCTGAGCTCAGGACTATTTCTTGGAAGGTTTGGACCTTGCTTTAACATAGGAAGGAATCACATCCGTCTTTAGCCATAGATCTCCTAAAATTAAGTGCTTGAGCCTTGTTTTGATTTTGTATGTCACAGGATAAAGTTCTTAACTCTCAAGGAGTGTTTTAAAAAACAGATCCAGGACAGAGCAAGAGCTCTTCCAGCAGGCTAGCAAGGTACAATGTTTAAGATGGGTGGGGTATCACTTTAATATTTTCTATCAGTTGGGAATATGCTTCTTAGCAGGAGCAAAACATCATTTTTCTTTAAAAAACAAATAAATAAAAGCATTTCATTGTTAAGCATATGCCTATAATACAAGTGTTTTGAGACCTAACAAGCATGAGACGTAGACATCCTATGTGCTTATTAAAAGATTCTGTCATTTAATGAAGGGGTTTGTGTCCATTACACTGTGCTCTTGCACATATTGGAAGCATGATAGGGCTGACTGACCTGTGGTACCTTGTAATACTCTGAATGTGTCTTCCAATAGCACATTTTCCCAACATAGTAATACGTCCATGCCAAGGACAAGTTAAATTTATTGACCCACTATGGCTGTTCTGTAGGACTACACCAGGCAAAGAGAGGGCAGATGGCCTGAAGAAATTTCAGGTGTCATTGCAGAAATTCTGGGAATAAAAGAAAGACAAGTAAATTATCAACTGCTCTCTCAGGTGTAATAAATGCCCTCTATATGAATCAAAGTCCTAAGAGCAGCTGCTCCTTGGGTGGTTTGGGATCTGTTCTGTTTTGTCTGTTTCGTTTGGTTTGGGTTTTTTTTTGTAACATGTTAGCTATTCCACTAGGCCTTCTCTCATATCTTCCCACTTATAATGCTTTTCTGTCTGCAGTCTATTTTCATTGATACGAGATCTAAAAGTAAAGCAACTGACACATGCTTTTCCAACTTGTGTATCATAGGCTGGTTGTAGATGTGCTTTAGGGGTGACAGACATAGTTTCTTCACTTTTTCTGCTTCTACTTTTATTCCTCTTTGTGTTGTTTTCAGTTGCAGAGAGACAGAGCATCATTTTCATGAAGTAATAGCACCTCCAGGCCTCAAATTTATCTTGTCTGTCTTGCCATGTTTCTGGAAGTCCCCAGCATCATCGGTGTCAATTTTTAACATCACAGGCATTTTTTTCAGTTTTATGTTGAAGAATATGTCAGTAGGTGAAAGCCAAGTTCTTCATTGATGCTATTCCATAATGTAAACTGCTAAATACAATTCAAAGCATTGTCAAAGCTCTGTCAAGTTACATTTTTTGTTTGACACAATTCTGTAATGTGAGTTCAGCTGTGGCTAAATGACCAGTTTAAATCCGTACTAGCATGAATGCCTGTATGAAAGAAAAACTGAGTCTAGCTAATTTGTAATAAGACTTCTTAGGGGTATATGTGATTACTATGGAGCAGCCAACCTTTGAAGGCCCTCCTTTCCCACATGGTCAGCATTTTTGCGTAGCTGCAATTTCATCCTTTATGGAAAATGTGATCTTAGTATACAACTGGTCTGTCAAACAAGTATTTATGAAAGATTATGAATCAAGCATTATTTAGTTTTAGACAAAATGAGTATGAATTGTAGTGTAACTGAGACCACTTTTAGAAGCAGCTTCTTTTATCTATTAAACTGAAGTTACACAGACCAGAAAAATAGTTTGCAGCATCTAGTCCCATGCCCCAACTACATTCAGGTAGTCCTCACCATTCTACCTCCGCAGCACGCAGATTGGGTTCCAAGAAAGCTGCAGATGGGGAATTCTAATAGTAAATACATAAAAATGTGGCATTTTCAGCTAGATTACCTCTTCAGGATCCACGGGATTTTGGGCCTGATAGGATACAAGAAAAGGGTGATTTTAAGTTCCATGATAGTCAAGGTACAAGAAAAGGATGATTTTACATTCCAGTCATCTCGGGATTGTTTATGCCATTTAGTTCAAATATTTTCAAATAGAATAAGGAAGCAGCACAGATTTCAGTCTGGGATTTAGACAAAGAAAAGGTAGCTATGATGACGGTGTTTGTTTTGGGGTTTTTTTCAGTTTGTTTTTTTTTAATGTTTTTAATTTGACCAGTAAACAAATTTCTAGTAACATTTAACTATGTTGCCATTCTAACTTCTGCTGCAATTTGCTGGCAGTGTAGGTGGAAGGACAGGGGCTTGTTTAACCCACACTCTTATCCATGAGGACAAATTCTGTTAGTAGAATGGTATAGAATCATTGGGGTGGCAGGTAAGGTAAGAAAGTTTCTTATTTCCTTTAGGGGAGTGTATGAAGTCCAAATAGCATGTTTGTCACAAAATGAAGGGAATTGTCTTGCTACCTTGATCTGTGTAAAGTGCTGTTCTCCAAGACAGGGGCTTGTCATACCAAATGTTCATATATAACCATTCATAACATTCATCAGATATCATAGTAGTTATAGGAGACCTTGGAATATTTTATGTATAGGTCTTTAGTTTAGGTTGGTTGATTTGTTTGAAGTTTTTTGTTGCACTTTGGAGAGACTTCTATCCATGGAATAGATTTCCCATGCCTGCAAAAAGAAAGCAGAATTTGCTAAGAAATCTGTAAGCACTTCTGTCTGCATTGGATTCCATGGTAAATTGTAATTTCTTTTAGTATTTGTAATGAAACTATGGACTGTTAATGTGCTTGGAAGTGACCTCTGAAGGTCAAATTTTATCCTCTATTCTGATGAGTGACAAATGAAGTGGAGTTGCTGGAGTGTTGCCTGCTTCAGATGAAATTTGGCCCAGAGCATGATGGAAGATAATTTTGAATGCCATATAACCTTGGTTTTCATCAAAGCCTACTGCAATGTATTTCACTCTAGATCAATTCAGAATAGCAAGTAAGAATGCCAGATGAAAATAGGTACAAAATATCTGTCAAGTAGAGCGACTAATGGAAAATACAGAATCTGTTTGTTCTTCAAAAGGCACAGGTTTGTGGATTATGGATATGGTATCTGAATAAAAGCATATAAGTGCTTATTTGGGAGCTCACTTCCCTGGGGTTCTTTCTTAAGTCATGGTGTATGCTTGAACAGAGAAACTATTTGAGCCTGTGTTTGTCTTGCATCTGCTACAGCCAAGCCTTGTACTCTGACTAGACTTTCCAAGTTCTGTGACAGTAGAATAGGTAGTAGTGTTCAGGTAATACTTGGAATTCCTTAAATAAATTTTAATTTCCTGAAACCAAAGCTGTACCTAAATATTTTGATAAACCACATGTATTTTCCCTAATGTTAAGTTGAAAGGCAAAGAAACAGCAGGTAAAACTTAAATTGAATAGGGATCCATAAAGAAAGCCAAAGAACACTTAGTCTTGGGAATATGTAATTGTTCGTAGATAGATGAGGACTCACACAGAATTTGGCAAATGATCAGGAGGCAAGAAAAACTAACGCAAGAGCAGGTGTCATTGCTGCTGATTCAGTCATGGGGTATCAAGCTCCAGATATATGCCAGTATGCATCAATTACTGTGTGAGGTCAAAATGAATATGTTTTCAGCACTCTTTACCTTTCCTGTCAGGTGTTGTTTCTAATTTTTACAGATTTACTTTTGTTATTTTAAACATGGTAAAGGGAGTATTTCTTATTCACTGTGATTTAAAATATTTAAAGGATATTACTGTATTCCTACATTTTAAGTATGCGTTTGGGTTCAAAAGATGTTGCTATCCTGTAGTAAAAATTCTGTGTGCATTGGCATAGAAATTTTTTATAGGTCCTCTTTAATACACACTACAGGGGAAAATACATGCAATGAACCAAAAGAAATTTGGATATTTTTTTTGCTTAATATAAACAGAAGTGAATTGCCTATTAAACCATATCCCTCTGTTGTTTTAAAATGCCATGTTAGAAGTTGCACAGTAAATTTCACCTTATGGAATACAGGTAATTGCTTCCTCACTTTAGGTGACAAGAAGCTTGTCTCTAGTACTTAGCAGATGAGCACTAAATTTATGTGTAATAATCTAGATCTGAGGATACAGAGAAAGAAATGTTTTTAAATGCAAATCCTGATTAACATAATGAGTACAATCAAATAAAAGCAGTAAAGAAAAATAAATCACACTTTCAGAGAGGCACATTGGTAATACGTGCATTTTACCCTGCAAATCCAAAACAGGCTTTTGTTTCCATCCTTGTTATTTAAGGTGTCAATAACATACACTGATTTCTTGGGTTGCAGGCAGTGCTGTGCAGCTTTTTATCAAGCCATATTCATTTTGCCTTAATTTGGTATTCCCAGTCCCTTCAACCAGCTGAGAATCTTTTTATTATTTATAAAGCAGTCTTTTTGTGTATTTTTGGAGTACCCAGCTTTGCTAATTAATTATCTTTCAAATAAAATACCCATTTAAAAAGTTTATTAGATTAAGCAGAGACATTTAGAAAAAGGTGTAAGTTGTAGATAAAAAAAGAGTCAGATGTGAGTAGCGTTTAACCTGATTTTTTTTTTTGAAAGTCACTAATCAAAATGAAGGGCTCTGAAGTGTAGCATAACTTCAATAATGACAGCTCAAATGTGTATCAAACTTTCAAGGCAATATTTTTTAGGCTTGCCTCTGATACTGCTTCAGGAATAGGAAAACTTAATTAGCAGACTATAGTCCTACAAAATTCCAGTGTTGGACTGTCTTTGGGGAATACAGGCTTATTTTTCATCAAAATGTATATAAACACATTTTCAGGTTGATTGTGCCCCTTCCTCCCATCAGAGTATGTTGCAGCTGCATTACTAGTTAGATTAATATTTTCCATATTAATTATAGATTAGTAGTTCCTATTACATTTGGCACTAAAAAGACATGAAATGCAATGTTGGATCTTTTCAGTACAGATTTGTTTTATTTTTTTTGCTGTGGAGCCACCCTGCCTTCCTTGCTGTCTATATTGAGAAGCTGATCTACATCTGCATGCTTATCAGGGGGCATTCATTATTTGAGAACATAAATAAGGCAGAAAAGAAGCTAAAATCTAGTCAATGTTATTAAGATGTGCAAAGTAGTTTCTGTTCAGTAATGGGGAGTAAATAGGGTGCCTGGTTGAGTCCTGGTTGCGTCTCTGCAGTAATCTAAGAATATATATTGAGAACTCTTGAAACATAACTTGACTATAACATAGATCAAGTGACAATTAATCCTGCTTTCACTTGTGGGTAGGATTGTCAGTATGGTTAGTACTCTTTACCCACACTAAAGTGAGTAAAATGAATCTTCATCTATAACTTCACTGATACCACAAAGAGGGCTGATGTCTGAAGAGTTGGTGTATAAAATTCAGTATATCTGATGTTTTGTGAAAGTATCTTTTGCCCAACTGATACACTGGTAGATGAAAACTCTTATCTGAGAGCATTATTTTTTTATCTGGCATGACCGTCAATAGATGTAATAATACTTTCTATTGAATAAAAGGCACGTTTCATTTAGTTAGAAAGTAAGTTGGAGGTTTTTTTTTCTTTTAGTGTTGATATACTACAAAAAGAAGATGCTAGTTTCTCTGCAGAATAACACATCTTGAAGACACATAGCCCAACTCTGTGAGGAAAAACAGAAATGAGAAATATCAATGAGATGACCTTATTTTAAGGTATATATTTAGACATGAAATTAAAGAGAAAAGCTGACTGTATTACAGCACACTGCTACAACGTAGCATAAGGCTTTTTTTAGTCAGCTTGTCCAAAAAGAATCCTAATTATGGTATCCCAAAATGCAAGTTTACCCACAAACCAGAACTAGAATATTTGTGAGTTTGATTTGATCTGAGCTAATTGGTGGCACAGAGAGAATGGTAGCAGCTGTTTTAGGTTCATCTATAGCCTGGCCTAGTTGCAGTGTGATGATATTTGAGATTATGACCTATTACCATGGTACAAATGAAGAAATGGATATCTACAACAGATTGTTTCATCTTTAACTTATCAGAAGACAAAATCTCTTCTGCTAGGATTTTGAATCTTTGTAATGGAGTTGGATTAAAGAAAAAGGAAACATAAATAAAAGGAAAACCTTTTACATGCTCTTTTTCATTTTCATTTTCATTTTTCCCTCTTCTTTCAAAACTGTATCTTTGCTTTTTCAGTCTACTTTTAAGTGCATTCTAGTGAAAATTGTGGTTGTTTAGTCATCTATGTGTTTACTTTTCTTTCAGTCTGAAATTGTAAATTGACAATAAAATTATTTTAAGCCAATTTTAAACAGGATTTATGCAGCAATTGGTATTTACAGATGGAAAAGAAAATTGAGCTGTAATCTTGGAGGAGACAGTGAAACGTGAACAGAATTATGTTTGCGTGGATTGCAAGGGGAGAGCTGACTGTGGTCGTTGCAGCAAAGGTATAGTATGTTCACTCGGGACTGCTGAAGAGATAGAGAACCACATCTAAGGTACTTCCCTTGCCTCCAAATAAGATAGAAGAACAAATACATTTTCATGATTTGTGCTATTATGAATTACCTACAGATTAGAATATTTACCAGTAGACAGTGAAGTATCATATTTTATGAAATGATAGCATGGAAATCTTGTGAGCGTGGTTCCTTGGAGAAGGACTTCCCAGAGGAGATTCTGGCTCACTGAAATGGAAATAGTGGGTCATTTGGGACTGATTTCTGGAAATCTAATGTCTTTATTAATTAGTAGTGACGCTATTGAAGAAATAGAAATAGAAATTTGGGAATACCTCAGTTAATTTCTGTATAGACATTTTCTTTCTCAATCTGGTATAGCTTCTGATCTTCTGTTGAACAGGCCTCATTTCACTTTTTGAAAATTTTTTTAAATTTTATTTTTTGGCTTTGATTATTTTCTAAATTATTTTCTAACATTGTTTTGTCCCCACCTTTAACTAGCCTTGATCCAGCATGCTGTTGCATGACAGGTAATGATAGAAATGTTACTCATTTGTTAAATTACTAAGCCTTTTTTATTTTTAAATTCACATTTACATTTTCATGGTTTTACAGTAGCAGGTAATTTATATTTCCAGTATTCTTACTCTAATCTTCCATTGCAAGTTTTCTATGAAAATTTATGTTACTAATTAAAACCCCAAAAAAGTAAGAAAATGCATGTCTCTCAAGGCTAATGAATATGTTTATGTTCCCACTCTGAATTTCATACATTAGAGTGGTCATTTTATTAAAATCATGCTTATAATTTCAGAGCGGCACTTGGTATATAAATTGCCTTGAACTGGTTCAAATTATGCACTGCATTTTAGAAGTTTCCTAATCCTCCAATACCTTAATTAAGATTCATGTTAAAACATAGTGATTTACACTTCTACAGAAATAGAAACTAACAAAGTTTTTAAGAATACTGTCATTAGGATGAATGCCAAGATGGGATATGCTGAAATGAGAAGGCAGGCAGGTTGCATGAATCCACTTTGCTGCTCTTCAGGTGGACACAATGAAGGAGTAGCTAAAACAGCCATAACACAACAGATTTTCCTAGAAAGCAACTGCAATACTTCAAAACGTGTATCAGCAAGTATTTTGTACTAGTTCTAGGGAGGGCAGAATTTGAGGGAGAGATGACTAGATTAGGGCAAGACAAAAGGCTGGGGCAGTGTTGAACCTGTACTTTCCTTTGATTTTCAATATATAAATGAAACTCTCAGAGCCTCAAAAAGAAAAAAAAAGTCAAAAAGAAAACCAAAAAACGTTTGCAGTTTCCGTGAGGATGAAATTGGGACAGGGACAGCATTTATCTCAAGGAACAAGTGATTATAAAAGTGGAAGCTTTATCTTTAAATAGAAGCATTTTAACTGAATTGATTTCAAGTTACTCTAAATTTAGAGGCATTGAAATTCTTAGTATGACCAAACTTCACTTGCTCATGTTAATGTGTGTTAGTAAAGGTGCAACTACGGTTTCTTAAACCTGTTTGGAAAAAGTCTCCTTGGCTAAAGTAACAGGCTGCTGCAGCTTTTGGTGGGATATAAATGTCCTTTTCAGGTGAAGTTTGGGAGAGTTTTGTGTCCCAGCAATAGATGCTATGTAAGTCAAGGTTCTTTTTTTAAAGTCTAAGAGTCTTATATAAGTAGTGTGGAGAGCAACAAGGAACTACAGTAATAAAGCTATTCAGAATGTCACCATGTATCTCTGCCCTGCAGACTAAACACTTCTAAATTCTGCTCCATTAATGTTCTTTCACCCATCTCTTCTCCCCACAAATTTTTAACAAAAATTCCACCTTGTCTTCTGTTGCTTTAACAGCCTCATTAACAGTCATGATTTCACCCATGAGTTATGTTGTCCTTTCTACCATGTAGCAACAGACTGCTACCTTTCTTTTCACAGTAAATAATTAATTTTTAATCAATCCACAAATTTCCCTACCCACTACCCTTTTTCTGCTTTTACTGCACATTTAATTGTGCAGTAAATACATTCAAGGTGAAATACTGTTCAATTTCATCTAGTCATCAATCTGTATACTTTTCCGTACTATTCAGTTTGTCTTCCACCTTCACATTCCAGTAAAACCACTTGGATGCTTCAAATTCAGTTTGTGAGGGTTTTGTTTTGCTTGACTATTTTTTTAAATTATTTTTCTGACATACAGAATCCTCTTTTGGTTCATTCCAATACTAGTTCTTGGTTTAAAAGTTATTTATTTTTCCAAAACACGTGAAATAATGATAAGTAATTGAATACTTATGTATCCCAGTAAATTGTGTCTTTTTTGGTTGTTGTCAGCTTGCAAGTTCTTCAGAATATACAGATTTTGTTTGTCACTGCTATAAGTGTACTTTCAGACAGTTTTAGTCAAGATAATAATGGACATCAATTTTCGACCACTAAGATTGGACTAGAAATAGTTTGTTCTTGTAAAGAGCAGTAATAGATGGTTGGGAACATGTGTAAGACACCAAGGTCCATGGAAGTGAAAGATGTTTTCTGCTTTGAAAATCTAGTAATTGCCTTAATGGGTAGATAGATATATATAGAGAAAGCTACTGGATACATTTCCATCCAGTACAAGTGCTTTTTCAATTCTAGTCACAAGTTTGTGAGTGGTAAAATATGGTGCTTCTTCACCCTATTGCAATTCCTACTGGTTTTGTGGAACAAGGAATTAAACACTTGTCATACTATTAAACCCCTTTAGGTGACTGAAAATAGCAGAATTTTATAAAGTATATTCCTGCTTACAAAAAGGAAAAGGTGCAAAGTGGCTAAGACGTAGAAAATAGGAATAAAAATGCCTTCCTTTTAAACAATGCACTGAGTGAAATAAAGTCTTGGAATTTGTAAATATGAAATATGAAAGGGAGAAACTGAAATTAGACTAATAAATTTGCGATAGAATTCAAGTCTCACAAGCAATGTATTTTGCTTCATTTAAATGATGGAGGTGTGTGTTGGGGAGACATACCTTGAGCATCAGTCAGTGTGTTATTCAGGTCTGTACAAACTGGAAGCATTATTTAATATATACTTTACGGTTTTAGTCATTCATTGTGAAAATGGAATAAACTGAATTTCATAGTTAGGACCAATACTATTCACACAGATGACAAATACCAAACAGATAACAAGAGGGCCTGCTAATCTTGGGTTCAGGGTGTACAGGAAGGTTTTGATGGCTGTTTTGTCCCCCTCTCCATGTTGGCATAATAGTAATATGGTGACATAAGTCCACATTCTCTCACAGAATAAGACTTTATAAGAAAATTAAATCATCTTTTCACTTATTTGATTTAATAGTCATATTTACTGTTTCTCACCTCCAATAAAAATTTTCACTGAATGCAGTTTTCTTTTTTGAATCTTTTTGTAGGCAGACTGCAAGTCAATTGGTGAAAACAAATGCTGTAAATTTTGTCTCTATTCCTAAAGCTACATCAAAGAGTACCTTATAGAAATCTATGAAAATACTATAAAAATCCAAAATAATCTTTAATCACTTTGTCAGTTTGATATTTACAGACTACCATATACATTATTTGTCTGTATTTAGATGCATCCGTCACTGAAAATCAGCATAAAAGGATTCCATGGTTTGTATAATTTTAAGCTTTCATACATTTATCCAATTCTCTTATTCCAGTTTGTGTTGGAAACAGTCCTGGGTTCACTATAATAGTAGTATCTTTCATCTGGATGATTCTATAAATAATGCTGCAAATCTTAGCTAGCAGATTCTAAGTAGATTTTCTAGCTTTTTTTAAAGGGGGTAAATATTTTTCTGAATGGCAAAACTGAAAGACTGAAGTGAAGGTATGTTTAAGATTATTCAACTAACCTCTTGAGTTTTGTCTGGACTGCAAGTACATCTGGAAAACATGCAAGTAGTTTTGCATATTTGCATACATTTTAATTAGATAAAAGTATTCAGGACCTTTTAAAATAATTTGCAATTGGATGATATTTATTATTGCAAAATTTGATGGAATACTTCTTAATAATATTAAAAGTAATAAATTTAGCACTATGATCTAAAAAATACTTAAGCAATGAACTTGCATTAATATTTGGCTCAACAGCAGAAAAAGTGAGGTTTCAGAATGCAGTAATTTGAAGAAAGATGATGGCTTTCAGGTGTTCCAAATGCTATTTTGTTGAAATAGTTTAGTGATATAATGAAAAAGGAATATTTTTCAAACTATTAGTCCTGTCAGAATAAAGACTCAGCTCTCCAACTCTGCAAGTCTTTGCATGAGCAGTGCTGAAGCTATGAACAGGAATATATCCAGTAAAAACATTTTCCAAAAGGAAAATTGAAAAAAAGAAAAAAGGTGCAAATATATTTTATGTCCTCAAGCTCATTTATTTAACCTTACCTTATTACCTTTTTGCTCATTAGTACTAGTCTGGCAGCTTCTGATAGCCTTTTCATTTAAACAGTCACTGATTTTAAAGCTCCAATAAAACTAATGTTATGTGATGAAATCTACTCTTACTGTTACTGAATTTAAAATGTTCACCTAACCACTGGCAAGGATTTTTTAGAGTTTTTTTAAATCTGATATCTCTGAAATATGGCTTTTTTTTTTTTTTTTAAGTTAGTAACCTGGACTCTCAAAAAAAAAAAAAGTTGTTAAACTTTTTTTATTTTTTCAGGAATCGGAATTCAGAAATCTTTTTATGCAAAACATTTATTTTATTTAGCTATCACTTTGTAACTATTGTTATAAAAAGGCTTTTGAAAATTGTGAGCTAATTTCCTGACTAGTAGTCTGTCAGAACGAGTTTATTTATATCATAAAACTTATTTGTAAAAATTAGGAATATATTTGGAGTTTCTTTTCTTTTTTTTTTCTTTCTCTCTTACGCAATACTTTTTTTCCATGTTTGTTGTGATACTCTCAAAATTCTGAAAATTTTGCGTTTGGATTTCTATACATAGAAAATTATTTTTTATAAATTTAATGTTAATGTTAAAAGAAAAAATTCAAAATATATGGAAAAGTTAAATGGAAGGGAGAAATAATACCAAGGATTAGATGTTCCAGCTTGGAGTTTTTTTGTTGTTTAGTTTTTGTTTATTGTTTGGTTTTTGTTTTTAGCAAATAGAAAAAAACTTAGATATGTGGAAATAAAAAGAAAACTAATTCAGTTAATATACTGTGTCATACCCCTTTTGTTGCTATGTGACCCCCACTGAACCAATTTCCACAGTATCTTCTTGAATCTTACTTTTTTTTTTAAAGTTTCAAATTGTTAATATCAATTTATTTTTAGGAAAATTCTCATTTCTTGTGATTTTGTTAGTTATTTTCTAAATTTGAGAATGGCAGTATGGTCAACAGTTTGAAATTATTAGGATCAAGAACTTTTTTTTTCCCACTTCTAAACCATTCACAGTAACAAATTACTCTTGTGTTTATTTGTGACAGCTGCTGTGTGAATAGCTGGTTTTTGATATGAGTAATAACAGCTGAAAACTGTACCCACGAAAATTAGTCTCAGAACTTATCTCTTTTTATGCCAATATATTGTAAATGAGAAACAATTATAAAATTTCAGCCTCAAATAGTAACACTTCTGAAGGCCCAGGTATCATTATCAATAGTTAGTACTGAAATACCCAACTTACTAGAATAGTAAGGGAGGGGAGTACACTTAGAAATAGTTTTTCTTTGTAACTTATGGAACACATAATAAGTGAACAGAGAAAAATTATCTGTCTCATCCTGTCTTAGAATTTTGTGAATTTTTTATTTACTCTAAAAAGTTTAAGTTCTTTATGATTGCCAATGAATTAAAAGACTGACTTTGACTTAGCCCATGTCTCTAATTTTGGGCAAAATTGAATGTAAAATAACATTTATAATCTTTTCACACACTGTCTTTTCTAAGCAATTATTGAACCTTCTTTAACTACAGAATTTTAAAAAGTATACTCTCAATTAAAATGAAACTTATTCTGTATTTTTGGATAACACTTTCTTTAACTGTCTTTAACTGTCTTTAACTGCAGTTGATTTCTTTACCTGTTGTCGCACAGGTCGAGGTTACCTTTTTTGTTGCTTGTTTTAGATTTATGTAGGGCTTTTGGAAAATGTGTGAATTGTAATTGAATAAGAAAGGACTACTTTTAACTATCAATGAAACAAAATACCTGTTAAGTTTTCCAAATTATATAAATGGTACTCTGGGTACATTTTTTTGATTAATTTGTAAGTGAAGTATTTCTGTGCTCTTATTAAATTCTATATAATTTGCCTAGGTTTCTTATTTTCTGGATTTCAGAATGGTAGAGCTTGACAGAGATTGCCACTTCAATTTCAAAAGTAGGAGAGCAATTAATTTTCACATTGGAATTTAGATTTCTAGAGAGTAAGCACTCTCACAATAGAACTGTTAAGAATTTTGAAGTATACTTCAGGAAAGAGCCTATGTTACCCGAACAAAACAAAAAACTAATTAATATAGCTTGTAATGTTACTGAGATGGTGCTTGATTTCAGCCAAGTAGTGTGCAATGAAAAATTAAACTGTCCTTTTTTAGCTTTAACATAAGTTGCTACCAATCAGGTCTGTCTGCAGAAAGCTTTGAAAATAGCCTTTATGACCCTTAGGCAGGAATTATGTTTTTTGGTTGTTGGGCTTTTCTCATTTTTGTTTCTCTAGAATGCATACTGTCAAGTGTCCTTTGATGTCTTTCTATATGCATACATAAGAAACAAAAATTCAACAAGTAGGCAAAATAGTTGTGCTTTGTTGTTTGTGATGATGGAAAGGATTTGAGACAAGGCAATGATTCATCTATGATCTGCAATTCTGCCTCGGCGAGGGAGAATGTATATAGAAATTTTTTATTCTCTGTCTTCTGGACTCCTGCATAAACATTCACAAGTAATTTTTGCTGTAATATTGTGACAAAAACCCATAAAAGTATTTCCTGAAGAAATGTCATCTTTGGCTACACAAACTTACTTTGGAGTTGCATTTATTTATTATGTATGTATAGCATTTTTGCCTCTGTGTGAATTCTGAATAGAGGTTATCAACTGTACACAGTGGTTGTACAAAACCAGCTGGAGGGACTGAAGGACTAGCATTTTGCGAGAGGCTCGTACTAATGCTTTTGATGTATGGACCTTTACCAGCCAGCTCAGAGACATGGAGAGAGGCTTAAGAAAGTTGCTATGTATGAATTGTAGACTTGATTTTTGCTATAGGATTTTTTTTTTGTTGCAGTTATGATCCCTGTTTTTGATGTGGTATGACTGGGAGGCAGAATATACTCCTGCCAGTGCCCATGGCAGGATCTAGTGTGTGAAAATGGTATCTCTGATTGTAACTTGCATTTTTCAGTGTAGTTTACTTCTCTAGATTGAGATATGTCAACAAGAGAAGACAAACTATATTTTAGTTTCTGGTTTAGTATGTCAGTACTGGATCTCTGTACACGGTAAATGAGTGGATGTGTCTTTGGGCAATATAAACTCTATTCACTTGCCCAGTTCAGACATGTTACTATTACACATATAGAAATGTTTTACATTTCTAATGGCCATATTCATTGCATTACTGGAGTTCTAGCATGTACTGAGAATGATGCCAGCTGAAAGCTGATAGAAGCTGAGTTCCTATGTAAACCATGGGGGTGAAGGAAGAAGTGTATGTAAATAGACATCCTTAGAAACATAATCTGTGCACTAAACTTCTTAGAATCTCTTGGATATCCAATGTGCTGTTGGATGTTTCTGTGATTGTTTTTCTGCCAGTACAATATACTGGTCTGGGTCTTTCACCTAATAACACCTAGTCTGGTCTGTGACTTATGGTTTCTTTTTATGAAGATGGTTCCTTTTTTTCAGGACGATTTAGAAAACATGTCCTGTCTGATGATGGCTTCCTCAATGCATTCAGAAAAAAACAAACATACAAACAAACCCTGCAAAAAAAACCACTGAAAAAATAATGAGAAATGCTGAGGTTTGTGTGCAGTCAGGATATGAGTTCTGATTCATTTTGTCACTCCAAGGCATATCAGAACTGCATAGTAGGGTTGAAAAATATGCTGCTTTGGAAAGCTTTGGATGAGAATTATTTGCTATGTATTGCTATTGACAATAGCACAGTTTAATAAAAGAAATATTTGATTCCTTATTGATAGAGTAAATGACATATTTTTCCATATTGAAGTGGATTTTCAGGGAATTTTGTGGGGGTGTGTGGGTTTTTTCCTTTGGTTGGTTGGGTTTTTTCTTTTTTTTTTGAACTACCTGGTTTATCAGAGGATTCAAAAGCTTTTTTATTAGAAGTGTTGCCATGTACTTATTGCAGAGGTTAATTTGAAGCTTTTTGCTGTACTGGACCCTGAATATGTACTCGAATCTTCTGGTAGGAGGTTCTTAAATGCTCAAGGGCTAGTGCTATTAAGTGCGAGATTTTAGCCAGCCTTTAATGAAACCTGAGAGCAGCTGGAACTAAGCATTTAAAAAAATCTTAACACTCTATGTTAGAGGTTCTTGTAGAAGTCTGGGAGAAGCTATAATTCTGAGCAGTTTCTTAAACAGCTGTTCGTGTTTAAAACAAAGATGTGAGGCAGCAGAAAGTGTTGCCAGCTTCCATCTTTCCTCATAACTTTGTTTCCTGGCTGGAAGCTCTACAAGGTGTTACTGGGGCTGCAGTGGAAGAGCTTCGAATCAATAAGGATTTGATGAAGAAACGTAACACAATTTTGAAAACAATCTGTACCACCATGAAAGTATTGAATTTCAAATTAATGGTTTTGAGGCTCAAGTTACTGAGTTAAAGTTAAATCTGGGAGGTTGAACATAACTGTGATATGTGAAATTAGTTAGAGCATGAGTTATACAGAATTTCTTGGAAGAGCCAAGAGGAAAAACTAAGGATTTGTGGAAAACGTGCAGGATTCTGAGAATAGATTCAGTAGGATTCACAGATTCACATAGAAAAAGCAAACAAATAAACAAACAGAAAAAGCAGGTCATTTCTTTTATATTTTTTATATTTGAATGAGGACAATACAGGAAATGTTGACGTATTTGAACTGATAATTATTATTTTTTTGTTATTCTAATATACCTTGTGAATGTCTTCCACCAGATTTTTCTGCTGAATTACTAGCCATACTGTGAATCTCATATCATTCTTATACAAAACACAGGAGTTACCAGTAAATAATTTCTGACATGATTGCTACCATACAATCAACTTTATTTTTGATAGCATGTGTGCTTAAGTTTGAAGAATATTCCTGGTTTATACCCCATATACCAATTTTAAAATTACTTAGGTTGCTGATACTTATTACTGATTAGCTCTGCTTCTATGATTTACCATCAGAAACCTCATTTTCATGATTTACTATTTACTTCTACTTGTGAACTTTCACTCTGATATAACTCAAGTGAAGAAAAAATTAATCCAGGATTTGACTTAAAATTTTCTGTGTGGGATTTAATGTTCAGCTCATTGCAAGTGTGACTTGAGGTAATATCTGGAGCTGAATTCTGTAATCAGAAAACCTAACATTTGGGGTGCTAGATAAGGACAAAGTGAAGTAAGGGCATTTGTGGTCAAAAAAATGGCAGAGTCTTCATTAGGGTGTTGTAGTTTTAGTTTTTTATGATATAAGTTTCAGAGGTAACCTATCTTATTAATTTTTTAAATTTTAAAGCTTTTTTGTTAGTGAGGAAGAATATGCAAACAATAATATTTGTGGGTATGATTAATGAAGGTTGTTGAACGTTGTGTGTGGAAGCAAATCTCTTATAATCATATTCTTACTTATGCTTCATACTTGCCTCAGTAACTAAGGACTGATATTAAATAATCAATTTTAATATGATTTTGTGAATTTTAAGCTTTCCTTTCAGTTCTGTCAGTTGTGACACCTATTTCCGACCTTGTATTTATATACAGTTTTTTTCAAAGTTTTAATCTTAGAGGAGGCTTCAGATGAAGCAGTTTTGTGTAATTTGGTGTTTTGTTAGTCTAGTCCAAAATATAGTGTCTGACCCTTTTATTTCCTAACATGCAATATAGTTTATAACATGTTTTTTCTTTGTTCCATATCTGTTCTTTATGAGAACTTTGATTTAAGAAAGGAATAGCCTAATCACAGGCTGAATAAAACAGATAAAATTCTGTTTCTGAATACCACGTCAGACGTTTACGGTACTTTGAATATAGACTTTCATTGTCAAAAGAAAGAAAGAGAATAATTCTTACACAGAATTGGGATACTTCATATCCTTTCTGCATTACCCATAGAAATTCGTAAGTGATAAGTTAGGGAAATTATAAATATTATTTGATAATTTGTTTCTGTGGTTCTAAGTTTATTTCTGGGGTTGCTAGAATAGCCTGTCTGTAAATGTCTGACAGGAGTTTTGTTTATCAGAGTGTGAATTCAGCCTACTGTTTGTTCATTCTTTAGCAAGTGAACATGAAAAGCAGAAGGGAAATTTGTGCTCGGTATAGGTGCTGTAAGTATGATTAGTACTAGTTGTGAAATCAGTGGATCAACTATTGGAATATACTGGCTTTTCTTTTAATGACAATGTCATATGTGACACGTCTGCCCTCCAGTTAGGTGCTGTAATGCAAATAGTTTTCCCACTGACCTTGGAAATCAAAGCCAAGGTTTACCTGCTGTGTCCCCTTTAGTGAGAGGGAGAGGAAGGCGCCTCGAGCTGGACCCAAGGCATGGGTAATGGATAATCTGGGGCTGTTCACTGCTAGCATGATGTAGGATAGTAACACGAGCTGCATTTCTAAGTTTTTGTGGGACTGCAGCATTTCCTTTGGACCTGCTGCTGAATATGTAGCTGTGGGAGAGCCAAAATGTATGTAAGTTTAATTAAGTTTATAAATGATGAATTAAATCTCATCAGAATAAAATATCAGCTGCTTGTTGTAACAAATTATGTATTTATGTTATATTACACTTTAATGATTTCATGATTACTCTGACAGCTGCTTTCCCACAATTTTGTCTCATTAATGTCAGTGTAATCTGCTCATCTCTTGTGCTAATTTGCTCTTTTATTTATGCAAACTTTAGGCTTTTTTGACCCTGTCCTTTCAGAATTGTCAGTCTTTCCTGTCTGAATTATCAGAATTATTCAGAATCTATATTAATGTTCTGAAGTTTCTCACACAGTTTCCTTAATAGTATCAATGCCCATTAAAACTTTTAAATTTCACTCTACAGGAAAGTGTCAAACACCTTTGCAATAACTTCTGAGATTAATATCCTTTTACCATTTTAATAGATATGTCATGCTGCTATTTCTTAAATACTTTGTCTCTTCTGTATCATAATTAATGATTTTATGCTTTCAATCTCATTTCAGACAAGACGCTTATGATTTTTTTCAGTTATGTTCATGAAGACTTTAGCTTACGTAATAGAGGTTTTTAAATTAAATTTATGCTTATTTCTTTGTATATTAACACGTATGTATATGTATATATATAAATATTAATTTCCTGGACTAGAAAAACTTTCTGTTCACTTTGCTTAGGCAAGAAATATAAGATCTGATTGCTTGCACCTAGAAAGCAGATTGCAGTTTATATTTCCCCGATCAATTCCACCTTTCCTCCACCTTTACCTAAGGGAGGAAATTATAAAATAGTTACACGATTTTAAAATTATATTCTGAATTGAGTTCTAGGTCATGACATCATGTACACAAGGAAAGAATCATGAAACGTCTATAGAAAAGATTATGGAAAATGTAGTACATATAACAACTTTCAGTCTGACTCCTATGAATCATATTTCATTTTATGATTCTCATTCTTTTATTTGATCAACAGTATATATGTAGCTTACAATGAAGGGTATCTGGTTTTGATTTAGTTTTCTATTTAGTTTTCTTATGTTCAGGCATTATTCTTTAGCTCTACAAAGATGAGACAAGGAGACTCCATAACAGCAGACTAACAAATTACAGCTCATCCCTGCTTTTTTTCAGTTGCAGTAATATAATTCTGTTGTCATTGCTCAAAATCTAGGAACCAAGTATTTGTCATCTTATCAGGAAAACCTCAGCATTTTGGCTTCTATTCAGGTGTCTAACGAAAATCTTGCAGAAGTTAATAGAAAGACTTTTGGATAAACCTCTGTTTTTAAGTTTCATTTGCTGATGTGCTTTAGGATGCTTTTACTAGTAAAATGCCTTGTCTAGAATTGATTTTTTTTCCTTTTTTCCTTTTTTTTCCTTTTCCCCACCCTTTGAGCTGCAGCAGTTGACACATTTCTGTTGGTGAATTACAGTGCTGCATTTCTGTGGGCTTTCTTCTGGTTTTGGAAAGTAAAACTCCTGACCTGCTAAAAAAATGTCAATTTCCACCAAGTACACATTTACTAGAAGAAGACTTATTGATTTTAATCATGTTGCCATTGTTAAGAAACTGATAAGGTCACATCCCTCAAAACAGGAAAACTTACCATGTAGTCAGGGTGCCAAAAGCCTTCAGTGTTCAATTAATATTGGGTTGACTGATTGGTGATTCAAAATGAGCATGTTTTCAAAATATGTTTGAATGAGTCACAGCTGCAAGACACCTTCAGTCAATGAGAGCTGCAAATAATAAAATTGAAAACTTAAAGCAGGAGTTTAAAAGTTTGTATAGAGTGAAAAAAAATGAAACATAGAAGGAGGAATACTCAGAATGCAATACAGTTGGAGGGAAAGCAAAAGATACTCATGGTAGGAAGATGTCAGTTACAAAAATCTGAGAAAGACCATTTGATAAAGTTTTAGAGGGTTGTGACCATCTATTCTTTAGAGATTCCTAGAAAAGTGTGAAAATAAGTAGATTTAGATAGGTTTAGGAAAAAAAAACCAAACAACAAAAACCAAACAAAATACCCAGACTTGTAAGAGCCCATGGGAACCTATTCTGGTGTTGCTGTCAGTGAGTCTCAAAGCCTGCAATTATGATGGCTGCAAGGAAGTGGGACGGTGATGGGAAAGCAACCTTGCCTTTTCGCTTTACCTTAAGTTACTTTATCCCTCTATAAAAGGTTTGTAAAGGATGGAAATTTAAAGATCTGAGATATTATTCAAATGAAAATCAGGTGGTAAGTTTCTAAATATGAATTCAAAGTCATAACCACATTGCAGTGTTTTTTACTCATTTATTCCTATAATCTATATATTGTTTCTATACATTTGCTCTGTACAATATATTATGCATATAGTATACTTAAATGTAAACATATATTTTAGTACAAATTATGTTTGTATTTTCCTTCAGTACTCGGGAAACTCTTTTTTACGAAACACGTTTGGAGGTATATTAGGGCTACTAATGCCTTTTTTCTGCTGTTTTGGTTTGTTCCAGTATTCTACTTCATTACTACAACAATTTCAGTCATTTGTCACAGAATGATGTGCTGATAGAAGCTTAGTTTCTCTCTATGGTTCATATTTTGTCACTGGACAGTGAGTGACTTCCAGAGGGCAGTACATCCCAACTTGAAACTGATTTATAGAATAGAATCATAGAATCGATCGATTGGGTTGGAAAAGACCTCCGAGATCATCGAGTCCAACCCTTGGTCCAAATCCAGTCCATTTACTAGATCATAGCACTCAGTGCCACGTCCAATCTGCGTTTAAAAATCTCCAGGGATGGTGAATCCACCACCTCTCTGGGCAGCCCATTCCAATGCCTGATTACTCTCTCTGTAAAGAATTTTCTCCTGATATCATGTCAAGGTGCTTATCTTTTGTTACCGTAATAGAGAAAACTTTCAATAAATAGGCTGCCAATCTGAGAACTCATTGAAATGACTGAATTGCACTGCTGAGCTAGATGGGACTACATTTGGTGGTTTTTTGTGTGTGGAGGGGTCTGGAATGCATTCTGTCTCTTTTTGAAGAGAGATTTTTCCTTAGGAGAGATACTGAAAAGGTCCGGGTAATCATGTGGTTGTCTGCTTGTACATTGTACATTGTACATGTTGTTCAGTGTACTTACACTAGTTGATTAGCACAAATCGGGAGCAGAACTACTTTGCATTTGTGTCATGGATAACAGGAAAATATATACCCTTCACCTTCTAAACTCCCCTCAGAACTATTCTTGGTGCTTCTATGTAGATGGGGATGCAGCTAACTGCAGTGCAAAAGAACAGAAAATTCAGTAGTAATAGATTTATTTTACACTAGATGATGATTAGTATTATTTATTTATAAGTTGTAAATTTGCCTTTTTAATTATGTACGCTGGGAAAACTGAATATTACAAGTAGGTAAAGGAAATGAACACTGAATGAAGAGTTGCCAGCTTTTAATTATGCAAATGAGCACCACTGCGGAAGAATTATTTGGTAATTTTTTTGTGCTTAGAATTGCAAATCTATCTCCACAATTGTGTTAAGAACAAATAAAACTGGATTTGTGCAACTTCTTTTCTGTAGATACTTGCAGTTAGTGATATTGAAAAGAATTATCAATAGTTTAGGAGACTATGTAATGTGCAGTTGATCAGGGTAGTAGAACTGAAATATTACTGCCAATATTCTTCTTGTAGGGGATCCTGTTATATTGTGCTATATTACTTGAGAAAGAGCAATGAATTATTTTTCATTTTTTTTATATTATATTTTTATTAAATGTTTTATGATCTTTTTTATAGCTGAATTTTTTTTTATTCTCTTTCTACTGAGGAGCCCAGTTGGATATCTAAGCCATGACTCTTCTCAAGTGGTCTGCTTTTCATTGTCTCTCCAGCTCTGGGAACAGCCTAAGTTATTTTCTTGAGAGGCCTCTTTTTTTTTTTTTTTGTCTCATGTGGATTCTACAGCCTAGAATTCTAGCCACTCTTGCTGGCAGAATACATAGTGCTCTGGCACTGACTCAGTGAATAAAGAGTAGTGAAAGAACAGGCTAATTTACAGTCTCTTCACATCCCCCTAAGAATGTAGCCAAGCTTCAGTAATGCTGGTAGGCAGTAGGAAGTGTATTTTTAAAATTAATTGGGAGAAAAAAAGAAGGAATTAAAAGCCCTGAAAAATAGTTTCGTGACAGAGGGATACTTCATGAATAAAGTGCATTTAGAAGATTGTAAAGTGAACTGCGAATATCCTTTCCTAACCAGAGAAGGAGCTGGGAGTTAGGTGAGAGAGCATTGTCCATCACTCTCCAGCTTGACTGAGCTTTCCTTTTCTGAGTGAGAGAGAACTCTTGACTTTCCAAATATAAAAGACAAATTATGCTGTGCAAAACACTACACAGAGGCACATGTGAAGAACTAGCATATATAGGTAAATAATGGCCATCAGCACAACCTAATATTCATATTCATTCCTGCATGTAGCTCTGGGCAAGAAATTGAGTCTTGTGATTCTAAAAAAGAATTCGCTGTGCTGCTAATTATTGCACCCATGAAGAAATAAACATTCTTCACTGTCCCAAAGGCTGGTCAACTTTCAATTTCAGCTTTGATAGTCATTATCATTAATTCTCACAAATTCCAAGGAATGAAATTCCAGCAAGGGAGTTCTAACCCCCACCAAGAACTGAGGTGGGAAACAGCAAAGTTCAGGGAATCTGCTTACAGAAATCTATGACTATTAGAGTAAGAGATTTTAAATGGTATTCTTTAGAACTTTGCATGATGAAAAAAAATAAATCAGGGGGGAAAAGTGTAGCATTTGTAAAATAAGCTGTGGATACAGTCCACTAGAATTTTTGAAGGATTCTTTGAGTATAAGGATAGGGGAAAATTTCTTGGTAGTTTTTAGTTGACTTGGATTACCACAGATTGTGCAACAATAACTTTTGTCACATGGAGAAACTGAAGTAAATTATTACTCATAGAATGAGAAGGCAGGTTCTGGTGTCGATTAAGACTATTTAGAAAACAATAACGAAAGGGATATAATATATTAATGGTAAAGTTTAGAACTCAACTAGTTTTGGTAATTTGTGCCCTCATTCTCTACAGATGCATTTATATGAAAGTACAGAAAATAAATACAATTTTAGAGTGTTTGCAAATCTTTTCAGGAGTCTGTCTGTTTAGATACTCTTGTGTTCTTTAAATAGTATGGGACTGTTACATAAGTGGTGTGCTGGAATATGATAAAGGTAATGTCAGTGTCAGGTTGAGATGATATTAAATGATATGAGAAATATTTAGTTTGGGGGGGGAAGTGCTCTAACTTCTGGATGCAAATTTAAAAAAAATTTCCCATAAAATATTTCAGTATGAATGTGATATATAAGTTTGTGTGTGTATATATATATTTTTGTGCGTGTATGTATCGTATATCTTTTTCCTCTTCAAATCTGTCTCCGTGTCATCCATTTTATACAATAATTTTAACATTTATCTCTAGAAATCTGTGTAAAATGAAATAGTAATAAGATGACTGTAACATAAAAGTAATGAATGTTATTTATTATATTGATTGTTAGTGAGAGTCCCTTTTTCACTTCTTTCTTCTGGTAATAACTTATGCACTATTTTTGATGGTCTTTTTCCCTATGCACAGGGTTTTATCTCTTTCTTCTCAGAATATTACCAGTCATCTCACTTATCGCAGTAGTTCTTTCCTTAAATGACATTTTAGATATTTCAGAAAATTGGATAGCAGTTACGATATTTGACTTCATCATTTTACTAATAGAAATTATTTCTTTGGGCATGTTATATCAAGTCACAGTTATTTTTCCCTGAAGCCATCTTATACTGTAATACTTGCAGTTTTATATTAGTTAAAATATCCATTACCAAAAATATGACAATTTCACCTCCCCTCCTTATTTTTTTATGTAAAACTGTGTAGTATTAATAAGGAAGTTACTTTAAAGGAAGCAGTAGAAGCATTCTTCAGATTGGCTAAATGTTTGAGAGCTCACATTCATTTTACTGCTGTGATGAATATGAATTTTGAACTTATTATTTCATTTGTGGAGTCAGCCTAAAGAACTTAACATGGACATGGTTCATTATTTATTATAAAACAGCTGTTGCTTTAAATTTATGCAGCAAATCTGAGGCAAACAGCAGGCTGCAGAGAAACAATAATTAGAGGTTTCTACAGGGTCAAGATGACACTACATTCTCAAAATTATTCCTAAATAATTTTCAGCATTTTATTGGCTTATTTCACCCATTATTTTTCAGTGCGCTGATAACTTCAGAGAAACATCACTAATGACTCCTAGATTCCTTTCCTTCATTTTGCTCTTAGATCTGAGTTCATGGTTATGTAGGTGTGGTGGTTTGAAACTCCCAAGAATCCAATTTCTAAGTTCAAGCCGCCTCCCACAATTTGCCCCTGTGAGAGGGTTTAGTGATGGCGTGAACTTGATATCTTCCTCACCTCATGTGGAGAGTTTTCAGACAAAACACAACTATTCAGTATTGGGGGAACGGGAAAATATTTACAAAGGTTTATTTACATACATATATATGCTTACATTAAATTAAATTCCTCTTTTTCTTCAATAAAAGTCTAAGAAGAAAACAGAAAATCCTCAGGCCACAGTTCCTTCATTTCAGTTTTTTGTGGCACTGGTTAGTGTCTTTCATTTTTCTAAGGCAGCAGATTTAAGTATGGCAGTCAGGATTTTTGTTCTTACTTTGCGGAAATTCCAACCCCGAGCCCGAGCCTTCGTGGGATTTTCCTTGGAGACCTTCACTTCTCTTGGGTTAGAGCATTTAAGGCAGCTTTCAGTTCAGTCTTACCAGAGCTCCTCTGCTCTGTCTCAGCTTGCCAGCATGGTAGCAGCAGCAGCAGCAGCAGAGGGCAGGGCCACCTCCTCCGCATTCCATCCTGGTTCAGCTCTCAGGACGACTCTGAGTTTTTCAGCTCCTTTCTCTCTCTCTCTCTCTCTATAGCTGCTGCTGCATTTTGGGTTTGGAAGTCCACCCCTCCTCTTCAGGAGGTCTCTGGGTTTTGGGAAAGTGATACAGTCTTACCCCAAAACAGCCCTGTTGAGTTTTCCTCTGTTTTGTTGCCAGCTCTCCCTCCTGCAGGAACATCTCTGTGTCTCTCGGCTGGCTTCATGTTATCTCACTGCTACTGGCTATCTTTTTGGCTTTTAGCCAGCATTGTCTCTGTTCAGGACTGCTCCGCTGCCACTTTCAATGTCTTCTGCTGCTGCTGACAGTAAGGAAACTCTTCCAGCTCTTGATTAGGGGACCCGGTCCAGCTGTGACACTATACCGGGTCTCCCATAGTCTCAGCTGGGGGCCCTTGGCCCCCAGAGGGACTCAATGGCCCCCTGCTTCCTCTTGGCTCAGATCATGGCTACCTACCTTCTAAACTATCTTCACCACCTTCTCTTCCGTTTCTGTGGGTATGTAATTTCCGTAGGGCGCACGTGGACTTTTGATTGATCCAGTATTATCAGTGGAGCAAACCATTACTACCTCAGAGAAAAGGTTTTGCAAACCACCACAGCAGGCATGGCTTGGATTAATTTCTATAGCTACATTACCTTACAGTTATCAGCTATGAAAATCATCACACCCATTTGATTTGACAAAGTCTTCAGGAGTTGCACCACTACTCAGAAAATCTTAATATTGTCTGCAGATGCAGACTGCACAGTGTACTGCCCTCTGCAAGTCATTGATGAAGGCCTTGAATGAAACCAGTACTACTCTTAACAAAAGGCTTTATCTAATAGCTGCTCAGCTTTTCTAACTCACTTTGCTGTGGAAGTCTGTTAGTGCCTTTCTGAAAATCTAAATAATTTTTGCCTGCTGGTTCCCCTTGGCTGTGTGCTTGCTGATACCCTCCTAGCCCTTCATAAGGTCTCTAAGCCAGGATTTCCGTCTGCAGAAGTTATGCTGCATCCTTCCGATAGATCATATTTGTCAGTGTAGCCAGTGACTTTACACTGTATTACAGAGTCTTTAGTGATTGCCGGAAAGGGAAGTCAGGATCAGTGGTCTGTAGTTCCTCCAATCACTCTGTAAAGAAAATCAGTTCTTTACAGATGGATGTTGCACTGAAAACCTGAAGCTGTCTTACTGCCTCAGCTTTGTACAGTGACATTGCAGAGCTTTGCCAGCAGGTCTGCAGTTCCAGTTGGTACTTTGCGGTGAATACTGTTCAGACTGTGTGTAACGCCTAACTTACCTATCAATCTAATAGTCTGCATAGACACTGTTAAACTGTCAAACAGCTCTTTTTGGGGGAGAGGTGGTAGAAAACAGACTGATTCTCTGTTTTCCCTATTTATTTTTCTATTTACTTGATAAGAGTGTTTGACCAGTTACTGATTGTTTGGGGTTTTTTGGGTTTTGTCAGGTTTTTTTGTTTGTTTGGTTTTGTTCTGTTTTCAAAATTACATTTGGAGTCTTAGATGTTTTCACAAAGAAAATTAATTAGGAAAAATCAGATAAAACTGAGGATATAACCTTATTCTAAGGCTATTTGTGAGCATTACCAAAACATAGGAACATTGTTGTGTGTACATTAGTATAAGAAGTGGAAAAGTTACAGGAAAAATGCTAGCAACAGTTAGATGCAAGACCCAATCTTAAATATATAGAATATAAGAGCTGGAAAATAGTATAAACTGAATTGGGAAGACTTTTTGTAGGAGTGTATCTTTTGAATCACTGACAGTCTCCTTTTTTTTTTCCCACCAAAATTTGCCTCAGTGTTAGGACTACCTGTGCTTTGTTACCTTCCAGGCCATCAATTAAGCATCATTATCTGAAAACAATTCCATATGAGATAGGTTAGGGTATAATATATGTGATTCTGCACAAATACTAACCAGCTTTGAATATGCTGGAGTTGGATTTTCTATCCACTGTTTTATGATAAGTCAAGAAATCTCCTGTAGTAAATGATGCTTCTGCTATATTGCTCCTTTTGACATTGTTAAACTCACCTTTGTCAGATGAACAACTTAGGTTAGATTAGTGAGATAAGTTATTTTGAGTGGTGCTCCTGTACTGATTAGCTTCAAATCAAACTACTGCTCAGGGAATTTTTTGTCATATTTCACATTTTAAAGTTGGAGATAGAGCTGTACTTTCCTCTTGGCTGAACGTGTCAGTCTACTTGTAGTTTCCTGCCTTTATTTCATAAATAAAGGGTTTGTATGTTAACATATTTAATTCCATTTTTATGTGTGTCTTGTTTCTAATTCATCTAGTGAATTTCAATGAGTATTGACTATTTGGAAAGTAGAAGGAAATGACTGATTTGTTAATAGAAAGTGCCAAGGAACTTCAGTGATTTTAGGTGAAAATTGGACTATAGATGTTAAATTTCAAACTTTGTTTCCTTAAAGTAGTTGTTTAATCAAGGAAAAAAATGCAGGTAACATGATTTCTCATTACAGTGATTAATTTATTGTCATTCTCTATGGCATTTAAGTTTCAAAGCTTTTAAAGATTAGTGGTTAGTAATTAAATAGTGGTAATGCTGGAATTAATAATGCCAAAATTAATAGTTGTTTAATGAAGAGGATTTTACTCTCTGATAGCTTTCAGAAGCTCTTTGGATAAATGAAGTTCTTTCAGATATTTTAAAGCTCGTCATGTAGGCCTAATGTTTAAGGGGATACCCTGTGCATGAGCTGTGGTTCTGCCCATGGCAAGCTTGTGATTTTGCAAGGAGGAGTAATATGTCCCTGTGTCGTGGTTTGACTCTGGACCCAATTCTCAAACCCCCACAAATTTGCTAAAGGGTGAGAGAAGTTCACAGACAGGCAAAACAGACTCAGCATGGGGAAATAATAACAAAATTTATTGCTAACAGAATAGAAACTAAAAAGTAATATATACAACAATTCTAACTAGTTTCTCCTATGATGACAGACCTATGTATTTACAAAATCACCCCTCCTCCCCCATATCAGTCCAGGAGGAGAAGTCTCTCCTTCACTCTCAGGATTACAGCTCCGATTCGCCGTAGCTGGAAAAATTTATTTCTTTCTCTCTCTTCTGTGAGGTGTGGGGGGCTCAGTACTCTGCCTCTAACCGCTCGGCTCCCACCGAGGGTTCATCCATGGGCTGCAGGGGGACAGCCTGCCTCACCATGGTCTTCACCACGTGTTACAGGGAATTTAAACTCTGATTCTTTTTCTGTGCTCCGTGTGGGGGTCCCTTCCTGGAGAAGTAAGCTCTCGAGGGAACCTCTCTCCAAGCAGGATCCACCTCTCCCTGGGTCGCTGTTTTCTTGGTGTTCGGCTGAGTCCTACCCCAAGACGTTCCAGTGTAGCTTTTCTCTCTCTCCATTGCAAGTTCTCTCTGCAGGGTGCTCCCGCGTCTCTCGGTCCAGCTCCAGCTGGCCGCTGGTACCATCTGGGCCACTCCAGGCCGGCTCTGCTCTGTGTACTGCATGCTGCCACCACTTCTTCGCAGGAGCTTGCTCCGGGCCACCACTGCTCCAGTGTCATGGCTGCCGCTCTGGCCCCTCCCAGGCTACTCCGTGGCTGCTGCAGGGCCCAACCAGCTCCTCACCACCCCTCCCCTGCAGTGAGGGAAGGCAGTGAGGGCAGCCGGAGAACTCCTGGGGAGTTTCTCTCTCGCTCTCTAGCTGCTGCATATTCTGGCCAGAGGCCCAACTCGGCCCCGGCCGCTCCAACGCTGTGCTGGGCCACCGCCATCGCTCTGACGTCCTCTGCTGCCCCCACTTGCAGTGGGGGAAACCCCTCCTGGCCCTTGACCACGGCACCCGGTCCAGTTCTAACACTGCGCTGAGCCCCCCGCGGTCCCAGCCAGGGGGGGAAGAAGGGCCTGGCCCCCCGCAGGGCCTGCCGGCCCCTCTCCACCTCGTGGCTCTAATTCCTATTGCACAATAAGCTTCTCTTCCAATCTATCAAATATGTCATTTCGCAGAGGCGTTACTGCAGCTTTCGATGTTGTTTGCATCGGAAATCCACCTGGAGCTACCCATCTTTCAGCTTCAGGGGACAGGGTCAGTCAAACCACGACCCCCTGTTTAAACCTTTTGCATGCTGATATATGTGCTAACTAGCTAGATGCTCCCATTGACAAATAGAGTTTTGTAGGACAATATACTTCTCTTAAGTGGAAAACCACAGCCATGTGCTGGTTATTTTTTTAAACTGTGATCATATTAGGGAGAAAGTAAGTACAGGACATTGTGAGGCAAAATACTTCTAAATACCATTTCATATTTCTCTTTGGAGCTACAGGTTGTACAAAAGATGAGGTGGAAGAAAAAAACTAATTACTTCATTTTCCCTTATGCAGCACCTGGTGTATAGCATCGTAAAATCTTGTACATCTGTCTGAAATATTAGCAGAATGAAAATAGGGCATAAATTAAAAGACTTTGTCATAACTAATGACAGGTAATTCGACTGTCAAATACAAAGCAACACAATAATTCAAGCAAGGAAATGTAATATGGCTAAAAAGAAATGCATTACCTTTCAAGTCTCTCTCTGATGTTTTCTTGAGGAGACTTAAATGGGAAGAAGAAACATTTGGAATGCATTGAGTACCGCATAACAGGGAAATGGATACAGGTCTTCCTAAAAATACTGCTTGAAATTCTGAAGTTCCTTAATCAGACCATCATAAGAAAAACAATCTCATTCTGGATAATGTTTCAGTTGAAAATAAGTACCTATTTCCTCATCAACTTTATAAGGTTTTTAAGTAATTATTTAGCAAAAACAAACAACAAAAACTCCCATGGCATTAGCAATCTGTATGGCTAAGGGCAACTCTGCATCCTTTAGTGGCTTCAGGCACTAGGTCCCTGTTTGCACAGTTATTTAAGAAAATGACTTCACAATGCAGTTTAATTTAAGAGCAAACAAACTTCCCACTGTGGAATCTTCCAAAGCTGAAATGCAGATGTTAATTTTCAAACTTTGTTTCCTTAAAGAAGTTGTTTAATGAAGGAAAGCTCTTCCAGATGTTCCAAAATGACTTTCAAAATGTGGGGCAGTCTCTTGCACTGAACTTTATAGGGATGTTTGTGCTGCTGTTGAACAGTTTACCCAAAGAACAAAAAGCTGTCTGCAGATTTCTCCTTTGAAATAAAGAGCAGAGGCTATTATTGCAACAGCACAAACAGAAGTAGTGTCAAATTCCCTTATTTTTTTTCCCCTCCACCCTTCCTCCCCCTTTCGCTTTTTTCAGACAATATAAAGCACTCTTGTTTCCTTGTCAGGAAGGTGTTACCAAAATCTCTGTAGACTAAAATACATCAACAAAGATCAGTTTAATGAATTGCATTTTAAAAACTTCATCCACTACTATTCAAGTTTCTACCCATTTTTTCAAGAATGGATTGGTGTTGTATCTTTTAATACGGAAGAGTAGATAATTTACACTGAAAATTATCATAATGTTATTGTGCTTTTTTAATGAAAAAATTATATTCAGGATAACTCTGACTGCATATTTTAGAAAGGGATCAAGTATTAATGGGATCTATTTAGTAGAGGTTTTATCAGGTTCTATCTTTCCATAGGAAGGTAAATGTATTCTCTGGTGAGTACATTCCTTTATGAAAAAAAGACAAATAGTTTATTTAATTACTTGTGCTTGTTTCTGAAGCACCTTTTGTTGGTAGGGGTTTTTGTTTGTTTTGTTTGTTTGGTTGGTTGGTTTTGGTTTTTTTTGTTGATTGGTTGGTTGGTTTGTTTTAAGTAAATAGGATTTATTAGAGCATGTACGTGTACTTTGGAGGGCCCTGATCAATAAATTTGGAAGTTTTCGTGCAAAATCAGATTTTTTGGAAAAAGCAGAGATGCTGATGTCTCTGAAATAGAGCTACAGATGGAGACTGGATTTTCATTTCTAGGCCATTTTAAAGTATGTTCATGGTTGACAGACCTTATTAAGGTTAGATATATCCTAAATCAAATGTGACAACTAATTAACTAATTTCGGGCTCATTGTTCTCTCTTATTCTTTTCCTTGACTCCTTGTTTTCACTGCTTCCTTGTTTTTCTGAAAATAAGTTGAAATTTTTGTCCAAATTACAAGAGTGATCAGAACAATAATATGAAAAGGATTGGAGTGGGCATGATGGGTTTAGGAGCTTAAGGACCCTTCTGTCTTCCTGCCAGTAGTATGTATTGAGATTGATCTTGTGCTTGCCCAGCTTAATTATTTCTAACTATTCCTGGATCAGCAGGACACTTTTAGTTTTACCTGGCAGTTGTTGCATCAAAACTGGAGAGTGTAGAGAGTTGCAGCTTTTATCAATGTAAGCCGTACTTTCAGATGGTGTATTTAAAACCTTTTAAAATTTTATTTTAAGGTCATATGTATTAAAAGACAAAGCTAAATACTTGCAACACTGTGTTGATATTTAAGGTGTTATAACACTTAATTATTGTATCAAAATATTGATAATGCGTCTAATTTTCAAATAGCAACAACTCATTAGATCTAAGCTCAGAAGAAATGCCTACAAGGAGCAGTTTTTGAATAGTGTAGGATGGTGATTTTTCCACAGTAATACCAGTGTGGTAATGCTTCTGAGACATACTTGTGCCAATTCAGAATTTGTATGAAGAGAAAAATCCATAGGTTGTAAGCTAATTAACCTCAGAAATTTTGACATGAATGTGCTTTTTGTTTAAACCAACTGATCACATATGAAAACTGTCTTATATAGATTAAAGCAGCAATAGATCTTAACAGCTCCCTTGTGAATATATCTATTCATAATATTATCCTCCTGAATCCTGAATACACTATGAATATCTGCAAAAGCAATATTATGTAGTGAAATACTGCTATTAGAGGCTTTTGAATTTATAACATATTTATGCTTTCTACATGTTTTATACAACCAGGTATATAAAAGTATATTTTAATGAAATGTACTGACACACAGGAAGAAACACAAAAATTTCAAGAGTACAAAATCAGGTCAAAAAACAATTGTCAGTATGGCGTAAGTACACTGTTGATTGGAGAGTGATACCAGAACACTGTTCAGTATTGATTTTGAGGCATCTCTTCATAGTCTGTCACTCTTGCATAGAAACAGCTTGCTTCTTTTTTTACCTATGTTTCCTAATTATCTTAAATTAAATTCCTTGGTATGATGCTTTTATGTATTTTTCTGCTCCTTGCTCTTTCTTTTTGTTCAGTGTTGTAACTTTTATAGCACGCATAACTCATTTGATGGTGCAATAACTGAAATACAGCTAAAGTGTATTTTACTATTTTTGGTATTGTGGAGTGTAGAATAATACATAGTTGAGGATCTCCCTGAGTGTGATGCTATAGGTAGAATTAGGCAGTTTGGCAGAAAACAACTGTGGTTTCTCTCTTTTCTACACAGAAGCATTTCTTTCTTTTCTTCTTTCTCTTTTTCGTTTGGATTGGCAAGGTGTGCATAAGTGGCATACAAGGTTTGTATCCATAGCAGTGTCTGGTCATTTAATTTCAATCTCTTAATTGTTTCTGCTTTGTGTCACTGGAATTTGCAACTTGAATGACTAAGTGAAACATGACATTTGTCTAGGACTCTACATTGGCTTGTTGCTTTCAGTATGTGTGCATATTTAGGTATACGTCCTCAATACCCATTGGCGTTTACATTTTTTTTCCCACTGGTTTTGAAATAACTTTTTTAGAAAAGGTTCAGGACATAAAGATCTTTGTTTAAATGAAATAATGATACAGTGGGGGACTTGATTCTTCTGTTTATTCCAAATCACCATAGGCTGTAGATGCCTTTAATGCTTTTCAGTTCCTTTCCTTTGCAAGATTCTATCATCAGTTTAGACAGAATAATGTGATAAATGATTCAAATGAATAAACAGCACAGTGAATAAAGTTGCAGCAGGAAGTCTTTACCAACAAATATAAAGCAACTGTAAATATATTTTTGTAGATAATATCTTGAATAATCTGCCTCATTATGAACATAGTAGAAAGAAAAATTCTGGCTCAAAGAAAAAGAATTTCTTAAGTAAGAATGTTATCTTAATCTTTACACAGAACTGTGTTTCCAAGGAGTCAGATAATCAGTGTATGCTGATACACCTGACCTAGAAATTTAAACCACAGTATTAAATCCATTCCATTACTAGGACAGAGGCTTCACTTTTAGTTGTATATGTGCCAGATTGTCTTGAAAACATTTTTCATGGATCTCATGAGATGATGTCCCAGAAACTTGACTTTTAAGGTAAGAATGACTCATTCTCTATAGGCTGAATGCATAAGACACGAAGGAGGGATACAAGTTAACCAATTTTGTCAGCATTTCAGAAAGAGTATTTCAATAGTATTTTCTAATATGGTCAAGTAGAACTTTATTTCATTTTCTTTTGGCTATAGATACTTCATAATTGAACCTATTTATAATTAAAGGATGCAATAAATACGCCCTTTAAGCACAATTTTTTAAAACTTTATTTTTTTCTTCTAAACTTTTATCCATATTAATTCAAACCAGTTAGGCTTTTTCAGGAACAATGCTGTTCATCATTAAATGGATATAAGCTTAAATTACACCACTTTGCATTCTCCTACACTAAGTATAATGCAGAAACTTCACCACTATTGTGGTTTAATCCCAGCTGGCAACTAAGCCCCACACAGCTGCTCACTCACTCTCCCACATGCCAGGCTGGGGAGACAATCAGAAGGAAAAGTGAAAAAAACATGTAGGTTCAGATAAAAACAGTTTAATAGGTAAAGCCAAAGCTGCACACACAAACAAAGCAAAATAAGGAATTCACTGCTTCCCATAGGCAGCCAGGTGTTCAGCCATCCCCAGGAAAGCAGGACCCCATCACGTGTAACAGTGATTCAGGAATTAAAATGGTATCACTCTGAACATCTCCCCTCTTCCTTCTGCTTTTCCCAGCTTTATATGCTGAGCCTGACGCCATATGGTCTGGAATATCCTTTGGGTCAACTGGGGTCAGCTGTCCTGGCTGTGTCCCTTCCAAACTCCTTATGAACCCAAGCCTCCTTGCTGGTGGGGTGGTACAAAAAGTAGAAAAGGCCTTGGCTCTGTGTTAGCGCTGCTCAGCAATAACAAAAAAAGAAGCATCCCTGTGTTATCAACACTGTTTTCATCATAAATCGAAAACATAGCCCCACAGTAGCTACTATTGAGACAATTACCTCTAGCCCAGCCAAAACTGGTAAAGAATGAAAAGACAAATGAAAAATTTTTGTATTCACTAGGTGAAATATCTTCCTATACAGAGGGCTCAGGGGAATACAGCAGTTTCAATTTTTTGGTCTGTCTGAAATTTAAAAGGCTGTTTGATAAAATGAGATGCTTCGTACATAAACAAGAAGATCAATCTAAGCTCTCTGAGGGAAACTTAACATGAATAATAGTGGTAACTCTGATGTTTTTGTTTTGTTTTGTTTGTTTGTTACACTGATTTATCCACTAGAAGTATTTGATTTCAGTGTACGTATATGAAAATGGGACTAGCGTAACATAGTATGTATAGATATTTTTAATTTAGCAGGCCATAACATCACTAAAATTTTGGGTTGAAATGTTTGCTGCCTACAAAAGCCAGGCCTATTGTTCTAAAATAAAGTAGTAAGTCTATCGCTGAAGTTAAAAAAAAAATAAAATTATGTCTTTAGATCATGTTGGCAAATTAATGGCATTTTAGGACTTATAATTCCAAAAGGGGTTGATTACCCACTCTCTTCTAGTAGTTTTGATTAAGTAAATAAAATTCCTTATCCAGTCATAGCATCCTGAAGAGGAGGTTGTTACTTTTCCATCCTAGTTGTACATATTATAAGTTTATACACGAACAGTACAGTATTGTCTGTCTATGAATGAATGGCATTGTAGGCTCAGGGAAAATCAGTACTTGGGATATGACATTTCTCTTTGTCACATGTACATTTGTAGTGCTTATTGTGTTTTCTTACATTTTCCCAAGATGGCTTAGTGAAAACAAAAGGAAGCTACTGATGATAGAACATGTGCTTGGTGTACAAATGTGGAAGTGGTCAGAGTTGACTGCCAGCCTTGTGCCTGGTTATAGGGGTAGAGGCTTCAGAAGGGAAGAAGTCTACACTATTTTGGCAAAGCTCAAAGTAAGCTTTACATACACTGCGAAGGTTTGATGAGGAATCATGCTTCATCAGGCAGCCTAACAAGTAGCTGTGCAATGCCTCACTACTCCAATAACAGTTTCCAGTGATGAGCATGTAAGGTGAAGCACTTCTAGGGAATTTAAAAAGAGAGTAGGGTAATTGTTGCACTTCACTAGCTAGAATCTGTGAGCATGAGTGATTGAGTCAATACTCACAAAACCAAAGATAACTGGGTTTTTTTGATCTGTCCAGTTGTTTTTCTTCTTTTTTCCTATTCTTTGTGAAGTATCAGAAACTAAGTATTTGGAATTCTGTCTTCTCTGAGGTGTAGAAATAGTGTTATTACTGTCCTCCAGAATATACTTCTGACTGCGAATTCTGAAAATGGTTCCTATTCTTCTCTGTGCCAGACCCTCTCTACTCTCTACTTACAGAAATTTTCCTATTCACCCCCAGCCTCATTTTTCCTTGTTCCTTTGATGATTCCTAAAATAGTTTTTCCCACTTAACAATGGACTTTTTATTCTCAGTTTCTCTTCTGAGAATCAGTTTGCATTTTGAAATAAAAAAATTGCTGTATGATTATTTTAGTATTCATAATGCTAGGATTTTTAAAATGTTGTGAACACCCTTTCCTTATCTTCACTGGCATGTCTGTGAATAAATGATGCTGTGTACCAATTCTCTGAAGTTTTTAATGAAAATATTAAGTAAGAGACTCACTGCATTCAATCAGGTAATACATTAATCAGTTCAGAAAATTACCCTTATATGATATCATAGCTAATGCACTGGGAATTAGTTTTGCAAAACGTTTAGGAGCACTAGTGTAAATTTACTTGTTACTGCTTACTTTCATTTGCCTACTCCACTGCTCATCATCAGAAGCTCAGTGTATAGGTTAGCTAATTCCTGCTATGTGGATCTCCTATGCTTGATTTGTATTTCCACAGACTCTGGTAACTATTCTTTTATCTGACTTCATAGGAACCACTTTATCTGATCTCTCGTGAATTAAAACTGAAAAGAGAAACAAAACCAGGAATTCAGAATCACAGTGGTATTCTGCTGATTACTCATTTGGAGGCTTACTGTGGTGTAAGATTGCACAACAGTTTGATAGTCACCAAACAAATTCCTGTCTCCAGTGATGTATTCATGTCATGCATCACAGAAAATCCCAGCCAAATAAAATCAAGTCTTCAAGAAAATATTTTCTTATTGATTAGTCAGTGAGATTGTGCTTGCCAACTTCTTTCTGTATTTGTATAGTACTAACCTTTAAAATTCTCAGTTCTAAATTTTAAAAACACAACCTTTGTATTTATTGATTCCAAAACAATAGTACCATTTTAGTTATTTGTTCAGGTAATGTGAGTTTTCTGAAGTAACTGATGTATTAAAGCCATGTCCATTAATTATTAGTAGTTAACTACTTTAAGAAGGGCAGCAATTTTACCAACATCGGCAAAGTTATAAGATTAGAGTAATGCTTTTACATGTTCCAGATGCCTCAGTCTGGAATGCCTTGTCTTCAGTTCTGCAAATTAAATTAGTTTATTAAGAGCTTTGTTGTGTATAGAATCCTATAGTGTATATTTAAAAGTTTTAGACTGTGTTTTTCATAGTTATCAGTGTACCTTCCAGTAATGCATTATTAGGCTAATGTTTTTTATTTCTATCTTTTCACAAGGATGATACTGGAATGACTTGGAGTTTGTTATTAAGTACTTTACTTTTGTTATTTGGTTGTGCCAAAAAAGCTAAGATTGAATATATGGGACTTGTAAATTTGCTGGTGAATCATAGAACCATCCCAGAATGTCCTGGGACATTTGGAATAGACTGTAAAGATGATCTAGTTCTAACCCCTCTGACAGGGACAGGGGCACCTTTCACTAGATCAGGTTGCTCAGAGCCTCATCCAACCTGGTCTTGAACGATTCCAGGGACTGGGCATCCACAACTTGTTTCGGCAACCTGTGCCAATGTCTCACCACCCTCACAGTAAAGAATTTCTTCCTTATGTCTACTCTAAACATACCTTTATTCAGTTTGAAACCATTCCCCCTTGTCCTGTCACTACATGTTCTTTTAAATAGTCCCTCTATATGGTATAGTTTGTGACAGACTCTAATTATTTTTGCAGTTAGATAGCAAGGATGTTGCATGTAATTCTGCTTGACAAAATGCTATGTCTCCAGCAAATTAGTCATCTTGAATCTAAATGCTAGAAGAAGTAAACAAAGATGAAAATAGATTTTAAATCTGATCATGGGTCACATGAAGAGATAGGAGGCTGAAAAAAGAAAGCAATTTCAATAATCATTTTCAAAATTAAGCAGAAAGAGATTGTTTTCAGAAACAGTGCTGATTTAAGTAACGTTGCATGAGATTTAGACCACAGATCGTGAAATGGCAGTCATAATCCAATGGCAAATTATAGGGTTACCAAGTAGTATTATGAAATCTGTCACATAAATGTCAAATCCCTAATGTTTAAGAGAAATAATAAAGAAGAGAGATTTTTGTATTTTTGCAGGTCCCAGGAGCCTTTTCAGGTGTCCAAGGAAGATGTTCTCATAACGACACAGGCATATATGGGCTGGATGCGTGGCATTTGTCAAGCATCTTGTTTGGTTAATCTGAAAAAATGTACAGTGAAGAATCAGTCTGTTTTGTTAAGTCTCTGTGTTGTGAATGTCACATAGTATGTTATGTAGTCTGTCACACAGTACATAAAGACTTTAGGAAGACATAGAGGTTCATTTATTCACACTGTAAAATAATTACCCACTGCTTGTTCCACTAGAAAATGCTTTCTGTGTGTGACTAACTTACCTGAGGAATTAGGTGTCTGCAACTGGGGTTGCCTGTGAAAGGTTTGAAATTGATCTATGCCAAAGGAAAAGATGCCTTGCTCTGAAGAAGTCACAGCTTCGAGAGTAGGGACAATGACTGGGATATTTAATTTCTAAGAGGACTGATCAAAATCCATACAATATTTCAGATAAATAAGGAGGCTGATTCAAGAAAATAATTATAAGCATTAATTATTTTCAGTGCATTTATTATGTTGTTGCAAGGAATGGAAGGCTTTGGAACCCTAAAAATGCTGTTGCTTTAGCAGATGGGGGAGAGAATTACAGGAATGTTGGGAATGGATGGAGTGGTTAGTCTTAGGGCAATGATGAGGTCATTTTCTATAAAGAAATAGCTGCCTCAATAATAGGCTAAAGTTAGTGAGGGATTAGCTTTGCATAGAGCTGGAGTTTAGCATGGAATGGCCCTAGCATCTTAAGTCAAGATCCTAAGTCCATTGATGTCTGGAAGTAGGAAGTCTGTAAAGCCTGCATGACCAGGAGTTTGGATAAAGAAGAGAAAATAGACTAAGAAATAACACGTCCACCAAAAATAAGTGTTGAAGAAAAATACATCCATGCAGTAGGTATTTTCTGTAAGTTTAGAAACTCTTATTTTCAGACTTTAATGTCAATTATCAGTAAGTTGGTTGATCAGAAATATAAAATCTAGGGATTCCTCGTAGAACATATTCTGTAACAGAAATATAAAGGAAGAATTTCAGTATGCTGAATTGGATTTTTGCAAACCCTGCAAACTCATTGATTGCTACAAGTAAGAAAGGATCTATTCTGAACATTTCTGATCAGACAGTTTGATTCATTGATGCAAACATGGGTGAAGTATGATGCGGGTAGTTAATCAAATGGGAGATTCTGATTCCAACATGCTTCCAGCATCTTGTCTCTGTCACGAATCCCATCATTACTGCTCAGATGCTGGTGAGAGTGTTTATGAAGGACTCTTAATTGCTGGTGAGCTTACAGTAGTCAAATTATCTCTAAAGAATAACACAAATTTCTTGTTAATCTAGCAGTTTTTATCTAAAGAAAACTGGAGACTTTCACTTATTGATAAGTGTGATAGGGTGGTAAAAGCAAACTCTTGAAGTAATATCCACCCCCCCCTTTTTTTTTTCTGTTTTTGTTTTTGTTGTTGTTGTGTGACTGAGGATCTTTGATGACTCTGGAAATTTCATTAATTTCCTGGATTATGCTCAGTAAAAGTTGCTTTTGACAGTCACAGACAGTTTCTAGGGTATGCAAAGGTGTTTTCTGCTGATGTGCTAGCTGCCTTCCCAAAATACATAGAGAATTAACTTTTGCCAATATTAACAGTGAATGCTTGGCTTCTCTCCCAGTCCTTTTTTTACTGCAATTTTTTTTGCTTCTTGAATCACAGCTCTGTCCCTTTTCTGGGTTTTTTTGGTGGTGTTTTTTTTCTTTACATACATTTTTCCTCTGCATAACCATCATGCCAGTCTTCCTCACAGCACTTCCTCAACGTAGGCATTCCCCCCTTACCAATGGATATTTAACTAGTTATAAATTCCAGTTTGAATTATTGGTAGGATTAAAATGGACTTCTGGAGGACATCTGCTCATTTTTCTGTATTTTTATAGCGATCTCCACACTAGCATCTTCAAAAACTATGTTTTCCAGTCTTTTTCTTCTTCCAGATAATTTCTCTGTCAGTCTCTCTCTCTGCTGTACTTACTCTCCCTTGAACATCCTGTTCACAAGAATCAGACTGAGTAATGGCATCGGAGTACAGTCTCTAACAAATCAAGTGTTGGATGTTTGTCAGTTTTCCATTTTGCTGACCCCAGCTTCTTGCAGGGACAGGCAGCTGCACACTGTCTATTGATAAAGCTGCCTCAGTAGAGTTCCAGTGAAGAGCAGTTATTTTTCCTTCTGTTCTTCCAACAGTGCTTATGTGTATCTGAGAATGGTGTAGGCACTGGGCTCCTCCTTCAGTCTCTTGTTAGTATAAAAAGAAGGCTTCATTTGTTCAATTCCAATCAGTTGTCTCTTCATCAAGCTATATTGATTCTTTTTTATTTTCACATCAGAGAGAACACATTTTCTGTGGGGTGGGTCTCATTTAATTTTCATTAGTCATTTGAGGAAAGTCAGGAAAAACCCCCACCTGCATTAGACTATCAAAGGATTTCACCCAGTTCCCTCCAGTGAAGAAATGAAAGTAGTTGAATATAGTAAAGATGAGATATAGATGACCACCTGAATATCTCTAGATTTCCCACAGTGCTTGAAAGAATTGAAGATTTTACCCCAGAAATTGAGTGGCACCATCCAATTCATTGCTTTAAAAAGAAAAAAAAAAAAAGTGAAAAACAGTACCTCAGTACTGCCAGTTTAGCTAATTAATGTGGAAGAAATATGTAATTGAATCATTACATATTAAATGTCTTCATTTAAGTATTTGGAACCCCTTTTCAGTAAGGAAATGACTTCTATGTGGTTCAGCTTCCTTCCTCAGTGCTTAGTATCCTGCTAAATCTGAACAGGTTGACTGTTTGGCAATAAATGTGCTTCTGCCTGCATTTTCTGGAAGAAGCAAATGCAAACAGGAATGGAGAAAGTGAAATTGTGGAGATGATTCTAATAGTAAAATAAAGTGTCAGATTTGATTTTTGATGAAAAATAGTGCCAAGGTGATTCAGGAGTTTAGATCTCCTATTCCTAAGTAACTAAAATCTGAAGAGAAAATCAAAGTTCTCTAGCACTTTAAAACATAGAACTGAATTATTTAGTTATAAGTAAATATAGTTCTAAAACTGCAGTGAACAGTAATTTCAAATTTCATGTAGTAAAACGCAGTTGTTACTCCACTGTTGTGTTTTTAATGCTGTTTTTATCATTGAAGATGATTCTGAAGATTACTTTCACTTAAAAATTGCACCCCATGTTCAACATCTCTTGGTACTGGATACTTTTGTGTGAGATGTCATTGGTTATGTGGGTGATAGAAAGATGAGGAGACTTTTGCTACAGTATTAATATGCCATGGAGATTGTTTATAAAGAGGGAGGCACAGGTACAGGCGATCACTGTGAAACAACGTTTATAAATTATGAGACTGCCAATTAGGGGGAACAGTTATATCCATTAGTAACAATCAAGATGAGGGAGCTTAATATAAGGGAGGAAATGCTGAAGATTCTTGGTCCTATGTATTATATTAAATTAAAACCATGTAAACTTAAGCAATGGAGGTCCTAATTTCATCTTAGACTCCTGGTGTCTGCACAAGGAAATTAGGGTGTTCTCTGTTGCTTTATGGTATCACATGAAACGCATGGTAAAATTATCGATTAATAACTGAAATCTGTATTCTCAGAGTATTTTAAGTATTGAGTTGTTCATGATTGTTATCACAGTGGTGGTGCCCAAAACGTTAATATTTATTCCATGATAAAACATCTCTGTTGTTATAATTTAAAAATGTTATTATTTTAGACTGGAGCAGGACCCCATATTGGTAGGTGCTATAAAATTAGAGAGTACTGTGTATATATGTATATGTATATATATATGTGTGTGTGTGTGTATTCTTAAATCTAATTCTGTCAGTCTGATCTATCTTTTTCCATTAAGGTAAATTCTATTCTTTTCTGCCTGTACTCTTTTAACTTATATTTTTAGAGCTGTGGATAGCAGTAAGATTTGATCCATGCTTGTATTCCTGTGACACCAAGACTTTAGTTTACATATTGATATAATTATTGATTACTACTGAAAGGATAGGGGCTCTATTAATTTTGAATATGAGGCCATTAAATTCACATCAAGATTAAAATGGTGAATTAAAGACTTGGTGTAGCTTTGCCTACTTAAATTACTGAATAAGCTTAACAAATACAAGTCAACCCCAAAATGTAATCATTTTCTTTTAAAGTGATACTCCTGTTCTTCATATCATAGCACTTATTCAGTGTGACTTGTTCTGTACTCTTTGATATCCGGCCCATGTATTTTTAATTTGAATGAACAGAGTTGTGTGTTTTAGGCCAGAAGAGCCATGCTTGTGACTTTAGATCTACAGGTATTTGTTTTCCAGCCATACAGCAGAGTTGTGCTACACGTGTATGCAAAAAAGAGGAAAAAGAACAGTGGTTAAAAGCTTATTTTTCATCTTTCTAGAAATTCAGGTTTTGGTTCATATTTTCTATCTTTTCTCTTCTTTGATTGTGTAATACATGATTACCCCACCACACAAATTTTAGACTTCAAACTACAGGTAGGAATGAACTAGTTAAAGAGGGTAATTCCTCTCGTAGTTGAAGTGTTCATTCCGCATGCTTCTTCCAGTCTATCTGAGTTTCGTGAATCTGCCACTCTTAAAATTTTTTTCCTGACTCTTGAAGATTGCACTTTTGTCACCATCTACTAAAATTGATATAGGGAAATGTATCCCTAACAGAGGAAAGGTAGTGCCAGTTTTTGTCAAGCTATTGAAATATTGATCCTGCCATCTTCCATTGATGTGGTTGCCAGGTTTTCTCGTGGTGGAATATCCTTAGCAAAGACATTCTTCATCTTATCTTCTCAGTAGCCTTAAGAGAAGGAGCTGAGCAGATGTAAAGTGCTGATCCTAGCGCTTGTGGATATGTCATGCCTCACTGAGATATGTAGAGCAACAGGGATGAGGGCCCACCAGGATTAATAGAAAAGTGGTTGAGTTTTTTTAACTGAGATCCAATGGTTTACCATGATTTTCCTGACTTTGTTGCTGTTGTAATAAACTTTTAGAATTTATTCAGTAAGACAAATTTTATCTGTTTATCTAGTAGTAGGAATATTTGAAACGAAGTCCAGAGAGCTATCACAGATGCTAGGGCAGTATGCTATTGTATCTTTCAGCAGTCTACTGCGGAGGTCAATAAAGCTAAGACAATCCCAGGGAGGCAAAAAGCTGGAATGCTTTTACTGGACTTACAACTTCATATTTAAAGGGTTTAGGGTCTACATATTCAACAGGGGGTTTGCATATCCATTCTGTTAAAATTGGGGGTTTCACAAGGATGACATAAGGGAAAAACCCAGGTTAACAAATCTTGGGGTCTTACAATTACATCATAGGAAAACCTCTACTTTATCTTGGGGGATTTCTTGGGGGGAGAAAGGTATTCAGGATTGCAAAATGCATGGGATACAGAGAATACACATGCAAAGGTGGGAATGCAACGGGTTTTATGCAGAGGTCTGATAACATCAGAGCACCATCTCCCTGTTTCTTGGCAGAGCATTCCAAACAAGTGACATCTAGCCTGGCCCTCAAACTGAGGTTTTTCCCCAGCTTCTGTGACTCAGCTATACTGAATCTTGTGTTGCTGTCACTAGACTTCTGTGATCCCACTTAATTTGATTAAGGTTATCCTTAGAATATAGCCAGTGTATCTAGATAAAACACCTTAAAATTTATTCTCAAACACCACCTGAAAATTTAGATGATTAGAAAGCTAAATAAAGTAAAATAATGAGTAAGCTTTTGAAACCCAAGCTTCTTTTAAAAATACACTGAAATTATACTGAAATTGTTATGGTTGGTTATTGAAAATGTAACTTAAGAAGGCATATTACTGGGAAACATCAAGCCTGAGCAGAATTTGAATTCAGCTTCCTTAAGAATAGTATAGCATATTATCATTTAGAAACATTTCAAGTCACAGAACACTGGGAAAAATATGATTCTATTCATTACATGATTATTTATTTTTGTTAGCATGCTGTGAAGATCATTGTGCAGTGAACTTTACAATTAAATATTTTAAACACAACAGTCATAAGTGCTCACACTGAGTAATAATGGTAATAGTTTCAGGTCACTGATATCCATTTTTGTGAAGTGATAATTTTATTGGAGAACATTATTGGAGATGCAAACATTTATTGTCCTTTTATAGACAATTGTTATAATAACTGTTTAGTGAGCAGTGGCATCATAGGGAGAAAATTGTGTACCTCAGCTGCTGTCCTGCCTGTGGCTGTAATGAAGTCTCTGTAGTAATCTAATTGTATTGACTTAGCAAAAAAATGGAATTCTAATTGACATCATAAAGCCGAGAGAATTGTCAGTAAAAACATACTGACTTAAGACTTGTTGACACTGATGACAAAACTGTACTTTGTGGCCAAGAGGAAAAACAGATTCTTCTGAATTATTAAACTTCAAGTCACATAAATTATGTAATCAACTGACTTTATGTACAGCTTGATACTGAAGTTATTTGCATATTCTTCCTTTACTTTTTCAAGAGTGGAAAGGGATTTCCAAATATGTTCATTAGAAAACACAATTTTGGAGCTTTGTGTACAGTTCTACCTTCATTTCTGAAAGTTATCAGGACAAAAATCCATGGCTGAACCAAAAAAGCATCAAACTCTCAGATTAGAATCTTGAAGACCCTAAAATTTGACACCTCTGTGACAAAAGTGGTCTGTGATAAATAAAGTTTATATTTTACTGTGCGGGCGAGTTGGTGTAGTCTCCATCCTTGGAGATACTCAAAAGCTAGTTCGACATGGTCCTGAGCAACCTGCTCTAGGCAGCCCTGCTTGAGAGGTGAGCTCTTCATGCTTCATCCTGTGACTCCATGAAATACCTTAGTACAGGTCTCAGAAGAAACATACTCTTCGAATGCTTTTGAGATACTGAAGCAGTTTTAATAGTGATGGATCCCAATTATATTACACAGAAAAAAAAAAACAAAATTCAACAAATAAAAAATTGTTCATTAGAGCAATAAAGATTTGACACTGATTTCTATTGCATGTAATATAAAATAGAGTGATAAGGCTTTTATCATATAGGGCCACCAATTTGTTGCCCAGTGACTGTTTGTACTAGGTTCAGTTGCTGATATGGTTATGGCTGCCTTTGAAAGGCTTGAATGGCTAGTACAATAAGGAGAAAACTTCACAAGTGTCAGATGTTGTCCACATAAAGATGATTTCAGAGGAAGCTGCTCTCTCCATTCAGTATTTAATTCTGTAATAATGCAGCTCTAATACCTTGTCAGTCTATTCTTAGTTGATATGATCCCAACTAAATCAAGATAATACAATCTTTTTCTGTTAATTTTGAAGTATGTAGATTACCAAACCCTTGCAGAAGAGAAGGAACAATTCATCTGCTTCAATACATACTGGAAGTGACAACAAGAGCTGCTTGGCATTTTAAAAGCTTTGCAAGAAAATCCATCCTTTCATTCATAAGGCCTTTCCAAAAGATACAACTTGCTTGCCATCTTCATATTTGTTATTATATTGAACTTCCTATTGATTTCATCCAAACTCTTGATTTTAGAGCTAAGATTGGGGTGTTACGTACTAAGTATTTGTGTATTTGCTGCATAAGATATGTTATGGTTCTTTCAGCACTTCCTGCTCTGTATAATGCATTTTTCACTATATATGGTAGACTTTCAGCTAAAGTCTATGACGAAAACAGTAAAATTGTTTTCAACTGTAAGCTTAATACCACATACGCTGTAGAGGGCATGCAAAATGAATGACCTGCAGTAGTGTCATACAAAAAGAGAGCTGTCCGCAGCATGAGCTGCTGGCCAGAGGCCATGGTACTATCAGGGTGACTGGACAGAGACAGCTGGTTATGGTAAATAAACTATATGATGTCTTGAGCTATTGCTACTTATGACCAGATTGGTTTTGACTTTTTTTTCCTGTAAATGCTGATGTGAAGAATTTTCCCTGCTAGCTATAGTTCTTCTATCTCTTCAGCTCTACAGCTCATCTGATTGCTAAAATGTTCCTTACCAACCCAAATCATTATTGGATCTAGATGCGGTCATACTGTATTTTTGTATTTTTATATTTTAAAATTCTTTTATGTTTTTCATTCTTTCTATGAATTAAGAAAATAATGCACAGATAATCAATCAGTAATGAAAATTTTTAAAAGAATCGTTGTGTTCCAGGCTACAATTACAATACCAGAGGTGGCAAAAATCATATGGTTTTTTTGCTTATCTGATTCATGATGTGAGTGGTAAACTACTTCAGATTTTGGTTGGTCAGATTAGATGTTGATTTCTTTGTGGTTTTTTTTTAATATTCCTAAGTACTTCTTGTGATAATATTTTGTCGGAATTAAAAATTGCTTGTAGCTTTAAATAAACATTTTACATTTATAATATAAAAACTATCAAATCATTCCCAGAGTTATATTTCTATCATCATTAAGGTTAGTTTCTCACTTCAGTCTTGATATACCTATGTAGGGAATTCTTTTTTAATAAGAAATGTAACAAAAAAAATAGTCATGAAAGTAAGTAATGCATTATTTTTGTTTCATATATAAATATAGAAAATAAAATAATTATGCTGAAGTTCCAAATGTTGAATGTTCTAAAAAATGTTGGAAGTTCTTAAAAAATAGAAAAGTTCTTCTCTCCCTCCAACCTATGGGTGAATGTCTGGTGGTCTGATGCCATCCCTCTAATCCTTCTCCATTTTATTTGGATAAATTTCAATGAATCAATCTGTTCTCAATAAAAGCAATCTTCATTGAAAATTTCAAACCACTTTTAATGATTGTATTGATGTTTCTAACATAGATTGCTTTATTCTGTTCTAAACCCTTGGGCATGTAGGCAGGCTTTATTAAACACTTTTAAAAAAATCTGTAACTGAATAATAATTTTCTCAAAGGTAGAAGTGTGAAAGGTTGGTTAATAGAAAGGTCTGTCAAGTGAAATGTATTAACTGTAGCTAACAGAAAATCTGAGTAAGATTAGAGAATTCTGTGGGTCTCTAAGCAATCTGAGTTAGAGCATTTGCTGCAGGGATAGTGAAACTCTTGAGACGTTCAACTTGAGCTTCTCAGAAAGCTAAAAAGAAATTGGGAGAGAACGTGAGTTAGAAAAACTAACTTTTGATGAGCTTTCATTGTAATTCCCTCAAACTTGTATTGCCTTGAAAACAGAAAAAAAACCCTGAAAGTAATTCCAAATGAAAGGCAATGTAATAAGACTTCAGTTTCTCACTAGTTTGCTCATTGTCTGTGAAGAAGTTTATTTTCTCCTACCCTGAGCTTTCATTCCTCATATATGCAATGATGCTGACACAGATCCTGTTTGTTTTAAAGAGCATTAGTTGCATGAGTCATAGGTTTAGGATAGGAAAAGCACTGGAATCTGAGTCTTCATTACGAGATAAGAATGCTTGTTTTAGGAGAAAATTTTACTTATCCTAGAAAATAATTTATGAAATTTCCTTCTTACCTCTTACCTTTCCCCATCCTCACTGAGATACCAGTTTTTTATTAGATTGTCTGGTTTTCAAGCATGTAAAAGCCATATCAAGCTGTTTAAAAGCCCTCTGATAACTTCTGCTATTTCTTTTAAGTATAATCATGCTCTTCTGTACTCATCTTCATTTCTTTAGGCTTTATCTAGCATGCCTCAGTATGGCATGGAGAAGCTGCTGCGTTAACTTCATTTTTTATTCAGTCAACCATACTTCAAGAAAAATTTTTTAATTCCATTACTGGGATGGTATTACCATATGTTGCATTCTGGATTAAGCTATAAACTGCCCAGAGTGGTTCCATTTATATTTAAGACTTTTTAAAAGCCTTTTGGTTTGTTATAACCTCTAATTAGCACTTGGAGAAAGAGTCATACACTCTTCTCTAGGAGAAATTCTTTTTAATTTAGTGTGAAAAATAAGATATTTTGGCAAAAGGTTTTTACAGGAGTAAAATACAACCAAGAAAAAAGCATTTCACTAGCATTCAGCCCAAAGACCTATTCCACAGGAAACACCCACTAAAACAATCCATACACATAAGGAATTCAGACACAACTAGGATGAAAACTGTCAGGATGTGATAAGGAGGTGATCTAAGGTCTTAAGGCCTGGGAGGACTGAGAAATGTCATTGAGGGAAATGTATGTGTAATGGTTTACTACATAAATAAACTGATTACATTGCATGTAATTGAAATTGCTGGCAAAGAGAAGCAATTCTGATTGAAAAGAATAAAAATTACAAAATGCTTGTTTACTAACTTATTTAAAACCTACTTAATAAATTTTTTATTTCTGTTTTGACTTATTTCAGTTATATATATATTGTTGTAATATGAATGTGTATTCTATGACTTGTGGCTCTAATTAGTCACGGTGAGTTAATTTATTCCATTAATATCTCATTCACTAAGAAGAATGGTAAAACCTCGAGAGTGTTGATTTGGATAAATATCTAGCAGCACAGATGTTCACATAAATATTTTTGAGCTCCACATTTTAAAAATCTTGTGAAATCAACATTTCTTTGATCCTTCAAACGGATCTAATCTGTTTTTTATTTCTCATTGAATCAACTGACCTGTGTCTGTGCATTTTTTGTTTTCTTTTAGGGAAAATAAAGGCAGGTTTTAAATGCAAAATTGATCGTTTTATCTGGTTTATGAGTTTGTTGGGATTTGTTTGTTTTGGATAGTTTTTGGTTTGTGTTTTCTTCCTCCCCCTGAGCACAAAGCCTATTAAGCTGACATTTTTAATGGGCATACTTCAGGATGAACTCTTACATAAACAGAATGAGACTGCTTTAATTTAATTTTTAAATCATGGAGAAAAGTTAATACCTTCCAGTCTAAAGCCAGTGTGACAGCTGAATATGAATATAAATATCTGTGAAAGAAATTTAAGGATGTAAAAAATCTTAAATGGTTCCTTATTAAATGCCATAAACATTTTTATTCTAAAGAAGTTTAATAGTAACTTTAAGAAGTTTGCTTGCTCGTGTGCTAGAAGAACTTAAACTACTTCAGAAATACAGCAGATTATGGTAGAATCCGTATCTCTTAAAGGACAAAATGAATTTCTGTTTTTGTAAAATAAGGATGTATGTATAATGATATCAATTATTAGTTTAATTTACTAAGGATAATAAAAAGTGATATCTTCATTTATGAAATATGTATTTTAGAAAGATGAGATTTTTCTTCTATTTATATGAAAGAGTGTACTGGTTACAACCTATATGAAGAAAATTACTTTTACCTCAGCCAAAACTAGAACAAAAATTTTCCTGAATCATCTTATAAAGGACAATAAAACAACATTCAGAGACAGAGTGTAAGATGCATGCATGGACTACCTTACTATTTTTAAAAGTTTCTTGCTGATAGATTTGAAAAGCAAATATAATTTGAAATAGAAATCAAAGGTTTACTTTAAATCAACACAACCCACCAAATTTTTTATAAATCTTTAGGTTAAATAATATTGATGTGCTTAATACTAGAAGAATGCATCCATTCTGTGTCCAGAGAAACTGATTTTTTATACATTCTCAGATAATCTTCATGTACTAAAATATATGAAAAACAGGTCTCTCATGTGCTCACTTATACTTACATCTTTCTTTTCCAGATGACACGAGAGCAGTATATATTAGCAACACAACAGAACAGCCTTCCAAGGACTGAGCAACCTCAGTTTTACCCAGTAGGGATTTATGGATGGCGAAAGAGGTGCTTATACTTCTTTGTCCTACTGCTGTTGGTTACCATGATTGTTAATTTAGCAATGACAATATGGATTTTGAAGGTTATGAATTTCACAGTGGTAAGTATTAAGCAACTTTATGTACCCCATTTCTTGAAGTACAAACTGCTAGTTTTATTTATTTTTTCCTTTATCATGTTATAGAGAAATCTTGTAATTTTTGGTGAAAAATCATATATACTTTGAGTGTTACTTCAGATATTTATATCTTTTGTGTATATTCTGCAGTGAGTGGACTGATGCCCTGTATTCAGATACTTTTGGTTAATCATATCTTCTGAAAATATATCTAGGTCTTAGATTTTTTTTTTATTTTCCCAACCAAAAATGTCATGATGACTACCCCAAACATCTTTTGGTTGCTTGTCATCACTGAATAATAATCAGTAGGAGTTTACTATATCTGTTCTGTGTGGTATCTCTCCTAGGAGGAAAATGGGTTTTTCAGATCAACATATGGTGCCTTTTTTAGCTTTTGTTGTTCTTAGTATTTTTTTTAGAGTTTACTGACAATTTCTACTGTGTTTCACCTAGAACATAGAGTAGCTGTTTTGGTGTTGATAGGGAAGTGGATGGGTCTAAAAGTCACATGCTTTTCTGAGACAGTCTCTGTCTGGAATCTTTAATATCATCAAAGTGTTATCAAATCTGTATTTCAGATGTACACTTGAAAGAACATCTGTGTTTAGTGGAAACTGGTAGAAGTCCATACTAGTTGGCAGCAGAGTAGTTTCTTTTTGTATATCGAAATAAAAGATAGAACTCTCAACAGTTTAAAATAGTAGTGCTTCTACTAGGATCAGTGCAATCTTTCTCTTTGGATTTTGACCTTCATAAGCCATATTTTGATGTAATTGGCTATAAATTTCAAATTCCTGTGGTCATAAAACATTTCTATTCTCCATTAGTTTATTGGAAATAAAAAAACAGCCAACAAAAGCAGCATAGAACATATGTATAAAATTGTCCTAAGTCTGTTAATGCTCTGTAATGCATTGAGTTATCTGAGACTGTTGTCTGGTGAGATGTATTGTGCAAATACCTGTGGATGAATATGTTGGATTAGTATTTTGACAGCTGTATGACTTTAATTTTCATGTGCTGAAGAGTCAGTGAGAAGATTTGGGGGGTTGCCTTTTTTGGAGGAAGGGGCTAGATTTGGTTTTTTGGTTCTATTTTTTATTTTTTTTATTTTTTTTTGTCATAATGCACTTTCAAAATAGGACATCCATATATATTTTTGTTTATTAATAATTGTTGATTTGTACAAGAAATATATTTAGGCATAACTGTTCACTTCAGTAAAATGGTCTGCTACTATGCCAGAGGAGAATTGAGAATGGACATTTGAATAGGATAAGAAGATGTTTTACAAAGCACAGAATTTTCCTCTGTGCAGAAGGTTGTATTCCAATAGAATATTTGAAAGTACTGTTTCCGTATCTAGGAAATGTTTGACCTTCCATGGTAGAAGCTATTATAGTACTATTCAGCTTAAAGCTCTTAGAATTTGATCATGCGATCTTTTTAAAACAAAATTTAAAAAAAAGTAGTTTTTAAATAGTTTTCTTTCCTGCACATCAAAGCTTTGTTAGAAGGTTAAAAGTTTATGATGAATCACTAAATCAGTGCAAGAATCTAGTACAGAAAACAAATTGTTTCAACTTTTATAAACACTGTTCCTTGGTCCTGTTTGAATAGGTTTTGTTATTTATACACAGAAGAATATGAGTTTTCTTTTGCAGATTCATGGAATGGTAGTCTTCTGCTTGGACTAGTTAGTATCACATTGGAAGATGCATTCAAAAATTGGCTGCTAGAAGACTGTCATATTAAAAGTTCAGTATCTTCATGCTTATGTCCTCACATGCACATTTGAGCATGAGTGGGAAATTTGTATCAAGTCTGAAGGAGTCACATTCTTAGTGGCAGATATTTGAGAGTAAAATAATTTATTTTATGAATCTAAAGTTATGTATTGCAATAGCGATACATGCTATTGCAATACATGCTACAAAAAATGCAATAGCTTTGAAATATGTATATTTTTTTTTCCATGTATGTGTATATACATATAGGTAGATATAAACCAAGAAATTTTATTTGTATAACTGGGCAGTGATAGGAAATCAGAAGTGCAGCTAGAAGCCTAAAGAATATTTACTCAAAAGGGGAATCTTGCCATGATAAAATAATTGCTGAAATTGGACTGCTTTGACATTTTGACATTATTTTAAATTATTTCCTGTTTCGGCATATGCCAGTGTTGAGCTTTTTATAGAAACAATAGTAATTGCACCACTTCAAGGGGTTATGAAGAGCCAGGTCATAGTTTGTCATTGCTGGCTGTCAATTGCAACACTGTTAATTTATATTAGCTGTTGACTTTCTATTTTAAACTATAAAGCTGCAGCCACTGGCAATTTGGCATAATAAAAGCCTTTCTGAGATCAAGTTTCCAATTGGAAAAGTTTTCTGAATATACTGACCTTGCACATAAAAGTCACATTCTGAATCTGAGCTAGTTATGCCATGCTCTTTTTATATGCAGAGGGGAGAAACAGGATTTTCTGTAAGGCCATTCATCTCGTGCTAAGACAGAACTGAAGTGAATTGTTCTTAAGGACAGATGTTGAATAGCTTGTTAAAGAAGTAATAAAAAAAAGAAAATATAGTTTATTTACAATTGTGTAAAAACATAGTACAGGCAAGCTGACCAAGTTTCATTTTATCAGATTACGTGGTATGACTAGGAAATGTAGAGAAACTTTCAGGGATACAATCTCTTCTCCCAATGTACCATGTCAGAAAGTTGAAAGGTAAATACAAGTTACAAATAATTGCCCTGATATAATATGTGTCAGATGAGCAAAACAGAAGGTAATGACAGAACCACAGAGTATGCTGAGTTGGAAGGGACCCACAAGGATCATCGAGCCCAAATCCTGGCCCTGCACAGGGCCATTCCCAAGAGTCACACCATGTGCCTGAGAGTATCATCCAAATGCTTCTTGAACTCTGTCAGGATTGGTGCTGTGGCCACTTCCCTGGGGAGCCTGTTCCAGTACCCAACCACCCTCTGGGTGAAGAACCTTTTTCTAATACCCAATCTAAACCTCCCCTGACACAACTTCAGGCCATTTCCTCGGGTTTCATCATTGGCCACCATAGAGAAGAGATCAGTGCCTGCTCCTCTTCTTCCCCTCATGAGGAAGTTGCAGACTGCAATGAGGTCTCCCCTCAGTCTCCTCTTTTCCAGGCTGAACAGACCAAATGCCCTCAGCCGCTCCTCATATGGCTTCCCCTCAAGACCCTTCACCATCTTCATTGCCTTCCTTTGGATGCTCTCCAGTAGCTTCATATTTTTCTTATGTTGTGGTGCCCAAAACTCCACAATATTCAAGGTGAGGCCACCTCAGTATGGAGCAGAGCAGGACAATCACCTCCCCTGACCAACTGCCTATGCTTTGCCTGATGCCCCCCAGGACATGGTTGGCCTTGCTGCCAGGGCACTGCTGAATCATGTTCGGCTTACCAGGGACCAGGACCCCCAAGTCCCTTTCTGTGGCACTGCCTTCCAGCATCTCATTCTCCAGTCTGTATGAACATCCAGAGTTGCCCCATCCCAGGTGCAGAATCCCATGCTTTCCCTTGTTGAAATTCATATGGTTGGTGATTGCCCAGTCCTCTCATTTGTCAAGGTTTCTGCCTTTGAGGGAGTCAACAGCTCTTCCCAGTTTTGTGTTGTCTGCAAACTTGCTTAGTATCTTTTCCAGTCCTATGTCCAAGTCATTTATGAAGATGTTGAAGATTACAGGGCCTAAAATGGAGCCCTGTGGAACCCCACTAGTGACAGGTCAGTAGCCTGATGTTACACCATGCACTGTTGCCCTCTGTGCTCAACCCGTGAGCCAATTGCTCACACACTGCATGATAAGTTTATCCAGCTGGGTGCTGGACATGAAGGATACTGTGAGAGACAAAATTGAAAGCTTTACTGAAATTCAAAGGTTACATCAACTGGCTTTCCTTGATCAATTAGGTGGGTTACCTTGTCATAGAAGGAAACCAGATTTGATAATCATGAAGCCTCATGAAGCCACACTGGCTGTAAATGATGACTGCATTGTCTTTCTGGTGTTTTTCAATACCTCCCAGAATAATCTTCTCCATAACTTTACCAGGCACTGAAGTGACACTGACAGGCTTGTAGTTTCCGGGGTCCTCTTTCTTGCCCTTCTTGAAAATTGGGACAACATTTGCCAGATTCCAGTCAGCTGGGACCTCTCCAGATTCCCCAGACTGCTCAAAAATCATCTAGAGGGGCTTTGTGATGACTCCCATCAGGCCCCATAGATTTGTAGAGATCCAGCTGGATCAGCAGATCCCACATAATTTCAGGGCTGACTGAGAGTTGATCATTCTCACAGTCATGGTCCTCTAGCTCTGGGCACTGAGACCCCCTTGGTCTGTCATTGGTGTTGAAGACTGAGGCAAAGGTTAAACACCTCTGCCTTGTTTCTGTTCCTGTTTGTGAGGTGGCCATCCTCATCCTGTAATGGGCTGATGTTATTGTTACACTGCCTATTGCCATTAATATATTTGAAAAAACCTCTTTTTATTGTTCCCCGTATTTCTGGCAGTTTCAACTCCAGTTGAGCTTTAGCAGAAAGAATATTATCTAGAGGAATTGGAGACGTAGTAATAATTTTTTGAAAGATATCCCCCCACTGGTAGCTCAGTGTTACTGTCCTTTAATGTGTACTCAAGATCTGGTACCTCACTGTTCAGTCATCTGTTTAGAAAGATACATGCATGACCAAGAAGACCGATGGCATCTTGGCCTGTATCAAGAACAGTGTGGCCAGCAGGACACACCATTCTATCCTGGGTTTACATGGAAAGTAATAATTCATAATGCTGTATTAGAAGATCTGACCTTGAACAAAATGGTCTGCCCATAACTTAACCCAGAAATAATTCTTGACCTAAACTCGTCATTGAAATAAAGCTCTTTATTGTTTTGTGAGCATCAAGTGGATCCACTCTGTTCTGAGTGGTAAGGATAAAATAATGTGACAGTCTCTTACATTGTCCCCTAATGGAACCATCAAAATCTCTGAATCACATGGTTGAACTTTAAACTTCACCTATTGTACGAAATGCTTTCCTGAAAAGTAAACAACTGCTGTCCTCAAGAATGAACACAACTTTCCTCGTGTCTCTTAAGCCTGATTTTTAAAGGAGATATGCAAAACATATTGGAGAAATCAAGACAGAAACTAAAATCTGTAACTTTTGTCAATATCAAAATAATAATCTTCGGAGGCTTGAATTTCATGGAACATTTATAATTTCCTTTTTTTTTACTAACCTTGCCATGGTTCACAGGCTCCCCCGTGAAATGTGTGTCTTTCAATTTCCATCAGGATGTAATTACCTCTCACTTAGTCTATGTTATATGTGCTTAATGAAGCTCAAAGCTGTTAGCTACTTTTTTTTGGTGTCCGCACAATTAGTATACTAGGGGTTTCAGGAAGTATAGGACGCTCAAGTCATAGCTCAGTGACATAACGTAGTGTAAAATATGGACATATTGTATGTTTATAACATCCTGATTGTTTCACATGTGTAATACACGTCAAATTTAAAGGCTAGTAAGGAAAGAAATGGTTTTTGCTGTGCCTTCGTTTTTGTTGTCGTGTATTTGCATGGACCATAATATAGGTGATTAGCTTATGTTTTTTTAAAGATTTAATCACTTGAACATTATTCTCTGATACAAGTTTTATCTTCTACCATCTTTTAAGTTATTCTAACCTCAGTAGAACTACAATTTTATGTAATTTATTCTTCATATAACTGTTACTGAATGAAGTATATTGACACTCTGTCAATCTGATTAATTACTCAGTAAAAGAGATTTACCAGGCATTTTTGTTACTAACCAAATACCAGTGTAGAAATACCTGACTGAAAGTTTTCTGCAGGTGTTTCAAATTAGTTTTAAAAAACAAATTCGAAATAGTCCTCTTACTGCTGTGAAGTGACATTGTAAAATAACGTGGGGCAATCAGCATAGAAACCTAAGTCCCCCTCTTGGTGGGGGAGACATTTAATAACTGGACATTTGTACATTTTCTAATATGTACGCAATTGGCATTGATATTGACATTTATTTAATATGACATTATTATTACATTATTGAAGTTTGGAGCTTGGTAAAGCTGAAAAAATTGTAATGGTAGAAAAAATGCCAGTGTGAACCCCTTTAGTTCTTAGCGTCTCCTTTGGGTTGGCCTATAACAGCTACATATCCTAGGAAGTATAAGCATCAAATTATTTTACTGGTTTTGGTTGTACTTTTGGTTTTGTGTGTCTCCATATTCTGATTTTCCCTTAGGAATCCATGTATTAAAAGACTTATTTTGTGACCCCCTCTAAGAATGCCGTTATCCACTTCAGATATTTTGTCTTGCAGTGTTCCAGTGAGTTTTGACTGCTGTGTTGGCACAATGTTGTCTGTATTGATACATTAGACTCCACTTGTCAGTACTACCATGGGAAGTACTTTTAAGATCAGTAATGAGACAACTTATCATCTGGGTTGAGACAGTTATTTCTCGAGGGAATTAGAACACCACTTTAGCTTCAGACATAAGCGGAGCATAAACAGCAGTTTAAATTTCCTGGATAGAACTCATGTGTTTCATACTCACAACTGAACATGCTCTTGTTGCTGGCTGCCTAGCCCTGGTTTCACGTTGTTTGGACAGCAGATAGTTTGCAAGTTGAATGTCTGCTGGAAGACACACAAGCGAACTAAACATGGTTTCTTTTTTATGTGACAGCATATATAAATGAGACAGATATGTGCAACCATTAACTCTTCTGTACATTGTTATAGGTTGTCCCTATATTCCTTTAAAAGTTTGACTTTTAGAGTTAGAAACTTTCAGATCTGCAAAAATCTAAGTCTGAATGATAATATTATATTAAAATTACTTATACACACCAGTAAACAGAAATATATTGTCCTGGGTTTTGGTTGCTGTGCAAGAATGAGGAAGTCTTTCAAATATTTGACTTAATATGTTGTTGGGGACGCACACACACTTCTGATCTTAATATCCAAGACAGAGAAAACACAACTTCTTTAAGAGTACAGTTTGTCCATTAAACTTGTAATTCAATACTTAAAGTTTTAGTGGTACAGAACTAAAGCAGCTATGTTCAATGTTTTTATCTAGATGTACAGCAAACTGTCTTGGCATACTGAAGAAAATGAAAATTTATTTTTGAAACTATACTGTATAGTCATTGTCCATTTCTCAACAAGCATGAGAGTGATATGAACAGTTAGGTTTTTAAGATTCTGTGGTCACCTGTATCTCTTTATGTGATATTCAAAACAGTATTCTGTTATCAGTTCAGTTGGTTCTGCTGATCTATGTATGAAGATAGTGTTTGCCCATGACAGCTAACACAACTTCAAATAGAATTAAGACAAGGGTTTTTTTCCATTTCTTAGCTAATTTCTGAGACATGTCCAATTTGTAGCAGATTGGCATTTCAAATTTATGGAGTTTACAGCTGTATGTTTCTCTATGCAATAATAATTTTGTTGTTTGGTGAAGAGAAAACTTTTTTCATTTGATGAAGGCAGCAGTTTGTTGTTAGGTTTTGAATAAATAGTAGCAGTTTCTGGATATTTAATAAATATTTTCTGTCACATCTGCATATTTAACTTATTTCAATGGCAATAATTTATTGTCAATAATATATTTAAAACTGTAAATTATCTCATTTTCAAAATTTGTTATCTCTTAACTAGACAGAAAGCTATTTCTCTAGATGCATCAGTACTTTAGTTTTCAAGAACTAGGTGTCCCATTTTGGGATGAATGCAAGAAAGCTCTTGTTTCCTTTTCGTTTGTTTTTTTGTAGTGAGAAAGTTCCAGTCCAGAGCAGGCAATATCATTAATTATTTCTGATAAGAAACTTAGTCAAGATATGGGAGACCAAGGTACAAATTCATGCAGTCTCCAATGTAGATCATGTCCCAGGTAAGTGTTCTACCCATAGGCTATTAGTTCTTATGACTTCTGATGTTTCTTTTTAATAGATACATGACCTCTAACTTACTATTTCTTAGTTTCAAACATTAAATATCATCCTTGTAATAAATTTCATTGAAAATTCCTATGAAATAACTGTATATTCCTCAGGAGTATTTTCTGCTCAGACTTATAATTCATTTGAAAAAATGTTTAAAAAACTTTCAGCTAGCTAAAATGAGTATTAGAAACCATACACGTGTGCACATGCACATGTATACAGACACACACACACAAAGTCTTATTTATATAACTGTTCTCATCTCCTTCTTATGTTGCACTGGAAAACAAACTTCAGCTTATTGAATGAACCTGTGAGTTCATTCAAACACTTACTCATAGCATGTCAACAAATGAATCTTGCTATGAGTTAATTTTACTTGGACTTTTTCATCCCATTTTTTAACATTCATGTAAAAGCACAACTTTGTAGAGCTGGAGGGTATTTTGTAAAACTTTTGTCCTCTTTAATTTGGAGTGCAGTAGGTAGGAATGAACTGATTGCTCTCCTGAGTACAGTACAGAATTCATTTTAGGTATTCCTAATACTGTTTTTCTAAATCATTTTTTATCTCATTTTATATATGTACCTCCTGTAATGTATGCCTCCCTTCCTAGCACTTGTTGGGAGGAAAAAAATATCCGTGTCAGTGCAAGTATGGTGTAGGTTTACTTGACTGTATAGTAAGTAATATAAAATCTGTTGTGTCACAATGGAAAGGCAACTAATCTGAAGTCAAGTTTGCAATCTCCTATTTGTTATACATACATATGGTAACAGTTTGCATGAACAGTCTAGCCACTGTTGAACATATTTTGTTAGGTATTTTATAGTACTAGGTATCCCATGCAAAAATATCTTTTGGTAAAAAGTAGGAAGGTATTGTTTAAAACAATCTTATTTAATAGCACTTCTCAGCAAATATGAACTGCCGTCATTTAATGTGCAGGTTACATTACTGATTCTGGGTGACTGAATGCAGATTTTAAATATTTATTTTATTCCTGAGATATATATCTGTACATTTTGGTATTCATTGTTACGAATTATCTCTGATGAAGAAAGAATGAAATATAATTAATTTCTCATTTTTATATTTATTTGGTCATGCAGATTTAATGTCAGAGTACTAATAAAGTTCCCAATAGAAAAACAAAATAAATACTTTGGACCCTATATAACCTTGTAAAAATGTGATTTAATTAACTGTAGAAAAACATAAGCTATTTATACAATTGTTTAAGGCATTTGAACCTGACCTTAGAGTGGCTTTGGAAAATTGTACTGTACTATCCAGGTCTTGACTTCATAGGGAAAACTGTCTATAAACAATGTTTACTTTATAGACATGCATTGAGAACATAAAGAGATGTTTGCCTGTACAAGGTTACTTCTTGCTTATTTGTCTCATTGCTTTGGATTTGTTTCATGAAGTGTCAGGACTGATTTAGAATCAGCTTAAGGGACACAGATTCATAACTTGTACCTTTATGCCATGTCAGCAGACCAGCATGCCACAGGTAGCTTGTCCAATGTTTCAAATTAAGTGTGGATGGCTTCATTTTCTTCTACCATTCACTGGAGTGAATCTGGTTGTTCATTAAACCATGACTGGTGCAACCTCTTATAAGGGTCTTAACATTCAAAAAGGACACTGAGCGTGGCTACAGAATGTACAGAAGAGGGAAACAACAACTTAAATTGATGTGGTAGGTTAGTTGAAAATGAAAAAACCCATATATATATATATATATATATATATATATATATATTCAGTTTATGGACATTTACCTTCTGTGAAATAACAATAATGTATTTAAACTGAGTGAACAATGTTTACTGGACAGCTTATTCTTAATCATTTACTCTGTAAATAGGCTGGAACAAGTATCTCAGAAAATATTCGCTTTCATGAAAATTGAATTAACTTAATTTCCATTATTGGCTTTTAGCTCTGTTTCCTTTCCATGTGTATTCAAGCATGACATTAGTGTTTGTAGAAAATGAGATTTTCAAGAGAATATTACATAAATAAAATTTTGCATTCGTAAAATTTTATCGAGTAAGCTAGTTCTGATGCTTAGATTTGTCCAAGTGCATAGCTTGAATAGGAGATGTTTGAAGAGTGTTATTGTGTGCAGTCATTTTTAGTGAGGGGGGAAAAAGGAGAAAAGAAATTAGTTTTGTGTATTGGGGTTCAAGAAAATAATCAACAGAAAGTCATTACATGGAAAGAAAAGAAGGCTAATGCATCAGCATGTTTGTCTCAAGTAGGGCAACTAAATCAGACTGAGTTAATTTTATAGTTTGGGCCAATAATATTGACAATAATATTTCCTAAGTTTATTTAGTGGTGATTGGAGAGATATCAAACCACTTGAACAAATTTTAGTTACTTGAAGGCACCAACAGTCTCTATGAATAATGATATATGTCAGAGTTTCTTCTTTCCTTTCTGTTATTGGGATTATTTATGTGAGTGTAGAGTGCGATAAAAAAATTACAGTCTGTGGTTGGAATCCTGCTTTTATTTGTACAAATCTTCCATCTTGAAATAAATACAAGTCTGTGTACAGGAGCAGAATGTACTCACGTAAACCTAGCCTAAATTAGACCAAGTACATCTAAGAATTATAATAAAAAAGAAATGGAAAGATAAGATGGAATACATAGTGATAAGTATCTTATGTGTCAGAGTATTCCCTCTTCTTTCTTATAAGTCAGGATATTAGATGTGCTGTTGAAATCACAGACAGGCTTAAATGATGAATCAAATACAAGGACTTTTTTTTTTTAATAAAAAATTTGAATAAGGTGCTTGTCTGTCCTGCAGTGAATGAGGAGAAAAATTTTAAAGACCTTTACCCAAAAGATGCAACACTGATGGGGATGTCTTATTTATGCCTGACAGTCACATTTTACTATACTACTAGGTATAAAAATCAAGAAATCAAATAAAAACAGAATGTAAATGATATTGCCAGAGATATTGTAGAAGTAGGGGAACCAGCACAAAATAAAAGTCAACGTTAATACACAGTCCTAAAGCTCTTGATTGTAATATAAATTTGGTTGTCTTTTTGGAAAAGCCTAGTCCATCAGAGCTTGTCTAATGATTCATTATTGCAGGTAAGACCAACCATACTCTGTCTGTCACATCAGTGTCCATCATGATAATAACACAGTCATGATCATTTTACTGTGATGTTCAGTTAAGTAAAACAAAACAAATTGTGTATGGCCTTGTGTAAGATCTTGAGAGTTTTGGATGTATTGAATCTTTCAAAAAAACCCCAAACAAAAAAGCCCCAGATACATATTTTAACATCTCTAATAACGGAATGTTCATCTTTATGATGCATGGAATTGGTTTTATTTATAGATCTTTCTTTCCTCTCACCTCATTGGCATCTGTCTAAGCAGCAGAGCAATGCCAAGAAATGTTTTCCCAAACAGAAAATTCTAGTTACTATGTTTACTTTTCATGTTATCTTCAAAGTTCATGTTTATAAAAGCAAGGATGTGCAAGAGGGTAACAGGTTTCTATCCTGCTTCAACAAAACCTAATTGGAATAAATATAATAAAAATACAATCAGAATTAATATAAAGAAACTTTGACTAATTCAAATTTTAACCCATCTTTTTATATACTGTGATGGCACAAGTCAAAAAGAAAAGGAGTTTTTTTTGTAGAATGAAAATCAAAATTGCTATCCTATTCTCCTTTGCTCAGTAGAGATAACATTTTACTACTAAGGGTAAATAAAGGTAGATGTATAGATAGATAGAAATTAAAAAATATACACTTGGTCATCTTCAAATCATACTTCTATTACATTTTTTAGAGGTGGAGCTTTTTCTTATTTCCTTCATTGTCTTCAGGAGTATACAATTAATTTAAGCCATCTTTCTTGGTCTGGTCATGCTACATAGAAGTAGCAGAGGAGACAAATATCTATGTTGGCTTTATTGGCTGAACACGCAATCCAAAGGATACTTTTAAATAATTTTTTCACATCATATGTTAAAGCACATACTCTGACATTTTTATTTATTTACCTAATGATGATAATAACTTTTAAAAAATATGTTCATTTTTACAGTAGTCATTTTAAAATAAAAATCTATTTAAGCAGTTAAAAATAAAAAGAAATTCACCTGTGGTTTTGTTCTCCAGGCTAATTTATATAAGCTTACTAATATAAGCTTACACATCCAAAACTTATTTTTTATCAAGAGGGAGGTAAATTGTTACATTTGAATTTCCTGGTGTTTTTCATGTTTGTTTTAGTTCTTCTATAATTAAAATGCTAACTAAAAAGGGAGAGGCTTGATTTTTAAGCTTAGTTCTACACTATCTTTCTCTCAGTTTTAAATTTCATAAATGATTTGCAAAGTAAATTTAATCACCTTATTACTTAACTAGCTTTAGAAATTTTTTATTGATTATTATCATTATCTTGAGTGTAATTTTAATATAGATACCATAGAATGCTTAAAGAGAAACTATTAATAAAAGTAAGAGGAATAAGATTTTAAAAGTAAAAGATGGTATATAATTACTCAAACTAGAATCTTGTGTAAGTTAGTAATTGCATCTTTACAGTACTTCTGAAGTTTTAATGGGAAAAAACTGATCTAACTTAATTAATATTTAACCCTTGCTGTGTTACTTTCCGTTTCCATCACTGGGCTCAGAGATCATATTTCTGTTTTGTGGTTTGGAATGATTGCTTATGTAAAAATACATTTTAGTGGGTATTGTCATTATTTCAGTTATGAAGACTATGTTTTTACTCCACAACATTTAAAATTAATTGTTTCCATTTCTACCACTTTGTAAAACAGTTCTGTTAAATTAATCAATGGGGGCTGTAGATGGAAAGAATTAAAGCCTAAAATGACTTGTAGGTCCCTTCCAACTTGGTATATTCTGTGATTCTGTTAAAAAAGAAAGGTTGGGGCAGAGAGCAAGCTTGCATACTGAACCTTTCCCGCTGCATTTGGATTTAAGGATAATAATATTGTGAAAACATGCAGGGAATGAAACCCTACGGTACATTTTCTGTTTTTCATGGCCACAATGAAAGATCCTAGTAAGAGGAAATACATTGCTTCTGTAGAGTCTCTTAAAAAGAATGCAACTGGATCTGTTTTGTAGGTGTGATCTACCTTCCTTCTTGAGAATAAATTGTGATAATTTGTTCATTTTATTTTTATTTTTTTATTGGGCCCATCAGGGAAAAAACCTTTGTAGGAAAGATTTGAATGGAAGAACTATCCATGTCCAAGAAATCAAGTAATCTCTAATCTCTGGTCAGATATTTTGTTTGATTTAGTTCTTGTTTGGTTAGTTTTTTGTTCCTTTGTGTTTTGTTTCCTTTTTTAATTAATGATGTAGGTAAACATATTTGGTATTTAAGTCAAATGGATGAAATAGGTAAACTGTTATAAATTAGATGAAGTTCTCTTCTATAATTGACCTCGATTTAAATAATTGCCACAGCTCTTTAAATTGAAGTCCTCTTTTACTCTAAAGAAACACCATCTACAGGATGCTACTATGGAAATCCCTTTGTCATGGCTACCAAAGGATCACAATTCTTTGTGGTACTTAGGCAGGTCTTGTTGGACAGGAAAAAAAAACAAAGAATATGGCAATGCAAAATCTGTGGCAGATATAGAACTTTGGGGCGATATGCTTTCCATAAACCCTCACAGCACTTCTGATATTTAGCTGAAGTGTTCTGATCTACAGTTCTTAATATGAATTGTGGAAAAATAAATATCCTGTTATGAATTGTTATCTGAGCTTTCAACTACTGTCAAAGGACTGTTATACTTCTGTTTTAAGATTTAATAAACCTGTAACCTGTAGCTTGCTGAAGGTTAACAAAGCATTTACTTTCAAGAAAATAAAATTCAATGGCAGATGAAGGAATTTATTACAATTTATTATTATTATTATTATTATTATTATTGTTATTATTATTATTATTATTATTATTATTATTATTATTATTATTATTATTATGTACAAAATATTTTTATGGTCTGAAGGCAAATATTAATGGATTTTGGATTCATAGCGTGTGTGAATAAAATACTTCAGATACCATAGTGTTCAGGTGAAACCTGAGTCACATATAAAGTAAAAGTACAACAAAACAGCTGTTAATTCTTAAATATTCTCAAAAATTCTGAACATATTTAAACCATTGCTTCAATGAAAATAACAATAAGTATAGAATATAAAACAAGATACAATATAATCACAGATTCTCAAAGTTATAAGCTCAGCTGAAATATTCTGGCAGGCTACTACTATTTGTTGACAGAAGATCTAAATAGTCCATCTAACTAGTCCAGTTATATAAATTTCATAATACTGTTTTCTAGTTAACTGAAACTGGTTAGAAGAGTATTGCTGAACAGTGTATATAACAGAGTATATAACAGTATATATAACAGAGTAAAACTCACAGTGTACAAATCATTAATTTACACACAAAAAAGATATTCCTAAATAATAATTTTACATCAAGTAATCTTTCTGTATTACAGAGAAAATTTCCAAAATTCTTACTTGACAACTTTGTAGCATTAAAACGTCTGACTACCTGGTAGTGTACTCTGTTGAATGTGATTAGAAGTATATCTATAACCTTTTTCACACTTCTGTGTAGTATTTTATGTGCTTTAACACCTGGTATTTTTTTTATACACACAACCTAGAAGATTCAAGCTTCAGATGAGCAGTTAATGGCTTGGTTTTCAAAAGTAATTGTAAGTCAGTCTTGATAACAAGTATGTTTTTTGAAAAATGCCATCCTGCACAACTTTATATCTGTTCCTGTTGTAAAAACACCATTCTGGATCCATTATTTCTTTACTGAATACAGTATTTGCTGTGCGTAACATGCATAGTATGCTGGGTGGACTGTGGAAAATAACAGCTGTAGGATAAACCAATACTATGTCATAAGGGATGTTGAAGAGCAGTGTGTGATGACTCATGAAGGCTCTAAAGACTGAAAGCATGATGCTGGAAGTACCGATTCTCATGGAGTTGGAGCAATAAAGTGTGCAAACAAATGATTTCTGTGATGGGGCAGGATAGAGAAAATCAGTAATTGTACATTCGTTGTGTATGTGAGGGACACAAATGTTAACCTTCCTTTTCATTTAGTGATAATTAGAGGTACCAATTCCAGGGCCAGTCTGGGGAAATAGGGCAGCTAGGAAAAAGTGGCCATAAAGTGGGGAAGCAGGTTGAACATGAGCTATAGACAAGAGACAGCTGTTTAGGCCTTAGCAGGAACATTCTGTGGTGGTTAGTAACTTGGATGGAGAGAAGTTGTGAAAAATTGGGGAAAAGAAAAATTCTACTCTGGCAGCATCATGTGTAATTAATCAGTGGAGCACTTCACCACATAACGTGGATGCTAAAAAGTCTACAGATGTTTAAGAACTGATTGGGCAAACACGTAGAAGGAAAATGTACCACAAAACTATCAAAATTGCCAAAGGCAAGAGATTTACAAAAAAAAAAAAAACCTTTATCTGAATATCCTATTTTTATGTTTGGATGTCTGTTTGATGGTGACTTTTGGTCTTACCTAGAATTCTTATGATTTTGTGAAAGCAGTGCTGAGGATGTGGTTCTCAGTACTGGAGGTATCTTGTCAAACTAAATACTGAATTTGGATCTGTAAATTATTGCTCATTTCCAAGCAATGTCTTCCTTCATATAATTTTGCAAACATATTAAGATAAATTCTGAAGAGATGATAAAAAGAACAATGCAAGCTATTAGAATAACAATGTGTTAATACATTTAGGGTATTTTCTAAGTTAGAATTTCAAAGATATTTTTATACACATTTACAAATTTAATTATGTTTGTATTGTTTGTATAAATTCTGAAAAAATCTTCACAATCTTTATTGTATTGTCTTGAATAGAAAACATTGATCAGTTTGTTCAGTTTTTGCCTTTGACTTGAGATAATACCTTAGGCAACACATGTAAATTTATCAAGCAAAATGTAATAGATATTATTTTATAAATAATTTTTTTACAGTTTATTACAATGATTAAATCCACTTAAAATTATTTAAAAAAATAAACCATATACCTAGAATAATATCTGTGCTTATTCTCAGATCTCTTTCTCCATCCCTCCGTAAAATCTACAAGGAAGAGGCCACTATATGAGTAGCTCAGATGAGGTTGCTTTACTTTCTTTAATTTTTAATTGCTGTTTATTACAACAAGTCAGGGAAGCAAAAGCATGTTTCAGCTATCTCTATCTTTCTAGAATCCATTATGTGTCTGTTCCATTCTGGTGTAGGCATGCAAGCCCTTTGTGTTTTCATATGTGTGTATGAAACACATGTGTGTACTTACAGAAGTACACATGCGGATCATAGACAGCCTGTCTTATGCTGGCTGCATATTAATATTCATTCCTTTTTTGCCCTCTGATCGTGATCGAGTCAATATACAAGCAAGGATTCCCAGAAGATTTTCCATACAATCAGATTTGATATGCTTTAAGATTTAGCTATAGAAACATAATATAATGAAAATTTTAATTCACTTTGCCTATGTGGTTGGAGTTGTTTAATCTCTTTGAAACAGAGTATTATCACAGAATACTAGAATATCTTCCATACTGAATCTTGAAGCTAAGAATACTAGGAAAAAAAAAAACCTCCAATAATTTCTTTATAGAATTTTATATATAGTTTTTTTATATATAATTTTATATGTATTTTTTATTCAACTATCAGCTGAAGGAAATGAAAACAGTGTTTGATCCACATACAGCACATTAGAGGTATGGTGTCAGTATTAGTGGTATGTGAGGTGTTCATTTTCCAAAAATACCCAGAAACTAAAACCCACTCAGTATAAGAGATAAAACAACCTTTCCAATCTAAATTTAAAGTGAAAGCAGAAAAGCCTTGTGTATTTTCAGTGTCTTTATTTTTTTGAAAAAACAGTGCTTCGACTTTCTCCTGGTTTTTATTAGATTAGTTTCCTTAGAAAGCAACCCAAATCTATATGCCTGTGTAAAAGCAGCCTTCTAAGGTCTATCAAATTTTAAAAATATATGAGTCAGCAAAAACTTCATAAGTCTTCAGGTAATGACAAAATAAGTCAAACTATGTTTCCTTTTTTTTCACTTTCATAAGTGAATCATAGATTCATCACAGAATTATAAAATGTTTTGGATTGGAAGGGGACCTTGAAGCTCATCTAGTTCCAACTCCCCTGCCATGGGCAGGGGCACCTTCAACTAGACCAGGTCGCTCAGAGCCCCATCCAACCTGGCCTTGATCACCTTCAGCAATGGGGAATCCACAACTCCTATGGGCAACCTGTTCCAGTGCCTCACCATCTTCACAGTAAAGAATTTTCCCCTAATATCTAATTTAAACCTACTGTCTTTCAATTTGAACCTATTTCCCCTTGTCTTGTCCCTACATACTCTTGTAAGGAGTTTTGCCCCATCTTTCCTCTAAATTCCTCAGGTACTGGAAGGCCACAATTAGGTCACCTCAAAGCCTTCTCTTTTCCAAGATGAACAATCCCAATTCTCTCAGCCTTTCTTCATAGGAGAGGTGCTCCATCCTTCTGCTCAACTTGGTGGCCCTCCTCTGGACCAAGTGTTAACTGTTTTCTTATTTTCCCCAAATCCATTGTCTTAATATCACTCATTGCCATGTAACTGATATTACTGGTATACTACTTGAATATAGTCATATAGTAGTGATGAGCATGAGGAGAGAAACTCCAAGAAATAAAATACTTTAACTACTCTAATTTTATGTCAGTGGAATTACTCATATAGCTATACTTCAGAATCTGTTGTATACATTTGAATTCTATCATGCTGTAAAGTGAAAGTTAAAGGATGTGCAGGAAAGGATGTATTGACAAGGGAAGAAGAAATGTGAGGGAGAAGAAAGGACTAAACTAGTGTGGTAAAAAATTATGAGACTGAAAAAGAATTATGAGATGGAGAAGTTGAAATAAAGAAAAAAGACCATATTTCATATAAAAAAGGTTTCTTAGCTAATAGATGTATTAGCCTCAGGAAGCAATATGTTTCAAAATGAAAAACAATACATGATTTTTAGATCTCTAAAATTAAAATGGTTACAGCATTAGTAGAATGATGTACTGGAAAGAAGTATTCTAGTCTGAATAAATCATTGGACAAGGACTATGAAAATCGGAGTTTGATTTTTAGCACTCTTTGCAGTTTCTTAGCTGTGAATATTAATGATTTATTACTTCTAAACGGAAGTAATTGGTAAGCCAACTTGAATGAGAGCAGCCCTGAGGAGAAGGATGTGGGGGTCTGTTCTCTTCTTCTGATGAGAAATTTGACATGGCCCATCAGTGTGCAGCTCAGAGAGCCAACTTGATCCTGGGCTGCATAAAAAGAAGCGATTCTCCCTTTAACTCCATTCTCATGAGACACCACCTGGAGTACTTGCACACGTATTTGATTTTTTATTTTATTTCGTGGATTTTGTCATTTTATTAGTAATAAACTGTCTTTAAATAAACATTAAAAAAGCTTTTCTGATAGTAATCAACTAGTATAGTTTTGGAAAATAAAAAAAAAAAGGAAATGAGTGTCAAAAACAAGTGGGATAGAGCAAGCAATAGAAAAAGAAAGAAAAGGGAAAAGGAAGATATGAAAAGCAGGACAAAACCAATAACTGTACTCCTTACTCTTTTTAAGTGTCTAATGTAGGACTATGCAAAGTGTTATAAGCACAGAGATGTACTCTGAAATATACCTAAAACTGGGTTCTTGAAGTGAGTTGGCATTTTATTCACATGGAACTATATTGAAAATATACTGAATATACTTTATTATCTTTCAGTGAAAGTAGGCACTTGGTTTAACTTTCTCTGAAAGTCTCTTCTAGAGGAAATACAAGTCTATTCTTAAAAATTATAATTACCTTTCATATAACTGTAATATGCTAATATGCTAATATGCTAGCATATTTAGCAATACTGGCAATGTGTTCTTTATATGTGAGTTTTCACAGTGCCACTGTAGATGTGGCCTGTATGTGTTAGCAGAGAAGCATGAAGTACGTGGCACATTCATTTTTATATGATTTATAGGTTTAAATTTACCTTGAAATATTTAAGTATGCTAAAAGTGCTTGAAATATCTAGAAGGTGCTCATTAGTTGTTCCATTATTACTTTGTCCAATTAATAGAGGGCTATAAATTTTATATTAATTTAGAAATGCCTCTAACCATTATGATCTTTCATGATGTGGTGGTGACGCTAAATAAACACAATTGCTGGATGCCAGAATTCTTTCAGAAATATTTATTACATATGATAAGACTGTCTCTAAGCTCTATAAGACACTACAAAAATTGAGAGGATATAAATAAAAAGAGAGAAAGGTCTTTAGTGAAATCTTTAGTAAGAAGTGATTTCAGGCTTACAGTAAGGCAGAGGAAAAAGGAGAATATAGGCTGAGTCTTGAAAATGAAAGAAGATTTAAAAGGAAGAAAAGGAAGGAAAGAGAGAGAAAAGAAAAAATATCATCTCCTCAATGCAAATTAAATTGACAATTTCTAGGTATTGATTTGAGCCTCATTAGCCAGGTATAGCTAACTAAATAAGTAATAAGGAGTATAATTAGTGAGACAAAATATAGGTAAAAGTTGATGGATTAGCATAGAATTATTGATGCTGACAGCCCTGTGTTTTCCAGGGAAACATTTGTGTGAAGTTAGGAACAGATGCTGGACAATATGACACATCTGATTTCATGCTGCTTGTGCAAGCTGAACCCTGGCATTCTGTGTTAAGTCAAAAGATTTCTGAAATTTTAGTGAAAAGAGACTATGGACACGGAGGTTGACTGCTCAAATCAGGTGTTTGTCTTGCCTTTCTGCAAATATCTGATGATCATGGTTTCACAATAATATTCTAAGGCTGAGTAGAGGACACTTGAAATACTAGTTGTTGTATAATTCTGCTGCTTTTTAAGATGTGTTGTCTAATCTATAGTAATGTATTCCTCTCTTCATTTGAAGGATTGAAACTATTATTGCAAGTTATTCTCACAACTGAAAATTAATTTTAAGTAAGCAACTTGTAATGCACAGTTTAGGAAAGGATATACAGAAATAAATTACTTTATAGCTACAATTACATTTATTACTTGAAGCACTACAATTTATTTTTTTAATTCCATAGGAAAAATATTGATTCATCCAAATAAAGACCCCATTTTCATTTAAAACTTCAATAACTCTACTCTCTGTCCCAGTAATCTACATGCTGATTTTTAACATTTAAATACTGTTACTTAACCAAACACACTGTGTTTTGAAATCTAGCTGTTAACAGAGACATTTGTCTCTAGGTGCTTTCTTATATGCACTTTTGCTACAGATATGGAGAAGGAGAGTTAACGTAGTTGACAGAGAACTATTGAAAACCTTTGTTCCTTCATGACCTTCCCTAAAAGTAACATTGTTGGGATAAATTACTTGATGACATAATTGTCATACAAGAGACCCAAGTTCAATATCTTATCTCTGACAACAGCAAATAATGCTTGTGTAGGAAAGAATGTAGACCAGAGCAAGTGTATAGTAGTGCTTCCCCAATGCTCTCCCATCTTACAGATTTAAGGTTCTGAGATTTTGAGGGCTATGTGATAGCAGTGTGGCAGTAGATGGAGTTGGAGAAGGACAAGAGAGGTTTAACACCAACACCCATAGTGGAATAGAGAGAAGACAAAATTGGCTCTAACACCTTCCATCACAAAATTTAGCCTTCTTCGATCCTGAAATACCAGGAAAAATACAGGATGAAAAGCAAAGAATAACCTGCTTTGAAAAGCGGTGTAATTTGTGTAAAAAGTAATGCCAAGTGGGAAAAATATTGTTTAGTGTTTCTTGATCACCCTTGTTCCTTCCTCCAGATAATGCTACAAGTCATTCATAAACAGGATATTAATACCAAAGTTCATAATTCATTGAAGATTTCAGCTGGCTCATGTGGCTTCCTTCTGTAAAGTACCACACCACCTTTTGTGATAAGGTACAATATTATAATCAATATGAAAATGAAAATTTGGATTTTCAAAGTGCCAAATTGAATAATCCACCAAAGTGGTGGATTTATTAAGTAGGGAGAAATTAAGGGTTGCAGTATACTAAAGATACTGAGATAATGCAGATTTGCCAAATTATATTTTCACTGATCATTAAACACATGTTGATGCAAAGATATATATGGAAATGTGGCAAAAAAGAGACGTGCTTAGACATAGGTACTACAGACATTTTCCCTAGGAGAGTATTGGAACTGAAAATAATCATAGTTATCTGCCCAAGAATCAGAAGTTTAAGTTGGAAAGGTGAGATGGAATCAGGGTTCTGTGCCTTGGCCAGGAGAGTGTCTGTGGCAGTGGGGCTGGAATTGACAGAATTTCAGTATGTTTGAGAACAACTCAGAAAATGATTTCTCAAACAAGATTGGGGTGTGTTTGTTTGTTTAGAACAGTGTATCTCCTCTGTCCCATTACTACTTTGGCTTTTGTACTATCTTATTTTCTTCAAGATAATAGGCCCAAATATTTATGAATCTTAAACTGAAATACGAGAGCAGGAAATAAAACTCTCCATTATCTTTCCTGAAGTTGGTGCGTGTTGCATTGTTGAAGCCTATGGGAGACCTCTTTGAATCTGATTAATTCTTTTAGCCTGTGATACTTACCCAGAATATGACCTGACTGTTGCCTTCTTCCCTTTGTAGGCTCTTTCTGCATGGGAGAAGAAGGTAATTGCTGCCTTACAGAAAATATTGAAGCTACTACTAAGTATTTTCAGCCTGGTTTCTTCCTAACCCTGTTATGCTGTATGTGCCCCTGTGAGCAGCTGGGCAAAACTGAATCTAAATAGGCAGACTGATTCCTACCTGCAAGAATAAAGTCTGCGATATTTATTTCAACAGACTCCACAATGATCCTAATAAGAATAGCGTGCATCCTCAGCCTTTCTCCTCATGAAATTTCTAGCAGCTTAGGAAAGCATCTTGTTAATGGAACTAGTTTGGCACTTTTGACTGTGTACTTCATTAACACATTTTGGGGATGCATGAGCATGGTGATGAAAAATCGTTCCTAGTAATGGGAAAATTGATCCGTATTAAGCACATTACACAGGACCTTTTTTTTTTTTAATTTTTGCTCAAATAATTATGTCTGTGATTTGAGAACATTGAAAATCAGGTGATTTGAGGCAGTCTGTTCTCATAGTGCCCTTTAGCACTGTGATCAAATAAAGTCCTGCTCACTAGAGGAGCACAAGTAATCCACTTTGGAAAAAAAAACAGGTTTACCAGTACATCCTCCAGTGGAAAAGTTGTTCTTAGCAATTCAAACATGTTAAGATGAAAACAATGTATATTATTAATCAAGCAAAACTCTTCCTAATTCATATTGCTCAGCGTTTGCATTTTTTATGCTTCACTTTCTTAATGTTGAAGTGAGATAATAACAGGTACTTTCAGTGGCTCAATCTTAAATTAACTTTTTATTATTAACTATGCAACACTATGAACAGTGGGAAAACATTTGTCCCAAAACTGTTCCATTTCTGACTTTATTTCTGATCCCTAATTCTAAATTAAACTTGCAAAATATCTTCAGCAAATAAATCTTGTAACTAAAGCTAGCAGGATTAAAAAATACAGAAAGAACAAACTCAGTGGAAATCTCATTTTTATGACACATTAAAATTTTCCTCACGCCTCTGTTTCAGATGACCCTTAATTTTCCATAGGTAATTACTACCTTTCTCTCTTTCTTTGTTTCTCCAAAGCTAGTGACTTATTCCCTTTCTAATAACTCTTCCTCTGCATGGGTGCCAGCCACACTTGTCTCTCACATTACCTATCCAATTAACGTAATCATGTTAGAGTCAAAATAGTTGTACCTGATTCGCGTTTGCTTTTGTTTCAGTATGAGTTCTTTTCAGCGTGTGAGTTTGTCCCTTTAACTATACCAGTTGGGCTAATAAGTGACATTGCTTTTTCTTGTATCTTTGCCTTCTGATTTCCAGCTAGTTACTTCTGATATTTTTCACATGTCATGGAGGAAAGGTGGTGAGATGATGATCAACACTGTCACATGATCTTCATAAATCTTCATTGATGCTGCCAAATTATCAGAATGTAAAGACAGGGGAGAGCCACAAGAGATTTAGTAGCAATATCGGCTTGTGAATTCATGCCCAGACTTTGTAGTCATCACCCTTTTATCATTACAGTTGAATTTTTGTATCACTAAATGATTGAAATACCCCATTATATAAAAAAAGCACAGTTTACCAGGGAGTACAGCTGGTAGTGGTGAACTGTGAGTGTGGAGTGCAGATGCAAAGACAGGAAAGTTACCTCTTCAGGCTGCCTGTTTTGCTGTGAACCTGGTGCTTGCTGAATTACAACCAACCAGTTGTCCTCCAGGGGTTACTTACTGTAACATCTAAAAAACCAGATTCATAAAAAGCAGCATCACTTTTATGAGAACAAGTTTATTCTTTTTATTTCGATTTCACATCATATTGGTCACAGAAGTTCCCCTATGCCATTACTACTCTATCTCACTAGATGAAAACACTTAGCCTTATGTTCCAGCACATAAACAAAAGTTAATTCACAACCTTATTATATTAAAAATAATTTAATTAAATGAATGTTTGATTTTATATTTTTCTTTTTGTGTGTATTGTTTTTCACACTGTACTGTAACTTGACATGCTCCTTTCCAATTCCTTGTAAACAAGACTATCCAACTTCATATATCAGGCATTAAGTTTAAAGTGAGAAAACCCAGAGATTAATGAGATTACAGTAAAAGAATGGAAAGTTGAAGCTGTCAGAAGACTAGAAGAGCATTTAGAAGGTGTCAGCAAGGAATGCAGAAATAAGGATCTATTACATAATCTTATTGAATAGAAACCTCATGGAGTCATGAGTTCATCTCTGCTACTATGGAAACTCTTTTCTGGGTAGTCCTAGAATCAGTGCACTGAAGTGATTACAGGCAGGAAAATACACATGAAATACAATATGAAACTTCTTTTTGAAATACTGAAAAATGTCTAGAGAGAAAAATGGATTTCAATAAATGAGGGATACAGAGTAAAATATTTTACAATTTTATAAACTTTTTTTGTTCCCTACTGAAATTAAAACAAACTTTTCACCATTTTTAAAAACTATCCAGTAGTCTGGCACTGACAATGCAATTATGGGATGTAGTTCAAAGAAGGTAATATGGCAACTTGAAAGTGTTTGATCATGCATTCCAATATTTCTGAAGAAATCTTTTTAAATTATAAATCAGCATTTCTAATACATTTTGTATTAATCTTGTATTTTCATGGGAAAATTTTTATTACTTGAAAATTTTGCAGTTACCTGAATAATGACAAATATATCTGAGTTAATGGGATGCACTTCTTGGGATTACATCAATGGAACATAAAATTCCATTAATTTTCTTTGTTAGAATTTGTATTATTTTATTTAGTTTCGACCACAGAAAATCTTACTATAGTGAATCCTCAGATTTTAAATGATCCCTGATTTTTTTTAAAAAATTAGATATTTTTTATGTAATATTACTTACAATTTTTTAGCTACTGCTTTGTGAGTTGTCTATATGTAGTCTATTCTGGTAGCGGCAATAGCTCTCAGTTCATGACCTGCTAATAGTTGTGTGCACTCAAACAAAAAGACAGTCCACAAATACATGTTAAAACCCAACCCACCTTTTGTTTCACAATCACAAACTACAAGCAAGCTTAAAATACTTTTTTTGTTCACTGGAAAGGCATGTATCCAAACTTAAATATTTTAAACTCTCATATAGGTGATCACAATTACTTATTCATAAAGTGTTCACTTGGATATGTGAACACAGTCCTGCAAAAATGACCACTTCAGCTCTTCTCTCATGTTCTCTTACCAGTGTAATGAGTCCCTTGTACTTGTCATAGTGTCTGAGTAGCACTGGGAGTTGGGATGGGGGGACAGTGTCAGAACTGCTTTTCAGCTGTCATAGGCTATTGTATCAGGTCACTTTTCTCTCAGGATTACAATCTGAGGCTGGATGGAGTCATACTTCTTAGACACTTGTAAACCTCTGCTCTCTTGATTTTATAAAAAGGAATAATGTCGCTTCTGCACTGTACCCCAGTGCCAGAACAGGAAATTTTAAGCATCCATACCCTTTTCACATATTTGCTGCTCTCTTCCACTATACATTCCCATCCCAACACAGTAGGCTAGCTGTGTAGTTTTTCTGGTGTCAATAATTGTTGCTTGTTGGTTTGGTTTTCTTTTTCGTTGGTTGGTTTTTGTTGTTGTTGCTGGTTTGTTTGTTTGGGGTTTTTTTGCATTGGGCCACAGAATCAGGAACTGTAAGAAAGTATCAGGAAAATTAACTATTTTCATTTTTGTATGTGTATAATTTTTTTTCTTTTTTTTTGCTCCTCTCAGCTAATTTTCTCCATGGTAAATGTCTGGGAGAGAAAAATAGAAAGTGGAACAGCAGCTGCTGCTGCTGCAGATTTCATGTTGTGAGACCTCATCTTGACCCAATGTAAGTCAGTGCTGCATACAGCAACTGTTGCCCAGTGGCTGCTACTACGAGTGTCTCCCAGGTCTCCTGTGTTCATCTTCCACTCTTTCTAATTTGATTTTGTAGAGTCTGACAGAGATCCTGATTTGTGTTTTTGGTGCTCTCTGATTCAAATGAAAATAGAGAATTGCAGATATATGGCAGGGTTTGTCCGTGGCTGTCACACTAATATGAAAAAATCTTGTGATTACAGTCAGTATTTGTATGGTTTCTGTGCTTTTATGTTTTCTGTAAGCTCTAAAAAAATCTATACTGAATTAATGAACAGATGGTATCTGTAGTTTACTCGACTTTCATTAAGTTTTTTAGCTTTTACAATATTAGAATTAAATATTATAACCAAGTTCTAAATGTAAGTGAAGTTGGAAGATCAAAAGGAAGACTTTAAGCTAAATGTTATAGTAGAAATTATTTTATTATGACCACTTTTAAACAGTGAAAAGGATAATAAGACTTGATCCTAAAGTTTTAAAATAATTTACTATAAGGAAAAAGGATACTTCTCAGGATACCTTAAGATTTGAGTGTTTCATTTTTTTAATGATCTTACTGTAACAGTTTTTCAGCATATGCAATTTGTGCAGCAATTACCAAATAATGTTGGAGAATTACCTTCCAGGTAAACAGTCATAAATAATGATGCAAGGCATAGTAAAATAATAAGTGTCTGAAGAGAAGTAATACTTTCTTTCTCAATGTTGTATGATTGCTGCTTTTGAAACAGAAATATCTTATATTTTCAGTGCTTTTTGACAGTTTGACAGGCCATATCCATATGCACTTAGAAGTGTTTACCTTGATTCATTGGAAACCGTACAACCAAAATCCTTAAAACTTAACAGCTTATTTAAATGGGAAGAATATGCTGGTCAAGGGAGGTGAAGGAACTGATTGTCCTGCTCTGCTCTGCGCTGGGGCAGATTCACCTTGAATATTTTGTGCAGTTTTTGGAACCACCACATATGAAAGATATTAAGCCATTAGAGAGTGTCCAAAGGAAGGCAATGAAGATGGTGAAGGGCCTTGAGGGGAAACCATATGAGGAGCGGCTGAGGGCACTTGGTCTGTTTAGCCTTAAGAAGAGGAGACTGAGGGGAGACCTCATTGCAGTCTGCAACTTCCTCATGAGAAGAGGTGGGGCAGACACTTTTCTCTATGGTGACCAGTGACAGGACCTCAGAGAATGGCCTGAAGTTGTGTCAGGGGAGGTTTAGGTTGGATATTAGAAAAAGGTTCTTCACCCAGAGGGTGGTTGGACCCTGGAACAGGCTCCCCAGGGAAGGGGTTACAGCACCAATCCTGACAGAGTTCAAGAAGCATTTGGATGATACTCTCAGGCACATGGTGTGACTCTTGTGCAGTGCTATTTGACTTGATGATCCTTGTGGATCCCTTCCAACTCAGCATATGAGTGTTGTGTTGTGCCTAAACAGCAGCTGATTCAAAAATGTTGTGACATTTGCTTAGAGACTATATGCTGTGTATTTGAGTATACTTATTTTTCTTTACTCTGTTTGACCCTTTCTCTGGTTACATTTTAATCATAATATGGAAGTAAGGATTACAGTTAAAAAGTAGGAAGTGTTCACTGTCACTTATAGGCCACTGAAATTTTTCAAGTTTATGAACCTCTCTGTGAGCTCTTTGCAGACTTCATCCTTGATGATCTATTGATTATTTTTTCTGAACACTCACAAAGAGCTCAAGAATATTAATCAAACACTAGCAGGATGTAATATCCACCTAGGTAAGATGGCCTGTGTTATCCCATTAAAATCCAACTATTATTTCTATTTTGCTGTATGTTTGAAAACGTTCCTTTTTGTCAATGACACTTTTCACTTGTATTTTCCTTTAAAAGGATTAAATCTCCACTAAGTAGATTAAAAATTATGTACAGGTCATAAATTGCACATAATAAGAAGCATATGACATTTATAAACTCCATATATACTTTATATACACTCAGATACTTATTTACATAGATTTAAACTACTGACATAGAAGGCTTGATTATACTGCCCAAATTAAGTCTCCCTGCCTGACTCTGGAAGGAAAAGAGCAAGTACAGAGTCTTTTCACACTGTTCAGACAGTCCAGTTTGTTACTGGACTTTGTCATATCATTGTCTGTGTGAACAATGGCAGAATATTAGATTTTCAGTGTAATGGCTGTTAGACAAAAAGTTTGGCATCGGTTGATTTTAATGCTCTGTGATGTGCTGCTTAATCACATGACGTTGCTTACCAGTGTTGCTTCTCTTAAGTTTCCCCCTTGACTGTTCTGATGATACTGATGGTTTGGCCAATTTTCCACTAATTTTACAGTCCACTAATCCAGTCCACATGTACTTTGTTTGGCTATGGAGATGCTGTGGGAGAATATATCTAAAAGCTTTGCTAAAATCAAGATAAATTACATCATCTGCTTCCCCTTCCATCTACAGAATCAATCATTTTCTTATAGAAACAATTACTTTAATCATGTGTGATTTGCTAAATCACCTCTTTGTTCTGTAGTTGGAATATTAAATACTGTCATCTGCAAATGAGTTTAACCCAATATATTTAGAATATTCATGGAATCACAGAATGGTTTGCATTGGAAGACACCTCAAACGCCAGGTTGGATGGGGATTTGAGCAACCTGGTATAGTGGATGGTGTCCCTGCCCATGGCAGAATGGTTAGAACATAGCTTTCTTTTCCAACTAGAGTTGGAAAATCAAGTTGCATTTCTAACTAGTATTATTATAAGAACACATGACTCTTTAAAAGTATATGAAAAGGAAAAATCAAAAGGTAGAAGTGAATGATGTTTGCAGACTTGTTTCTTCCTTATTCTTATAGAAATATATAAAAGTCATCCTGTCCCTTCTTTTCAAATGATATACTGGCACACAATTCTAGTACAAATGGTAGAAGAGTAGAGAAGAGAAAAAAAATAAATAAGGACACTTGCAGACTAACTGTATCTGGAAATATCAAATCCTACCCTAAATAAGAACCTTTTCTCTTCCTTATAAATTTGTCTGTTGCTAATCCCAGAAGTGAAACTGAGGTTAAACTGCAGTGCTATTTGAATACCAATTCAATCCTGCAGTAAGTTCTAGTCATTCTGACCAGAAGACAGAAAATGTGATCCACCACTAGAAGCCAACTTCTCATTTAATCTGTTATAGAAGTATGATAGTTTCTCAAATTACATCAGTACAAATAGGTTAAATGGGAATTGTGGGGTTATAATACAGTGTTTTAGCTGTAGTGGTGTAGGTTATTGTCATCCAGATTAAAAATCAAAGAATTGAATAGAGATTGTGCAATATGTCCACGAGCAATAAGAAAGTGTTAATATTAACATTTCTTTTGCATGAAATAGATGGCCAAGGTTTTCATCAGCTCTGTGGTTTAGATTATTAATGTAACTGCAGTAAAAAAATGTCTTTGCAGTGCCAATTCAATTCACCTCATTACTCTTGGGTAAACCACTCTTGTTAAAATTATGAGAAAAATAATGTTGTGTGTGTGTGTTTTTATCTGGGAGAATATATTAGTAGCTGAAGCAATTGCTACATCAAGCACCTAAGAGAAATTTTAAAAACAAATTGCAGATAAAGATCTGGTTTGGATTTTAGGTAGACCATCTTGTGCTTAGATCAGAGGAGAACAGATTAAATAAAAAATACTAAGTCTTGAATGAATGAACCTAGCTTTTTTTCCCCCAAACAAATCTTGAATACAGCAAAGAATTTGCATTATCACCCTACAGAGATTGACATGGCTACTAAATGATCGTAAAAGATAAGACAAAATACTTGGTACCTGTATAATATTAGTCATTTAACTGAACAAATCAGAGAATATCATATATAAGTTATGACACAAACTAGCTTCTATGGCATTTGATAGAAATTAATAGAAACAGTATAAATATTTCCGTCTCTATGCACACTTACATGGCACTAAAAATTGATATAGGAGGAATGTTTGCTATATCACTACAAAAGAAATATATCTTAAATTAGATAGTTTTAGATGTTAAAATTATGCAAATATCTCAGTTACTTAGAAATTCTCTTTCAGTGTTAACTATCCAGTTTTCATAAGGGAGAATATACATTCTAGTGTTGCCTTAAGCAGAAATTCTCTATAGCATTTCAAGGCAGCACTGGTGTTCTTCAGCTGGTTGAAAAATTCTGAATGAAGCTTTCTTAGAAGTTTAAGTTTCTGTATCATCTATATTTCATGATGATTTTTTTTATATTTTTCTTTGTGCATGGAGACTGTTTTCGAAGAAATGCATGAATTCTGAGCATTTCATCACATTAAGGGTTGAATTTCTAAATTCTAAATTTCCAGAGTAGATGGAATCAAGTGGTCCTAAGTGCCCATTAAAGCAGCTACCAGAAAACTCACCTGGGACTGCTAGACAGTTGTTCTAGAGTTTTCAAGTGCTAGGGTGTGGAGAATGAATCTGTGTGGCCCACCACCACCATGGCAAACAGCTAATGAGCGGTGTGCAGAAATTCCTGATTATGTTGGAGGCATCAGATGGTGCAGGTTAGCAGTTTTTACTGAATACCTGGAAAAACTATCTGTCTGTTTTCATAAAATTGACCTATATTTCACCTGAGTCTGTAACAAATTTGGTTGTTTCTTGTGCATTCTATGTTCAAATAGATAAATTTTCTAAAAGTTAGGTTTCCATTTAGTCTGTTTCACAATACTGGTACATAATTCAATTTTATTCTCATGTAAAATATTTACAAAACCTGTTTTCTGGTAGTTTATTACATACAGAGCTAGAAATAAAATTAATTCATTGCAGTCTTTTATATTTGGTCATTTTAATATTGTGAATTGGAAATGTGCTGCATGCTGAAATTATTTATACCTAGTATTATATTTCTCATCAAAACTGATGCCATAGAACCATATAAATCCTAGAAAGAAAGATATATTTAACCTAGTCTATAAATTGCAAGGATAAGATTACACCGTACAAATTAACACAAAATTTTTCTTTAACATTTTCTTTAGACTCTGCAGTCAGATTTGGTATGCTAAATAAGTGAATAAAAATCTTACTTTGTTGAGTGCTGGCTATTATCTTTAAAGGTGACATTCTTTCAAGTTAACTTCAAATTACTTTAGGTAATGGATAGACAGGGAAAGGTAATAGAAAAAACCTTAAGGATAGTTTCCAACACCTATATCTAGATCTTCAGTTTAGTAGATTTCATTGCTTGGTGGTTTTTGTTTGGTTGGTTTTTTCCCATTTCTGGCAGTTATCAGCTCAAAGTAGAATTGACTGATTTTAATTACATGTAGTTGCTTTGCTTTATGTAGTTGTTGATGAATTCACACCAATGCATGAAAGTGTGGGTAACAAGCAGGAGTTGGAAACTATGATGTAATTAGAAATCTATGATCTAATTGCTATCACAGAAATATGGTGGGATGGAATGAACATTGCAATTGAGGACTACAAGCTTTTTAGAAAAGATAGGCTGGGAAGCAGGGCAGGGCTATTGCCCTCTATGTTAAGAAACGGATAGATTTTGAAGAGCTGCCTTGGAGTAACAGCTGTGAACAGGCTGAGAGCTTGTGGGTAAGGACAGGACTCACAAGGGACACCTGATGGTGGGGGTCTACTATAGGCTACCTGATCAGGGGGAGCCTGTCAATGAGGCCTTCCTGCTTCAGATACAGGAAGCATCACGCTCGCAAGCTCTCATCCTGATGGCAGATTTCAACCATCCAGGTGTCTGCTGGGAAAGCAATGCGGCTGGCTGCAAGAAATCTAGGAGACCCCGGAAGTTTGGAGGCCACCTTACTGGTTCAGGTATTAGACAAGCCAACCAGACATGAGGCATTACTTGGCCTGGTGCTCACCAGTGTGGATGAGCTCATTAAAGGAGTTAAGACTGATGGAAGCCTGAACTGTAGTGACCATACACTGGTTATGATCTCAAGAAGCCTGAGCCTGGCAAGTAGCCAACTCAAGACCCTGAACTTTGGAAAAGCAAAATTCCAGCTCTTTAAGGAATTGGTGAATGAGATCCCCTGGGTAACTGTCCTTAAGGACAAGGGGGCTGACCAGAGCTGGCACCTCTTTAAGACCACTTTTCTTAGAGTGCAAGAGCAGAGGGACATGGGACAAACTTGAAAAAAGTGGGCCCACAAGAACCTCATGCAGTTCAACAAGTCCAAGTGCAAGGTGCTGCACCTGGGTCAGGATGACTCAGACATGAGTTCAAGCTGGCAGATGAACTCACTGAGAGCAGCCCTGCAGAGAAGGACTTGGGGGTTCTCATAGATGAAAAGCTGAACATGAGCCTACGATATGCTCTGGCAGCCCAGAAAGTCAATTGTATCCTGGGCTGCATCAAAAGAGGAGTGACCAGCAGGTCGAGGGAGGTGATTCCCTTCTACTGTGCCCTTGTGAGACCCCACCTGGAGTACTGCATCCAGATCTGGGGTCCTCAGCACAAGAAAGACATGGACCACTTAGATGAGATCCAGAGGAGGCCACAAAGGTGATTAGACGGACGGAGCACCTCTCCTATGCAGACAGGCTGAGAGAACTGGAGTTGTTCAGCCTGGAGAAGGCTCTGGAAACACCTTATTGCGGCCTTCTGGTACCTGAGGGGGGCCTATAAAAAGGAGGGAGAACAATTTTTTTTACAGGCAGATAGTGACAGGACAAGGAACAAAGTTTTAAACTGAAAATGGGGAGGTTTAGATTAGATACTAAGATGAAATTCTTTACTCAGAGGGTGGTGAAGCATTGGAGCAGATTACTCAGAGAGGTTGTGGGTGCCCCCTCCCTGGAAGCATGCAAGGCCTGGTTGGATGGGGCCCTTAGGTCCCTTTAAAGTCCTTTCCAACTCAAACCTTTCTATGATTCTACGATTCTGTTAATTTGAATGCTTACTGAACTTAGCATTTTAAATTAATTTTTGAATTCCTATTCTTTATGAAATTATTAAAATAGGGAAACAAAAGAAAAAAAAAGGAAAAATGTAACTAATTCCTTTTAAACAATTCTGTATGACCTGTACATTTTGGAGACTTCCACTTCCTTTTGTGGTAGTTCTCTCACTGCAGGAAGAAATGTGATGGAGTTCTGCAACTGAAAGAGTAGGTTGTACAAAGCTTGTACATGTACAAACATGACAGGGCAGTCATGTTTCCAGTCTTTAGAGCCTCCTTTGTCTTTCAGATTATGTTTCACTCTGTTGTTAAATCCCCACAGTAAGACAATGCTGAACTAATGAAAAATGTGGATTTTTAAATATACTGCTTAAAATAATATTAGGCATTAGTAACAAAATAAATAGTGGAAAATAAAAACCGGGATAAAATATTTATAAATATTGTTTTCATAGAGATCTCAAAGATGCCATTGTCAACTATAACATGGCAGAGAACTCTAGATCTGATAATCATTTCATCTCCTAGTGTGATGTAGTAGAGAAATAGAGATTGATGATTTATCCTCCTATAGCAACTATCTGGCAGTGTATTGGTGAAATTATACCTTATCATGTACTCTTGACAGAATTATACTGCAGTCCTATCTCATGTTCCTCCATAGGGAATCCCAGAAGTCTACCTGAATCAGCCAATGCATCCATTGTCTTTCAAATTATCTGTGACAAGATACGTATGAAGAACAGATACGGTCAGTCCTCTTCTGTTACTATAGTGAAATGGAGATTTATCTGGTTCTATGGTTGGGCTTAATAAAATTATCTCATGAATCTTCAAATAATTATTTTAGCTGAATGTGAGTCTTTAATGTGAACTCACCTTAATGCACCATGGCACTGATTCTGTTCCCTACTCCTACCAGTAACAGTATCTTACCAAGTTTTTTCTCAGTTGAAGAATGCTCTAGGATCACTGTTCATGATGCTGACCTCTCCTTCTCTTGTGATACATCACTCCTTCTCTTGTGATACATCAAAGCATCCATAAAATTATGAATCATTTTTGTAGACCGATCATAAATAATCCACGCTGAGTTCAGAAAAAAAAAACCTCTTAACTTGAAATAAAAATAAACGTTGATGTAATTATTCCTTAATATATAGTTGATGGATTTCTTTGGTCTTTAGAAATTTTTGAAATCTTTTCAAATCATCATGCCACCTTTCTCTTCTTCAAGTATCTAAAGTAAAAAGGATAGTTATTTGCATTTTTTTTTGACAGAAGTTTCTTTCCATTTTCTTTACACTCCAGAGACTTATACTTCTTTGCTGAATAAGGGTGATAATGCTACAACTTAAAGGGGAAACATTTTCTCAAAAATATTCTACAACCTATTATACTGCATCACTAATGATTCACAGACAGAATATGCACAGAAAGTTCAGTGAAGGACCATAGCTGGGTCCTGTTTAAAGGATAAACCTAGTCAGTTATTTTGGATCGGAAATATATTTCAGAATATATATATATAACTGAATATATATATATAAAAAAAACTTTCTAACATATATATGTCAGAAATAGGAGGAGGAGGAAGCTGCAGATCTTTAGATACAAGACAGATCTCAAATCTTCAAGACATCTTGGAAACCACATTCAAATATTTTATTAGAAACCATATATATATTAGAAACCACATATATATTAGAAATCACATTCAAATACGCGAATGAAGAAAACATGATGAATTTCTCATCAATGAAAACCACCATAATATATCAAATTAAATACAGATTTTCTGGTACCTTATATTCAGAAGATGATTTTCATCAGAAAATAAATGTTTTGAATGTACTGGTGAAATGAATCCTGCACAGATTATAGTGAATACCAGTACAGTGGAACTTAAAATTATGTATGTGGAAATAAAGGGTTACTGGCAGTATCAAAAGAAGAAGAAACTTGGAAACCTGGCAAGCAGTAACCGGATGTAAACTCCTTTTGCTGTGCTCTGATACATAAAACCAGTACATTGTGACACACCATATAAAAATAGTGTAAAGGTTCTGCGATGTGGTCTTTGCTGTACAAGCTATCAAAAATAGATGTGATCATATAAGTCTGATGCAGGCTTGTATATATAAAACTCAGGCAATGCGCTTTGACCCTCTTAGTGTCATGTTTCCCAACTACAATCACCACCACCTTAATTTTCAGAACTTGTACTGAAGGATGAACCATCTCTGAAAATGAGAAGTTAAAGAGAACATTGCTATTTTGGGGGTAAAAGGTGTTGCGATGAATTAAAATTTCTATAGTCTAGAAAATAAGAAGTAATTTGAAATCCAAATAACTTCTGGTGATAGAGCTGTAGTTCATGTACATCACTGTTTCTGTGTGTATTCTGGACTGCTACATTTTTTTTGTGGACATACTTAACTGCATTCACACATCAAAATCCACTATAGAAAATAACAATTTTAATACATTAGCCATATCACACCATTGCACAGGTCTACAGTGTTGGAAAGACTTGATTGTTTGGCAAGAGCTTAAGAACAGGTCACCTTACATGATGAGGTAATGCAAGAATCTGAGGCTGGAGACTCACAAGATAATCTGTATCTGTTTCTTTCATGTGATCAGACAGGAATTGGAGTAGCAGGTGAGTGGAGTCTTGTTGTTCACACACTGGTAATGTCAGACCAGGTAAGGCGATGCAATCAGGTAGTGTCTGGAACCAGCAGAACCTGGGCCAGCTGCAATGTACAAACGAGTTGTTCCTATCACATCACCTAACTGTGTATTGCAGTCCAAGATTATTTTGGAGAAATAGTCTTGATTCTTAATAGAATTTAATAGAATTTAGCAGTCAATTCCTGTCTAAATCAGAGTCTGTCTGCCCTTGGAAGGAGTAAACACACACTGTCCCTTATGACAAGGATGTAGTCATTTACAATTTAGAAAAATGATGACCCTTTTCTGCTGCCAAGAACATTATTTATTTACTTACTTACTTGCTAACTGCACTCTAGTGTAGATGTGATTTTCCACTTTGCCTTTCCATCAATAGTCCCACAGCATGTGTGTGAATATTCATGATGTTACATGTTTCTGGCTGTTCTTGGATAAAACCGGCACCTGACATTGAAAGGATGATAAAATCAGAGACCTTACTGAATGAATGTTACTGCTTAATGATAGTCAAGGGACTGGACTTTATAAGTAGTGGTATCTCTTCTAGTCATAAACCCCTGTTTTAAGTCAACAAGTAAAAAAGTATACAATGTAAGAAAATAAAATAGAATTGAGACAGAATGCTACTATTTGCACGTCTCTCCTCAGATAATGTCTTAAGGCTTACAAAGAAGCCTTTTACAGCCCTCTGATTGTGACATCTAGATTACTTTCATAATGATTATGCTTGAGAAATCTAAAATCTTTATGAATATGACCTTGATCTTAGTAGAATTACAACTAAGGGAATAATCTGGTGACTGAATGAATTATTTATTATATTAGTTGCTTTTGATGTTTGACTCAATTCATACAGATTAATGCTCATGTAAGCTAGAACAGAAACAGTGAAAGAGAACAGAATATAGACTCTATGGTATAATTTACTTCTGTTGTTTTATTTCCATCCCTTTATAGTTTAAAACATTAGCATCTGGTGTGTAACCACATACCGAAGCTGTGTATTGATAATGTAAATAGGACATACCTGAAAAGAAAACAAATATCCCAAAAGAAAAATATACAAAACAATGCAGCAAAAATATTCCATTATTGGCCCTAGTATTATTATTTTATTTTTTAAGAGCTTTACCCAAACTTTAGAGCTGCAGTTTTGCAGCTCTTTTCTAACTGACTTCTCCAGACTGGATTGACACATGTAATTTCAGTTAGTCTTTCTTGCTGGTACTAGGGAATTGTCTTTGTGTAATACTGTGCCATCTTAGGTGATGTGCCTCAGCAATGGATTCAGTACCACTGACTACTCACAAGATGTGCTTGGCAGCAGTAGACTTCAGACGGTGAACTAAAAAAATCTGCTTTTCTGCAGCAGCAGTAGCATCTGGTTATGTGGCTGCCTTTCTTGTTGATTTCTGTTCAACCTACTGGGCTCATTTCCCTGTTTTATATCATTGTAGATATCAAACTGCTTATGAGAAACACTCTTTTTAGGATGCATTTTCTTGTTAATGAAAAGTGATTAAACCTTCTAGTCTGCTTCAGAAAGTTAAAAGTTTTGGGGTGAAAGTGATAAAACACAAACCATGCTTTTATTATCCTGAATTGTATTTCCCATGGACTGAACACCTTTTGGAGCCTATCTAGTTTCACTAGAAAAGACTCAGGTTTTCATGTCTTCTGACAATTAAGCAGCATAAGTGGGAATGATCTGGAGATAATCTTCAACAGATTCACACCCGAACTACAAATATAAATTTAAATTCGCCCTCAGAGTTATTCCCAAGGATTGTGCAGGCCAACAAGAAGTTCAGAAAATGAGGATCAGGCTAGATAAGGATTGTAAAACACAACTGTTTTGCAATAAAATTTGAGGTGAAGGAATTTAGGATGAATAACATTTACTAAGTTTGTCCTGCTGTATCAAGAGCTTGATCTAGATGAAAACAAAGGACGTTTTTCTGTGTTAGTAAGAGGAGGTTCTTACTAAGAGCTAGTCATCTTTTCACATCACAGTGAAAACTAGATCTGTCATTACTATTATTAATAGGGAAAAAAACATAGAATCTATTTGTTGGTGTGGTGTTTGACAGTGTTAAAAAAATGGAAGAAACAAGGATTGGTCAGTCGTTGCACTTCAGTTCAGAGTGTTTTGAATATGCTAAGGACATCCACGCTAGTAATCCAAGCAAAGGCTGCCTACAGTTGTCTTTATGCACCACATCAGATGTCTTCTAAGACAAATCATGTAATTGATGCTATTTAGATACAAGTGTAGGGTGAGAATAGGTGAGATTGAGACACAGCCTGGCAGATGGGTCATATGGCATGTGTATATGTACGCAAACCCATGCAAAGAGGCAATGAAGATCGGTGTCTTCTACTTCTGAAGACTTTCACTGATGGTTGCATTTGTCCATGCTTGAAGAACACATTGTCATGGGCAAAAGAGAAGTCATGTATGCAGGGAATTCAAACTTTTTTATTTATCAAAGCAAGTGGGATATCTTATTATCAAGTTAAGCAATAATCTACTCTTGAGGTTTTGCGAATGAAATTCTTAAATCATAGAATCACAGAATGAGATTAAAGACTTGCTCCTAACTTTAATGGAATGACAGTTTTACTTATGATAATTTTTCTGACTACTAAAAATCCCAAATGGAGTTTGACAAATCAAGGTAGTCAGATCCCAGTGTTAGAACTCCCAAGGTAAAGACCAAACTCAATTTCAAAGTAGGATTTCTTGTGCCTCTATTTCACAGAAAGAACCATTTGATTGCAATAGATATTTGAAATGCTACCCTGTAATAACTCATAGAAAATGTTTAAGCATAAATGTCATTATTTTTAATGCTTACAAAGTGATATCAACTTTTACAGCTTCATTTGTCTGGCAAAATCTCACATATTTGTGTGATTGCTTTGAAACATCCTGTCTTTTACAATGCTTCTCCGAAAAACTGTAAAGTTTTTCTGTTAATAAACATACTAGATTGCCTTGATCTTATCCAAATGTTTGTTTATGGTAAGTTTATGTAATTGTACGTCCCAGAAGAAATAGAAAAATAATTCATAGAAATATTTGTCTTCACAGTACACTTATCTGTCTCTCATTTATGCTGTATGTTGTCCTGGCTCCAGTATATTTTTTTTTTAAAGTTTGGGGTTTTTATTTTTCTGAGAGGTTAGATCTTGCACTGTAATGTAGGTCATTTGGAGTTTTCTAACTGTATTGAAAATTAATACATACAGCTTTTCACATTGATAGTGAAAAAAATACTAAATGCATCATAGGTTTTGAATCCCAGAATACAATTACAATTATTTAAAAGTAAGTTAAATTGTGATTTATGGGCACTAATATTTTAAAATATTCACTTGCATTAAAGAACTGGTTTTATAGTAATAAATTCATGTTTTTGAATAATGAAGGCAATTTAAGATATTGTTCTTCTCCAAATTTATACTAATATATTTATACTAGCGTATTCTCACTATTTAATATGGATGGCCATCACTTTGTGCTGTCTTAATGTTCTTAATGTTTTTCAATCGTTTTCTTAATTTCTTAAGTTTCTTTATTTAATTGTTACTTAATTTAATTCTTAAATTCTTAAATTTTTTTCTTAATGCTTTTCAATACTTGATGGGGGGTGTATAAGAAAGGTGAAGAAAGACTTTTTACCAGTGCCTACAGTGATAGGACAAGGGGTAAATGATTAAAACTAAAAGAGGGTAGATTTAGATTGGGTATAAGGAAGAATTCCTTTACTATGAGGGTGATAGGACAGTGGAACAGGTTACCCAGAGAAGTTATGGATGCCCCATCCATGGGAGTGTTCAAGCACAGGTTGGATGAGCAATGTGATCTCATGAAAGATACCCCTGCCCATGGCAGGACTTTGGACTAGATGACTTTTAAAGATTCCTTCCAATCTAAACCGTTCTATGTTTTCTTCTTCAGAATTAATTCAATATAAGAAGAATAATGCATAATTTGCATGCTTGTTCTGTTGCATAATGCTATAGGAACAACAAAAAAAGATAAAATAGAAAATGTGTAATGTTAAGCTATTACATTTATAATGGGACATGACCTTTCAGAAATTTACTTATCTCCCATGTGTACTGATATAAAGAGGCAAGTCCTGCTATTCCAATCAGACAAAACAAATGGACAATAATAAAATAGTCTAATAAAGAAACAGAGAAGTGATGTGTATGCATTTCAAGCTTCAGTATGGCATGCCTACTTGGCCTGCAGAGATGACAAAAAAGACTGGGGTGCTAAGAGGAGAGCATGTGCCTGTATGCCTGTATCTGTTTTGCCCTTACAAGGTTTCTCAGTGTAACACAGATGAACATAGTTGTTGTAAATAAACTTCAACATATTTAGCACAAATACTTTTTTATTTTATGACTGAAACCTCTCAAACTATGTAATATATATAGACTTCTTGAAACTCCTAGCTCAGTGGTCACACAGAAATAATGTTCTACCTTCAACAAAATTAGTTCTCACATACAACTAAGAGCAGCACAACCTGCAGAAATGCTAACGTTGCCACAACACTTGGCCAACAGCAAGGGTGAACAGGTGCCCCAGAACCAGCATCAGACTACACTTAAATTCATTTCAACTGGATTTGTTTCAACTCAATTTCACATAAGGAGAAAGAAGTAGCAGCAACAAGTAAAATACAAAGAATGGAAATAAAATGCTTATTTTAACCCTCCATCCATAGGAAACAGGGCCTTTCATGTCACTTGTAAGACAAAGGAGATAGACTTCCACAGATAGCTCTGGTCCCATTCATATCCCGTTCCTATAGTGCAGCAGGTGCTTGTCATTTCTCTGGACTTAAAGGGATTGAGGTTAAACTGAGGAGACTAGAACTGCATGCTAACTTATTCAGAAGATTTCACAAACAATAGGGAGCAAATGCTATAAGCTGTAGAGGAATGCAAGAAATAGCAGTCTATGTCTCTGCACTACTTGACCTTCTACTCTTACTTTAGGAGGGCTCTTCCTCAAAGATAAAGTTGTTTTCTCTCGTTTCCTCCATATTTGCTTCATGTAATGCTTCTTTGTACAGATTTTGTAAGCTTATAATTCATTCTGCATTCCAGTTGTCCAGTTTAATTGTGGTAAGGAGAGATTTGGCAAAAAGCATTGTGCAGTGCAACAACTCAATTAGTCATGAGGTTGGTCTTAGTGCTTAATTTTTATGGATAATGAGTAGAGTATCATAAGTACCGTGTTACTATTGATTTTAGTTTTCAATTGATGTTTGTAGTATTTTTGGGGGGCTTGTTTTTTGAGGTTTTTTTGGACAGTTGAATAATGCATACCCAAACAAAGCCCCATTGTTTAAAATTCTTAGATGTTCACTGAAGCATTTTCAAAAGAGTAGCCACAGCCACTGGTACTTAAAAATCCCTTCCAAAGGACTTACTTTTAATAGCTACAGTAGGATTCATCTAGTACTGCTTAAATTAAATTCAGTTTCATAAAAATTCAAGTACAATAAGCTGTCTTACTGGTTTCTGACAGCATAGATTTTTCTGCTAGGAACATTAGCCATGCTTTTTTGGGGATACTATGTCAGCAATTATGGGATCAGAGTATCTCAATATCAGTGATTTGCGAAAGTGTCATTTGTAAAATAATAAAAAATATTAGTATATGTATATTGGATGGATATTGTGAACTTGTATTTTATAAGTTTAGATACTGCTTGTGAAATTACCTGTGATGCCTTTTCAGGATGCCCTGAACTTAAAGGAGAGTATGCTAACTGAACCTAATTTTCATAGAATCATAGAAAGGCTTGGGTTGGAAGGGACCAATGGCAAGGATGCTGCTCACTAGATCTGGTTGCTCAGGGCCCCACCCAACATGTCCTTGAACACTTCCAGGGATGGGACATCCACAGCTTCTCTGGGCAACCTTTTCCAGTGCCTCATCACCCTCACAGTAAAGAATTTTTTCATAACATCTAATCTAAATCTCTCCTCTTTTAATTTAAAACCATTCCCTATTGTCCTATCACTATCTGCACATGTAAGAAATCACTCTCCTTCTTTTTCATAAGCTCCCTTTAAGTACTGGAAGGCTTTTGCCAGACACTTTTGCCAGAGCATCATTGCTATAGAAATGATGTTCACTGAACAAGTGTCCAGAATAAGGAGTTTCACCTTAAGCAGTGGGTATAGGAAAGGAGTTACATACGTTCACCTTCTTTATAAGTGATAGAATTAAACTGAATTTTGACATTGTTTTTACTGTATTTCTTTTACAATTATCAATTTACAATTCTTTAACAATCTGTGTTCGTTTTTCAAATGATTGGAATCACTAAGTTCTGACCAGGTAGAGCTTCCATTCTGGTCATTAAGATCCAATCAACAGTGCCTCTTTTTTTCACCTACTCTTCAACGTATCTGTTGGAGGGGTTTAATTATGCACAGTATTCTGTGATTTTAGCTATTTTATAGCACTCTTTCCATAAACCTCCACAAAATGGGGTTATTGCTTAGAACGGTATGGTTATTTTCAGCTTCCTAAAGTGGCTGTCAGCCAAGATATGTTTGTTAGTAAAGAGATATTTCATTCATCTCTTTTTCCTGTTGTGTTAATTTGCAAATATCAAAGATAGTGTTGTTTTTTATGTCTGTATAGCAGCTCTCATAATCCCTCTAACATGATTAGGTTCTCTAAGCAGTACTGCAATTAAAAAAAAAAGAATCAATTTTTCATCTCGCAGCTGGTAAAAGATCTGCTGTGGTCATTAAATCTGACTTCTTATGTAACATATAGCAAGAAATTACATATATTCATTTGGTGGTATGATATGTATGGTACCTTCTTTTCATATTTTGCTCCTACGTACTGGATCAAGATCATTATAGAATTTTTCTTCTGCATAATGAGTGGGGTGGTTTTCTTAGTTTGTATTCCCTTGACTCCTGTCCATAACTTTAAAGATGAAGCTCCGTGAATTTTTCAAAATAAACTATATTGCTTTGCAATATTTTTCCTAATCCTTTAATGGTTTGTCTCATCTATAAACTTTCTCTTCAATGTACTTCTTGAGTTCCTGTTGACCTTTGCACTTTGAATTTTATATAAAGATGAAATAAGGTTTCAATTAGTAACTTATAAACACAGGAAATATAAAAGGAATCTTAATTTCCTGTGTTTATAAGTTACTAATTGAAATCTTTGCATGTGATATTAAAACTGAATTTATAGTATTGATCAATCAGAAAGGCCACATACGAAATTTCTGCTCACTGAGCGAATGGTTCCTACAGTTAACAAAGGTAAAGCTTTAAGGAAAAGAGGGTATGATTCATAACAACAAAAATGGAAAGGAAGAGTATGTTCATATATGACCTGTAGAAGTGTACAAGAACTTCTATAAAAATACTTCAATAAATGCCTTTTAGTGATTTTTTTTTCTTTTTGTAGCAATAAAGAGTAATATTCTACAGGTTTATAGGTTGATTTTTATTTTTTTAAGAGTTATATAGAAGGAAAAAGAACTCTCTTAGATTTTCGGATAACTCAGTAGAAGGCTTACAAGTCCAATTGTGTTTCATCAGAGCTGAATTCACCAAGATTAAGCTTTTCATTAGGTAGTTTGTTGTTGGAGTAATTACCATTTACACGAGTATGTACACAGAAAGACACACATGTATATATCCACATACAAATTATAGACAGAAAATTTCAGAACTTGTCCAGCTTTAAGACTGTATCAGATTAATGTTATCTCAGTAAAACGTCTTCATAGCCCATCTTTATTAACTCCTCCATGTAATTTATAAGGATACTAAAACAAGAGGCTCCTGTGGTGCACCACTTGTCACCAGTCTCCAGAGAGGGGATTAGCATTAATCACTACCTGTGAGTCTATTTATCCAGCCCACTTTTACTCACATAGTTATCCACCCATCCGCGACCTTGGATTGTCATTTTGGCCTGTTTTGAAGATGGGTGCAACAATTGTCTTTCCCCAGTTGTTGGGGACCTTCCCAGATCTCCATGACTTTTCAAAGGTGACAGTGAGGAGCCTCGCAGGCACATCAGAGAGTTTTCTCATCACCTTCATTCAGCGCATTGGATCCCATTGACTTGCTTGAGTTGAGTTCTTTCAGTTAGTCCTTGCTTCGGTCTTCATCCACTGATGGTAGCTTTCCTCTTTGAACTGATTCTCTGGGGAAGAGGCCTGAGGGGTCTAGGTGGTGAGGATGGAGTCCCCACTTTGTGCAACAGTTGCTTGGAGGGCTATGCAATATCACATTATATGTAGCAATTATTTTCTTACATGTAATATTTAATATATCTCTATGTTTTCAGTACAAATTAATCATCTCCTGTGATTTTTCCCCCTCTTTCTCTGTATTATCAGTATTTGTACAAAAACCATAAATCTACCGTTCAAAATTTAACGTTTACTATTAAAATTCAACGTTTTGCAGCTATGAGAAATCTCTGTTTTGACGGCTTTGTTCTTCAAATTTTTCATGTAACTGGCTGATAAAATAGCTCGCCTAGTAGAATCTAAGCTAAATTGGAATTCATTACCATTGTTTGGAGGATTTGGCTTAGAGAAATAAAAGAAAACAGGTTTCTCTTTTGGGTTTGGTGTGTTTGTTATTTTTTTTCCCACTTTAACAAAGTAAATCCTCATCAGAACCCTGCTGTTAGTGATTGCCAATTACCTGCAACTGCATGAGCCGTGGTAAAGCATTGCTTTAATTAGGGAGGCCTAAAAATGCCCTTGGGATCTAAGCAAGCATAAATGTAGCTGAAAGGTTTTGTTTCTCCTTTTCAAGCACATTTTGTGCAGAAGGCACTGACAGACATTCTTGGAAACACCTTTGCTGAGCTGCTTGAATATTCTGTTATTCAAATGAGGTTAGTTCGCCATCTTGATTTTTTTTTTTAATGGTACTGCCTTAAAATACTGGTTTTGCAATCACAGGCAGGTATACACTGCCCCTTGTTAAGAATAATTTGCTATGAAGTATTTGCTAACTTTCATAAATCAGGAAAGGTTATTTCATCTGATACATTGTAAAAGAGAAGAGTCAGTTTGAAGTTAAAAAGAGTGGGTAGTATAAAAACCTGAAACCATTAGCATTGTAGACCTACCTGGTTTTGTTGTCCACGTTTCACAGTTATAAATCTTGTGATGTCTCTGATGTTTCTTTTAGCTTGTAACTTCTCTACGTAATGGTTGAGTGTGAAGTTACCATTACATATGACTACTAATCCTTTTAATAGTTAGTTTGCAACATTATAATTATGATGCAACATTAGCATTAAGAAAGGTTTTAGCCTAGTTTCATTTATAGGTAGGAAACTTTTCTTCTAGTTTATCCAGGGATTAAATTATGAAACTTACTTGTTTTCTGAATTGAAAACACCTTTCAAATTTATCTTTTACTGTAGAGTAAGATATACAGGGAAAACGCGTATTATAGTGTTGATAAAAGATGGGCATTAACAACAGTAATTAATTTAGCTGCTCCTCAGTTATTCTGTAAACTTAGTTATTTTTCTGGCTGATAGACATTTATACTAGATTTTTTCTTTCAGTTGAGATATGAAATGTGTTCTTCTCCTATACTCCCCATTATAATATACAGCCCTGCTTGCATTACTTTGGTAGCACAATGGTTAAAGCATAGATGACTTAAGAGCAACAAGAATTTTGGGGTGCTTTTACTTTCTTTGGGTTTGATTTTTTTTATTATTTGTTTGTTTGTTTTTAGGTTATTTTGCTTTTTTTTTTCTTTTAATTTTCAAGACTCCTTTTGTTCAAAACTGGATCAAGAGTTCCCAAAGTATAAATTAAATATTTTCAGTATACAGATAGCTAGATGCCATGCAGTGTTTCTTTTATGACAATAAAATTATGAAGGTGAAGTTTGTCTCTACATGTGTAAGGATCCTGTGGCTCTAGGAGAAGTGGTATGAACTGGATTTGTAAGAATGGTTGTGAAGGTGGAGGATGCCAGCTTAATTCCAGAGAAAGCAATGCCTTACTTGCTAGGTCCTAAAATAAATGTGTCTGACTCTAAAGCCAGAACCTGCAAAAAATTCGGCAGAAGAGAAGTATCTCCACAAAGTAATTCAATTTCATTAAAACTGTACATACTGCTGTAATCTTTTTTGCTTAGAACTGTAACAAAAACACTGCCTGGGTCCTTTTCTGAATACTTCTGTGTCTTTTCTGTACAAACTGTGATAAGTAACTAGGGATCAAATTACTCCTGCTGCTTTTCAAATAGGAAGGAAGAATTACAAGTTTGTGTTTTTTGATGTTGCACAGTGCAATACAGGTTAATTTTATATTGGTAGGTCATCTGAGCAGGGTTTAACTCTTGTACTAACCATATCTGAATGAAGAAATAGAGATAAGAACAGCAGTGTTTGAATACTTTTTCTTTGTTTCTGGGAGAGGAGTATTTTCTTTGTGAGGATTTCCTAATTCTCATGTCTGGATTTTCTTTTGAAACTAATTTGTAAATAGACATACTTTATTGAAATAATTATTTGTTTTTTCATGTTTAGCTGAATAACAGAAAAACAGTGTTATTTAGAAGTGAGGATACCAGGGAATATTTCCAAAATAAAAAAGTCAAACTGGCTGTTTGGATTAAGTTTCAAGTTTAGACAAATCTTATAATATTTATATTTTTAGTGTTTGTAGACTATATGATTTTCTTTTAACCCTTATTTTGATCTTCCTTACCCTGTATGATTCTAAAAATAATGCAACCAAGAGCTTTCTAGCCTTTAGTTTTCTTCTTGGTTTTAGGTCTTTTTGTCTCTACAGTACCCTTTCATTGTTCAAAGCATTGTACCTGCATATTTCACACGGACATTGTTGCGAAAAGTTCACAATATCTCCAAATTTCAAATGTTCTTACTTTCTGAAGAAGAGATCTGATTTTACTAGGCTTTTTGAAAAAAGAAATTGAATTCTGGATTTAGTGGTACTTTATGGCTTCATGGCCACAATGGACAACAATCTTGTGCAGGGATAGAAAAAAATCAGTGTGTATATGTGCTGTTTCGGGGTTTTTTGCTTTATATGAATTCAATTATGTAGAGTATCAATTTATGCAGTAGCCTCTGCTTTACAAGTAGTTGAGTGACAGACTGTTGACCCTCTGAATAAGAGGGAAATCTGCATGTGATCCTCCTGAGGCTCGCTGATTTTGGAGGAGATGGTGTTCTCATGTTCAGCTGTTGTTCTCTCTTATTTTTTATTTTATCCTGCTGAAGGATTTTCTTTCAATATTTTAAGTATTAAGTATTAAGAATTATGAAAAATAATAATATTTTTATAATAAAAAACTTCAAAAAGTGAAGCTGGGATGAAACAACGGTGTAAAAGAGGACTGCTGGCACAGATTGCTCAAGGGAAGAATAGGTATCTGGGCTTGGTGTAAATTTTGCATAATGCAATTGAATGTTATCAGAAAGTGTTCACACTGAGTAGTTAATTAGACTCTAGATGATCAATCTTGGTAGGGACTTTGCTAATTATCAAGTGACTGAGTCAGGGAAGAAAGTCATAGTAATGCTTCAGAGGACTTCACTGAGGGATTTGGATGTGTGAGAACAAGTTTTTAAGGTGATAAATGCTAAAGAAGGTTAATAAATGGTATAAAGTTAATAATGAGGTTGCATTGGGTGGAGGTATACAGATGTATGAGATACTGGAACTGTAGCCTCCAGTAATCTGTATAAATTATAGTTGATCCTCGAAAAACACAGTGCACTTCTGTGAGGGCAGATATGTAGAGGTTAAAATCCTGAAAGGGTTAAGAGAAAAACTGTATCTATTCTGACAAGACCATATTAGTTCTAAATTACAATGGTAGGAATGATTCTCTTCTTGCTGCACATCTCTCTAATGTATTAAATGGGAATTTCATAGACCCACATATGCTTTTGCAGAGCAAGCAAAGCACATGTAGACTTTTTCCAAAAAAGGGATAGTAGTTCCATTGATTCCAAGAAGGCTTAGAAGAAAGACTGCAAAATCATTATCTCTGTTTCTCATCTGTTTCCCTCTTTATCTAAAGATTTGTGGCATTCCCTTAAATTCTACACTGTTTCTGTATGGCTTCTGTTAATGCCTTGCATTTTGCCACCATTCCAGCATTTTCTGAAGTTTGTTATTATTGTGGTTAAGGACTGGTATTCTCCATTCAGCAGTACTCCTGCTAAAACCAGTTTCTCCTCCCCCACTCCAGCTGGGGGCACAAAAGGCAAAGATCACAGACTGAGATAAGAACAATTTACTGGAAACATCAGTGAGATAAGAGAACAAGCAATAGCAGCAGCATTATTAATAACAAAAGGTATAAGAAAAGAAAGGATTCACAAGGAAAGTCCACAATACCTGGGCTTCCCCCTCAGAAGGGAGTCTCTTTCTCCCCTTGTCGATGAGGTGGTATAGAATGACCTCCATGTCCTAGTAGCCAGGCTCCCTCCCAGCTACTACAAAAAATTAACACTGTCCTGACCCAAACCAGGACAGTTATTCATAGCATCTAAGACACAGATAAAATGCTGGATTGGGACACGTTTCTCAGACTTGGAGCCGCATGTTCTGTGCCTCTACCAAAAAGCTTTGTATCCATTGAAATTTATTGCCAAACAACTACTGTGATCTTGACACCCCACCTAATTTTTTTGTTATTGGATCCTTTCCTTGTCCATCAAATACACAATTCTAGTCCTTTTGCAGCCCTGCATAAGTCACCCTTCTTGTAATTAGTGTCAGGTTATCTCCTTGTTTCAAATTACTGTGCCTGGTTATGAATCTAGGAATAGTGGTAACATAATATCACTGGCATTAGCTTTCAAGTAATTAATTATAAGTTTATTTAGAACATTATCACATTTTAAATGAAGTTGCGCATGAATTGCTGACAGTTTTTTTCAGCTCTGCTAACAACAATCTACGTGCATTTCCCCTCCCTTCCCTGGGATTCTCTTCTTAAAAGACCCTGTGGTAGGGCCTGCTTTCTGCATAGAAAGCAACTGGCTGATGCCAAATAGCATAGAAACTTCAGGGACTGTTGTCAAGGTATGTTTAGCAATTAGGTTTGTTTATTTGGATATTTAAATTTGTGTACTTAAAGCTATGTATGAATAATCTTCTGTATATGTAAATTCAGGTTATTATTAATGCTCACATAATTTTCCATTGCTTGTTTCTTGCAGTCACATTCATTATTCAATGCCTATGATTTATTAGATTATAAGGTTTATGGTATACATAGCAGCAAGTTTTATCTTCTCTTTGTACAATACTAAGCACAGTTCGATTTTTACCAGGTGAACTGTAGCACAAGTAATAAATCAAATGTACTATATTAGTGCAATCACAGAAGAAGTAAAATTAGTTTTGAAGCATTTATGTAAATAATCTGTTTTCAGCCGTCTATGCTTAAACATATATTCTTTTACTCTCAGAATACTGATATTATTGCTCAAAGTATTTTAATGGGTATTTAAAGACATACATATACATATCTGTATCTGTAGATAGACATAAATGTATTTATTTCTAAAGGTGCAAATACTAAACATTTTCTTGGGAAATAGAGAACAATTTCGGTAAGAACAGCAAAAACCAATACAGTGATAGTTTATGTGGAATGTGCAGTTTGACCACATTGGCTCCTTTCAGAAGATGGGGGTCTACACTTTTAGCTCTGCACAGTAGAGACAGTTGGGTACCCTGCAGAGTGAAAATAAATCCACAGGCATGATGAAACTATACTGTCTATGTTTATGTTTGAAAGAAAAATATTTTCATTAAGCCAAAAGTGGGATGCCAATTTTTTTAAAGTTTTTCTTTCTCTGAATTATTTCTGCATGATTTAATCTTCTCTCTGTCTTACCTCATCAGTTATCATTTTACAAGAATTATCCTAATCCTGAGGTTCTTTAGTGGTCACAGTGCAATAAAGTAAACATCCCCAGGATTGTTTTACTGAGAGTTATAAAGTTCTGGTGGGAATGGACTTCACAATTCCAAAGTGAAGAACTGACTATGAGTGGAGTGTGTTGCATTTTAGTTTACAATGTAGACAAATATCTTGTGTGAGTTTTTGGTTTGATGGTTTGGAGGGTTTGTGTTGTTGTTTTTTTGGGGGTTTTTTTGTTTGTTTGATTTTTTAAAAAAATTTTATTTTATCATACCTCAGGTTCATGAGATACAGATTTGAAAAAACTACAAGAAATTCATAGAAGAAAACTTTATCAGGGATCATTAAACAGAACAATATCTCCTGTAGCTCAGAAAGTACCATTATCTGGTTGTCTGCTGTTTCCATCTCTGCCATCCTAACCACTCTAGTCGTCAGCCAAATTATTCTCCTATTCATGTGTATTTTTTTATATTTTCTGTGAAGGTGATGTGAAAATAGTTGCTAAGTGTCATTTGGTCAAAGCTCCAGTTTTGGTTTGTGGTGTTGTGTTGGATGATGAGAAAGAAAACAAGGTGAGGCAAAGGTAACAGTCACTGTGTCTGACTGACTTGTGTCTACTTGTGGCATTCAGGAGTTCAAGATTATTAGCCAGTAGTCAGCTTTCACTTTTTTTTTCCTGAGATTGTTTCCCCTGCCTATATAAACTTGAAAATAATAATAAATCAGCTAAACAACATAATTTAAGTAATGAGAAAGCAGAGGTAACTTATTTTAAGAGTTACTATCACTCAAGAGTTTACAACCACCTGTAAAAAGTCACACATTATTTCTTTCCTTTTAAATATACATGCATGAACAATCCACAGTTCTCCTGAAAAAAAAGGAATTTGTGTGTTTCTCCTGATCAGACCCTTACACCAACCATTTAAATAGCCTCATGTCCTGTCTTGGACACAGGGCTTAGGGTTGTTTGCAGAGTGTAAGTGCCTCCTCTCGAATGAGCAGCATTATGAGCACACAGAGAATTAATTTCTCATCAACAAAACATCAACAAACATTTTGTTTGTCACTAATATTTAATGTTCTGGCAGTCTGGCTTACTCTTCTCTCTTCGTAATGTTCAGGTTTTGGGAGAGTTAAAAACACCCAAATAAGCAGACTGCAGATGGTAAGTTTTCAATTAAAGTTGTGAAGTTGCCTGTTCACTGGCAATACTTTCCAAGTTTTACTCGTCTTCCCAGCCCAGGGACCTGTGCTCATTGGAAGCAGATTAGAGTGTTACACAGAGTGGGTGTGAGGCTTGTTACAATGGAAAGGAGAACTTAAAAGGTACCAACAAAGGAGTGACACTTAAATATAGAAGAAATTTTATAATTGTTACAGAAAAATAGATTCTGTTGGGCAAAATTTTTTGAAATGTAACCATTATATAACAAACTCATAATGAAAATGGATTTCCCATATCAAAATCATTGTGAGACTGTAGAGATGAAAATTTATTTGTGTGGAGAGTAAAATACATCCAATAACCTTTGTGTTGCTCCAACTTATGTATTTATTGTGAAATCTTGATTTTCCCAGGCCTTGATGAACTGTGTTAGGAAAGCTTATGCTGAACTATGATGCTGTCTGTCCTCAAGGCATCTGTGTGTTGGGTAATACTGGATCTGTTTGTGCTGGAACAGGCATAGTCGATGAACAATAAAAACTGATAGGGAGCTGCTTTTCTAAAGAAAAAAAGGTGACTTCAGCAATGTTGTTTGTTTAGTTTTTTTCTGAAAATGTGCAGACACCTTTGTAACAATGTATATTCAATAATCCTCCTTCATTTAGATCTAGAAGCTTAAAACAAAATGTGCCTTTTTTTTTTATTGAGTGCAGTAGATTTTAATGTAGTTAATGTATAATGCTACATTATACATTGTATATATATGGCTACTGTAGCATTATATATGGCTACTGTAAAAAGATAAAGTCCTATGGTAATTGCATTTTCTTCTCAGTGTCTCTTTTTCCTTCTCCCCCTCTTGGTGTCCAAGGTAATTCACTCCCTTTAAATTTTTGAAAGTCTGTGAAGTGTAATTTTATAAAATTTAATTATAAAAAAGCTAAGCAGAGAGATTATTTCCCTAGCACTTTCAGCATCACAGTGACTAATATTTTTCTGAAGATTATTAGTTGAACTCAGAAATAGAAAATATTTCCCCTTTGAAGTATTTCTAAATAGGAGTACCAGTCTTTGTCACTGTCTGCAAAAACAATTTAATGGTACTCCACAGATTTCTTTCCCCTGCTAAGGAAAGACAGATTTTAATTATTTTTAATAAGTTATTTAATGAGAAAATTAAACAGAGTAGGATGAATTTGTTTTGTAAATGTAAGCACAGTTATATTAATTTCTTGATTAAGTTAATTTTTTTCTGTTTTTTATGAAGTGTCTCCAGTGTCATGATCTCTTTAATTTGGAAACTAAACACTATATTTATGGGATGAGGATATTTATTTACAGGACAGAGGATGTTATATAGATAAGGTTTCAGCCCTTGTATGCACTTGTAACAAGTTGTATGGGCTATTCAATTATAAGTATTGGAGATCAATGGACCACAAGAGATTACATCTTTAGCTTAGCTGTTATGACATTATTTTTATCTCTTGAGGTGTAAGATAATGTCAGAACATGATTCTACCCCCTAGGATATCACGTGTTACTAATAAGTCATTCACATAGAGAAATATAAGCTACTTGAGAGTCATGTTATCTTTCATTTTAGTCTCTTGTGTGAGAAATTAAGAATAACACTTATAGTATTAATAATAATGAATGCCAAAAATGTTGGAAGGACCTTTAAAAGATCTTGGATTTTTTTCATAAAAGGGTGCATTCTGAAACAGGTCATTTCTGTTAGGTAAAGATGACTGGTTTCCATCCATCTTTATGTGTGTATATATGTATATAAAAAATATATAAAATTCATGTGGTTTTATATGTATGTATGTAGTGCTGTTTGGAGTTTCTGTTTCTTCCTTTTGTTGTGAATTAACATCGACATAAAAAGGAAAGTGCTGGAAACTAGTGTAAGTGATCAGTGTTCGTGTCTTCCATGCTCTAGGCGAGTTATGAATAGAGTACAAACAGAACATAATGTAATGCTTTGCAGCTCAAAAATAATTCATCTGGTGTTTTACAGGATATAATTTTCTCAAAGCACCGGAAGACCACAGCAAAATTTTTAATTAAAAATCCTTGCTATATCTCAAATTTTTCCTGTAGTGAATATTGTAGCAAATATTGTTGACCTTTTTTTTTTCTCCTTTTGAGAAGACAGAATAAAAGTGCAAATACTTTGTTAGTCTCTTAAAGGTACTTCAGTACATAAATGGAGACTTTTATTTTTCTTTTATGTGAGACTCATGCTATGCACATACTCAGATCTGTGTTAGAAAATTAATGCTTTCTATCTTGTTTTGGTCACCTTAATTATCCCTTCACTCATTCAAGCAAAGGATCTTCTCCTCTTTTTTGGTAGGTCTGGTGCTGTAAGAAAAAGTGAAAAGAGACAACAGAAACATTACTGCAGTTGTTCTCTGGCCCACCACTCAGCATTCATAACACAGACTATGTAAAATGCAGTATTACATACTGTTTGATAAAGTAATAGTTGTGATCAATACAATTTAAGGCTTTTGACATAATTTTATACTACTCTTTCTTATTCAATACAAAATAAAATAGTGAGAGAGGTACTTAAAAGTTTAAAAACTGTCTGGTCAGTCTTGGAACATAAATGAATGTCATAATCTCTCCAGCGATTTTTATCATCAGTATTTTTGTTGCTGTCGGTCTGTAGTTGATGCCAGAGATTATTATTAAAAGGTTATAGTTGCATATAGGGCATAACATAAATACTGGATGTGTGACAATTTTTGAGGATGCAAAATTGCTAACAGTACATTGTAACATCATATAAATCAAACATTCATATAAATGCTGTGTTAAAACAAACAAACCCCGAAAACCAAACAGACCTTGAATGGAAGTTATGTAGCTAGGGACAAAAAAAACCCATCGACTGTGCAACAGCTTGAGGGATTATATCTTGAAGAAAAGTCTTTAAAAAAGAGTTAAAAGTCATAAAGGATAATCTGATGTAGCAGGGCAAGAGACTGGTGCTATTGTGGAACATATTTAAAGACAAAGAAACAAAAAACCAAACCAAACTTAAAGAAAACCCTTAAACACCCCAACTCTCAAAAACCCAACATCAACAAAAAAACCCCTCAAAATGAACAGATTAAAAACCTTACCCTCCACTCACCCTTTGAATTTAATTTGGGTTTGATGCCCTAAGGGAAATACTGTGTTTTTTCTTGTAATTTTACTTCTAAAAGAATAACAATAAGCTGAAAAGAACTTTAAGGCTCAATTGTGTACACATGCAGTGGTTTGAAAATGAGTTTTAAAATTAAATACTTAAGGAGCTCAATTTATTCCTCATAATAAGGGGGCCATTATTTGTTCTTTAGATGTACTATCTCACTTATTGAAGGATATGAGAACTCACCATCTCATCACGAAAGTGAATGGCATTGGAGATGTTTATGCAAGGGTGGTGTGTGTTCATTTACCAAGGAGAAACCTATACCTCTCTAAATATACTGACTATGCAATCCCCAAAAGTCTTTCTTTTTACCTGAGAATTTAGCAATTTGAATTCCCTGAGCTCCCAGTACTGTGAAAGCCTTTATTGTCTTTAATTGTTTTTCATTGTCTCAATTTTCTCATAACTGTGGCCCTCATTTAAAAAAAAAAAAAAAAACAAAACCAAAAACTCTCTAGGGTCAGTTGGGGAAAATTTTATCCCTTACCTTCAGGTAGAAGGGACTAAATTTTTTCAAATCCCAGCTGCTGCTACCACTCTTCAGCTGAAGTCGTAGCTACAAATACCTTACATCGTTGTTGTCATCTGATAAGTGACACATGTCAGGGGTCTGCTTTGTATAACTTGACTACTTAAAATGCCTAATACTGAAGAATCAGACAGGTTACATAAAGGGAATGTACAGCCATGGTGTTGTAATGACTGTGCAACTGAAATCCCACACTATTCTTTCTACCTCGAAGTAAATCTCTGAAAGAGCATACTTTATAAGAAAAGATAGTTCATGATCAACTTATTTCCTGATTTATTTGTTGCCAGGAAACTTACTGAGTTAGATTATGTGGTGCTACCACTAGGTTATGTTAGAATTCTTGGGTGCTTTTATTCACCCTGATTCAGATTCAATTCACATATTTTTAACTCTGTATTTATTTCTTACCAGAAAATAAAGGGAAATTCAGCAGTTAATTTTTTAAAAAATTTATGATCTCTACTTACAGAAATATAATGTAATAATACATATAATATATAAATAAAAGATAATAATTTCATAATTTTACAAACCTTTGAATAAGTTTGGAGTTCTTCTCTGCCCCCACTTCCCTCTCCAGATTTCTATTTTTAGAGATGTTATTATGGACTATAATTACAGCTACAGCTAAATATTAATGTCTAGAGAAAATTTTTTTTCTGATTTTACTTCTGCTTCTTTAAAGAGGGGAACATCCTCTAGAATTATTTAAACTTCAAACATTTTATTATTTAAATTTTAACATCACACCTGGCTTAATGTACAAGCCAGACTGATTCTCATTTTTTGCAGTCTCTATTATGGTTTAGAATGCCAAATACTTTATGAAACCAGTAATTGTTAATTAGAACAATGCCATTCCTATATCTATGAAGAAAATTTTGATGCTTTGTCATCTTGATAGAAAATGCTTTTTTGTGTCTTTACTGTACTTGCAAGCAAAGTGTGCTCTTCACTGCAAAAGCTTCTACCACAGTTGGCAGTTATTCCTCTCTGCTGCAAAGTGTACTCCGAAACTGGGGTTTTGGAGTTTGCTCATAGAAGTTGCTTGCTGTGAATTGCAAATATCTAATCTTGTTGCAAAGCACGTTGAATTATCTAGTGAATAGGTGGCTTACTTAAACTGAACAGCACAAAGCATTTATGATAAGTTCATATAATTTGAAGGGTTTAAACTGGAAAGATACCCAGCTGGAAGATTTATGACACTTCTATATTTCAAAGGATATCTATCAAAGGATACTTTGCATCCTTATTTTACATTTTAATAGCTGAGTTGGCTTTACCCTATAAATAATTAATACCACTAAGAATTTAACATCTGAAATGATAAATAGCACTTGGCAGTAATAATATATTGTTTTTGTGCTAAGAGCGCATAATTTTAACAGCTGGAATTCAAAAGGCGTATTAGAATAAATTGTATCACCCCTTGATTTATTATTATGGAAAAATGGAAAGATGAAACTCCAGGGTCTTGTCACACGGGTACTTCAATACTGTCAACCTTTTAAAAGGTAGAAGCTGCTTCAAACCTGACTTTTGTGTGTTTAAGCCTTTCCATTCTTCAAAGCCTTCTCCAGGTACACCTGTGAACTGTCTTGCCCTACATACTGACAGTGACTGGTACAGGTTGCAGAAAATATTTCAGAAAGTCTGTTAGTGAATGCTCAGTTACTGAAATCCTAACTGGATGGCTTTTTTTCCAACTTTAAATTTCTGTTACTTAATCCTGGGTTTATATTTTGAATTACAGGGATTTAGTGTTGAATTGTGGCATGGAGCTCCAAAATTTAGTTGCATAACTGGACTGCTCTTTTTTTCAAGTTTTAATTTACTTTTGCTCTTCTCATTTTCATATAAGACAGCTATCTGTTTCACTCATTTTTTTCCGCTCTACCTCTAGCAGTCTAACTCTAGTTTTATCTTTCTGTACTATCCTCATACTGTCTTTAAATTAATTTCCTCTTTTCAACCTTAGTTTTTGTAAGCAAAGCTTATTTTTTTATTCATAGTTTTTGTTCCATTTCTACATTATATTATGTTATAGGAAGCAACATTTTTCAAAAGAATATACCTCTTTTGTAGCAGTAAATATGTACAGATTCTTCCAATGAATTTTTTTTGCTTACAAAGACTCACGGGAATATTGATAGAAGGAACCCCTGTAAGTCCTCTGTCCCAGCCTCCTGTGTCAAGTGTCACAAACACCAGAGTGGGTTCAGCTGGTGTCTGGAAAACCTCCAAGTATGGAACTTCTACAGTGTTTCTCAACATCGTGCTCACAAACTGTCCTCGTCTCCTAGGAAAATAATTTTCCTAATGTTCAGCCTGAGACTTGAAGAGTGCAATTTGTGGTGATGAGTCTTTGTTTTAGTGCCATAATTGAGGCTCCACATCTTTGTAACTGCTTTGTAACTGTTAAAATTTGTGTTATATCTCCCCTTGGCCACATCACCACACTAAACAACTTCCCCAAAGTCGTCTTATAAGTCCTGTGCTCTGGGATCCTGACCATCTCAACAGCTCTGCACAGGACCTTCTTTGACTTTAAACATCACTCTTGAGCTGAGGTTGGGCGGATGCCAAACTGGCCATGTATTCCACATGTGGCCTCATCAGGACCAAGTAGAGGGAGATAGAAATTTCTTCAGTCTTGTATTTAACCTGACATCTGCTGTAAGCCTCAGATGCATTTCAGCAGAGTTGGTACTAGCTAGTTGTTTACCAGCCTGTATAAATGGGTGTCATTATTCTTCCCAAACGGGTAACTATGCATGTCTTGGTAGAAATTGTTAGATTTTTGTTCCCACCGTCTGAAGCTCTGCTGTTCAGCTTTATCAGCTCCTCACTTATTATCTTTCCCATTTAGCAACATCCTCAGATTTGTTCGGGGGGTGTTCTGTCTCCTCATCCAGGTCTTGAACAAAATTTTTAGCGTAGGACATATTACAGAATCACAGAATAGTTTGAGTTGGAAGGGACCTTTACAAGTTAACTAGTTTAACCCCCCTGCAATGAGCAAGGATACCTTCAACTAGACAAGGTTGTTCAAAGACCCATCCTGCCTGACCTTGAACGTTTCCAGGGATGAAGCATCCATTACCTCTCTGGGCAACCTGCTCCAGTTTTACCACCTATACTGTAGAAAAACTGCTTCCTAATACCCAATCTAAAACTACCTTCTTTTAGTTTAAAATCATAACCCTTTGTCCTATCACTACTAAGAAGTCTGTCCCCATCTTTCTTATAAGCCATCTTCACATACTGGGAGGCCTCAATAAGGTCTCCCTGAAGCCTTCTCTTCTCCAGGCTAAAGTCTTTCAGCCTCTCCTCATAGGAGAAATGCTTCATCCCTCTGGTCATTTTTGTGCCCCTCTCTTCTCCCAGGTAACAAGCAACAGGACAAGAGGAGGTAGCCTCAAGTTGCACCGGAGGAGTTTAGATTGGATATCAGGAAAATGTTCTTCATGGAAAGGGTGGCCCTGGAACAGGCTGTCTAGGGAAGCAGCGGAATTGCCATCCCCCAAGTGCCACAACTACATCTTTTTTGAATACTTCCAGGATGTGGTTTAATGGTGAGCACAGCAGTGCTGGATTAACACTTGGACTCAATGATCTTGGAGGTCTTTTCCAACTTGAAAGATTCTATGATCCAGACAATTTATTATCCACCAAATAGTCCACGCATTGCATCCATATCTCTCCAGTTTAGAGAGAAGGATGTTGGAGGGGATTATGTCAAAGGCTTTACAGAAGTCCAGATAGATGACATTGGTGTCCACTGATGTAGTCACTCTATCACAGAAGGCCACTAGTTTGGTCAGGCAGGACTTGCCCTTGACAAAGCTGTGCTGGCTAACTTGAATCACTTTCCTGTCCTCTGTGTGCCTTAGCATTGCTAAGAAGGATCTGTTCCATGATCTTGCCAGGCACAGAGGTGAGTCTGACAGGTTAGTAGTTCCCAGGGTCCTCCTTTCTGTCTTTTTTCATAGATGGGTACAAAGTCTCCCTTTTTCCAGTCACTAGGACTTCACCTGACTGCCATGAGTTTTCAAATATCACAGAGGGGGGCTTGCTAACTACATCAGCCAATTCCCTCAGGACTCTGGGATGAATGTCATCAGGTCCCACAGAGAAGTATGTTCACTTACGTCGTGTGGTAACAAACTGGATTTTCTCTTACAATGGGAAGCATTTTGCTTCCCCAGTCCCCATCCTGCTGTCTACCCAATTGAGAGGTCTGGGAAGAGAGATTGCCAATGAAGATTGGGGGGAAAAAAGGTGTGGAGTATCTCAGCCTTCTCCTCACCCAGTGTTACCAGTTTGTCAGCCTTGCTTATCATGGGGGTACACCTTCTTCGACCTGTCTCTTCTGGATGACAGATCAACCCATAATAATAATAATAATAATAATAATATGCCATTATTATTATTATTGTTATTGTTACTATTCTTTCATCCCTTGCCAAGTTGAACTCCAACTGCTCCTTGGTCCTCCACAACTGGGCAGCGTTCCTATACTCTTCCCAGCATCCCTGCTTCCACTGCCCATGCATTTACTTCTTGCCCATTAGTTTGACCATCAGGTCTCAACTTGGACATGTTGGTCTCTTGCCTGCCTTACCTGATTTCTTTCATTTGGGGATGGGAATTCTTGTGCTCTGTGGCAGTTTCCAGGGAGTGCTATTGGCTTAGACACTCTGCTTAGAACTGGTTACCATGTGTACAGAAAATCTTTGACTGCTGCCCTGTGTATATAGTGGTGCAGCCTTTTGTACCCAACTAGCGGTTTGTTCTTGGAGTTCGTAGTTCATCAGGTTCCACCGGAGAGCATTGCTGGAGGAGGTGTCAATCTAAAGTAATGTTTGTCATTGTCTGTATACACATGCATTTCCATATAGAAGTCTCTTGCTGACTAAAGCACAGTGTGGGGACATTTTACATGCAGGCTGTTGAATTTATTGGGCCATTTCTTCAAGCATATATGACTCAGAAGTGTTATTATTCTCACTGAAATTATTGTCTGCATAAAGTGACTGAAGTGTTTTGAAATTTGAATATAGCTCAGTGTTCATGCTAATTGTTATAGAATGCTCTGTAAGTTATGTCTAATTGTTATAGAATGGTCTATATTTTACGCTGCTATTAAACATCAATCAAAAATAATCCACCTTTAACAGAATTTTCAAAACATGCAATAATATTGAAGAAAATGTTATTATGAAGTTAATAGAGAACTACTGTGGAATGAGGTTTTTAATTACAACATTTGAAAGGAACATAATCTGGTACAGGTAGAAATAAAGGCTATTTCACACCAAAAAGAAAAAACAAACAACTAAAACCAAACAAATAAGCAAACAAGAAAACCAAAACAAAACCCCAGACACTAAACAAACCACCCATTTACTTTTTTACAAAAATAGTAGGGAGAGTCATGAATACAAAGCCCTGTGAAGACCCTTGCACGTAAGAGGCCTTGAATATAACTAAAGTCAATCCACTGAGAGTTTTTTAAACCCAGCAAGTTTATTCTATACCATGGTCATCGCTAAATTCCTAAGTTACTGCTCAATGCAAGAGACTTACAGGAATGAAATAAAAGGATTGAAGGGGCATGGAGTAGCAGCAGAAAATCATAGATACTAGTTTTTAGGATCTAAGGATTTATGGGTAGGGGTTTTTTGGTATCTGCCATTTCATGATCAGATTCATTATACAGCTATGGAGAAATACTATATTTCAATTGATGAAATTAAATATCATTACTGCATAACATTAAATATTTGTATATAGGTAAAATATGTATTACTAATTTTAGACATTGACAGATGTTTGGGAAAAAATCTGTTGAATCCCACTGTTCTAAGTATCTGTAAAAATGCTGTCTTTTTGTTTCCCTAAATGATTTTATCTCAATTTTCTCTCAAATTTATTTTTTAACTCTCTGAAGAAAATGGCTTAATGACTTCCCTTTGTAATGCACTATTTTAAAAAACACAGTATAAGAAAATATTTTTACTATTTTTAAAAGTTATCTTTATAACTCTTATTCTTTGGATTTTTTGGAAATTGGGGGATGTGCAGGGTGAACGTAATGTGCTTCTGTTCTGCTTTGCAACTAGAATTTAGTAAAGAGTGTCCTGATTGGATCAGAATGACAATTTTTTTCTCTATTTTATTTTTCTAGATATAATATATTGATGTCATATTCATTCTTTTTTTACAGTCTTTATCTCATTTTCAGGGAAAAATATTTTGAGAACAATGAGATTATAGAGAATACTTACAGGGTTGGTAAGATATAAGCACCTCCTTTTACTCCCAGAATGAAAGGAAGAGAGAGCCTAGTTTCAGGGGGCTTTTTTGTTTCTTTTGGTTTTTTAAATATGTCTGTCTGTTTTATGTATGGTAATTTTTAAAAGCTTGTTGTATTAATCTTTTTTAAACCTAAGCCTTCACCCCTCCTCAGTATTTCTAGTTAATCATTAGCATGTACTGTTAAAAAGCCATTAACTTTGACATATACTAATGTCAATACACTATTAAATTAATCTAATAAAACAACACATAATCTATTCCAGACCTCTGTGATATACTTAACCTATGCCAAAGGGAATAACAAAACAGATGGACCTGCCAACAATTTTTAGTTATTTAAAGCTGGAAGCTATATGATATACCAATGTATAAGACACATAATTGACATATATCATATTCTGATTAACAGTCTGTTTTATTACTCTTTCTTCGATCTAATTTCTCACACATGTAAATGTAGACTCTAATCTCAGAATGGTAATGCATATATTTTATCTCAGAAACTGTAGAGATAAGATGTCAGATTTTTTTTTGAGAAATGTGCTACAACACAGTGCATGTTAGAGATTAAAATGCAAAAGAGCAGTCTGGATTCTGGTGTTATGTTGCTTGTTTTAATGTAGTCCTTTATTTAGTACATGTTTGTATTTATTTTGTGGGTTAGTTTGGATTTTTTTTCCTTTTAGTATCATTCAGTGGCAACTTCATTTCATAATTGTTAAATATATTCTTGAAATGTACTGTGGAATCTTAGATATCAAGAAAACTTGTTTGCAATGCAGGATACTTCAGCTGATGCAATCTGTCTTCCTAGGCTGGGTGCTATGTAGTAGTGCAGATACTCAGCATTCTGTGACTGTATCTGTCAGCGTGATGCTTATGAAATAGCAATGACAGATGCAATTAAAATCTGAAAATACATTTTGGAAATGGTGAATGGGATTTACCTTTTCTGAAAATGTCTAAGTTCTTGATATATCTGAGTTCTTTAAGCTCTTTATGGCATTGAAAATCAGGAGCTTGGAGATAGAATACTTTGATTGTGGGATTAGGGTTTAACAACATATTTTTCCTTCTCCTTTTCTCATTATTATGTAAATCGTTTATGTTGAAGGTAGGGACTAACATGGCTCTGAACGTCTGCAAACTTTGGATTTATAAAGATAGGTTTAGGAATGTAGGGTTAGGATGCTTTTCAGTCTGCATATAGTATTTATCAGACCAGACATTTGTGGAAATGCGTGCATGAGGCACTGGAAATATTGCCAACCTAAATTATGACTTCTCTATTTCTTTGTATCGTGTCATTAACAGTCGGTACCTATCTGAGAGAAAAATTTTAAAGTTCCAGGGAAGCTCAATGTAAAAATTGAGCTAAGTAAAATTGAATTGCTGAAGAAATAAACTAGTCCTTTATGGTCTCCATTTCTGTGTGAATATTATAATAAATCTTGGACCTCTATTAAAAGAATATGAAATTCAAAATAAGTTAAAATTTGACATAATTTTCACATTTGACCAGGTTGTCATTATAAGGTTGTTATTCGCTCATGAGGAAAAAAAAATGACGAAGCACTAGATTCCATCCTTTGTCACATTTATTCAACTTTATTTAAAAATAACAATTTTTTTTAGGATATTAAAACTCAGATATTGAAAATTGTATTGCATATATTTGATGAAATACTGACTAAAAATTGGTGTCAGAAATCTCAGTGCCCTCACCTGACCCAAGATTTCCCTTACCATAGGCAGTAAGAGCCTCTCCATTTCATTGTAGGCACTTCATGTTAGTTCTGTATATTCCAGGTTTGAGTCTGAGTCCTTGACAATATGTTATGTTCTCTTACTATTTTTATAGTGTAAAAAATTGAGAAAGACATTTTAGCTTTTAAACTGAAGTAAAATGCACCTAAAGGACCTGTTTTTCTATAAGATTGATTGGGCACTGAAAGAGGTTGCCCAAGGAGGTTGTGGAGTCCCGATCCTTGGAGGCAGTCAAAGTCCAACTGGACAGTGCCCTGAGCAAGCTGCTCTAACTACTCTGAGCACCTGGGTGGCTGGACGAGTCAAACAGGAGGAGCAGTCCAACTGCGATGACTGTTTCTATTGCTGTCTTAATTAACTAAAGAAATAGAGATGCATAACTACTGATACTGCATGAAGATATATTCTATAATCCAAGGTACACTTTTAAGTTTCTGTGGTTTTTAGACCTCATTTTTAGGTGTGTATGAGATAAGTCGATAAGTTTGCATAACAGGCAGATAAAATGCTATACATTGTCTTTGAAAGGTTGGTGCCCTTTCTTGTGTTTGAGTAATTCTTGCTGTTATTTGACAGCTGCATTATGTCTGGCTATGGCATAATCTTAATGCATTTTAATCACCCCAGTGTGTGTCCACATCTGACAGACTTGCATCAATGGATATCTTCATTTTGCAATGAAGTACAATGGTACACCACTTACAACTGGATTTGTGCTCTCTGGGGTTTCATTTCAGTTTTCTCTTAAAAGAACATAATCAAACAGATTGTTCTCAGTCTGCTGTCAGCCCAGTTTTCAGGGCCTTTTTTATCTTCCGTCCTATATCTAAACTAGGACCCTGCTTGCCCTTCTCCTGTGAATGATGAGGAAAATGAATGTAGGAAAATGATGTGAATAATCTACTGCATGTTTCAATGCACTACAGAACACCTTATGCAGGTATTCTTGAAACTGTCTTACTGTCTGCACAATAAGAAATTATGCTTGTTCCATTATTCTAGTACTTTTTCCACAAAAACCCACTCCACACATATAGATTAATTATTTAGACTAGGAACAGATATTTTGATTTCTTGCAATTCAATAAAACTTTGTTAGTGTTTACGGTGATCAGCACAGTCAATTTGTCATAATCCTGAAACAGTCAAGGCAAAACACTTGTACAGTTCTTAAACCAAGTGTACATATGTTTTGCTGATTAATGAAATCAGCAATAAGTGTTGAAATTGAGATCATATTAAATATAATTATTCTATTTGGATTCAAAAGCAATGTTAGAACAAATTATTATGCTTACAATATCAAAAAGGGCAATAATTGAAAAATCTGATATACTTCCTTCTTCATCCCTTAGAATGTTCCTTTTTTCTTATTTTTCTTAATATTAAAAATTGTCTGGAAAAATATGCAGATAGGCTCTGTTTTGAAAACTGTGAGATACTGTATGAAAACAACATTCTTATTTTCACTTGTCTAGAGACAGACTCAGTAAAATGCCGTAAATACAGTAAACATGGTAAAAGTATATTCTGCAAAAATTAATAAGAAATTATAAATTCCAGTGTATTCTACCATCTTTTGATTTTTCTTTAACTGTGTGGCTTAGGTATTTGCAGTGTTACAAAGTGGGCTTAAAAGAGCTTTAAATGTATTTTTTACAAGGATTTCCTCAACAAAGAAGAGGCACCTTGTGAAGGTACATGCTGTGTGTAATAGTCTCTGCACAGACATATATATAATTATAGACAGAATGTCAGAGATTTCCAAAAGTCACCTGTATATTTGCTGCAATATAGCTTAAATTGTGCATCATTCTTGATATGTTTGTCCAAAAAGTTATTTAAATGTTTTCGGATGGATATTGCGCAACTATGCAACATCTTTCTGGTCCAGTTTCTAAAGTCTAAATAGTCTACTGATACCCTTTTGATTCTGAGTTTCTTCATTGTAAGTTCACTGTTCATTGTTTAATTATCAGTAGGCATGAAGAAAGTGTTTTCATATGTTAAAATTATCGTATGCTTCCTTAATTTCTCTTCTCCAGTCTGAACAACATCATCAAGCTTAGCCCTTCCTTGTACATCTTCCCACTCTCCCCCCATTGCTTTATGGTTATTCGCATTGCCGTTTGTGTTATCCTTATTCTGTTATTAGTTTTTCATTGTTTTGCATCTCATAGATCTCATGAGCATTTTTCAATTTCCTACAAATAGCTTGTTTGATTACCTATTCTGGTAGAGTTCATGATATTTTTTAAAGGATTCAAGGTAAGTTGATTTTTACTGCCACTGTTTTGCCTTTTAAAAGATAAATGCCAATTCCGCCTTTCTAGTTTTCACCTTTACAGTTTGCTCTCATCCATCCTTTATGTCCAGGCTTCTCAATGTTGCTTCAGCATGAAATTCTTCAGATGAAAGAGCATCCTTTCATCCATTTAGCGGAGATGACAGGAGCACATGGGTCTTCTTATGCCCTTCTTCATCAAAGCAAGTCTTATTTCAGTTGTTGTTCACTTAGACGTAACTCATAGTGCCTGTTGCTTCCTGACTCTAAATTTGGGTATTGACCAGACAACGGCTTAGCATGGAAGAGATGATGTCTTAAGTCTTGTGGCAGGGGCAAATATCAAGTGGCACTGTGAAATTAATGACTTCCAACCCCTCAGTTGTTCCTTTGTATGAACAAGGGGCAGGGTAAATGAAAGGATATGCAGAGTTTGGACAAATGGAAGTGCGAAGTCCTGGGGACAACTGACAGTAGATGCAGAACTTACGGATGGAAGGGGATGTAGCCGACTTGGTCAAGCTGACTTGACCATGAACTGGTACTATGACTGTAATATCTTTTATGAGACCAAAGAAGTTGATAGGGAAGTAGAGATGGAAAAGTGGAATCATTATTAATTTTTAAAAAAAAGAAAGAGGCGGGCAGATGAGACAAGCAAATCAGAAAAATGCTGAAGAGGGATACAACAGCTGAAAGACGAAGAAAGTATATTCAACCATAGGAGGTCTTGGTACAATGTAAAAGAATGCCCTTAGCTAAGAGCGTCTGCGTGAACTGGTTACTGACCTTGAGACCTTTAGCCTTTTAACTGGCACAAGAAGCAGAAGAACACAGGAGGTCTCTGGTTTGAGAGCATTCTGTCAGTACATGTGCACTTGATACTTACTGTGGGACTTGCTTGTGCTGCAGATCACACATTGATTCAGACCTTTCTGTTCCTTTTAGAGACTGTTGCTGCACTTTGAACAGATCTTCTGATTTAATTTCATCCAAAAGGAATCCCCTTCACTGCCCCACAGTCTGAGCCAACATGGAGTAAGTGGGGAAAGGAGGGATTGCTGCACTCTACTGCTCTGAGCTATGTCACTGTTGCAGGCACATTTTAGCTAATATTTTGTCATTTGCTGATTTTGTATACCTCAAGATGAAGTTTGTTTTACTCAGTTGGCTTGAAAATACCTGGGTGATACAAGTATTCATGAATGCATTCATCCTTTCCTTGCAGGATCTTAGTCCTTTATTACTGGTGCACCAAATAAAACATAAAACCAATTTATGTTAACCTTTGACTAAAGAAGAAATATAAAAAGCAGGGGAAAAAAAACGATCCAAAATATCAATATTCTTCAGTATCTATCACACGCCTTTCTTCTTCTTTGGGTAAATTAGTTTGTTAAAGAGCTACTATTTCACTCTAATTCCTTTTTCACCTTAGGCAAGTGTCACAGGAAAATTTCACTAAGAGCCCTTTTACTGAATTTTGCCTTCTTGAAATACACTGCTTTTAGTTTGAATCATCTTCCTTCTATTCTAACTTTCAAGAATTCTGTCCTTTTGTGACGAATCCCAACTACATTACCACTTGATAGTCACATTCTTAGCTGTTTCTTCTCTGTGAATTGGAGGCAAATGGGAAGCAGTCCCTATCCTTATTACTCTTGTAATGAAAGCATTTCAGGAGCTTCTTCTGCCTCCTGTCTTCTGCTGTATTCACAAAGGATGTTAGTCAGTAGCCTATGTTATCACTGAGGTCTTTGCTCTGGTTTACTCTTCACATATACATCATCTGCTTGATCCTTCAAGGGAAATCCCGAAGTGGCAGTGTTTTGGTTTTTTAGTTTGTTGTTATTGGTTAGTTGCTTTTGTTTTGGTTTGTTTTTCTTTAACTTTGTAACTGTCCTTTGCAGTCACTTAATTCTTTCTCCCTTTTGGTCTGAACCTCAGAACAAGTGAATTTATTCATGCTCCCTTATTGTTCTTCCTCAACAAGATGTACTACGTGAATTTGAATTATTCCATCTCCTTCTCTCCCTAGATTGTTATATTACTACTGTAATTACAAATGAGCTGCTTGAGGTAATAATCATACGGCTGATGAGTCTCAAATCCAATCTAACTCATAATTCTTTGTGTTAGCAATATATAGCTTCTGTTCCACTAGCACTGAGATGGGTTCTACATTTACTATTAGGGATTGGACCATTTGCTTCCCTAATCAGCTGCTTCTCTGGAGACACCCTCCATGTCTGGTACTCCTGCATTCCTTTCCAGCTGGTCAGCTACTTTTTCTCTGGAACTCCTCATGCCTAACATGTTATTGATATCCTTTTATATCATATGGACTTCCCTGCTTCACCACTTTGGTTATGGGTCTTCTACCAGCTTCCAAAAGGGTTTTTACAGGGGCTTTTGTTCCTCATTTCTGTTTTTAGAAGGTGTAGATCTGTGTTCCCTGATTTGAGCGCAGAACCTGGATTGAAGTATTTCCCTCCAGAGTTCCTTTGTGGACATAACAGCAGGTAGCTGCTTTGTGTCCAACCACCATCCCCAGGGCTGTAGACTGAGAATGATCTGATGACAAAGGTGATTTTGATGCTGTGCTTTTAAAGGGATGAATTGTGATACTAAACTGCTTTCTAAATTATCTTCTCCTGTCAGTCTCTTAACTTGCCCTGTTATAAAAGTCAGCAGGATATTCATAGAATCATGGAACCAACCGAGTTGGAAAAGACCTCCAAGATCAAGTCCAACCCTTGATCCAATGCTGCCGTGGTTACTAGACCATGGCACTAAGTGCCACATCCAGTCTCATCTTAAAAGCCTCCAGGGATGGAGAATCTACCACCTCCCTGGGCAGCCCATTCCAATGTCTGATTACTCTCTCTGTAAAAAATTTCTTCCCATTATCCAACCTAAACCTCCCCTGGCACAGTTTAAGACCATGCCCTCTTGTCCTACTGCTGGTTGCCTGGGAGAAGAGACCGACGCCCACCTGGCTACAAGCTCCTTTCAGGTAGGTTGAAATGTTGATTCACAAATACATATCTTTCATTGTTTTTTAGTGATCTGGAGTTTAGCCATGCCATAGGAAATTTATGATATGTGAGAACGCACTATCATCCCCCAAAATGATTTTTTTTCAAGTTTTCTCATGAAATTATCTATCTCCTTTACGAGACTTCTCCCATTTGCCAATGTAACCAATAACTTCTCAATGACTTTTGTTATGCTGAGCTATATGCAAGGAGATTAGGTAGGTCCCTGGGTCATTGTGGCTTTAACACTCATCTAAAATGTGAAGGTTAGTATTTTTAATCCCTTTAAGTTGCAGAGAAGAAACTTGAAGCTATCATTTAGGAGATGAATGTTCTGTTGAGCAGGCTATCAGATGAAAGAGGAGCTATTTACAAGCAACTTTGTGGCATTTCTTACACTTTGATTTCCTTTGCCCTGAGAGCCAAAGATTAATCTGCAGCAAGCTACTTCACTCTTTTTCCCATTTATTTTATTGAATGTATCAATGGAGCGAGGTGTTGCTTATTGAAAGATATGTGGAAGCTGTTTGAAAAGCACACATTGTTTGTACTGGAATACTAAGTAACAGTCTAAACTTAGATACTGTAAAGACTGCAATGTTTTATAGTCACACTTGAATAGTAAAATTGTTCAACTACCCAGTTTGATACACTTTTTCCTCACATGAAAATAATCACTTGGTTTTGACAGTAATAGGTTCCTTAGACTGGGCTGCCTTGAAAATTGATTTCTTTAATGCTTTTTGCTACAGTATGATCAAGGAAGTAGTGAATATCTCGTACTTAATGATATTTTTTTTTTTTTAATAAGAAAAGCACGCTTTGCTGAATGTAAGTGCCGGTCCAGGGAGTTACTGCAGGATGTGCTTGACTTTAGGTACTTCAGTACCTCTTGACATGGCTCATGATGTTATTGTAAGTTAAGTCTTTGTAACAAAAACCGAGTCACAATACAGGAAAATATTTAAGAAGGTACAAGTGCCTTAATGCATGACTGTAAAAATATTAAGAATTCCATTTCTTTGGATGCTGAAATCTATATCAGGGAATATTTTAAATCTAGGACTCAAATCTGCAGATGAGAATCCTAGCTTGTGAGGTTTGTCTTAAAATGGTTCTCAGTATTTTCTGATAGAACAGCATAGATTTTCTGGTAATATTAAAAAATCTTTTGGGATGAAGAATGTGGATGGTAAGAATTTTGAGGGGAAATTACTTTTTTCTTTTTCCATTTCCAGTTAGTTTGAATACTAGTCTGACTTTTCTTGCTTTTTAACAATTTCCATGTTATTTTTTCTTTAGTCTGTATACCTTTAAACACTGCTGCACTGTACTACAGTAATTTATTCCCCAGCTTTTCCCTGATATCTACAAAGCATCAGCTATTATTTTCAGCAGATGGAATGAAGGCAGATGTTTCCATTAATCCAGATTTTTGCCATTCCAGTGAGTTTTCCTGGATAGCTTGCTATTGTTTTACCTTTATTTTTGGCTATTGAAATTCAGTTATCCAGGAGAATACACTCTGGTTTTGTTACTTATATCACTACCCATTTTGTTTATGCAGGACTGCTGCTGCCTATGGTTCTTCCTTCAATTGTGCTTCCATAAGTATGTCCAAGAACCATTTTTCTTCAGCTGGCATTATGCTTCAACTTTGTTCATTAAATCCAGCTTTCTGCATGTGTGAATACAATACAAATAATTTCCTTTGTCATCTTCCTCCTAACCTTTTGTGTACATCTTCCATTTTATCAACAACATAGCTGCTAACATCTTTCATCTTCCTAATCATCCCTATTACTGTTCCTCTACATTACCTGCTTTTTGTGCCATCATATCAAATTCAGTATTCTTTTTCCGTCTTCAGTAAAATTCACCACTACTTCATTAGTTTAATCATGTTTCTTCTGATATCTTACCCTCTTTTCTTTTTCCCTTTGGCATAGTATGTTTGTGCACTTAGACATTTCATCTGTTCTTTTTCATACCAATGCAACCACATCATCCACATTCCATTTCATGTTTAGCTTCTGCTATGATGCCTACAAGGGAAAAGACAGTGAATGCTTATTAATTTATAGGACAACGTGTTTAGGCACTTTGTCTAAAACACTACTTTTTTGTTATTATCTGTTCTTTCCCCTCCATGTTCTGTGCAGTGTTTCCTTCAGATTGTGAGCTTTTGGAGACAGAACCTGGGCTTAAATATGTACTCAGAAATGATGCACAATATCACATCTAACATCATAAGTTTTAAAAAACTTGAATATTATTGATAATAATGGGTTTCCTGGCGGATATTTGGTGTATTTTATTATTAAGGACAACAGGAAAACAACCATGCAAACCTGAAATATAAAATGTTATTTATTAATGTTTTAATTGGTTCAAAATAAACAATGCTTCAATTTACTGTGCTTCAGTTTTCTCTGTGCTTGTGTATGTAAGTTCAAGTACATGATCCTAAGGATGTAATGCTCAGGGGTTGCTTTTCTTAGTGTCTTATGTAGGGAAAACAACAAAGCGAGGCAGGGTCACTGTTAGGTTTTTTATATTCTTTATGAGAAAAAGGGAAAGTTGTACATGATATAACAAACTGAGAATGAGAAATAGAAAGGTTTGACACTGTGGAAGAACAGTTCAGCAATAACCAAAGCATTGATTATGAGCACTGTTTTAGCCAAAACTCCAAAGCACAGCACGACACAGACTGCTACGAGGAAGCAAACTCCATCCCAGTCAGTCCCAGCACCTGAACTTAGCATTTACTTATTTTAAGTTCATTCGAGTCTGTTTTTACATTTGAATTAAATCAAATCACACCAAAATGATAATTCGAGTATTAGTTGCCTGGAAAACCTGAACTTTATGGAGTTTATTTGGAAGATTAGCAGAAGGACCTTCCTCTGATTAATCTTTTTAATACTAATAATTTTTTAATCAATTTATTTTACTTGTGAAAACCCTTAAATTTTTATTTGTAGCAGTATAGTTTTTACTCAATGAAACAAGAAACTCTTCTTATTCCAACCACTGTTTAAACTTGATGGGGAGTTATTGATGAAAAAAGTGTAGTGGGCAGTGATTCTTTGAATGGGGCGAGCCTCATTAAGCATGTAATAGTAGTAGTGCATCTGACTACTTTCTTTATTTTACTATTCAGCCTTATTTCATATCAGTCATAACACACTGCAGGAAGTTATTGTCTGGAAGATTATTGCATTTATCAAAAAATTGAGGTTAAAGTCACCCTATTCCAGTTTTATAATACCATTTATGACTTATGCCTCCGAATGTAGTGTCTGTCTTCTCTTATCAAATAATGTAATTTTACTGAAACTGGAGTGCTTCTGTCTGTATTCAGTCTGTTGGACTCTAGTAAATGGATATCTCATTGCTGAAGAACTAAAGAATGAGGGCTTAGAAATGTCACTTAGAAAAGGGAAGGCCTTTATGGACAGAGTAAGCTCTCTCATTAGTTTGTTTCCGAGACTCTGGCAGTTTAATCTTGCTTTACAAATTAACTTCCCACTGTTGAAAATAGACAGAGAAAATATGATAAATACCAAAAAAATAGTGAATTAATTTTTGCACTTTAGGTCCCTATCAGTAACATAATAACAGTATCACTTAATATAAAGCTACTGAAAGTATTCTGAAAATTAATTAATAGTTGCGAAGAACTGTGTAACTTCAGTAATAAACACTTATGACAACAGAAACCGAGAAGAAAACGGAAAGTGCTGTATTCAAAGCAGAGTTTTAACAGAGTACAATAACTGTGGAGCAAAGACAATAATGAGGTGAAAGCAAAATAGTAAGTAGCTGCTGACTGAGAGTAGTGCCAGCCTGGCGTGGCATTAACTGAGATTCAGGAAGGTAAATATTATATAAAATTATAAACTTTTGTCATATGCATACTTGCAAGATGGAACAGATGGAAATTTTCTAGGCAACTTTAATTTCAGCATTTCTAGTTTTCTGAAAGCTTGACTTTGTGTTTTTGTATATTTTGGGCTTTGGGATTCTTTCACTTCGTCCTCCTCTCTCCCCCATTTTTATTGTGAATATTATTTTGTGCCTGTCAGTTACAAACGTTCCTCAGAAGCAGATAAAACAACATATTGAACTTTCCTTTTCAGTTAGGAAATCTGTTTATGTCCAAATCAACATATGAGTACCTAATTCTTGTTGAGTATTCGTTGCCAAAAATGCATGTGTTTTGTATTTTCTCAGATTATCTTTTCCCATTGCAATTTTATATTCTATTACTATAGAATTGGGCAAATTAAGAGTTAATTGTTTTTAATGCAGACTGCATATTTGAAAAAAAATTCTAATTTATCTTACTTCCTTTTCAAAACCAGGCATCACTGTCTCATATTGCACTCTGTATTAGAAAGCCTACAAATGCCTGAGGGGTTTATGTGAAATTATTTGTATAAACATCTTATAGCTTGTTTCAAGGAAAATACTGTAACATATAACATCCCTTTTTAAAGAAGCATTATTTGACAATTCAGCTATAGCAGTTGGGGATACTGTTACCCAGCTGTTTATGGTTGCCCAGCAAGGAGAGGCTACTTGTTTCACAGTTCAGCCAGCAGAGTAGAAGTGCAAGTTCTCATTGTTCCACTACACTGGCGTCAACAATGGCTTCAAAATATGTAATTAGCAATTAGGTTAAATTTGCTAATTTTGCACTTAGGTAGATCAAGTTAAATTCCTCTGGCTGTACACTGAAGAATTGTGTTTCTGTCAGGAATACAATACCTTGCAAGATTCTAGGAATAAAAAGCCTTGAATTTCTGTCAGTGTGGAAAATGATTCTGTCTCTTGAGTACCAATCAGGTTTCATTGTTTTTTCCTGTAAGAATGGAAGCCTTATGCCACTTTTCTCTGTTTATATTTTACTGAACATTGAATCATGTGGTTTGCTTGTTTCATCCAGGCTTTTACAATGGTGCCTTTCCTATTCATATAAATAAAAGCAAACAATTAAAAACAGCCCTCAGCATTTTTGAAGTTGTTCTTTTCATCAGCAACATGCTGTCAGTAGTGATGAGCAACTGCTAAAACCCGTTTTCTTTCTTCTACATACTTTCTTATGTATTTTAATTTCTGGGAAAAGCAAAAATAGGATCCAAGATCTAACAATGAATAGATTGCTTTACCCGATGTTTTATATATATATATATATATATTAGATAAAGTTAACTACTTTTTTTACTTAGCAATTATAAAATTCAGGATTTAGTTTCATCTCTACAGTAAAGGGAATACTGATGATCTACAGTTGTACTCCTGCATTAGGTGCAGCCAAGGAATGATGTAAGCAGGTCACCATCAGGTTGCACAGTTAAATACTTCCATCCTAGGTGAAGCTTTGGCTATAAATGTGCCCATCTGCCTCCTGTCCAAGATCACAAGGAGAGATGGAGACTTTGAGATAGCAGTCATTGTTTTTAGGTGTTAGGTCAACTACTGTGTTCTTTTTAGCTTTTTCTGGATAAGGTTATTTCCTAAAGTGAATGTATATATATTATTGATTGTAGGATGGAATGGGAAATTTGAGAGTCACTAAAAAAGGAATACGACTTGAAGGAATATCTGAATTTCTACTTCCACTATATGTGAAAGAAATCCATTCCCGGAAGGTAGGTGTTTTTCATCTTTATTTCTTAATTTACAGCTAATATAAATTGATCTTTTCAGTCTCAAACTACAAAGTTTAATTCTTTCACCTTCTAGATTAGCAATCAGTAGAGGTTTGCTTTGAGAGTGCCTTAAGAGTGAAAGCTTCCTTCATGTCAAAAATGATTTTTTTTTCTGAAACCTTACTTGCCTCTTAAAAGAAATGTCTTATCCTAATGAAAGGAGATTCAAAGCATGTATATTTTATACTTCAAATTACCTCAGTACTGGGAATGGAACAGTTGAGTCTTCATTTGATGTGAACTCCAGAAAAACAAGACTGGTGATAAGTGCAAAATGCAGTGAAATAAGGAATGGTTTTGTTTTTTCTGGTATTAGACATAATGATTTCTTTTTCATTCCCGTTTTTTATTTTAATTTTTGTTTTCTTTTACTCATTAGGGAGGGGCAAACTTTCTGTATTGAATAATGTCTCTAGGATTAATTTTTTCAAAGCAAACCCTTTTTAATATTGTTTAAATGTAATTGTTTTATCACATAACAGCAAGAAAACCAAGTTATTATGTATTAAGAAATTCATTGTAGCTCATTTTAACTCTTGTTTTGATTTAGTTATGCTGTTTGTATTAACACTGTCAATGAAATAAAAAAAAAAAACAATTTTGAAATACTGGAAATCTCTAAATTCTTTTTACCATGCAACTGATGACCTATGATCACAGAGGAATGTTACAATGGTTTTCAGTTAACCATCTGCAAAGAATTTTAATATGCATACTGCAAAAGTTGACAGGAATCAAAACTATGTTGACCCTAAATGCCTTTGTGACAAATTTTGTTGTTTAAAACCTGTCTTCTATGTATATAAGGAAAGTCTCAAGTATGTTAATAAATGAGATCATGACAGATTCCCATTTCTCCTAATTAGTTCACTCTTGTGTTTAGAAATCTGTGAGGTAGTCTCTCTTCTTTTTCTGTAAAACTAAGATCTTTCAGTGTTTAAGAGAGTAGCAGTATTGTCCTATTTAATGAAAACTTTTATAATATTTAAGTAACCTTCCAGGCAAGCATACTTTTCCTTCAAGGTTGCAGAACATTAGTCACGATGTGTGTATTTTTCCCATTTCTTTTCTGTGAGTGGATGGTGTGTGTTCTATTGTTCCATGCCCTATTACTGTACATGGGAGTTACGATTTGGAATATTTTCTTGCACAGTGCTTCATATTGCAGAACATTAGTTCTGTTAAAGTGAAGATGGAAACTTTTTGTTTCAAGTGAGAGTAATAAGAGACCCAAGTAGGGTCCTAATTTCATTTAGCTGCTACCAAATCTCAGAAAAAAAATGCACACAGATGTAACTATTGCAAAAGAACAGGATGCAGAGTCTACCAGAAGCCTAATATAAGGTCCCACTAGTCTTGTGAGACTCATGAAAAACATATAGACTTGTCAGTAAATGTTCTCAAACCAGAAGATAGAGCTATAACTGTACAAAGTAGTTCAAGTAATATATTTTTGGTGTTCCAGGTCTACTTATATGTATTAATATTAAAGCACTTGTTACCTAGATAAAAAAGTGGTACTTATACAGACTTCATTCTCATCTTGCAGCACTTGTGAACTAGGTTCACTTTCCAGTCTTTTGCCAACTTGCTCAGTAGTTTTTACACTAAAATTTCAGTAACTTGTGGTGTATGCAAATGTGAATGTCATGACTGAATGACAAAGGAAACCTCTGGAGCTGTATTCAGCTTAGCACTAGGAATTTGTAATGTCTCTGTAGGATATTCCCACAGGTGTGTGGCATCTGCATGTGACATTAGCTGTTTTGTCACTTACCAAATTGACCTTGCTACTGTAGAAATCTAAAAGTAAGCTAGGTTGCCTGAGCTCCCATTACAGTCAGCAGAGACTTGGGTAATACAGATGAGAATGCTTTTACTTGCTTTTTCCATGGAAGAAATAATGATTTAAGTTTGATGTATACTGGATTAAAATGTACTGTGAAATTGACAACTCATCATTTACGTTCTAGGAGGAGAGTTTGCTCTCTAAGCAAATTTACTCATTCCCCTGTAAAAGAACACATCCATTAAAGTGACATTGTTGGATTAACTCTTGAGATGATTTGTAATAAATATATTCAATAGTAACTTTGCAAAACAGCACTCCGCAATGGTGACACAGTTTGTAGAATGGCCTCTGAGACACCTCTGTGTAGGGCTGTCAGACCAGGAGGTCAGGGCTTCACTGTTCTTCCATTATTTGGCACAAAGCAGAGTGAGGTGGGTAGACCAGCAATATAAGCAGCGAGGTACAGCAGTGGGTATGCTGTGTTATGGCTAAGGGGCATGAGTGGAGTTCTTGCATGATTGCTGGAGCTTTCTTTTAGTAAGCTAGATCTGAAGCTAATAACACATGTTCGTTGGTAGAGGAGGGTCCACCTCTGATTCTGACAGTGAACTACTTCGAGTTCCAGGCAATCTGTTGAGTAGCTAGGCTGAAATGAGCTCTCTGCTGCAGCAATTTAAGTGTGAGGGTGATGAGGTTTGCTAGTGTAAAGTTCACATATGGTTACAAATGCTGAAGTAGCCACATTTACCTGCTGCAAAATGATGTCCAAATAAGATCACTTATGCAGGGTTAAATGCAGACCTTAAATTGCCTTTATCAGGAGAACTGCATTGAACTTTATATATAAGTTGAAAAATTGCCTTTTATCTTGTGATTGCTTCATTAAAGCCCTGATTACTAAAAGTAAATGCTAAAATACTTAGAGTTAAGTCGGTTGGAAAACTGATATGTGTGAATTCTTAAAAACAAAAATTCTAGTGATGTTTTCTCCTGACAGTATACAATTTTTTTATCAAAAAGTAGTAATGAAAAATCCAGGTCTTGAGTAAAATGAATATTTCCTTTTTTGTCTGCAGAAGTTACATAAATGAGAAGGCTACTCAGACTGTGCTTTTTCCCTAACCCTGCTCTTCTTGCTTTGCTCTTTTTTACCCTATGCAGTTAGTGGTGTCCACAGAACCATGGGTTCCTACCCCAATCCCATGTTTACATAGAAAAGAAACTTCTGTATTTTCATCAAATGACTTCACTGCATGTCAAAAGCTGGACTGATGCATCAGAACCTGAGCAGATATGGGGTCATTTGATTCTGAATTGACATCTTTCCCTTTTGATCAAATTGCTGGTCTGAAACCAGTAAATTTCATCTAGACTATATTACATTTTCCATGTTTATATAATTTGCATTGATATGATGCAAACAAACAATGCAAACTACATTCTTTATGGTGTATCATTAATAAGATGTATGAAATCAAGTAACACATAATGCAGAATCCAATATTTCAGTTCTTCTGAATAATCATTATACTACTGCATCCTTATCATTATACTAGTGCACTTTTGAATAGAGGCAATCAAGTTAAAGTTTTATTAGTTTGTTATATAACAATAAAAGCTATTCGTGGTGTTTTCTTGAGAATGTATTCCTGGGTTTATTAATCTATTTCATTCTCACGTACCATACTTAAAAACCAAAGAAAATCAAGTTATCTTTTTGTTACATTGTTTCCATTACCTAAAAAGAAGTTAGTCATTGTCCATTAAACTAGAGGGAATTGCTTTCATTTTTTTTTGCATAAAAAAATATATTTTCTAAAATAAGCATGTGTTTCTAGAGATATCCTTAGAGAACACTGAATTTAATAATTCAGTTAAAATTCATGCTAAAATGTCTAGAAAACAAGAAATAGAGAATAAATATAAACTTCCAACTGAACAGTGGAAACTCTGAAAACTGTCTATGTATCTTGTATTTTAAAATGTATGTGAACTAAGAAATTGTAGATGGGTTTCAAAGCAGGACTTCCTTCAGGTATTTGTTCTCTCCAGATTTTCACTGTGGAGACTGAATATCCTTGTAAATTCTTAGAAAGCTTTATTTTACTTTGTTTTATTTCCAAACCTGGATCCATCTTCATAAAAGCAAATCTACAGTATATTTCTTTCTTCACTATCTCTCTGTGTATAATCATCAACATAGAATTAACCTTTGCTGATTTCAGCCAGCACATTGTACATATTTAGGTTTATGTTTGTGCCTTTGTGAGAACTTCAAATTTTTTTTCTGAGACAATGTCTTTGTTGACCTTCTCTGTCTGATGGAATTACAAAGATGCAGCATAGGAGATCACATCAAAAAGCCTTTATGAAGTTGAGGAAGAACATACATTCATCTTGTCCATTGAACCAGTCTTCTCTTTTTGCAAGACCACCAAATCAGGTGCTCCTTGCTGTTACTAACCCCATGCTTGTTTTGTACCGTCTTCTTTCCCTGGCTACTTTGTAATGGTTTTCAGGAGGCTCTCCTCCACAATCTTTCTAGGAACTGGTATGAGACTGACTGGCCTGTAGTTTCCAGAGTCTTCCCTCCTTGCAAGATGTTGCTACACTCTTTAAGGGCCTAAAAGCGTGCTGTATTTGTTGACTGAACATATTCCCCCATCCTCCATTTAAACATGTCCTTCTAAAATTTCAAGGCCAGGTTTGCTATATCCTCTCTCTTTTCTGCTCTGTAAGATACACCACTGCCATGCAGCCAAACTAGTTTGAGAATCATGCAATCCTACTACTACTAACATATATACGTATCAGAGAAACTCCATTTAGGAGATATCACTGCTCACCCTTTTTGTAATATCAAAAAAATCACAATGGTATCTAAGAATCTGCCGTTGTTATTGCTCAGTGTGAAGTACAATACTTGTTTCTGTAGCTACATGTCACAATCTGCTCAGATAAAACTTGAAATGCTCCCCAGTTCATTTTTGTACCTGCTCTTCAAACCTTGCCCTTAGGATCATTCACCTGTCACTAAGGATAAAGCCATTATTGTCCTGGTTTCAAAAACCCAGATAGGCGTAGAGGACTCCTTAAGTCATTTTGGCTATCAACACGATGTAGTTCCAATAGTGTCACTTTTATTGGCTATGAACAAGATATAAGGTTTTCTTCATTACAAATTTTGCAAAGGGACAAGTCACTCCTATATTTGTTGGTGGTCTCTGGAGGAACTACCACTGAAATTGAGTTGGCTTTGCTTGCTCTTCACTGACAGCTGATAAGAACTTCCATGATTCATGATTTTGTCCTTGATTTGCTATACTTCAATGAAATCTGTCTGAGGGTCATCCAATTGAACCACTATATCTTTTGAACACGTTTTTTTATGTCAGCCTATACTCTTATTGTTACTGTGACTTGTTGCTCAGTTAAGGATGATCTCTGCTTTTTATACTGAAAATTCTAAGTTAATATTACCCAAGTCTTTTCCTTTAGTTGATTATAGCTCATGAATAAAGATCCGTGGCCTGTATCTACCCTATTTTATACCAGCCTGAGTAACTGAATTTGGTTTGGGAACACTCTTCAGAAGGATGTGGAAAAGTTAATGAAGTAGCATCTGTTTTTCTGGGAGTTGGTTGTTGTTTTTAATATCAGTTGCAGTTTCAGTTTAACAAGTACTTCCTTCATGTAATATGTCAGTGGGGAAAACTTCAATGAAACCATGTGACATTTCAGTTTGATGTTCATTATGTTCACTGATCTTCATGCACAGTGTATTTGGTTTGAGCTGTTTTAACTGTATGGGCTTCTTAAGCTGAGGAATGACGTTTTTTTCCCTGAACAACTTTGAAATAATGCAGTTGCATATTACACAGACTAAGAAATTACTTAAAGAAATCTTGTATGTTTAAAATGAAGAAAAAATGTTATTAGCATTTCCATAGAAATAATGTAAAATAATGTAAAAGCAGATGACTTACAAGTGATTTGTAAAGCAGAAGAATCTATGTCTGTCTTTATCTCTTCGTGCAGGAATTTGGTCATATTTCTTCATGGAAAACATTTATCTTTTGCATCCCATTTTATAAACGGAAGGTGCACCACAGTTTTTGCTCACTTAGAACTATGAACGCACAGGTAAAACTGAGGGGGAAAATGGGAGTCATTGCAGGGGAAAAATATCCATGTAAGCCAGTAAGCACAAACAAAAGCAGATTAATGTAATTCTATCTCCCCCAGATACTGATAGTTTTTTAGCCCTGGCTTAAGGGCTGAGATAATTTGAAAGGTATTTCTTACAAGTTGGGCTATGCATTGCCCTCACTTGTAGGCCTTTCGTAGGCAAAGACATATTTTCACAAAAACCATTGTAAACAGTGTGTGTGTTAAGTTAGAAGATCTACTTCATATTCAAAGACTCAGTGTATTAACAAAGAATATTCATGTAATAAAATTGTGCTTCTAATGGTGTTAGAAGTTGTCAGCATGGATTTCTGAAGGAGAGATCATGCCTGCCCAAGCTGACAGCCTTCTACAACAAAGTATCTAGCTTGGTGGATGAGGACAGCTAATATTGCCTTTAGCAAGGCTTTTTACCATGTCTCCCATTATGTATTCATAGACAAGCTGATGATTTACACTCAAAAAGGACAATGAAGTGGCCTGAAAACTAGCTAAGCTGCTGGGCTCGAAGAGTTGTGACCAGTGAGGCCAGTTGCTAGCGGTGTACTCAGGGGGTCAGTACTGAGGAAAGTGTTGATAAATTTCTTCATTAATGACCTGGACACTGACAGCACACTCTCAGAAAATTTGCATATGATACAAAACTAGGAGGAGGAGTGTACAAACAAGTAACTTCCAGAAGCAAAAGAGGATAAGAAAAATAATGAAAACATTTCAGTTTCAACTGTTCAGAATTTTAATTGTTTCCAACTCACTCTTTTTTCTTTTTCTGTTTTGTATCAGGTCAATCTCAAAAGTATCAAGGGTAATAATCAAATCACAACTTCAAAGATAATACTTCAAAAATGATTATAAGAAGGGTTCTCAAGGTATTCGTTCTGTAACAGAAATTGGTGTTCTGAAGTTTGAATGTGTAATTTCCAGAAATGCAACTTAACTTCAAAAATTAATTTCACCCATTAGATATAGAAAAATTTATTTCTTATCTTGAAATAAACCAGAATTATTACAATCCTCTTTTACTTAGTCAGTTTTGCTTTCAGTATACTTTGTGACTTGTATGATGTTTCTCACTTTAAAAAGCATTTTCAATGTAATCATATAAAGTAGACAAGGCATTCATAATATACAAAAATAAATTTCAGTAAAGTTCCTGAAATTTCCCAAACTTAAGGTCTGTTTTTTACAAACCAGAGGTGTGAAGTTCTGAAGCAATTTTCATTCTGATGACATCTGTGACAGTTCTAAAGCTTACTCCCAGAGTTTCATGAGACAGTTTAGAATAAATAATTCTACCTATTTACGTAATTTGTCAGACCTGTGTTGTGTTAGAACAAGGATTGTTGGTTTGCAGTTCCCCCCCGCCATTACTGTTCTCAGCATTTCTGTACTCTAACAGGAAAAAAACTGTCCCTAAGCAAAGAAAGAAAATTGCATTCTAACTGTTTAAATATACTGTATTTTTGGGGATGGTGAACACATTTTAGTGTCTTACATGATAATAGAGAAAATGAATGAATATTTCAAAGTTTGATATGAAAAAAATAAGAATGAATTTCACCTTGACTAGCTGAAGTGAAATTCACAAATAAGATACTGTGTAATCATCATGACAGTCCCTGATTAGGACACCACTGTTCTCTTAAAGGGAAAAATTGCTTGTTCCTTCACAGCTTCTGATAGCTGCCTACCACAAGCAAATATAATAGGGATTGCATTTAAAACACTGTTCCTCTCGCATTTGAAATGAGCTTTGTATTTTCTTGCTTTCAGGGAGAATTAAGTTGAATTTTACTGCTTCATAATCTGCACCAATTTTATATTTTTTTTATATGAACACATATGTATGACCTGCTTGGTCAGTTTTAAGAACTAGAGTGTTTTATTCCAGATAGCTAGCATGCTTTTTGGTTTTGTACTTTACACCCTCTGTTTTCCTAAGAAATGCATCATGCTATAACCTATAGTTTCAGAAGCAACTTGTCACCAGCAATGAAATTTTCTGCTTTGAAAATGCCTTTACAAGGTATTTTTGTTTGTTTTTTTACCATTCCCTGAAGGAGTTTCCCATCCATCTGGTGCTGTGACTTAAAATTCAGTCTTCTTTGTTTTGAAATCCCTCCCTCAGTGACTTTAAAATTTCATGGGTTTTTTGTGCTGTCAGATCAATTTCTTAGGAAACCTGCTGAACTTCCATCAGTTTTAGGAAGTAATATGGCTGCAGCATCACCTGTAGTGAGGAAGTATCAAGTTAAAATAGAGTAGAGAAGGTAAAGAGATACAAGAAGTGCTAGAAGCACTCCTTTTAATGAAGTAGTACAAATTACTAAAACATTCTAGAATTAACACTTCTCTTTCCTTTTTCAGGCAGTGCAAGAAGTAGTGATTTTTTCTTTTTTTGCTTATAGATCTTCGATATGGTTAACCTCTTTAAAAATAAGCCAGTAGAGTAATCATTCTCCTTTTTAGGTGCAAAAGAAGTAAGTAGCATGTATCATCATCTTATGGATTATATTATTGGATCTTTGCTAAAATTGTTACTCCAAAGCAGTTTGAAATTTATTATTTGAAAAAATAAAATGGAAGCATTGATTATTCCATAACAAGGACCCTGACCTGCATCCAAGAGCAATAAATAACATTAACATTAGTTGAAAGCTTTGTTGACTTGAAGAGCATCCTCAGGAAATAAATGCACAAAACCAAACAATTCATATTCTTTTCATTACCAAGTATATGATGAGTGACTTCCTTTGATCTCAAGCTATTATGCTGTATATTAAAATTTCAAATAAAAAATTACCTAACTTCTTGTCTTTAATAAATAACCTGAAATACATTCTACCAATACAATAAAAAATGGACTGGCCTGGCCTTCAACCAAATTCATGTATTCTATGCTGTCTTCCTGTTTCTAACTTTATATTTAATTATGCTATAATTTCTCAAGTGTAATTTCCTTTGAGTTCTGTAGATAAGCATTAAGATTTTCCATATTCCAATTTTTCTATGGAACATGTCTATAAAATGTGGAACATTACCATTAAGAATTATCTCCCTTTCTGTGAAACTAAGGACATGAGAATTGATGAAAGACATCAAGAGTTTTCTTTTCAGACTTCTGTGGTTTGATATCAGCATACTTGGCTGTTTTGCAGGTGACCAAAAGGTTCAGTTGTACCCATTTGTTACATCATAACATTGACAAAAGCTGTTTCAAAAAACCTCTATGGTCTGCTTGAAAGTTTCCAGAACTTTCTTTACATAAGGTTCTGTCCAACTAAATTCTGGATAATATCTTCATGGGTTACCTCCTCTTGACAAATTAATACTACATGATATAAATTAGTCCTTTAAGTGAATCAAAGACCCAGTGTCTCTTGTCTTCTTGAGAACAATTAGTTCCAAAAATTTTTACATGGTAACCAAGTTAATTCTTTTTTGGTTGTTTTTGTATCTCTTTGTTATAGTTATGCAATGCCACCTACTCAACATCTTCATTAAACAACATTCTGTGCAATCCTTTTTGAATTAACCTTGGGCCAATTTCTGTTCTAGAAATGCAGGCATAGTGTTGTCTGTGTTACATTTTAAACCTCAGCTATTGCAGCAATATGCACTCTAGCCTGTAGACACATGAACTGTTTCTATATTAAGTTAATTTTAAAAACTCAGTTTTGATTAAACTCTGCTGATTTACTAAAATGTGATTTAAAGAAAACCCCTTATAATTAAATTTCAAGAAAAATTTTTAAGGTAGTAATTCTGTAAGTTTTTCAAGGATAAGTCTCTAAGCTATATGAGGACCTCAAATTAAACAAAAGAAAACCTTAAAACAGAAAAGTAGTACACTGTTGTGCAATGTACTGTTTGTGTTAGAAATTCAGTTGGAAATAAACACTAGCAAGAACTTCAGACTATAGATGGTGAAATCCATGGATGGGATTAGGATAAAGAAAACTCACAAGGAAAGCATGAGACTTATAATGGAAGCAGCTGAAGTTAGCATCCTGTACTGGAATTGGTAATTACTTCAGCATTATGCTTCAGCATTATGATTGTACAATAACAGCTGGGATTTAAAGTAAAGTTGGCTCTTGAGGTCCAGCCAGAGGCTGATTTGTATCTTTTGCTGAATTTAAATCAGTTGTTGTGCAAAGGAAGTAACTGTAGTTCACAAAGTTTGTTAATTTAGGGTGGCAATCTGTCATGCATAATTCTACAACAGCTACTACAGTACATACTCTTTCTGAAGTCTTTGCAAGTGTAAATGGTAGTTGCAGTAATATGGGTGTAGGTCGGTGATGCTGAATTTTCTTTTGGTCTGAAATTGAAGTTATTTTTACAAATACAAAGTTATTATATGTAATTCTGATTAGTAAAATTGAAATCTTTGTTGATACTAAACTTGGCGCTACAGTGGTGATTTCCCTGAAAGATGCCACAATCACTTTTAGTAGAAAGGAAATTTGAAGTTTACACAAAGTGTATAGAATGGCTAGAAAGATATTTTTTTCTCTTGCTGGTTCAGTATATAAATACAAGGTTTGGACAGAGTTTATTTTTGTCTCTGAGTTTTTCCCTTGGTATCCACCAGATCAGAATCTTCCTATAAATCTATGGTTTCTCTTTCTGAGTAAACTAGGTAACTACAAAATCCCAGAAGGAAAGTGCTTCATCCTTGTGTTGCTATTTTAATAAATTATAGGCATTTGGGAATGTCAGTTAACTCTCCTGACAAGCTGAGCCAAAACGCTGGCACAGAAAATGCAGAAAGTGGATCGGCTTTTTGCAGGAGCAACTACTTTACATTCTACAAGCAACAAATTGGTTTAAAAAATATTTTAGTAAAAATATCATTATGACTATTTAGAGCTGGGATACTTCAGAGTGTTCTTTTAAGATACAGGTGCTGCTTCTCTTATAAAATATACTCATTAGGATACAGTAGTTTTTTGAAATACTGTGGCTCATATTGAATAATATAGTATTGAATAAAATATATTTGGAGTAGCTTCACTGGTTGTTCAGAATTAATAAGGGCAGTATAATTTTGTTATTCTGAAAGTGAGGAAAATTATACGTTAGTGTATTACTTGGTGGAACTCATACTGCTCAGGTAAGGTCTTGAGATTACCTGAAAGCAACTGATGCTAGAATGAAGTAGTGCTTCTTTATCTTTTATAAATGGTGGTGATTGAATACTAGGGAAAAATACAGTTAAGTATGTGGAAAAGACAGGTATGTTGGGGCAGGGGAGAGAAATAATGTTTATACTTAGCTGTGGCACTTATTGTTCCTTTAATGTAGGGCATAGGAAAAGGGGTAATGGCCTTAAACTGAAAGAGGGTAAATTTAGATTATATATTAGGAAGAAATTCTTTACTCCTAGGGTGGTGAGACACTGGAATGTGTAACCCAGAGAAGCTGTGGATGCCCTATCCCTGGAAATGTTCACAGACAGGTTGGATGGGGCTTAAAACCTGCTCTAGTGGAAGGCATCCATGCCCATGGAAAGGGGGTTGGAACTAGGTCACTTCCAACACAAATCTTTTGATGATTCTTTGACTTTTATTTCCTCAAAGTTTTTATCTAGTAGATAAAAACCACAATCTTGAGATGTTTCAAAAGTTGTCACACACAAAACACAGAAATTACTAGCTGAAATATTGTCAGTAGAGTATGCAAGAAGCCATGCTAATATTCTCCCGGTTGAAGACTGCATTTTTTCTTCACTCCATACTTTGCTCTTTGCAATTTAAAGTATTTATCATTTTTTCTTTAGAGGTAGAGGAGCATTAAGAACGCTGTTTTTAAATACAAATACAGTTGTTAGGATTTGTTTATTTATGGCTATTCTGTACATTTTGAATGTTTGCGATTGCTTAATGGTCTGGGGCTTTATCTGTGGATTTCAGCAATTGGTTTAATGCCAATCAAAATACTGGGAGAGGCATCTGGTGAGCATGGCACAGATGCTTTCTGTCTGAATTCAAGTAGTATAAATCAGTATTTATGAAGCATTCTACAAAGAACTCTGTTGCATGTGTGTATTTCTGTAACAGTAACAGGCATAAATCTGTTTTTGACCTTGCGTTTGGCATTCAGAAGATGGTGTCGATGTACATCTACAGTAGTTAATCTCTCCACCCAGTTTTCAGTTCAGGAACTGTGTATTTTGCGCATGTTCCTATCTCTTAGTGCAATGAGAACCAGGTGGGCACCAATTTTCCCCTTATCCTCCAGGTATCTCAGTTTCTACATAGGAATCACCTGAAGTCACACAGATTAAAGATATCTGTATGCATGACAGATGAGCTAAGGTTACAAGGTGTGCTGCATAATTGAAAAGGAGTTGTAGATGCATCCAGCACAATATATTCTTCCTGCTAACTTCCCTTTCATTGAATAAACCAATTTCAAACTCGGAACACAAGCAAGACGAGTAAATAAACATAAACTGAGCCTTAACTGTGGATGCTAGAATCTAACACACGCCTCATGAGGCTGAAATTTTGTCTCCTACTCAGACAAAAGTCCAAAACGCTTCAGCTCTCCTAACACAGTAATGAAATCCTTTATGAGGTACATAGAGACACTTGCTTCACACCATCTGAGATTTTTTTTATGTGGATATCAGTGTGAAATGATGAAACACATTTAATTGTACGTTTCGGTCAAATTCTACTTCATGTACAAAATTTTGTTGTCAAATCACTTATCCCTGAAGGCAAACTACTCTTAGAAGAAATATTTAAAAATATTAAGCATATAAATGAATTTCTTTTTAATAGACGAGTTTAACATTTGTAAATGAAGATAAATTGCAGGTGAAGAACTTACTTCCAATTCCTGGGCATAGTCCCTCAGAATTTCATCTTGTATGTCTTTTCAAATGTTATTCTAGCTCTTTAAAATAGAATCTCCTCTGATCCATATCATCACATTTAACATTTCAGTTTTCATCAAGTGTCCTTTTGAAGTGCCTGTCATAATTGTCTACAAATACAGTCCTTTGGTATGTGTTATGGCATGATCTTGCAGCATGCAAACTGGATTTGTTTCTGTAAAACTAAGCTAGAATATGCAGAAGTATAACCTCAAAACCCACAAATAATGCTATGTCCTCAGCACTGAAAGTTTCATTGTAAAACTCTGTTCCAATTGGATCAAGTTGCTGTAGATATAATATTTCGCACTTCTGCTAATCAAGCTACTCCCTTTCTTTACTTCTCTTCCTTAAAATGAAGCCAAGGGCCCTGATAGTTTGTCAGCCTGCCTAGAGGTTTAAGCGGAAGGCTTAATTAATGTCTTCAGCTGTGATCTGGAAAATGCAGTCTCTCACAGACACTTTGGATAGATGTCTAGAATTAAAGTAAAGTAGAACTGATAAATCTCTGAAAAGTGAAATTTCCAAATCAGAAATGTAAATGAGAAATCATTATCCTGAGAATAAACAAGAAACCTCTTTTTTTTTTAAGTGTTATCCTTTAGAATTTCATTAATTTCTTAAATATCTTAATTATATCAGACCTTGAATATCTAGTATTCTTGCTTGTAATCCTATTGTGCTTCTTTGTACAGATAAGAAACTACTTTAGCTAAGTTTTAGTGTGCAGGGACTCTTTATAGAATTAGAATCCACATTTCTCCATTTGCATATAGTTTTTGAGAAATTTCACAGGTACTTCTGCAGTTCATCTTTTCTTAGCTAAAGGATTTAATCTTTTGTGATTTGTTTTTTATTTAGCCACTTTTTAATCTTCAAGTATCGAGTATTTAGGAAATGTGTTTAAAACTTTATTTTACAAATAACTCTAATGTCTTAGGATCATAGTGTCTTGAGAATTTATTTATTTTAAAACTCCCATCAATTTGCTAAAGGGTGAGAGAAGTTCAACATAGGCAAAACAGACTCAGCATGGGGAATAATATCAAAATTTATTGCTAACAGAATAGAAACTATAGAATAATATATACAACAATTCTAACTAGTTTTTCCTATGATGACAAACCCATGTATTTACATAAACCACCCCTCATCCCCCCCACATTAGTCCAGGGGGAAAGAATCTCTCCTTTACTTTTAGGGCCACAGCTCTTCCAAATTAATTCTGCAGCACTTGAAAGTTTCTCTTCTATTATCTTTAGGGCTATAGCTCTGATTCGCCATAGCTGGAAAATCTCTTTCTTTTCCATGAGGTGCAGGGGGTCTCTGGACCTCACCTCTAACCACTTGGCTTTCACCAAGGGCTTATCCATGGGCTGCAAGGGGACAACCTGCATCACCATGGTCATCACCACGTGTTACAGGGAATTAAAGCTCTGAGTCTTCTTCACTGCTCCGCTTCCACTTGCTCCCTGGGTAGCAAGTTCACAGGGGCTCCCTCTCCAAGTAGGATCCACCCTTTCCCCCAGTCACAGGTTTCTTGGGGTTTGGCTCAGTCCTCAGAACCCCAAAACATTCCAGCTTGACTTCTCTCTCTCTTTACTCTGCTCTGCTCCCAGACACAGGCACACTCTGGCTCATCTGGTTCACGGCTGCTCCGCTCTCGGCAGGCTTCATGTCATGCGTTGCTGCTGCTCTGGGCCCGCTCCGGGCCTCAGCAGGGCCTCTCTGCTCGCTCTGAGCTGCTGTGGCTGCCCAGCCCTGGGGGGCTGCTCGGGGCCATTGCCGCCCCTCCAGCGTCCTCCGCTGCCCCCACTTGCAGTGGGGAAAAACGCCCCAGCCCCAGCCCAACTCTAATGCTGCTCCAGCCCCCCTCCCCGGGCCAGGGTCGGGTGGGGGGAAGAGGGCCTGGCCCCATGGGCTGTCTGGCTCTCCCCCACTCTCTGCTGGTTCTAATTTCTACTGCGCAATAGGTGCTTCTCTTCCGGCTCTATTAAATATGTCATTTCGCAGAAGCGTTATCAAGCTTTTGATTGGCTCAACATCGGAAATCTACCTGGAGCTAACCATATTTCAGCCCCAGGGGAGGGGGACTTCTCAAACCACGACAATGACAACCCTTTTTTTCATCTAGGTTTTGGTGATTCATCTTCTTTTTTGATGGACATAATGGTTTCATTTGAGCAATTTTTTTATTTTTTTTTTTTACATGGCTCCTCCTAAACAGCAGACCTCACATGTGCTATAGATGCCTACTTCCATGGCCTAGCCCCTAGTTTTATTCACAGAATCAGAGAATGTCCTGAGTTGGAAGGGAGCCACAAGGATCATTAAGTCCAGCTCTGGGTCCTGCACTGCACCATCCCCAAGAGTCACACCATGTGCCTGAGAGTATCATCCAAACACTTCCTGAACTCTGTCAGGCTTGGTGCTGTGATCACTTCCCTGGGGACCCTGTTCCAGTGCCCAGCTACCCTCTGGGTGAACCTTTTTCTAATATCCAACCTAAACGTCTCCTGACACAACTTCAGGCCATTCGGTCAAGGTTCTGTCACTGGTCTTCTTTTGATATCTCAGAAAATATTTTACTTCTTTACTTTAAATATTTTTTTTTTACAAAAAGAAATGCCATTGTAAACTGATTATGATTTGTCCTAAATTGTGAATAAACATGTGTTAATAAAAAAAAAAAATCATTATTGTACAAAGCTGGGAATCTCATCAACTATCTGCCTCACTTTTTGTATATTTTGTTCTTCCCCTTCTTTAACACAAGAATGAAGAGTAAACTTGGTAAGACACTTTAACAGGAAATAAATTGACCTTATTTAGAGGGAGATTAGCCTTTAAAGATAAAAGATTTCTATGAAGAATATTTTGCCCTCCAGCACCTTTATGTTTCGTACTGTTTTTGAGACCAGAAAGTACCATTTCTAGGAGTTACATGAATGCTTAGAATTTAGAGTTTTATTATCTTTATGCCATTTGTTTTTGTACTATGATGGGTACAAAGGTTAGGAGAAGCAGAACACGGAAAATTTTTTATTTCTAAAGGTCAATAGCATTTTCCAACATTTCAGACAAGATGGCCTCTGTGCCCCAATTTCTTGTCTGCAAAACAAGGCTAATAGTGCTTTCCTATCTCACAGAAGGTCATCAGCTAGAAACTTCAAATGTTTGTGTGTTGTTAGATAATGTAAGCAAATAAGAACATCAGGGCATGGGGATATTAATAAGAAGTACAAAAGTATTGTTATTTGCATGGAGTATTCTATATCAAGCATACTGAGATCATCCTTTAATATTCAGTGCCCTCTGTTATTATTACAAATAATATTTTGTTTCCTGTCTTGAAAATCAAGCTTGTAGGCATCAGTCTAAGCTCATCCTTCTCTTATAATTTATTTCCTTTGTGCTTTGAGACTGATGAGCTATAAATTGCTCATGAGATGTAATGGTTTTTTCTTATCAGAAGGTATAAAGAGTAGAGCCTGGCAGTATTTTATTGCTTTACTAAACAGTTTTGCTAATAAGGCTACTAATACAATGTCCCCATTAAAAGATGAAACTGATAATGGTATTGCTCCTGATTGGGAAAGAAGGATAATCAGCTTTATTATGAATTGTTTGTAGTAAATATCTTCATCCTTTGGAAGCAGGACCACTATCACTAGAAATATGAAAGTAAGAAATAGCTATGTCAAAGATGGAAAACTAGGAAAGATGTAGTTCATCCCACTTGTCTCAAATGTTTCCTTTCAAAATAATGCAAGTAAGCTCTGACTCTCTGCGAATGTATTTATAGCATCATAATATCATATTTCTTACAAAAATTCATTAGGAATGCAGCATCACATCCTATAACACTTTCACAGGCCTGATGTTTCCTACAGCTTGCTTCCTTTCAAAAGTGAATAAAGTTTGATCATAAAGACAGTGTGCAAAGTGTACCGTGTTCTGAGGAACTTAAGGTGTCATTGACTTACTGGAGCCAGGCAACTTATGAATTGCCTTCCTCTCTCTATGAAGTGGTTTATTTTTTTTCCACTATCTTCCATGAGAATTAATCTTCACCCTCTGCAAGAGTTAATCTAAAAATTTCTGCCTCTGCGTGCATGTAATTCTGTGTGTGTGCAAAAGAGGGAGAAAGTGATCTCATGACAGACACAGAGCTTCAGGAAATTAATGTTCAAGTCTCTGCTCTTAGTTAAGTTGACTAAGAGGACTGTGGTCCCCAAGGTGATGCATTTTTTTTCTGGTTTTGATTTTAAAAAATTCTTTCTACTTCAAAATGTTCTCTCATCTTATGTAACAATTTCCGACTGGTTTGCTTCCAGGCACCTCTTGAATTTCCAGAATACGTGAGAAAGTCCTACTTGGTTCTCATGCTTTTAAAGCATGGCAAGAAATGAAAAGGAACTTTCTAAGTGTGCTTGGACAGCTAAGAAATGCTGATTACAGAAGGTGTTAGAATTTTGACTGGTTTACCTGGAAGTGGTGCATGGTGCCAGGTTCAGAAGAAAGTTTTGTACAGTGAAAATCTTTTTGAGTTTTATTTAACCTTTTGGAATTGTAGAAATTGACAAATAGTGTTTTTCTGATGTAGCTGCAAATCTTGTCTTGAAAGATAAAGGACTGTGTTACAGGACTTCCTCTCATCCTTTACTGGAGGAAGCTATGGCTCATGACTAGCCTTCGAGCCACACTCACTTCGAGTTTGGCCATGTTTTCCTGGCTCTAAGAACCCATGCTTACAGTTTTAGATAGGCTCTTTTTTATGTAATGTGGACCACCACCATTTGAATTTTTTTTCTTGCAAATTTTCAGGTTTTTTTGAAAATAATCAAATTTTTAGTGCAGGCGTGCATGTATTGTTCCTTAACCAGAAGAGAAGGTAGACTCTGAGAAATTTTTCTCTTCCTATTATTCTTCTCAGCAAAAAGTATAATTTATCGGCAGTGTAATAACAGCCACGTCATTTTCATCAGATGCAATGTTGGACCTGAGATCTCCAATATAATTTTTAAGTGGTTACTTCACAGAAATTAGTACAGATTTTCCATAAGGGTTCATATGATGAATTGAAGTATTTAATTACAATGTAAGTGTGTTGTTTTTTTCATGAAAAGTTAGTTAACTGTACCCTGTCTCTCCTCCCTTTCAACAGCCACAGTACTGAGTGGTCATTTCTCAGACTTCAGATATCTTTCACTCCTACTCTTTCTTGTGTAAATTATATATTATTCTCAGAAGCTCCTGCCTTTACAGTCTTACAGGAAATTCTAGTCATTGTTCATGTCTTCTTTACCTATCCCATTAGAACACACTGAAAAGGCAATTAAAAGAAAAGGAAATCATGTGCCAAACTTGAGTTATTAGTTTTACACCAACTGCAAGGCATTAATTGAACTGAAATATCCCAGCAAATGGACCTAATTTGAATATCAATGATTTAGAAAAAGTGTACCAAGCCTAAGGCATTACTGTTAGTGAGGAAGATAAATAAAGACCTTGCTTTTTTCTATATTGACTATCTAAAATAGCTAATCATACTTTTGGTAAGATAATCTCAGTGAGCTTGATCTGACTTGAACAAAAACAGGATTCGGTTTAAATATATAAGGTGAAAATATTTCAATGTTGTTCAGTCCCAATATAAATCCTGACTTATCTAAATACTATCATTTTAAGACTTCAGAGAAATATATTTATTGCTAATACATGTTTCACATTGTTAGCAAGATCAGCCAGATTTTCTAACTTGTAGGAACTTGTAAAAATTAACTATGATTATGTTTGCATACCGAGGCAGGAAGGAATTAGAGAAGATTCTTATTTCAGGTTTGTCTTCAAAGTATCTGATTTTTATTCGGTCATATCTGTTTTCCAGTCTGCAATGAAAAATAGAAAATTACTGAAAAAACCCCCAAAACCAAACCATCCTGGTATTCAAGGGGAATTGTGGCTGGTTTTTGTTTGTTTTGTTTGTTAAAGTTTTGACCTAACTCCATAATAGATCAGCACTGTTTCTTCTTTTATAAATGAAAATTAATAATTTTTCAGAAAGGTAAATTTTTTATCCTACAATGTTTTTAGGTAATACATGTGTGTAACTACACCAAATAAGATGCTGACTCTTTCTGTGAAACTTATGAATTTTGAGAACAACCTGACTGTTCTTTTTGGGTGCAGTTATAAATGTGAGTCTAATCCATAAATACCACCTGAGAGTCTATAATGCAGTTCTGGAAGAAAGCTTATCTTCATATTTGCCTCCTGGAGATCACAAATGGCTCTGAGGGATATGATTGAGAAGAGCTTCTTACTGAGGTGTGGTGAGACACCGGGTTTCAAGAAAAAGCAGGTCTTTATACATGAACAAATACATGAATTCAACTTGGTCCAGACTGATTTTATCGTAATGTTTATCAATATACTTCTGAGGAAAGAAAGTACTGTCAGCTTTATTGGAAGTCCTGTGGGGACCTAAGGAACAAAACTTACTATTACTCCATACTTGTTTACATCCATAGAATTACTGCAGTTGGAATGCACCTCCGGTGGTCATCTGTTCAAAACAGGGTCAGCTAGAGCAGGCTATTTGGGATTAAGCCCAGTCAGATTTTAAATATTTCCAAGGATGGAGGCTCCAGAAGCTCTCTGGGCAACCTATTGCAGCGCTTTAACACACTCAGACTGTATTTTTTTTTCTTATATGTAAATGGAATTTCTCATATATTGGTTTGTACCAATTACCTCTTTTTCTGTCACTGGGCACCACAAAGAAGGCTCTGGCTCAGTCTTCTTACTCCCTCTTGTCAGATATTTATAGACATTACTAAGACCTTCTGCCTAGAGCCTTCTGTTCTCCAAGCTAAACAGTCCAAGTTCTCTCAGCATCTTTTCTATGCTCCATTTCTTTCACCATCTTTGTGGGTCTTTTCTTCAGTATGTTGGCATCTGTCTTGTACTGGGGAGCCCAGAACTGGTCCTAGAAGTCCAGATGGTTCTCACAAGGCTAGGTAGACCTGTTGGTGATATTCTTCCTAATGAAGGTCAGGAGACTGTTGACCTTTACCTATTGAGGTCCCTCTGAATGGCAGCACAACCATTAAATGTATCAACCACTCCTGCCTCATATTGTGTCATATTAAAAGTTTCTGAGGATGCACTCTGTGCTATTATCCAGGTCATTAATGAAGGAATTAAATACTGCTTATAGATCTCTGAGGTGGATCCTCCTAGTGGACTGGCTTCCACTTGGGCTTTGTGCCACTGATCACAACATTTTTAACACAGTTGTTTAGCAGTTTTTAGTCCACTTAATTGTCATTTTTTGTAGACTGTCATTTTGTCTATGAGGATGTGAAGTGAAACAGGGGCAAAAACCTTAGGATATACAATATTCACTGCTTTCTCCTCATCCACTGAGTTGGTTATTTCATTGTAGAGGGCTATCAGTTTGGTCAGACATTTCTTCTTCATAAATCTATGCTGACTACTTCCAAGCTCTTTTATCAACTTTTGGTTGCTAAAACCATTTTGGAAGTGCAGTTTTTCAATACCATCTCAGTATTTGGGACAGTGGTGTTTATTCTAAGTGAACTAAATTGAAGAAAACAGGTTAAGAACTGTTTATAGAATACTGTTCCTCTAAGTGTTTTACTTTGGTAGATTGTTGCATGCTATTTTTTCCCTACAGAAAGAAGAGAAATGTAGAACGTTCTGTATCAATAAAATTACATTGAATGCTAATATAATATGTATTAATGAACTTTACCAGAGTAGATAATATTTCAAAATAAATAAGGCAAAAATATGACTCAAGAGAAGTTGACAGAATTTCCCTCCAAGCAGATTTCTAATGTAACATCAGCAGGGATGAGGGCCATCTGTCCATGTGTTTTTCCGTAAGGATATTTGGCTTCTTTGGAAAACAACCAGACCCCGTCCCTGTAGAGTTTGGCAAAGCTGTGATATAAAATGGATTCATTTAACAGATTGAAGATTTTTATGCAATTCAAGAGACTAGAATGACAGAAGAGGCAACTGCTTTAGCACTAAAAATCAGTCTATACCCTGTCCTCATGAAATAATAATAATGGTAATACTTAGTGCTTGATAGCTCTTTAAATGTTAATACATATCGTAAAGCCTAAGCTAAGGCAATATCGTCTGCTGCATGTACTTTTAAGGCTCTGTGTAAGTATATTGCCTGTAATTATCTTCCCTGAAATACCAGGGAAGGATGTAGATTGTTTTTCTTCTCTGCAATACTTCGGTACTTCAAGTCCTATATTTTCTGAAATGTATTCTCTTCCTAAAGAGATTGAAAATTATGTTCATATGTGGTACCTGCAGTTAGTATATTGAAACTTGAAGTTACATCAAGAATTAATTTGAACTGTAAAACTGATCTGAAAATCTTATGCAGTTTCTCTGAATATAGCAATCTCGTTAAATGCAAGATTGTAATTTGAGAATTTTACCACCAAGCTGCTTATGGTAGAGGTACTCAACAGACTTAGATTTTCTCACCAGACTGCCTCTGAGTTCTCACTAATTTACAAATCCTTGAAAATGTATAAGAACATTACCTGTTGCAACTCATGTAACTAAGGTTGTTCTTCATAAAGAAATCTTCTGGATTTCAACTCTGCCTATATTTTGCTTTCCCATACTTGAAAATAGTTCTTTTAGATATCTTTGCCTGCACTGATATTTTGATACATAGAATTCATTTTAGTTAGCTGGGAAAGAACATGTTTTACATAAGGGATGAGGGAGATAAACCATTGCAGAAGTTACAGCCTTAAGGCTCTGTGATCTACATTGTAGTGAAAGCCAGATTAATTAACTGTTCTGATTTGAAAATCTATGTTTATAGCAATTTAATCTTTTTGTCTCTTGTCAAAGCAGCAAGACAGTAATTTCATAAATAGCATTAGACTCAGACTGTTGAGAGAAATTAGTTTCCCCGCTTAGTAACTTTTGACTTACAGATGCACTGTTGTTCTTGGATATCCTTGGTGATATGTGCTGTGTTCGTGACATACAGGAAGAGAGACTACACTATATAACATTTACTTTTGCTCTCCAGATTACCTAGAACTTCATAGGTTTACAACAATACCATTTATTGTGCTCAGAAGATGAGAGTAAACCAATTTTAAATTAATGCAGTATGTTCCTCAAGGATAAAAGGAAGGGAAGCTGCAATCTGTTCTTGTGGTTTCAGGACCCTGTAGAGCAAATTCAATTCAGCAATGATATCATAAATGCCAGAAATGTTTTGAGAAGGTCAGAACCTAACAGGAGATCTTGAAAATAATAAATTAAGAGCAAACATTTAGTTAGTTATACTTTAGAGATTTGAGCACCAAGCACAAGCCCTCTTACAAGAATACCTCTTAAAACGAAGAATCCAGATGAAAGAGGAACAAGATTTTTCAGGTACTGAAATTTTAAGCAATCAAATTTTTCACATTTTGGGATATTTTTTTAGTCTCTCTGGAACAGTCTCATGCCTTATTAAAAAAAAAAAAAGTGGACTTAAAATTAGGAATTCATAACATTTAATCTTATATATCTATTGCATAAGCCAGGGAGAACCCAAAGAGGCATTCAGGCTATGGTACATACAAGATACGTGAGCTTTAAACTCCTTTGAGATAGTTTTGACATATTAGGCAATTACAACTGGTAAGCTCAGTGGTTTGAAAAGTAAGTGACATGGAAGGCTCCATGGATTCAATATAACCATTAGTGGACAGAAAGTAATAGTTTATTTACCTTAGAGGTTTTATGGTCTTTTTTTTAAGGGAAGACAAGTGAGGCAGGAAGATCAGGAAACCACATTTAAAATAAATTTCTGAACACATCAGCCATGGAGGAAATTACTTCCATTCTTTAGCTGAAAAAGAAATTGAATTGCCACAGTCTGTTGTTTCTGATAATATTTCGTGATGAAGAAAGAGCAATTTTCAGTCCCAAATTAGACAGACCTGTCTTACAGATGTAGAATATATGTATTGTTTTATTTCAGTAGGTATAGAAGGAAACAAGTTCTTGAAAGCAAAAACAAATATAAATTATAGGAGTTCACAGAATCATAGAATGTTAAGGGTTAGAAGGGACCTTAAAGATCACCTAGTCCCAACCCCCCTGCCATGAATTGAAGCATGCAGTATTATTTTTGTGTTTTCTGTGATGGACAGATCTACTCATCTTACTCTTCTAAAATTCTTACACTGATGATAACATCTGAGTTTTCACATATCCAAAGTTCGTAACTTTAAAGGACAAACAATTCCTAACGGCTGGCCTTGACAAACCCTGGCTTTGTCTGGAGAAAGAATGCTTGAAAACAATATATTGGCCAAAGTAATTTTCTACTAAGATGTAGCAATTAGAACAAATATGTATTGTCATTATGCCATGCAATTTTGTCTTAACCTTTTGAAATCTGTATACAAGTAGGCGTACAGAGCAGCTGGAGCAGCGGCAGCTCAGGGACACTGGTCTGAAATACAATTCTTTGTTATCTCATTCTTAGTGAAATGATTTTAATAAGTCAGAGGCATTTCTGCAAGCCCTGACACTTAGCAAAATGAAAACGATTGTAAGCCATCTTCAGTATTCCAGAAGTGAGCTGAACAAATGGAAGAAGACCTTGCCTGAGAGAGGTCCAAAAGGTCTATGCACTGTGCAGCCTGTGGGAATTGTAAAACCTGAAATACTGACAGAATAGATGGACACTTTTATGTGACCTTGTTGGAATGACTCTTAAAGGCAGTATAGGTCTGGCCAAAAAGGGTACGGGAGAAGTTGCCAGAAATTCTGGGATTTTTCTCTATTTCCCTTAAATCGATGCATCTGTGTCTATGGCCTTATCCACTCTGTCATTTTTCTAAAATGCCAGACTCCTGTGTTTTAAACACAAATATGTATTCTCTCCCTAGTGTTGCCTGAAAATTCTAAATGAGCTAAAATGTGGTCATTTGCTAATTTGCTGAAGAGTTGGTCATTCACTGAGTTAGTATTTGGTTGCAGTTTTAAGTTGTTTGTTGCTTAAAATGGTTATGAATCTAAGTTTTTATCCCCAAATCACTATTTCACAGATTTGTTTCTAATGATACCCCAAGATTCCCTGCTGATTTTTCTTTATTATTATATAAAGCAAACCTGGTTTTTTTAAAATCTTGGTAATGAACTAAAAATGATACTGCCACTTTTCTGAATTAGCAAATAAAGAAATTTAAGGCAATTGAAATTTTTCAGGCAATAAATGATCTAGAACATATATTTGTATTGTAAATTCCATCCTTTTCCAAAAATCAGTTAGTGGTACAGAAGTCACATAGATCCAGCATCCAGTTCAACTAGACAAGTCTATTAACAGCAGTGTGAGAGCACCAGGCTTTGGTTCTTTGATACCATTGTGACAAAGTGGAAATGATTGCTTAGAAAAATACTGCTGTTTTTTCTGTTCTGCTTTACTTTGTTTCTGAAATTTCAAAAGATTAAGATTTTACCATCTGTCTTGTAATTACTGTTTTATATTGAAAATATTTTCTCATTTTAGGTGGTAGCAAAGTGTAGATAGCACAGATATGCCATTGCCACCTACAGATACCGAAATGCCATTTTGTAGTAAGCAGAGACCATCAGAAATAACTTGCCCAGTGAACCCGGTGTACATACAAGACTGCTGTATCTGAAGCAGCATAAACTAGCACCAGTCAACTCTAGCACCAGTCTTTCCACAGTTGTTATTAGCTATTTACACCTATTAGAATTGCTGTGTAATGCTTGAGCACAAAAGAACCTTTGGTTAGTAAAACATCTGCATCAGAAAGTCGGCTATTGACTGACTGATGTGTGTGCCTTTATCCCTAACAGCAACAAAGCAAAGCCAGTGATTTTTCTTCTACTTTCAGAGATAATAATATATATTATTATCTAATCTATGTCAAAGAACTGAATTAAAGGCTTTGAAAAACATTTTTAGTTAATGGCAGTCTATCACTTGGTGACTAGACTTGTCATTCAAGCAATCTAAAAATGGAAAAAATAAATTAAACTTTAGTAATCCATGGTAATTAATATTGAGAAACTGATTACTTACATTTTCTGAAGGGGAACCTCAAAATTCATCTCACTGTGCAGAACTTGATTTGACTTTTGAATTCTGTGAAATTTCCATTGTATTTAATTCTACAACAGTTGAAGAAAGTTTGTCCCTAATACAAGCAGTCCTCTGAGTCAGGGCTTTAGAAATGCCTTCAGATATCACAAACCACTGGTAATATTGTAGAATTGAATGACTCCAACTAAATCTATATTAATAAAAGAGTACTGGTAGACATATTATACAATACATTAGGGAAAAGAAGATATGACACAATAAAAGACAGATATTTCAACCTCAAAAGGAGGCTGTGGCATTTGTTGCATCTTCTTACAAAGTGGAAGCAAAGGCTGAAACAGTTGTGCAGAAGAAGGTAGATTGCCTTCATGAGTAAATATCAATCCTCTTCTTGTGTAGAAATCTGCTTTAAAATCAACTCAGAGTAAGCCTCTTGCATTAATATCTAATAAAATATGTGTTAGGACCTGGCAACACTGGGAGTGAATTCTTTTGAGTTAGCTTCTCAGTGAAAAAGCATGAAAGTGATGTCTGAAAGGTGTAAAGCATGGAGAAGCAACAAATCTTCTGCGTAAAAAAACAATAACAAAAGTTACAACCTGGGAAACATATTTGTGTTGTAGATAGCATTTGAAATTCAATACTCTGTTCTATCTTGCAGTGAACTTCATCTGGAACATGAATTCATTTTTGTTTCTTTACCCTTAATTTAGAATAACATTTCTAAACTGTTAGTACTAAACTGGCAGTATTGGACATTGTTTTAAATGCTGAATGAACTAGAGAAAATCATCTTATTTTTGGCTAAGGAAAAAGGGACTTCCAAGGACATGAAGTACTTCACCTTGACATTGAAGTACTTTGGCAAGATCTTTGTCCACTTAATAAGAATTGGTAGCTTGAAAGAATGATTAAGGGTGTAAAAATTCACAGAGTATTTGACATATTTAATCTTTTTAGAGGCCCTGTGAAAAAGGTGCCAAGTTGTATAAGCCATATGCTTCCTTTAGAGTAAAATTTGGAAGAAATTCCATGAGAATCTAGAACAAATTTGGGAACCTGTCCTTGAAATATGAAGTGCAACCACACAGCTCAGTTTATCAGGAAAAAGCTGATGGAGAAATGTATTGTGGGACTCGGAGTGCTCCCCAGGTCATGGTTTTTGGTCTTCTTTTTTCTTGAACTTCACACTGGTGTGAGAGTCGGATGAACTGCATCTGTCCCTCCTTGCTCACCCTTCAGCAGTAGGAAATCCAGATGCCTGAGCCAGGGAAGAAGTGGCTGCTTTTAATGATTCCTTGGAAAGGGAACCAGGGCTATGAGGCCTGCCAGGTAGATCACCTGCCTTATTGTGTACATGTGACATAAAAAGGGTTTGTACTCAAAAGGATGCTGAGAGATGGCAAGCTTAAAAGCCATAACTCTGTTCCCAACTGCTTGTTAAGGAATTAGCCGGGGCACATAAAAGGGGCATCATATCAAAGCAACTCAGGAGACAATTATGTGGGATAGTGGTTTAGTTCTTGTCCTAGTTACAGGGTTTATCACTATGAGGGTATAACCAAAACTGTGTATTCTACACCCTCTGTGTAATTTCTGATGGACTGTTAATAATGGATCATTTGCAACAGCTGCCCAGGGCACACCTAATGACTCAGCTGTGATAACTCCCCTCTGGGGAGGAATCAGCACCTTCACACCCAGCCTGAGGGGTCATTGCTGCTACTGGGCCATACTGGACTGACATAATTGGCAGCTGCAACACCTAGACCATCAGACTCCAAAAACATCCCACAACTCACAGAGTTAAATCACCCACTGTGAAACTCCCTGCCCTGGGGGACGTACTGGACACTCCCACCTGAACCTGAGCGCATATAATCTTGGGGTTTTGGGACTTTTGGTACCACTCTTTGGATTGAGAGGAGGACCAGAACTCAACAGGATTGCGACTGCCACTCTCTACAAGACTGCGATCATTACCAACACCGTTCTATTCTTGTCCCAGGGTGTGGGGTTATACATCTGTCTTTGTGGGTGAAAACCAGTTTTCTCTGTATCATTGTATTTATTGTAATCTTTTTAGTAAATTGTAACTCTGACTTGTAATCTCTCTTGAGGTGGGTTTATTTGTCCTGCTGGTTTACTTTTAAACCAACACAGTTCTTTTTATTAATTTTCTTTTTATTAATTTTCTTTTTATTAATTTTCTTTTTATTAATTTTCTTTCTATTTTGACTGTTGGGAATTATATATTTGACAGTTTGTTAGTATTTTGTTGGCATAATGCTATTTTGAAAATAGAACCTTTTCTGATTTTGAAAGAGATACACATTTTTAATCAATTTAGCATATAAAAAGTATATCCAGATAAAGATAATGAAATGTAATGTCTCCTTCCTGATTTTGTGTCAAGATGAAACCAGTATGGAACTCTGTCCATGTGGCACAGGGTATATCACAGATTTTGACAGTCGGTTTCCCTTTTTATAATTTTTGATAAATATTCTTGTACTTCTACTGCTATAATTCCTTTTGTATAATTTATGAGACATAAAAATATAGTTGATAATATAGGTTATAGCTACATTTTTCCTTGTTTTTTGCATTCTCTTATAAAAATTTTGCCTGAGCTTTTCCCACAAAAAACTGCACAGACACTGACATAGGGTAGAATTGTTCCCAGCTAGAATTCTTCCTTTTCCCTCAGGATCTTTGACACTTCAGAAGTGCTGACCTAGAAAGAGCACACTGTTAAAATACAGTTTTATGCTAGAGTCTCAAAAAAGAAACTGATAGATGACTAGCATTCACAGCCTTTGGCTGACGTAAGTCTATTTGCTGATGTCTGTACAGGAAACAAATTTGATGAAACTCAAGCTCAGGAAATTGGAAAATGCAACTGTGTTTTATCATGGCCTTTGTAATTTTGTTGGTTGAAAAAAAATCCCCTAGCTAATATTAGCAAAAGGAAGTACAGCTAATTCTGACGTGATTTTCCTACATCTAATGCATAGTTCTACTTTTTTGGTTTTTTTTAATTAGTATTCTAGAAAGACGAAAGCATTTATTTCATAATTGTTAGCACAGTTGCTGAAGTTATTGAACAAGAGAAATAATGAGAAAATAGTTTTTTCAAGGTATCAAGATTATATTGGAGTATGTCATATCAATTTATTGCCAGACAATTAGAGGAACCAAAATAATTTCAAGACACATGCTTGATTATACATTATTTCATTCAAAGGTCTCCTGGTGCAATTATTATATTAATATATAATATAATATATATATATATATAATATATGTAATATAATTCAACCATTGTATTTTTTTATATATACATATATATATAAAAGAATACCTTCCATCACTCACTGAAAAGCTAAATATAAGATTTTCAGAGGATGGAAACTTAATAATTCAGATTTTCATATATAAAGTTTATAGGTTAGCACAAATGTATCTAAAATTAGCTCACTTTTTTTTTTTTTGATTGATGTTTAAGCAGAGAATATTTTCTTGTATTCTTGAAATAATGCACTTAACCTTCCTCCCCCACCCCCATGGCATTGAATAGAACAGCAAGGATTATTAAAGGAAAAAAATTGAAATACTGTATTGGAATACTGCATAAGTAAGCTAGGATTCTCTTCAAAAGATTTAAATTTTACCAGTGATAGCAAGCCAGTTGTTTCAAAGATATATTTCATAAATTTTTTACAGGGAAGAATATTTAATAGTAGTGTGATAATTAGTTGTAAAACGTGACTTTAAATGACTTTACACTTTACTGACTGGCAATCTGCTGTATTCAGGTTGTTAATCATCTGCATAATCCCCCTGGTAAAATGGATAAGGTAAAAACAAAAGAAATATCCTCTTCAGGGGAAGAATCACCATGCAGTAGGCTACCAATTCAGAGGCATTTACACACATATTATTGTCCAAGAGGACTGAGTTTGATGGACAGGACAGTTTGTCTTGTAAAGATTGTGCTGCAGATTAGACAGCCCAAAAGTCATTGATGTTCATTAGTTAAAATTTATTTTTGCACAAAATTGTAAATAAAGTCTTAACTACAAACATCAACCCTATATAAAAGCATGGAATTATCACAGGGTTAAATTAATGTTGTATGTTTTTATCTGAAGGAAAACTGGAACCCTTTAAATGAATTCCTGTTGATCTCTGCTACTTTAAATACTTACTGTCTGAAGCTGTATAAATCCTTAATGAATGAGAAAAATGAATGCATGCTCACATTCTGATCAAACAAAAGTTCTGATCTAGTTTTCCGCACTTTGCCATAAATCATTTGGGCAGAAATTTTGTAAATATTGGAAGACTTACAGCATAGTTACATGTTAGATCCTTTGACAGAGAAATATTTCTCTATGCACAAACATAGTTTAAGAAGTCTCTGATCTTTGCTACTCCTAGTTGACCAACCCTTTTGTCTGCTGCAGAGCTTCCCTCTTACTTTCAGCAGTCCAATAGTTTTAGTTGAGCTGTGTTTTAGAAAACAATGAAATTATTTAAATAATCAATTTAAATTCTGTTTTTTTGCTATTGTCTGTTTACTTTCTTTGGTAAGCCAGATCATTTGAGTGATGGGATGAAGGCCAGCTGTAGAATTAATGCTTTTTTTTTAGCTGAAAAGGAAAAGATTATACAAAACTGTATAGTGAGAGAATGTAAACCACTATTTCTTTCATTATTCTTGTTTGGTCTTGGAGAATCTGAAAATTCAGTCTTACATAATTAAAAGCAGTGCAGGGAGATGTTCAGTATACATTTTTTATTATCTTTAAGCTTCTGAGGACTTCTTTAATCTTTATTATTTTCTCTCTGGCAGAGAAGTATATTAGGTATATTAAGTATATAAGGATATATATATCTCCTTTAAGTATATTTTGTCCTTAAAACTCTTCAGACTTGTTATTCGCATCAGTAATCTTTGTTGAAAGGAGACACTAAGCCACTTCCCTGCACCAAATATTCTATTAAAGTCTGTTATTCACAGGCAAAATTTGGCTGAGGGGCTTGCTGTAATTAGCTCTGAGAATGCTGATCAGCTGATAGACTTGTTTGTTTATTTTAGTCTTAAAAACAGCTTAACAAAATTAAATCTGAGTATATGACAAACATATAAATTATTTTCATTGCAGTTTGGAATCAGAAAGGTACATTGATTTAATTCTAATACTAAGAGTAGGAATTTTATAATTTTTAATATTTATTAAAAGATTAATTAGTAGACTGAACAATATCTTCCTTTAGTTTAATAAGTTCTTAAGACAAATTTTCTTAGTTTTATTTGAATTGTAAGGTTGAGCTTAAGGGTAAAATGTTTAAAGTCACAGTGATTTTAAATGAGCATAAAGCTCCAGAATCCCGAACGGGCTGGCAAGATTCAAGAAAGAAATTGTTAGGCAGGCTTCTTAGAGTCCTGAAGAACTTACTTTAAAAATTTACTGTTAATATTTTTAATTTATTATAAAAATGTTGCTTATACAGCTTTTAGACTACATTTGGAAAACTTTTACATAATTTTCCTGTATTTAAACACTTCAACAATTCTAAACAAAATGCTTTAGAGGAACCATTCTATGAGAAGTATGAACCAAGTCTACATTTTGTTCATTGCCTTTGTTTGAAAGTCAAAACACAGACTAGAACTTTTTTCACTGACTTTTGGGATAAATGTGGGGAAAGGAACATTAGAATATAAAGTTTCAATGAAAATAACTAAAGTGCACTGGAAATATTTTACAGGGATTTAAATAAGTTTATAGAAAAATATTAATAAGATTACAACGGAAACTTAAGTATAATGGTTTGTACTGACAATTACTCTAATATTTTGATACAGAATTACCTGGAACTGTATGATCATCTGTTTACATTTAGGAGAGTTTGACTAGTTGCCAGAAGCATAATAAAAAAAATTAAAATTATTGTCATGCCAATAATGAACAAAAAAAATGCAGAAAGCATTCTTAATTTTTTGGTATGCCATGTGCATTGCTTTGCTTATGCAGAAGCATGAGAAATACTCAAGCACTAATGCAAGCTGGATTGAGATCTTTCTGGCAGTTTAACACTGTTTCTAAGGAAATACAACAATTTTTAATTTCCCATGTTGCTCTGTGATCTTGAATTTAAAAGAAATTCAGTCTTTAGAACTGTACTGATTAATTCTGCAGGTTGCAGAAGTGATCCAGGTCCATGGCATTTCTCACATTGTTTCAATCTAAATGTCATCTGCAAAGTCATGGAACTGTATTTGTTGTAGTCTTTGTCAGTGGAGGAAAGTTTTCTTCAGTATTTTAAAACCTGCAGTGTAAAAGCATTTGGTTGGGAAAATTACCCAGTTACTGAAACAAAAATAAATTCTGAATAACTAGAGAGTTGAAATGAAAGGCAAATTGTTAATTATATCCTTTGGAAAAGATCTGTGTTATTAAAAGGTGGCAATTATCTCAACAGCAAGGTTGACAATAGTGCTATTCTCACTGGAAAATAATATGCTTCCATGAAGAAGCATGTGCCATGTCATTCCCTGAACTATAATCCTTTCGACAGAATTTTATTTCCTTGATTTTGACCTTCAGAACAGGGCTGGTGACTTATTTTAGTCTGTGATTGCCAAGTCTCAAAGCAAGTTTCTTAAAAGAAAGGCAATTTTTAAACCACCAAGTCATGTCCTACAATAAAGGTGGGAATGAATATCTTCTTTCCAGAGATAACAAGTTTTAGAGGAGACATGAAACTAATTCTGAGCTCACATATTGGCAAAGTTTGTGTCATACTAATGACAAAGCTACTTATTAAATGTTTTGCCAGGTTAAAGAACATTGATCAGCAAAATCGGAGGTAAAACTTTTCAAGGTCACTTTCTAGCTTTTGATACGTCAGAATTAAAGGTAGGGGATGTTTGGGTTTTTAATCTTAAAATACCCTCTTCTACCTGTGTTCAGGATAATGTAGCTTTTTCTATTGATTCTTCATCTGATTGCCTTGACTTTTCAAAAATCATGGAGAGTGATTTGGCAACTACATAAGCCAGTTCACTCAGGACTTCTCAGCCTTCTCCTCACTTTTACCAGTTTTCCAGCATTGTTTATTAGGGGGGTTACATCTTCTTTGACCCTCATTAGAAACAGAAAATCAGTGGATTATCCGTAATTCCTGTAACTGTCATTCTTACTCTCATTCCTCTTGATGCCTCGATCAAAGCCTCAGTATTCTTCATGCTAAACATCCATGGAATTTTTGTCTCAAGGAAGTGCAATAATGTCGCCTGAAAGCACCTAACAACTGATGTAATAAGCAACTGGTAATAAGCAATGCAGGGGAAGACTCAGTAAAGTGTCAATAATAACGTCCCTTCTTTTCGGTAAGGTGTTTCAAGGTTCATTTGAGATGTGTATGCTTCTGCTTGTTTAGCACAGAAACAGTAGAGAGAACTAGGAATGCAGAAAGCTTTGCCAGGGTAATTAGGATCCAGCACTGAGTGATTCTGCTTGAAGGAAGGCTTATCAGGAAATACAAATAGTGTAAAAATTAAGATAGCTATATGAAGAAACAAAAATACAGGTAACTATTTCTGACGTTTGCTGTTGAAGCTACTGCTAATGCTAGTGGCATCATTTAATTGTATAGGTTTCTGCCACCTTAACTTTCCATAAAATAATAGGTTTAATATTAACCTAAAATAAAGCACCTAACTAAATATATTTAAAATTAATGACTCATCTTGCCTTACTTTTGTGTCTTACATTTTTATTTAACATATTAATTTTAATGTGCATTAGACTTTTTAATATTCTTTTTTAATAGCAAGTCTTTCTTTGCTGCCTTTTCTGAGCTATAAACCTCATTTCAGATTTCTATTACAATAGTTCTGAAATAGTTCTACTTCTACAGTTCTGAAATTCTACTTTGTACTTTAAAATTTCTTTAGAATTTGTTTATTCTTCTTCAGCTTTAGAATTTGAAAATATCTGTCAAAGAAATCATAGTGAAATAAAAACTGATGATGGAAATATTATTTCCATATAGGCCTTTCCTGTATGTCTTCAGGACACCACAAAAGTGGAACCCAGAACCTATTGATGTGCTGGAGAGTTCCCATTTTTCAGAACTCTTATTTCAGATTTCCATAGGAATAAACATAATGAAAAAGCTTCTTTTGACTATTTTGCTGATTTTATATTTTTTTTACATTTATCACCATGTAAAACTGATATATATTTTCTGACATCAAGCAAATAGGGGTTAACGCACTTTTCTCAGTCATAAACATCTCAGGAACAAGGAATCTGGTGTCAGATCACTCACTACAGCATGTTGTTGGAATGTTGTTTTGTGGTCTGTTTTTTTTTTCTCTCAACTACTGAGTTTAAAATAAATGCAATTCAAATTCTGTAGAGAAATGCTCACTAGGGAATGCTGGAAAATAACTTTTAAATGTGTGAATATACTTTGATTTATATAAATTTTCCTATAATGTCTTCAAACTTTTCCTGGAGTTAAATATTTCAAATTGCAGCACTTTAAGTTAAAATGGCATGGGAAACACAGTCTTGTTTCACTGTAATGATATAGCATGGTTGACACTTGCACACAAACAAGAACTGAAAGACTGCTTTCCAAGATTTAAAATAGTGTAGTGAATTGTTGGTTACTGTTGAGCATAACTTTAATGACAAAAATCCTTTCAATAATATATGCACCCACATTGCAAGAAATTTGAAAGATTTGAAAGGAATGAAGCATTTTAAGACTTGCATTGGTTTTCTACCAGTTCAAATTCTTTGGGGGCTTTGCAACTCAGTAATGTACAATTTTACTTGCTGTGTCAGAAGCCTAATGATTAAGGAGTGAGCTTTGGGCATTTAATAACCCTCTTCCAAGTACTTTTATAGTGTTGCTTTATTTTTAGTTAGGATGTTTATATCTTAAGTCTGTTTGAAATTTTATTTGGTGTTTAAATCAATTCTACAATAGTCACATCTTTTGTCTGCTATTTAAGTATCTGCTTGTGCTTTATCACTAAGTTTTTCTATTCATGACTGAATTCTGCCATAATAAAAATTTCATGGTGCATTATACAATGAAGTAAAACAAGTAGGTTACTTCTGTCTGGAGGTTATAGCCATAATCACTGTGCAGATTTAGCAGTTCTTTTGGCTCTCTAGAGCGCTGTTTATAATTCTCAATGGGTACATCTATATTTCTTCAGTAGGTGTAGCTATGTTTGGATTCAGATTTGGTATTTCATGAAGCTGGTTGATATCTGTGATTGTCTTTACCATTTAACAAGGCTGACATGGACACAGAACAGAGGCTGGGAACCAAGATAATATCCTTTGATGAACAAGAATTATCTAGAAAGTATGTTTCTTGAAACTTTGTCAATAACCTCAAGTATGATATTTCTTTCAGTAAAAACTAGGGTGTTTTGTTCATTTTTTTTGCAAACTATTAGTTTGTGCTATTTTTACCTTTCTTCCATAGCTTTCATTTCTTTGGTCAGTCAATTAAGTGAGGTATATTTCCCTCTTTGATTTGGAAAATAGATTTTGTATCTCACTGCCTTTGGGGTATTTTTACAAAATCAGTTTTGACATGAAGTCAAATCTGCTGGTCATTTTACCAGTGTGTTACATAAAAGATTTGATTCATTATTTTTTTCTACTTGCAATTGATGGTGATTATATGTAAATAAGTTTGGCCATGGACTAGTGAAATGCATTGAACTAATAGTTTGCTTGAATACTTTTCCAAACCTCCTCACTGTGTAAGACTCATGTGAAAAAATACTGATTTTTAATAACACTTGGTCAAACTTTTAAGATATCTGGAATGACTCCTTAAAGCAGAAGTCCAAACATGTTTATTGAGATTTTGCAATCAGCTTCCTGATTTTGATTAAATTGGGACTATCAGGTTAGAAAGGACAGTTATACAGAAAAAACACTAAAATCTGATACGAAACTTTATTTTGGGAATGCAGGGATATAGGAGATAGCTTAAAGCATCTAATTTATTTGGATGGATACTTACATTAACTCTTCTCAGCTCAGAATTGACCAGGAATAACTTGAACAGTAAATTATATTCAATTCTCCCTATTTTAAACACCCCTGTGTTGGAATCCCTGCTGTCTTGATGCCTTGGGAAGCCTCTTGGGAATATTTTTGAGAATATTTTTGCAAATACTGAATATTGGTAAATATTGATAAAAAGGAATATTGGAAATATTCTTGGAAAAATATTTTGGGAATATTCTGATGGAGAAAATTTTTCTTTAATTTGTATTTTGACAGTCCCAAACTCATACAAACTTCCAATAGTTTTAATGGAGACTTCAGTCTTTTTAAGTACTCAAGAGCTCAGCATTTGCTTCCATTTGTAGGTCTTTTTCTTTCAAATCCTTCTTAATGCAAATTTCTTCATGTTTGGTTACTGCTAATAATAGCATTAATGATAGACAATTTGTCCCAGAGACTCCAAGCCCTAAAAATGATCTTTTAGTCCCTGGAGCTTTATCTTCCACCTCGATTATTACCTCCTCGTTTGAAAGGAATGTTGCTAAGAAACATGCTGATGTTCTAGTTCTGGACAATGGGTAAACAGCTAAGTAATGCTCTTTCCATCACCTCATACCTTTTTTTGCTCTGCTTTCTATCCGTCTTGACTGACGCTGTGTCTTTCATATTCTTCTTCTAAACTTTTTGCACTAAGTTCCTCCAAGGCACTCACACTTTTTACTCCTTATTTGCCCGAGCTGCAGTTGTCCATGTATTTATTGCACAACTACTCATCTGGTCTTTGACTCCCTTGAGCTGCTGGACTGACCAGCCTACTAAGTACTTTCTATTTCTTTCAGTTCTTGTTTTGTTTCTATGGTGTAGTCAAATAGGCTCATACATTATTTGTTCTTCAGTTGGGGTCGTTGAGCAGACACAGCTGATCAACTTCTTCACTGGCACCCACAGTATGGGTCCCTAAAGCAGTAGACAAATTGTGGTGCTCTGCTGCAGTGGGGAAATATGCTCCCTGTCTCTGTTAAAATCTTGTAATACACAACTACCTGTGTGGTTGGGTATGGTGGCATGGTGAGTTTCTCAGCAAACCAAAGTCTAATACTGATTTTTTTTTTTCTTTTTCTGTAAAGGTACCTTGGAAATGCAATGGTCATTCTGAGTCACTAGTGTATCAGGGTAGCTTTGTTAGGAGTCCTACAAGGAAAGCTTCTGCCATAACTATTTTAGCTGCCCACACTGGTGATACTGCTCTGTTATTTGAGTCTATATAACCTTACGTCTTCTAACAAACTGCCACTGGAGTGGCAGGTCTGGAATCCTAGCTACTTATTCCATTGATTTTTATATATATGACACTGCATAAGGGTCCAGAAACCTGAAGTGGTGCACTTGTTCAAGCAAAGAAATCAAATCATAAAAGAGCTAGTGCTTGCACTCTAAGCAATGGTATACATATTGTGACTGTTCCTGAGTGTCAGTTGGTGGTGTTATTACAATTAACTGTGTTCTAAGCATAAGTCTGGGATTATATTTAATTATACAGTGTACCATCTTACTTAAACTAAAGTTTTATTAAACTTACTGGAATTAAAATTGCTCCATTTAAACTGTTTCTAATTTAAAGGGTTCATTTGGAAACATTCTTCAAAACTGAATTAGCTAGGATTGCCTATTTGAATGCTGTACAAAACATATGAAATTTGTCCAAAATATGTTCAAAATACTTGAACCATCTGTAAAAAAATTAACTTTGCTATGATTGCTCATGCAGAATATTTTTAATAAAGTGTTTTTGTAAATCAGTCTGTCAGTTTTTATATACTTACTGTAATCTGCTCATGTACTTCTAAAAAAAAAAGTTGATATTTACTAGTACTGCACTATGATCCTTACTCAAAACAAAAAACCAAAACAAACAAAAAACCCCTACAAACAAACAAGCAAACCCCAAACTTCTTTTTCCTCAAAATTTTAATTGTATTTATAACTGGATTCAGATTCAAGAAAGCTTTCTGAAAATATCCCTTAAATTAAATAGTTTATTTTTCCCTTTGTGAATTCCAGCTGCAAACCTGTTTCAGATAAGAAGTAACTATAGTAACATCATGTTCATCTGGTTTAATTTTAATACACTGCTGAAAATCTTGAAGTTGTAACGTTTCAGGGCTTATAACAGGAATCATTTCATCCAGTATCGTGAACATCAGCTAGTTCTTGAAGTCCTCGTATCTGTCTGGAAGTGATGAGGGTTGAATGCTCCCTAAGAGGTGGGTGGAACCAAGTTGGACAACCCAGATAGAAGGGGTTCAAATGGGACTGGACTGAAATCTCCCCCCAGGGCGGTTGGACAGGGTCAGTATGGGCTGGTAGAACCCTCATGGCCCTGAGGGCATCCCTGTACAATGTTTTGGTTATTAGTATATTGATAATTATTAAAAGCTTTATGTAACAGTAAGAATGTTCTTACTATGTTGCTTTTGTTATCTATAGTATAATTTTTTAAATGGCATCACAAATCATTTACTATTTTCTGAAGGCCACATTTACATCTGTATGTATGTACATTTACACATACTTCTATATCCCTTCTGACATCTGAATGTAAATTATTGTGTGAATCATCAAGGTTACTAAATTGCGAGCTGAAGCTCACATCAAAAGAGTAACAGATCTGGTGATCCAGAGAGAAAATTATCCAGGATTTTAATGCTTTGATGTATTTGTATTCACACGACTGACACTCATCGTGCTTTATACTCATCTTACAGATCTGTAATTCCACTGATTTCAGCTAAATCTTCTCTGAATGTCTAGTTCATCTGAGTAGACTACCTTTGATTACCTCGAACCTCTGTGTTTAGGCACTTCCTGTGTAAAATAAAGTGCAGGTAAACAGTATAGATGAAATGCTGAACTTCTTAAATTGATAGGAGTTTTGCCACTGTGTTTTCTTTGGTCTAGAATTTAAGCTTGCACTGAGGAGTATAGATTTAAGTTCCTAACTTCTTCATCCCTCTTTTACATATGACAAGGAAAGAAGAAGAAAGGAGGCTTGGCTCACCTAATTTTTCCTTTTCCTGTACTTGAGAGTTTGATATCAATCTTACAATTAGAGTCTGAGAGGCAGATTTTAGCCTGAGAATTTTGATAAGTATTTTCCTAAGATGAAAGGAAAGAAACCTTTGGATAATTATGTGAACAGTCTTTGGGAGTGTAGGTTCCCAAACCTTTAGCTGAACTGGCAAAAATAGGCATAGCAGTATCCTCCCTTGCTAAGGGAGATTATTCTAACTTGGAAGACTCTTCACCAAATACTGACTAAGCGAAAGTGAAAAGGGCTCCTTTAAAATACACTTTGGCAATGCAGATGCCTATTAAGACAACTGCCTTTCTCAGAGTGGCAGTTGCCTGGACTAATGATTTTAAAAGAACCATAAGGAAAGTGAAAACCAAGTGTTGACAAAAAGGCCCTTAGCAGCTGCTTTTGTTGTCAGAAGCCCCCTTGATTGCATCACATTTAGCTCAAAATAGTCACATTGAACACAGCATCTCACTGATAATTATAGCTTTTTATCTAGAAAGATGGACAAGCCAAACAGTCACTTTCATCTGCCAGACTCTGTGATGCAGAGCTAATTGGCAGAATGCTAGAGAGGTCAGAGAATGGTCCAGTGAGACATTAAACACACCTGTACTCTTAGAAATTAGCTCAAATTTTAGACTTCCCAGGGAACCGATTATCATTTAAAGTTAATCATAGTGAAAACAACTAGGAAAAGTGTTTCTTGCAGAGGGAAGCCCTGGATTCAAAGAAAGGGACTGTGAGGTATAGAAAATTTTAGTGAAAACCTAATGCATCATTCAGGTAAAAATAAATCTTATTCTGTGGCTCCTTAACTCCTTTCCTTCTCATCTTAAAAACTTTCAAGAACAGCAAGAAGCAATATAGTGAGTGACACACACAAGGGGTCTGTCTAACCTAATATGCTCAGTCGGAGGATAACCAGTAATGAATGCCGAGGGAAGAATCTTAAGAATAAAACAAGTATATAATAAATTTCCCAAATATTTTCCTAGCCCTTAGCCATTCCTATCTAAGACACTTCCCCAGCTGTTTCTATCAGATGTTTTAGTGCTGTTGGATAAACATAGTTAAGCATAATAACTGCTAGCAAACTACCAGAAGCATTAATGTACCCATGATCTCACTGCAAGCTCCAGGGGAAGAACAGTGTGGTATCAGGTGATTCCAGACAGAAAAGTACCTCTCTGCAGCAGCAGCTGCAATCCTAATTTTTCCTCCACTCATGCACTCACCCCACTCCATTGAGAGCATGATTGGTAAGCTCTTTCTTTTTTTTTTGGGGGGGGGGGGCTATTTCTCCTGACTCTCTGTTGAAGCTCTTCCCCTTTCCTGTGCATCTGTGCTTCCCCTGGAGGAGTGTATCTGGCTCCTCATTCTTCAAGAAGCAAAATTAAATTCTTTATGCGATTCTTTATTCTGGCTTTAGACACAGGATAAGCTTACACATATATATGTAAACATTTCTCAGAAGTTTAAACCTAGTTGGATGCTGAGAGTAGTCGTGCTGCAAACTGACTCAAAAAATGTTAAGACTGTATTTAACATTATGCAGTGTTAGTCTCCATGCTACATCAATTTGATCCCTAATAGTACTTGTCAGATACTACTACCAGTGGGTCAGGATTGACTTTTACAAGATCTCGCCTTCCAGTGCTCTCTTTCTTTGTTTTTTTGAGAGTAACAATTCTTTTTGTCTTCAAAGAAATGCATGGCTGTGTTTGTAAGATTTTTGTAAGTACAAGTATTATAGATTGTGCAGATTAGTAGAATAATGCAGTATAGTGTTGGTTTGGTAGTTAAAAAAGTATGGGTTGTCAATATGTGGAAAAGGCTAGTGAAACAGGTTTGTGTTAAGGGTTTTTGAATTTGGAACTTTGTAATATTGACAGGAAATAACCCCCAAATTGTATAAATTAGGTTCAACTGATTTCTAAAGCAGGGATTGCACAAAGGTTCCAAGCTTAAAACAGTATTCTTAGTACTCTTTCATATAAAAAATTGACTTGTAAAATATTTTATGAAATTATTAAAAGGTTCGTTATATTTAACACAGCTCCCCTCTCAGCATGCATGTTTATATTAAGTTCTAACTTAATTATACCTCAATTTTTTGTTCTCTCATTTATTTCTCATACATGTTTCCCAGGATAGCCCACTGGTCTTACAGTCTGACAGAAATGTAACAGTGAATGCAAGAAATCACATGGGACAGTTAACTGGACAACTGACAGTAGGTGAGTGTTCTTTATTAACTGTTACGTTTATCAGTTTAGCTTTATGAATAGGTTTCATTAATAAAACTCACATATAAAATATTACTGAGTAGTCAGGAAAAAATCTCTCATCGCCATACTCAAACAAAAACGGGTGCCTATAATGCACAATACATACACACTAAGAGCATGATTCAGGATTAGCTCAAGGCAGAAAAAGTAGAAATGTCTCAAAACAGTTAAAACAGCTTAATGAAAAATTATTGTGTTTGAGACAACTGTAACAAAACAAACTAAAAAAAACCTCAGCAAAACATGTTCCAACAACACTTTCGGTGGGAAAATAACTATAATTTTCTTACAAGTTCAGCCAGTCTTCTGTTACTTCAGTGGCAATTGGTTAGTCCCCATCACTTATGTAAGGCATTTGTATCAGTACATATTCAAAGAAGTTGGAGTAATGGAATGTAAAAAAACAGAACAAAACAAAAATCAAAATGCTTTCCTAGCCATTACAAAATTTAAAGGGAAAGTCATTAGTTAAAACTGATATTTTACAAAATATAAAATATAGCAGATCAAAGTTCCAAATGAAATGGAAATAAAAAAATCCTCTACTTATCTGTTTCACTTGTCATGTATTTTTTCCTGCTTTTATGGTATTTACTGTGTTATACTCTTTTTTTAGTACAAATTATATTTATTGTGTTAGTAAATATGGAGTAATTTTCTTTTTATATTTTCAGAACTATAACAGTACTGAAGGTATTAATTGCTTTTTAAGAATATTGCCTGAAAAAATTCACTGCAAATTGGTGTTCTAGATCTGTCACAAAACAATACATACATTGACTGGCAATGGGATAAAAAAATATAAAAACATACATGTGTAAGACCTTAATATAAATAATATTAATAAATTATATAAATTCAAGTATATACCCCTTAGACTCCACGTATTTTCGTTTTTTTCACTTTACTTCTGGGTTAAGTTGCATTTTATCCACTTTTTTTCCTCGTGTGTTGAGGTTATGCTCACATAGTTTTAAACTCTAGTTGTAATCTACACTAAGTTTTCATACTGGCTGGAGACAGTGGCTTCAAGTTGTAAAAACCTTTGGCAAGTACAGACACAGTGACATACCATCTGCACTGATTTCCCTGAATGACCACATCAAATGAGTGTGAAAAGGTAACTAGGCTTGCTAGAAGGTACAGATGAGGAAAATTAAGCTAACACCTGTTCTAGCCATATTGTACTTGCCCAGTGTGATTATGGAATGCAGTTCTGTATCATTTGCTAACTATATTATTAAAACATTCTACTTTGTCTGGTAATTGCTAAAAGGTGAGTTGCCCATGGCAGACATTCACATTGGCTGAAATATATATAATATTTTTATCACTGACACTATTCTGGCTTAATGAATCAAGTACAAAAAATGAGTGTGAGTTTATTGAGACTGACCTACTTAAAGGCATCACACTAGAGGTTAATATTCTAAAAACATAAAGGCCTGAAAAAAATATACGTTTTGTGTTTCCGTCATTAGAGTGAATACCGTTAGGCTTCTTGGTGTGCAGCTGGTATGGTGTTTGGAGAGCAGAAATTTGTTAAATTGCAATATTGTATTTACATTATTTCTTATTCTTTACTTTCCTCTTCATTCCTTAACAGTTATATGGCCTTTATTACTCCTTATATTAATATAAAAATCTGCTTCTTTATTTTTTATGAATTCCCTGTACGGTACTGGGTGCATATTAACATATTTCTTATTTTCTTATCTCTTATTAAATATTTCTAACTTAGTAAAATCAGTCACCAGTATAATCAGTAAAACCTGGACATTCTACTATTAGAAATCAAAGAAATTAACAGGCACCTAAAAATCTAATATTCCTGCCCTCCCTTCTAAAGTTTTTTCTTGTGTAAGATAGAGCAGAGAAAGACAAGTTTTGGCTTTTGTCTTGTTAAAAGCATGGCCACATCTGCTGAAAGAATGGTAGGGAACTTTTCTATACCGTGTTTGCTGACATAAGAAAATATTTTTTCTATTAGTTGTAAATATGCTCTGGAACATTCTTCTTTAAATGAAGAGGTATGCTGCATCCTTCAAAAACAATGAAGAGAAATGTTTTAAGCAGCAACAACAACAACAAAACAAACAAACAAAACCCACAAAAAACCAAACCAAAACAAAGTAAATTATTATACCTTGGGGGAAAAATTGTCTAGTTAACAACTTTGAAATCTTCTTATATGTTGACATCTTTAAAGAGTTGAATAATAATAATTTTAAAAAACCACCAAACCTACAAATTTATATGCATGGCAGGAGCATTCTATAAAGAAAGAAGGATGCCAGTGCATTCAGAAAGATGATAATGCACTTTCTATATATGTTATACCACTGGCATTTTATCTGTGTTTCACAGGACATAAGTGATATTGCAAGGCAACAAATTGACTGGTCTTTTCCTGTCTTTGGCATCCAAATTGCTGGTCATATCAAATTTTAGGACAACTAAAAATTCTTTCTATGGTATTTGAAACTCTGTAAGACCAAGACAGCCTCAAGAACATGCACTTAGAACTGTAACTGGCAGATAGATTAATGTAAAGAAGTGGGGTCGGAGCTGGGAAGAAGGAGGTTGCATGTTCACTCAGGAGATGGAAAAATGCCAGTGAAACTCTTGATACAGGTGTTATTGAGCGAAGAAAAAGTATATTAAGAAAACCAAAACAAACCCAAAACCAAACAAAAAACCCCCCAAACAAACTAAATATACTGGAGGATTGGAAGACTGAGTAGTTGTATGTTTAAATGGTATGAATTCAAGTCGTGGCTCCAGGTCATACAATAATAATATCCATATTATTACAATATTAATTACAATAATAATTACATTTAATTACATCCATATTAATTACAATAATAATATCCAACTGTAATAATATCCATTATTACAGTAATAATATCCAATTACAGTAATAATATCCAACTGTAATAATATCCATTATTACAGTACAATGTTTTTATACTGGCAATAAAAAGTGTATACAGAGAAAGTCACAGCTGTAGCAATACTTTCTGTTGGGATTTCTACCAAGTAAGCAAGAAACGTTGGGTTGCACTCCAGTCTATTTGTGACATATGATCAGGAATCTGCCAAGTTTGTGTCTGGATCTCCAAAAGGACTCCACGGCCTTCAGTTCTTAAACATGCCATTTAAGACCAATGGAGCAGATGTAGCACAGACGTGAGTTATATCTTCAGAATAAAGATGAAAAAATGGCCATCCATTGAACTTTGTATCTGAGCTGGAAAAGGATAAGTAATCATGTCTCTCCCCTCCCAACCTTCACTTAGCAATACCTTTTGCATTGTGCATTCTACGGAATTACCTTTGCACAACCTTTTCCCTCTGTTTAATTGGTGTTTGCATAGTTTAAATATATATGGAAAAATATCTACTTCTCTATTTTTGCCAGTCTTAGAAATGCACATTAATTGCTCACCTTGAGAAAGAAGTCTGTTGTACCATGCTGTCTGCACATATCATATATGCCTCTGCCTGTTTTTGAATGGAGAACATTAAGCTGGCAGCAGCTAAAAAAATTGGTCTGATGTTTGAAATCCACTTTTGTACTTGCCATAAATTCATCCTCAAATTTAATTTTACTTCACCAATTTTTTCATTTTTTGTAAGAGGTTGTTTTTTTCTTATTTTTTACCTTGCTGCTTCTGACAGGTATTTCTGCTACTTCTTCACCCTTTCCCGTTCATAAAAATCTCTGGGGATACCTGAAATGTGCAAAAAAGTGCACTTCTTTTCTGCTAAGCTTTGAGCCCTCAGACAGAATCATAACTCTCACAGAGGTCCAGAGCTATAAAAGTCACAGCTTTAGAGAGCTCCTGAACCTGTCACTCTGTTCATTGAGTACTCTAGAGCCAGGCAAATTGAGAAAAAAATATTTGAATACCAATGAAAGTTATATTACACTCTTGCAATTGCTATTTGAAAATAACAGGCAGATGTGTGATTTTCAATAGCAGCACTGCTAAAGACTGATAGCAGTTCTAAAAGATATAACTAGTCAAATAACATGTCAAACATGGTGATGCTTTCCATACATTTAACACAAAATTTGTCTTTGTGTATTTATGATTTTTCTTTCTTTAAAATGTGCTTGCTTACTTGCCGTGTTCCATTAAGAGTGCATGAGTTACTGTGCAGAAACTCATGGACATTAGGAACCACAGTTACATAACTCTGTGAGAGTGGGAATAGTCTCCTCATCATTCTTACCTATATCACATAAGGCAGCCACCTATGCCTGTATCTACCGATACCTTAGCAGATAACACATCCTGCTAGCCCTTCACTTCTGAGGTGTGCAGAGTAACTCATTACCTAAATGTGGCTTGTGATGTTCCTTTTGCAACATTTAGATATCAGTGAAGATTCTGAACCAAGATACATTTCAAGCATCCTTGCTTTTAGAATGATCTGTGGTAGTAATAATATGTTACATTATTACTCTCTGCGGTAGTAACAAAAGGTACATGTAAAAAATGTGTACACATATGTAACACCCCAGCCCAGAGCCGCTCAAGGTGGCTCCAACCTGGTTACTGATCTGGTGTTTAACAACATGTTGCTCTAAATCTTTGATACTCTTGTGAGACATTTACTTAAGATTTTTATGAACTTGAACTAAGGATCCAGGAAGGCAATGGAAGTAATAACATGCTTAAGTAACAATGGACGAGAAACGTTTCTGTGTTTTCTAATGGTGTTTTCAGCCTCAAATGTAAGGTGTTTTCTCCTAAGTGTTGCAGGAAGAAGGTATCATACACATACACCCTTTCTTCACAGTAGGAAAATGTAACATAAGCTCTCAACTCTTCTCTGTCTTATCTGCATGGCTGTTCTTGTATGATCCATAGTAGCGTGATGGGGAGGGAAGGGATGGTGGTGTTTTATAAACCCTCATTAGCTGCTTCTGCCCTTCAACTAGGCAAAAATGGATCAGAACTTCTCAGGAACATGTGAAATAAAGACTTTCTCCTTTTCCTTGCAAAGAGGTTTACCTACCTGTAGTCCCAAACTACAGTGAGATTTCCAAAATTTAAAATACATTAAACATTCAGCTAGTCTAATTTTCATATTAAAGCAATTGCTCTTGTAACCGTTGTGATGCAGTTCAATAATTATTATTGCTAAGAAGATATGTTGCAAAAACAAATTCAGTTAAATGAGTTATCCATTTCTCATCATTCTCTGAATTTCTATTCATTAACTGAAATACAGACTGAAAAACCAACAAATTTTGGTTCTCAAAACCACCTTACTGTGTGCGAATCAGAAAAGTAGGCAATTCACTTTACCATACCTAGATGATTAGTTCAGTAGGTTAGAGCATAATGCTGATGACCTGGTGATGATAACCAGCATGATGGTGGTTGTGGGTTTGATCCCCATATGGGCCATTCACTTAAGAGCTGGACTCGATATTCCTTCTAGGTCTCTTCCAACTCAGAATATTCTGTGATTCTGAATTATTAGTCCAGTTTTTGCATTGATGTATTTGATATTGAAAATCAGACTGAATACAATAACTTAAAATCTTCTTTTGGAACATTTTGTCATTAATCATGTTCTTTTCATTGTAGCAAAGGTTTTTAACTTATAGTTAATTCACTCCCTCTTCTTTTTCTGATACAAAAAAAAAAAACAAACCAAGGAACAGAGAATCTGTAATTTCTGGGCTAAATTATTTGCATTGCTTACATTTTTTCTAGATTGTTTTTTCACTTTAAATGGAATTTTCTGTTGAAAATTGCTTGGTTGTCTGATGTTTTCCCTTGTTTTAAGTCAATTACTTGTCATTCAGAGAATACTTACATACCTCATCATGGCTAGGCTTTGCGAACTTAGATAACTTACACAGCAAAATATTGTACGTTCTGAGCGTACAAATTTCACAGTGTAATGTTTCTTAAGAGACTTTTATAACCAATTATACACTCTTTCCATGTATAGGGATATAAACAATTTATCTGCTAGCTGATGGTACAAATCCATTGTTAGGTCTTTTAAATGGAGGAAAATTTCAGATAACTTGCTCTTTTTAGTACAGGTTAGCTTACCTTTTACTAAACTGCAGAGTTAAAGGATCTCTTTCAGCTTCAGACCTCACTGCAGAAGGTATGATGGAGCAGTGCCTGGAAGGCCATATGGCTTTATGTCTCCTCCTGGCAAAGCACATGAGATGAGCCAAGAGGCAGTCAGGAAGTGAGCCATGGTGTTCATAACAGTTGAAATGTCCAGCTGGAATCTGAGTCTTATCTCTTCTCTTAATTTACAGTGCAGTGTGATGTTGCTTCTATTTCTGTCTGTCTAGTCGATAGAAAAGTCTTTTTACAAACCATCTATGCTGTAACAGGTTTTGTAATAGGATCTCACTTAATATATACTCAGATATACTCTTAATGACTTTGATGAAACTGTCATGAGAATCCACTTCCATTAATTAATTATCTTGAAGTGCAGTATTAGGAAAATATGAATCTCTGAAAACCAGTCAAAAGTTCAGCCTCTTTACCAGCACTTTGATGGGTCTGCCAAAGTAGTCTTAAAAAATTAGCATAATAATTTATTTGAAATTCATCCATATTTCACCTGCAATTCTCTGTTTAAGTCATCTTCAAATAACAGAAAGCACCTGGATTTGTTTGTTTTGATTCATAGTTAATGGACTAGTAGAAACAGTTGCAGACAACTCTTTTCTAATTTTTACTTTTATTTCACTTCTAAATTGATTGCATAATTTTCTATGTTAATTTTCATACCTACTTTTAAAATTCAGCAGTGGTAAATATGCTCTTGTGACAAGCAAGCCCTTGCATTAACTGGATTGAAAAATAATACATTTTTATGCATCCATTACATAATTAACTCATAAAATTATTAAATATGCTACATTAACCATTTTAAAACCTTGATTGAAGAGATCTCAACCTTGCTTGGTTGAGAAGATCTTTTTGAAAGAAAGAGAGAGATGCTTTACACAGTACTTCAGATTGTTTTTAATGATTCAGGAATATTTTTAAGCAATATCTTTCATATCTTAATGATACTCTTATTATATGTTATGTACAAACATTGCTATTTAGTATTTGAAATACCCTATGGTGTAAAATATATCTTAAATCTCCCTTATGAACTGCCACATGAAAACTGTGCTATAAAAATAGGGTAGTAAGCTATTTCTCTGTCACTTATTAGGACCAAGTGGTAATTCTTTCTGGTAGGTATAGCCATTACTTAACCTGATACCTCCTGATACCTGAAATACAAAAGCATATCACATCAGCCAATATGTCAAGAATTAAAATTTTCCCCATGAATAAACACAAATGCAAGCAGCAGTAGGACAGTAATTAAATTCTGTGCAATTTCGGGGTTGTTATTTCAGGAGAGAGAGATTGCTTGTGCATTGTTTTTATTGAACAGCTTATCCAAAAAGGTCTATGCTGTGGATATAAGATTCCTTGCTTTAAGTTTTATAATCCTCACTAGTGTGTTATACATAATCTACTTTGCATCTTAAAACTAATAACGTCAGTACTTCCAGATCTGGGGTCTTGAGATCTCTTCCCTTTATTTCTGCATTTAGTATATTTTTTTTCTTCTTTCTACCTTCTTCAGACTCTAAAAGTTTTTGTCATTTGAGTCTTGATCCAACTTTTCTTCTTTTCTTTTTCTTTCCCTCAGTCTGAGCTCAGGAAGACTATTTCTACCACGGATACAAGGTACAGCTCATGTCAGTTCATATGTGAAGTTGTATTGATCTAACATGGAAAGCACCTTTTCTGTCTGTAGCTGACAGACAAAAAGAAAAACATACTTTGTACTTTTATAATTAGTCTGATACTTCTCTCTACAGTATTTGTAGCATAGACAAAATACATGCATCTTATGTTCTCCTTCGTTTTCTAAGTTTGTTCGTCATCTACATTTGGAGGGAATTTTAAGGTCCAGTATCTGATTTTTGATGTGGTTTTCTTTGCATAATCTAGAACTGGCTTGGAAAGGACAAATACATGGAGGAGGAGATTCCTTTTCAGAGTCAGAATATGGCTTCTTGAGTTTGGACTTCAGAAATCCTCCAAGGCATATGCAGTTACTGGGCAGGGTACTTTCTTTATTCTTCTGCAATTACTCCAGTTTTCCAGTATATATTCACTATAAATTTTAATTTTCAATGAGCTACTGTTATGAAATTGGGCATTTTTTTTCTTTGCATGTGGAAAAGATCTGAAGCTATGTCACAGGACATAGACTGGACTTAGGAAAAGTTTTTTCACTGAGAGGGTTATCAGTCACTGGAACGTGGTTCCCTGGGGAAGTGGTCACAGCACCAAGCCTGCCAGAATTCAGGGAGCATCTGGTCATATACTCCAGTTTTAAGTAGCCCTGCAAGAAGCAAGGAGTTGGAGTCAATAATCCTTGTGGATCTCTTCCAAGTTGAGAAATTCATTTATTCTTTCAAAGGGATAAAGAATAAATCCAGAGAAGGGAGAAAGAAGGGCAAGTAGCAGGCCTTCCTCAGGCAGCTTGCTGGAGGCCAGGCCTCAGATCCCAGCTGCTCACAGGTGGTGCTGGCAGGAGTGCTGGGTGCTCTAAGGACTGGTGGTGGGCTGGCTTCTTTCAGGGCAGCCTTCAGAAAGTAGCAGCCACAAGCCTCCTTTTCTTGTGAAAGGACAACAGTTAATGTTCTATACCACTGTCACTTTAGAGGTCATGTGGAAAGGATGAAAGGGAGCACTAAATCAGTGTTTTCTAGGCAGGGATTGTGGAGGGGGAGCAAAAGTTCAACAGGGATGCTGTGCAGAAGGATGTCTGATCCACTTGGTATGAGCCTCAGCTCAGTGCCTTAGCATTTCATCTCAATCCTAACTTCGATCCTAGAGCATCTGTAGTGAGTTTGGACATATACTGAAGTAGATTTCAATTATCAGTGGCTATTTTTCTAACAGTACAGCAGTCCTCTGATTACTTTGCTGCTTTATAAGCTTTTTCTATTACCTTATAGTATTTTAAATGCAAACCTGGATGTTTCCACTGTTTCTAGAAAATTGGCACTGAAAACTGGGAGAAATGGATATTCTTTTGTAATTCTCAAATATTTTATCCTCTTCCCACGCCACCTGACCCCATACCATACCAGAGGACATGATCTGTGAGCAGTTGATTGATTTAACTGTAGAAGTAGACTGGGAAGAAGTAATTAGTGTTTTCATGGTGGTGCAGAAGTGTTAGTGTTTAAACATTAATCCATTGCCATCTGTCCTGCTGCTGTTACCCACATGCTGTTGGCCAGTACAGACAGCATAACTACTACCCAAATGTTCCGAGCAGGGAAAGAGAAGTGATTTCGTTATTTTAGGAAAGAGATCCCTAAAGTCAAAGAAAGGGATATTATTTAGATGTATATAAGTAGGTTTTAGATGCATATAAATAGGTTTTGAAGGTTGCAGCATACCTCTTCAAAAGATGGTTCTAATTCTTTGTCTTTAGCTTTATCAACTGCTAATACTTCACTTAACTTCAAAAACAGCTGCTGTGCATGCATTGTGACATTCACAAGGCGGCTGCTGGGTGCTAAGCATTATTAAATTACCTACAACATCTGGACCTTTAACAAGTCCCTGACAGGACATCAAGATTTTATTTTTGCCCCTTTTTTCCCTGATGTTCAGACTACTCTAATATTGTTAAGAATATATTTTACTAATGGGAGCAGCTGAGGTGAAGGACAAAATAAGGACTAAAAAATGAGTAGTCTATTTGAACTTAATTAAATCCAAAAACATAGTTAAAAAGAAAGAGAAGAGCAGTAAGATCTTTCTGATGTTCTCCTTCATTTCAGAGTTACTTCCAAGACTACTTGGAAGTAGAAATTCAACAGCATGTGGATGCTTTTAAAGATGTTGAAGTGACAGCAAAGAGATTTATCAAGCATAGGGAGGAGGGGTAATTTGATTGTAGACTTAGATTCTTTATTCAGCTAAGTTATCTTTAAAATGTCTGAGTTCTACCAGTTTTCTTATTGAGCCAGCTATGGGAAATTCACCTGTTTCTATATGAGAAGGAGATTCTTGCAAGTGAAGAGTCAGGCTTGGAAACAGTTGTGTTTGCCCATGAAAATTATTTGGCCATACAAGATCGTGAACCTCTTAGATAGCAAATTCTAGTTCATATCTATTAGATGACTAGTATTAAAAAGTAAATTATGAAAATCCTTCAGTTTTCTGGAATTTTCCCTCACATATCTTTAGACTATCAGAAATTACATCTCACTGTTATGTTACAATTACTGTTGTTTTTGAAAAACATTAATATTGAAGTTTATTTTCTATTTATTGCACTGCTCTGAGTCCTGTAAAAATATACAGTTCCAAAACCTACTTCACTGTAACTTTAAAACCACATTGGAAAACATCACTTAATATCCATAGCTAGAACATGGCTGATTTGTTATGCTTATCTATGAATACAATTATGTTTATTTCCCTTTTCTTTACCTCCATTCAGAACAGTATTGAGTTTTAAGTTCTATATTATGCCAATATTTGTAGGTGGGCAGAGGTTTCATGATGTAATTTATCTCAAGCATGTACAGAATATTTAAAGGCATATTTCTTCTGGATTTTAAAAACTTCTTTAATACATAAATATATCTCTGAAAATAACTTCTTTTTCCTCAGGTTATTCTTAGAGCGATAAATATTGTAGTTGCAACTGAATTATAGGCAGGTGGCACTGAATAAATGATTAGCTGAATCTTTTAAAATTTTGACTAGATTTCTTCCTGTGAAGAAAAGCATTCCATAAATCTGAAATTAATTCATCGCTGGGAATTCAGTCATCATTCACTGAATCACTAACATCAGTTAGAGATCAAAATACTACAGAGTGAGCATTTTTTCCAAATCAAAATTAAGGACTACATTGCCTTTAAAAAAGGTATTGCAATGTTAGAGTCCCAAAATTTTGCGATTTTCCTTTTATGATATTCTGGACAAATATTTTGTTTGGAGGAGTTGTTTTGTTGCTCTTTTGTCATACATATTACCAAGGCACCTGGACTTGTTACCACTATGGAGTTGTCAGAGACTTAAAGCTTCCTACCCATTTTGCTTCTGGTGCAGAATAACAAGCCAGGTGCTAATTTAGCACATCCATTTTGTTCTGTGGTTGAGTGATTCTGGTTGGCTTGCCATATTAACAATCAAAAGCTTTCAGCTATTTCAGACAAAAATTTCACCTATGCTGCAGAGCTTGCCTCTGAATTAGTACATCCATCTGCATCTAGGTTATATTTCCTTCCAGACACAAAATCACACATTCCTTTAAGGACACTTCAGATTTCCCAACGGTATCCATATAGCCTCTCTAAGTGGGGTATTTCAAAGGTAGATAATCTGGCAGGGGTTCAAATCACAGATAAAGACACAGAATTTAAGTGACAGCAGGGTAGCTGCCTGAGGTAGATGTCTTCATCTATGAATTGAATTGCATCTTATGTGTTACAAGTCAACAATGAACTCCACTGAGAATCTTAATCAGAAGAGACACTTTCGGAATCTAAGAGCCCAAATATGCTTTTATCCTGCTTCTGCAGCTTTTCTGGCCCTTATCCCACTGTCAAGGGCAAAGAGACAAATAATTTCCTAAATGGATAGAGCAAAAATACGGAGAGCTGGGCTAAGCCATCATCATCTTGTGCCATCGTCATAGCAGGCACTATGAAGTAGTTTCTGAGCAGTTGCTCAGAAATCTGCAAATGCAACTCACTGATCTGCCAAGTAGCAGAAGGGTTTAAAATTATCATTTTATGGTCATCAAGCTATAATTTTTTTCTCTTGTTATACTACCCAATATTACCCAGTGGTAGCCTTTTTGTAGATGAGTCGTTTGTATCTTTTAATATTTTGTACATTCTTTCATTAAATCTTTCTCAGATAAAGTGTGTTTATATGAAATGCTGACACTTCAGGATATTTATACTGTCTAGCTAAAGCAGATAATCTGAGAAATAGTCAGTTTGGAAAAAATAGATTTTTCTAATCCCCCTGTGTAATAGCAATCAGTGTCAAAGTAATGTTATGAAAATTAAAATATTCCATTTTCAAGAAAGCTTCTAAGTGCTCTGATAGCTTGTGTCCTTTATTTCTCTCTTCAGTCTCAAAATGTGATGAATTCAATTCTTTATCTCAAAAAGTTTAATTTTCATTCAGAAATCTCTAAATGGTCTAACTCACTACATTGTGAATAATAGAATGCAATATTTTCAAGTCACGGCAGGTTTTATTTGAAGTCCATGGAAAACAGCCAAAAGTATCTGGAAGAACAATTTGTATTGGAGGGAAGAAAAAAAAAAGGAAGACCCAAAGCTAACCTCTCCCTAACAAGTGTGTATAAAGAATATATTGATAAGGTGGAGATTGGTCACAGGTTGGACTTGGAGGTCTTTTGTAACCTGAATGAATCTGTGAATACGACTGAAATATTTGTTACTTTTATTTTATATTAATAAACTACCAAAAAAATGTTTACAATGCCTACAGGGTAGAAACAAATACTGTCACAATAACTGTCTAATGTGTACAAAGAATATTACCAGTCAAAAAGACAAAACTGAAATGCTTTTTTTTAAAATCTTCAGAAACCAAAATACAACACAGTTATTTAAAATGGTCACAGGGTAAAATGAGGAAAAGTAAGAAACTGTTGGGTTACATGAATGTATTTCACTTTATTCAATTTCAGTTTTAGTCCAGTTACCTCAAAATGATAAAGCAGGCAGCAGAAAGGTCCTTGCATTATTAGCAATTATTTTAGAGAGTATGCAGATGAGAGATAAGGTCTAAAAAGATGCAAACAGGTCAAACATCAGGTCTTTTTTAAAAAAAATAAATAAACAGGGTTGTAGAGATTTACAGATCATTAATTTTCAGTAGAATTTCTGGTAAATTTGTAGAACATTCAATAGACAAGTCCGACTAGAAATCTGACCTAAAGGAAATATGTAATGATAAATAGAAACAATTTTAGAGAGGAATGAATGACCTTATGATCTGCAAGATGTTATATTTCCCAAAGAGAATTTCAACATTCCTGTTTTGTCTTTGAGTTTCATCTATTTAATGAAGACCTTTCATACTCCCCTTAGTATTTGTGTGTGCTCTTGCTATTTGATTTGGATGTGCTGTTCATTACATACAGCATTAGTCAGGTCTCTCATACTATGTATTGTTCTGTCTTTTTTTAACTCTTGGTTTTTTTCAGTTGAATATTCTGCAGTTACTTAGAGACAACTTTGGATTTTCCTAAAACATGTAGTGACCAAACAATGTAACAATAACCTTGCAGCCTGGTTTAGCCAAGAGAGACAATATAAATTTTCCCACTGATTTTGTATGGAAATGTTATTCCCAGACTGCTTCAGTAAGCCTCAGCTTCCAAAAGGTATATGTTCAGCTTTGTAAATTATTTCAGTTGTAAAAAATAATTGCATCACTGAAAGCTAAAAATTACAAGGTTAAGGATAATGCTGAAAACTTGGAAAGTTCTCTTAGGATTTAGTACTATTCAGGTTGCATTCCTCATGAGTAATAAAAATTGATAAGCTTTCTATTATCATTCATGCTTTGTAGTACACAAAATATTTTAGAGTTATAAATAATTCATTTGCCTGAGCTGGACATTTGAGCTTGTCAATGAAAGTTTAGTTGATAAATGTGGCTATAAGAAGAAGTTAACATAGTGTGGCTATTTATTGATGTCAGAAAGAAAGATTCCTGGACAATAGAGGAAAACATGCATAGGAAAGATAATGCAATAAATCTGGTAATAAAAACAATATATAATTATTTGTAATTTTACCTACTATTTACTTTAAATATACTTAATTTAATAATCTAATTTAAAATTTATCCATTTTTATATATCCATTTATATTTATTTAATATTTATATATTTTATTTTATATTGTTTATGTATGTTTAAAATGCATTTATAGTATTATGCTTTTAGCCACTACAGAAGCAAAATAAACGTGTTAACTTAAAGCTCAAACAACCTTCAAGAAGCAAAGAAGCACATTTCACCCACATGTATTGCTCATAACTGCTGAAATTATGAACAGTTGTGTCCAATCAGACCAAAGGTCTGTTTAGCCATGTAATTTCTGAGTCTCAAAAAAATAATATGATGTGGTAGAGATAGTAGGAGGAAAAGCACAGGTTTGCTCTTGAGCTGTTGTGGCCTTGTATAGAAGTAGCATGGAGAGTGCTGTCTACTGTAACTTTTATACAACTTTCACATACATCTATTTTCATACTTGGGGTTGCACTGTCAAGATGCACCAGGAAGACAGACTGCATGAAGAATGTATTCTATCCATTGCAGAGGTGGCAACATTTTTGAATATAATGAACTTGATATACCATACCAATGGCAGACTTGTCAGTGCTGGGTTAGTGGTTGGACTTGATGATCTTAGAGGCTTTTACAACCATAATGATTGTATGATTATATGAAGTTCCTAGAAGTAAAATCTGCCGGGGGGGGGGGGAGGGGGCAGAACTTTTCTGTGAGCTTTCATTTGACCAAGTCCTAAACCTGTAATATCACTAATCTTTTATGGATATTAGTGGGTCCATAGATCATGAAGAAGGAAGTGTCATGCTTCCACCATACCTGCTGTTTGATTCAGATGGTTCTACCTAATTTCGTCATATAAATGTGTGGCTTATTCCTTAATAACTTAAGTTGACAGCTGGTGTTATTCACTCTTAAAAAGGATAACAAATATGTGCATTGCTTCTTCTGGCCTAGCGTTTGCTCCAGCTTCCCTTGTCTGAGTAGGCAATTGTTCAAACTAGGAAACCTCGAAGATCAACCTCTCTTAGAAGGAGTAGCTTTCTGACATCTCTACAGCATGGCCATCAGCTGTTGACAGACCCCACTAGGGTTTTTTTTACCTTCTAATTTCACACATTTTAGATATAATGAAGATGGTCCTTCCCTTCCTCAGCAAATGGAACACAGAATATGTTCTGATTGCTGTGCATCTTTCTTTGTGTAGATGTCTTGCTCTCAGCAGAAAGTTCTCTTTTTTCAAATTCATCAATGCTTCTTCTATTCAGCTGCTATGAGTCCTTCGTGTTATTGCACTTGTATTCAGTGAAATATTTTTGAGACCTCTGGTGGCCAAAATATTATAATATCTAACTTTCCTATTAATATTGCTATGAATATTAACAAAAATTTTGGTGTATATTTCACAAATATTGATTTTAGACCCAGCTGGGGGTTGAATCTTTATGAAAAATACTTTATCTCTTTTATTTCCAATCTCAGAAGCATCAACACATTCTCATAAAAGTAACTTTCTTTGTCATCCACCTAGACTCTGCATTTAATAAATGTATAAATAACCCATTTTTCATTGAAGAACCAGAAGAAAGTACACTGAACTTCATTATGTTTTGCATTTACAAGGATCATAAATTTGTGGTAATTCCATTTGAATTCTAGTGCCTATATTTAATTTCAGGTTGTTGATTTCTTATCTATGTCTGAATTTGTTATCTGCCAGGTGGACACAGAAAGTGATTTAGAAATCAGACACACCTGCTAGTGTTCATCTAAATTGGATATAAGTACAGAAAATATCTTTGTCAATAGAAGAAGAGAAAAAAATATAATTTTGTGTGTATTTAATGTCATTGACAGTTTCAACTTTTGTTTCATTATGTTGAGAATGAATGGAAATTCATTGTAGGTGTTGGAAACAAGCCAGAAGACCAGGCAAAGCAAATGTTTGCTTCACCCTGATTTTAACATTTATGTTACTTTCATCACTGCTGATAGAGTGGGAGTGGAGCGCTTTACTGACAAGAAAGAAAGAGCATATGATCTTAAGTCCCAAATATATTTTGTGTGCTAAATGAGTATGAGCAATATTAAATATTCTTCAAAATCCAAAAACTAAGTTTAAAGTAATGTTTGGGTAGAAATTGTAGCAAAAAAACCCACAAAAAACCTGAAGAAGATTATTAATTTTAGTTTATCTATCTTGTCTCCACAGTGATGACTGTCTACATAAATTCTGTTATTACCTTCTATTATATAATTTTGTGGAAAAGGAGATGAAAGGGAGATGAACTATGTGGAAAATACTGAGGAAAATAAAAGAACCTCAAACCTGAATATTGTTTCCCATAACAGAAATATAGGATACAGTGTGTCATAAAGCACAATATGCACATCCACTTGAGATTCAGTCTGCTGGTAGGGGAAATTCAAGCTGGCCAGCAAGCTTTAATCACTGTATATGCTCTCTAAACAGCAAAAAAAAAACCCAAACAAAGTAAAATAAAGAAACAAAAAAGCAAACCAAAAAACCCTCACCTGAACTGCCTGTGCACACTTACGTCATGCAGAAAATTTGGTCTAATCACTAACAACCACCAACAGTTTAATTGAAATTACCTTTCCAAATATAATTTAGAAGATAGCTTTTACATGATTTTCTGGACTGAAGTATGTATTATTCAAGCAGATATGACTTGCTGAAAATAGTGATTGCTCTACAAGTTTGAACTAATAATTTCAAAATATGTCCTTTGTTCATGCATGATATTCTGAGACATGATACATCATTTTTGTTAGTAGTACAGTTAAGGATTCAGACATTGTATGAGATGTGTATGTTTGTTATGTTGTTGGAACACAGCAATTTGCTTTACAGCTAGGAAGATAATACACTAATATACTGCAAATGCAACTGCTTGATCTTATTTCAACTGGGAAATGAAAATGTAATGAAACAGAATTCCATTTTGATAGCATTGATTACTCTGTAGGCAGTTTAACTTTTCAAAACCAGTTTTATAACATTCTCATCTGGTTCTACGTCAAAGAGACAGATTTAACATGTATTATGTTTTGTTAGTAATCTCTCAAGTGGCTTGAATACACTAACCACTGTTGCAGCAATAAGTAAGTAATACCGAGCACTGTTAAGTCCTGAGTGCAACATAAAGTGAAAGCCCATTTATTTTAGAATAAAAAAATATATTTACCTCCTGTAATGATATATTGAACTAGCTGAATTCTAGGTGTACTTTTATATAATATGGTGCTGAAGCGGCACAAATGCTGGACATCTGAAACATATGTATTTCTTTGTCGAAGCTCCAGATTATTGTTCAAGTCATTCTTCACGAAAACCTATATAACTCTAAACACACTGCAAGTTTTAAAAAGGAGTTATCAAAACACAGGCTGTCATTTGCAGTGATATATAAAGAGTAATAGTGTGGCAGGTCTTTTTTTGATTTCTGACGCATTTTCTGTTAGGAGCAACAATGTTGATGGGTGTAAAATAGCAGCATACAGTACTTATAATGCCACTTACTTTTAGGTACCTAAGCAATCATTAGCTCTTAAATAAAGATAAAACTATTAACTATTAAGTATTAAGTTATTTGAGATTATCCTTTGGATTCCTGAACCTTAAGTATGGTTGCAGGACAAGGACATCTCTAACATTCTGTATTTGGTTTGTGTGGGAAGGTTCTGGTAGTGCGTCCAACAGAGCCAATGCCAACCGGCTCAAAGATGGACCCATTGCTGGCCATGGCCAAGCCAGTCAGAAATGGTAGCAGCACCTCTGTGATAACATATATAAGAAGGAAAAAGAAGTTACTGCAGAGAAATATTTGTGGCCAGAGAAGAGAGGAATGAAAATATGTGAGAGAAACAGCTCTGCAGCACCGAGATCAGTGCAGAAGGAGGGGCAGGAGGTTCCTCTGAAGCCTGTGGTGAAGACCATGGTGAAGCAGGCGGTCCCCATGCAGCCTATGGAAGTCCATGTGGTAGCAGAGATCCATCTGCACCCCGTGGAAGACCCTATGTCAGAGCAGGTGGATGCCCAAAAGAAGGCTGCGACCCTGTGGCAAGCCTGTGCTGCAGCAGGCTCCTGGCAGGACCTGTGGAGAGAGGAGCCCATGCTAGAGTAGGTTTACTGGTAGGGCTTTTGACTTTGTGGGAGACCCACCCTGGAACAGCCTGTTCCTGAAGGACTGTACTCCAAGGGAGGGACCCACACTGGAGCCGTTTGTGAAGAATTGCAGCCCATGGGAAGGACTCATGTTGAAGAAGTTTGTGAAGGACTGTCTCCCATGGGAGGGACCCCATGCTGGAGCAGAGTTAGGACTCTTCTCTCTGGGGAGGAAGAAGCAGAAGAAATAACATGTAATGAACTGGCCATAACCCTCATTCCCTGTCTCCCTGCACTGCTATAGGGAATGAAGTAGAGAACCGGGAATAAAGTCCACTGTGGTAGACTCCTCGCTTTGCAACCCATCACTGTTAAAAAGCCAGTCTCCAGGGCCATGATAATAAACACTGGTTGTATTGTATCTTTTCTTTTTCCCTAATGAGTTGAGCGGAGCATTTTGAAATTTACTTCTACAACAGAATTCTTACCTATTCTTTTCAATAACATTTCAAAATGCAGCCCTTATGAAGTGCAATGCAGTGTATTCTAAGGCCTTAGAACGGAATAAAATTTAGAAAATGACTGAAAACTAAACAATTCCAGAAGGGCTTTGAGATTTTGAAATCAAACTTTTGACTAAATCAGGAAAAATGATTGCTTATGATTTTTCCCCAAAGTGATATATTTTGGGTAATTTTTAATATGGCTTTCATAAATTTTGTATTAAATTAATGCCTTTTAATTGTATGTCTTTTAAATATTTCATAATGAAGAACAAATATTTCCAAACCAAAAACAAACACTATTCCAAAAGAGTATCAAAAATTGAATGTTTTGATAATATCAGAACTTATTTAAATTCTGAAAAAAATTCAACAGAAGCAGTAAGAAAATATGTAGCAAAGAATAAAAGCTAGACATTGTAAAAGGCTTATGTAAAATGTAAATGTTTATGCTATTTGATTTTGAACCTTTTAGTCTATGATTTTATTAGGGAAACATTAACAACTCAGTAACAGGCTGAGTTTTTTCTCCCTCCAAAAGACACTGTGGTAAAATATCAATGGTACACAGAGAGGGCACAAATGTTATTCCAGTTATAAATAAGTGCTTAAATACCAGCATGCATTCTTATTTCAAATATGAAGCTACCATTTATTTTGTCATAAATAATATTAGCTTCAACTCTGATGGTATCTTGAACATCTTCCTTCGAACCATGAGGTCATGACATTTCTGGAAGCACTTATATTCAACAAGAAAACATTTATCTTTTTAGCCTCTGCTAGTCTTCCCATTCTGAACCATGAGAAGCATTCTGGAATAAATATTTTTGTGCAATGGTATTTAAAGAGGATTACACCTTGGTTTTACTGTCGTGAACAGTGTTTGCTTATGACTATCATACATCATTTTGAGCATTGAATCATAGCCGTGTGTAAATTATCAGTGGATCACATAACCTTCAGAAGTCATCTATAAAAGATCATCTATAATTTCTACAAGTATTTTTAAAAGTCTATAATTTATTATAATTTCTCCCTCTTTCAAATGAATTAAAAAGTAATATAATAATTTATGCAGTTCTTAGAGTTATTTGAGTTATGTGGTTATCCCAATTTTATAAAGTAACTGGATAGAGTCAACAGCAGCATGGTTTATTTTTTAATGTAATTATTTTTGCAGAAAAATATATAAGCTTAACTTATATGCAAACTAAGGAGTAAAATTGAAAAAAATTGATAAATTGACCTCTTAATTTCCTTGTGTGCTTCTGTTGCTGAACACAACAGCCTGTTGAACTCACCAGAGGTCTGATAAAGCCTCTTCTCACTGGGTTTCATAAAAGAAGCACTCATATAAAAAGTAAATATTAATATGTTTTTAATAGCTTTTTAAAAAGATATCTTTACCTGTGACACAGTGCAAGAGAATAGAGTATCCTACTAAACTGTATTGTTAACATGCATCACTAGCTAAATGATTGCATTTTAAACAAATAATTCAAATGTACCTAGGGGGCACCCCTATCGAGGACATCATCACTGACCTTTGGAAGGTATTTAAGAGTAATGGATGAATTCTGTAAGGCAGATATTTATGAATATATATTGTGATACATTTACCTGATAGACTATTAGACTTCATTATACCTTTTTATTAGTAAGCATTCTGGAATGTTTGTAAGGTGTAGCATTTATCCCATGGCTGACATTAGATTATCTGAAATCTGCCCTGTCTGTCTTTACAAAAATTTCGTATTTTTTCAAAACAAAGCCAACAATCTGTTTATCACATTTTTAAAAAAGTATAATTGTAGAGAGAGTGGAGGAAAAATACCACTTTACACACTTACAACAGAATAAACATGTCTAATTTCAACAAAATGGGGCATCACAAGTATTTTTATAGTTCCTTTTCATATTCTTTTTACTTCCATAAATTAAAGATAGCCAGAAATTTTTTACAGTACAAACATAAGGTCATGTGAAAGTAAGAGGAATTGTTGTTTTGATTTCTTATCTGATTCTGCAAATTAAGGGTGTTATGGCAATTCCTTGTCCAAAATTAGCTACTACAGTTTTTTAATTTTATTACATATTTTGATAATGTACATTTGCATATTAACCTGAAAACTTCTGTATTAGAGAAGCAGGAGGATTTACAAACCTATAAACCCGATTGTTAAAGTGAAATGACATACATGGTTTTCTTTGTCCATAAGGCCTTCCCCATAATTTTTACCCATATAGGTTGCTTCCAGGTGTACATTACAATTCAAATTAGGAATCATTGAGAAAATTTCAGATAATTATTCCCTGAAACCTTATATCTTGCCTTACATCTGGTTGTGCCATATGCAGTTCATTGCTTTTCAACACCATTTTCAGAAAGAATTTAGTAGACAAAACACTGAAGAGTAAGGATAAGACCAGTAAATTTAAAAGCATAATAAATTTAAAAGAGTTTTGATATCTGCAACCTTTTTTATTGGAGTTAGATCAATTCTATATGTCTGTCTAATTAGAGTTATTTTAGAGTTTTTGATCTTTGAGATATTTGGGAATATTCTTTCATAAAATATGACATAAATTGTGATATCTCAGTTCATCTTTTTTGGTATCTTGATTTTTTTGTTTTGTTTTGTTATTCCTCTGTTTAAGTTTGAAGTAGAGCTGAATGAAAAATACCTTTTTCTGCTGTGTTGCTTTGTTTGTCTTTATGGAATAGGCTAACGTGTTATCTTTTTTTTTTTCTATTGACAAGACTGCAATTTAAACTGAACAAACCCCAGAAAGTTCTGTCTGAATTGGCATTTCAAGATCTCAGTGTTTAAGTACATTCTAAATTTTAGTGTTGAATTCCGCACAACTCTGAAATAGGTGTTTTTCATAATTACTTTAAATTCTATCCTGATATGAAATAGTGAAATAGACACTCTGCAAATTATTTTAACAGTATTTTATAATGCAAATTATCTATCAGGCTTACAGAAAGCCCAGTATTTTGTCAAAGCCTCATGGATTCGATATGTTTTGGGTATTCCATGTATGCTGATGTTTATTTTAATTCTTACAAAATATCTTAGATGAAACAATAACTTACTTGATTTCAGGAGCTGATGCTGTGGAGGCTCAGTGTAAGAGATTTGAAGTGAGAGCAAGTGAAGGTGGAAAAGTATTGTTTTCTGCAGATGAAGATGAGATTGTCATTGGAGCTGACAGACTGAAAGTAACAGGTATGGTAATGATAAAGTGTCTAAATAGATGTAAACAGTATATATTTTTTAATATTTTTAGTAATAACTAAACAACTAATCTACAAAATTTTAATCCCTTGTAGAGGAAAAATTGTTCTCATCATCAGTGATTGCTTGACCAACCAAAAGATGCTGCATAATCTAAAAATCAATTCCTCTAAAGACAGATATGAATTTAAAGTCTACAGGATCAACTGTGATACAAATCACACTTACCATTGTGATTTGTCTTTTATATGTTACCATTAAGCATTTTTTGTAGTACCTATGCCATTTGTTCATGCTCCTTCACAATAAGAAAAACTATTGTCATATACTCTGACCTTTGTTTTTTCTGTATATACAAAGTATCAAGTCTAACTTCCATCTGAATTAACAGTATGTTCTCTGCTTCATGAGGCTCAGCTGAACCATTGTGAATAGAAATCTTGTCTTGACTTGAGCATTTGTTCAAGAAAGTAAGAAAAATAGTTGTCATTACTAGATATATATATATATAAGTCATTTGATATTACTGTTATGGATTCACCCTAGCTGGCAACTAAGCCTCACACAGCCACTCGCTCCATCGCCAGTGGGGATGGAGGAGAGAATTGAAAGAGTGAAATTAAAAATACTTATGGTTTGAGATAAAGACGGTTCAACAACTGGTAAAGCAAAAGTCACGCATGCAAGCAAAGTGAAAAAAGGAATCCATTCACTTCTTTCCATGGGCAGTCAGCTGTTCAGCCATCCCTAGGAAAGCAGAATCCATCATGTGTACTGTGAACAAAGAGAATCATACTGAATTCTGCTAAAGTTCAAACTCAGTCATAATATTAAATGCTGAGAAATTTAATCTTAAATATAAAATTGACAAAAGAGATTTCAAAGTATATATCAAAAGTTGAAAAATAAAACATCTTACAAATGACACTAAGAATTAGATTTCCTGCCACTGAGAAATGTGATCATAAGTTTTAGATGTCATGGTAATTATTTTTTAATCAAACTTTTTGCACCATAAGTACTATTTTTGTCCGAAGATTCTGTGATACTTTAAATTTTCCAGCAAACATGAAAAATTGTGCGTCCCTGTGAGCTCCATCAATCAGACTGCATTACTTCACATGACACGATATGACTGATGAAACCTGGCAAGACATCATAATGTCAAACATCAACCAGAATTTTTTTCTTTAGTTTATTTTCTCAGGCATGTGTTTTGATTATCATGATGCCTTTGGGGTGAAGGTAGGAAAGGAATCATTGAAGAACAAATAAAACAAAAATTGAATATCAAAAAGCAAATATAAGCTGTGCTTATTTGGAAATTAAACTCTCACATGCAGTTATTTAAATGTGGTAATACAATAAAATTATTTTATTTTCTTATGTAGTGATCAATAGTGTCTCTTTGGGAACACTTAACTGTGAATAGGTCCAATAAATGATTCAATTTGGTAATAATTTTCTAGACTACTATGGCAATGTGGGATTTTTTGTATATGATTTTTTCTCATTTTAGAAGAATAAACATCCTTTTAAAAATTATCATTAGACAGTCTAAGAAATTCTTGATTAATAAAAACTTGTTAGATTAAGTAGACAGCTTCTCATTGATTATTTTTGTAACATTTTTATTTGTAAATTTTTATATAGGCAGCCTATTTCAGGGAGAAAGGTATAGTAGAAACACTGTAGTAATCCAGATATCGATTTATTTCCCAGAAAAGAAATATATGGAATCAGTAGTACTTTTTGTTTTAGAGATATTGCAACCATATCTTTCCCTATTAAGAGTCTGTCACTTTAAAATTAGGCAGTTGGCTGATTTAATTTAAAATACTTATTATTCCTTCCATTGTTACTTTAGCTTTTTTGTTTAACTGTGTTAACTCTTTTCTACTTTATTATTCAAGGAAAGAATAAAAAAGATTTAACTTTTTGCTTTATTAGACAGATCTGTTAGAATTGCAGCTGACTCTTGCCCCTTTGAGCAGAGATGCTTCCTGCCACCAAGCTTAATGTGTATCACAGAGCTTTGTAGGGATCAACGAGAAAGCCTTGATGAGTTGAACATATTGTTGAAGAACTGGGAAATAAGCAGGAATAGGGAGCTGACTTTCTGGTGGGCTTACAGGTTCCTTTCTGCACACGGTTAAACCTTTCTCCATCTCTTATATTCACCCTGTCCTAGTGAACGGACAGCATGTGTAGTATCACAGGGTCTCCTTCACTCTTTCTGCAGTTACAGAGCAAGATATCTGCTTGACTTTTACTTCTGTTATCTAAATCTTAATGCAAAGTTTCCTGCCCCTTGCTTTTATTTTGTATTTCTTTTAATTGCAAGATGATCTCCGTAAGATACTCTTGTAACAGAGTTGTATTAGTCACCCTTGTCAATGAGAGTACAAGCATATATTGTGAGGCAGCTTTACCCTGCCAGAGTACTTTTGAGAGAACAGATTAAGAAGGCCTAGGTCGGTATGCATTTTTTTAAGACAGTGCTATGAAAGAAAGTTATACAGTGAAAGATTTTATAGTAAGAATTATGTCTCTGATAGTACAGTTTGTCATCCTCTTTTTTCTTAAACCAAGCTTGTATCTACCAGCTGTTTAAAAAGTACAAAGGAACGTGGACCTTGTCTAGATATAGTCTAACTACTCCTACTTTTTTTGACAACTCAACCAAGGTTTTTTCTCTGACTTTTGAGGTGGTTTTCTCAGTTAAGGCTAAATACCCACTATCAGAACCTCTTTTTTCCCATTAAATTTATACTGTTTTATCCAAATTATACAAATATTTTGCTTTTTTGATAAAAGTATTTCTCTCTCTATGTTTTTTGAAGGAGAAGAGATAGCAATTTAATTCTCATCTTGTCTCCTACATGTTCTTCTGATCTGTACACTTCCATCACTTTTCTATAGTGTTCTTTAACCATAATTTTATTTCTGATCCTTTTTCTGAGACCCATAAAAACTATACTGTAACTTGTTTTGTTATAGGTTTTACATGATTGCTAAATCAGTTGTACTTTTAGATGTGGCTTTTCATGTTTATTAATCATGTTTTAAAAAAGGCAAATTAAATAAGTCTTCCATCAGAAGCTATTGCTGTTCTGCAATCAAATTCAATTACGTTTTCTAGATGTAGCACATAAGCTGTGTCGCTTTTTCTAAATAACCCAGTCTAAATTGTTTGGAAAATATTACCTTTATGGAGAACTAATTTATTTTGTTCCCTATTACTTTCTTAAATGCTGGCTTATTTTCTTTCATCCCTTAATGCTGCATGTCTGGGCACAGGACCTAAAGTCCTTTCTGGATAGAACTGAATTTTTTTATAATGATAATTAATATGTCAGCAATAATATTTCTCCTCTAAAAATAAATAAGAAGCTAATTAGAAAATTGTCAGTTATTGTTTTACTAAGATTTTAGTAATAAATCTATAGAGTTCAAGTCCTTCCATAATTTTTGGAAACACAAAACTTTTCAGATACGTGGGGTTCCCTGTCTGTATTATATGACCTCATACAGTTAGATGAAGATCACTTTGTTTCCATATTTCAAACATAAAAATAGATCTCATTATGGGAAGTGCAATTGTACTAAGGTTTGCACATTGTTGCCAGCAGCAGTAGGAGAAACAAAAAGAAGAGGCATAAAAAACTTGCAGATCATTACGACTTCCTAAGAGCCTTCTTCCTTGTCAAATAGCACAGCTAAGTAGAAAAATGGAAGTCAGAAGAGGACAACATACTTCAGTTGTAATGGAAACAGTTTCTGAGATTAATAGCAGGATGTGTATAGGTCAAATCTAATTTGACACCAGAACAGTGTCAGGAAAAATCTGTGAAGGGCTGGAAGTATATTTTTCATTATGCCAAAGTATATGCTTACAGTGGGTTCAGTATGGCTTTTGATCAGTCATTAACTTTACTAGATGAAGGATGAGAGCCTTGATGTATCAAGGAAACTTCGGAAGATACCTACATACATTCTCTTAATATTCTAATAATAGTGAGAATTAACATGCAAAGGAGTGCATCAGTACTTCAGTTTTGATTTTAAGATTATGATGCAGGACTGTGAGTCTGTAGGTAATTGAAATACAGAAAGGTCTTCCAGAGTAGTTAAAAGGAAATGATAAAATAGAAATATGGCTTATGGCTATAAAAAGGAAATATGACAGAAATATGAGGAAATATATGTGAATTGCAAATTAGGTTGGAAAAGTAGAAATAAAATATTTATAACAAGTACTGAAATGTAGAAAAATAAATTATTTTATGTATGTTGTTATTACAGTAGGCGTATATCTAGTACATTCAGCGACTGAATAGTAATTTTGGTATGAATGGGAAAGATCTTGGATTTGCCACGTTCAACTGGTGGATTGTCATTCAGGACAGATGGAGTTTGGAGAGTGAAGTGGCACAAGATGAAGGGAAACAATCACTTTAAGCTGGCTTATGCAACCAAATTATCTGACCACAGTAAAACTACTGTATTTGATGTTGTTCTAAAAAGTTAATCCTTTAAGTAAATAGGCCAGATTCTCAGTATCCTGGAGACTGCATGAACCAGAATTCTTTTATCATCGTCTCTCAGTAACAAAAATGCATCATATACATAGGATTTTTGTGTTTCCTCAGTAATGTCTACATTAATATGTACTCCAGAATGTACTGGATGAATAAGGTTTCTGACAAGCTTATTTAGATCTCAAGAAAGCACTCAATGTCCAGACTTGTCTGTATGAGAGCTCTGTTTGAAAGATAATATTATTGTGGTAATCTAATTACTTGGCAATAGAACAACTTGTCAGGGCATTACTCTGAAGGTACAACTACAGAGCTGATTACAGTCATATGCATGTGGGCTCCAAGCTGTCTATGAACTGAAAGATGTGTAGGCAGGCTACAAGTGGTGAGACTAAGTAAATAAATTTCTTATCCAGGACATTGCATAAATACATTTATATCTTCTAGTTAAGGGTAGAATGCACCCAGCCAGCTCAGACTCCAAGTGGTGTGTGCTTACACCAGCCTCCAGGTGACAGTGGAGATTGTTGGAAGACTAGACTCACTTGAAGATAATAACAACTAATTTGCAAAAGAAATATTTTGATTTTTGGCACTTGAACAAAAACATGCCAAGGAACAGAAGAATTGGTCTCAGGAATGTATGTAAAGTGAAATAAGCCTTGGTAACATAATTTTTTTTGGAAAAAGGAATAAACCTAAAAGCAGACAAATATGCAAACAGTTCTGTCAGCCCGGGAAAACATGTTCAATTTCTTACAGCCATTTCACTGAAAAATACTCATCTACGCTGTTCTGTAGACAGAGTCATAGAAGGAGCCAGCATATAGTCAGGCAGAAGAAAAGAAAAGAAAGGAAAAAAATAAAACCAGCAAAATTATACTCTTCTGATGTATAGGGAGAAGAAAATAATCCCCTACCTAGAGAGCTAACCTTTCTATAATCCATATTTTCTGAATACCTCTCCTTAAATAATCAGCTTCTTTTTTTGCCTCCTTTTTCATGATAGCATCATGACATAAGAGGAGACAGATTTCAATCCTTTCCTCTCTTTCTGGGCTGTAATCTATTTAATTCTATTAAATAAGGTGGGTTTTTTTGAGTTGTTTCTGTGTTTGTCTTAGCTGTTCCTTTGCAGAACACAACCAGCAGTTATCCAGAGTTACTGGAGAGTATTTACCCTGGCCTGGTAAAGAGCAGTATCAGTCCAGAGCCTGGTTCAAACTTACAGAGTGAATCTGATTTTCAGGCTAAACTTTTCACATCAGGATTAAACTATTGGGTATTTATGACCAATGTAAGAATTAATAATTTTAGGAAAACCTACTAATATCTGCATTATATGACAGTCATATTCCGCATTCCCCGTTGAAGAACTATGCAAAGTCCAGAGATGCAATTTAAAATACTTATAGTTTTGAAGTGTTTGAATTGGATGATTCCAGGCAAATTCACAGGACCTATGGAAGGGTCAAAGCTCAGTGGAAAATTGTCCCATTATTAATAAGCTGAGATAACCCTTAAATCAAAACAATACAGCTTGATTAGAATGTAAACAGTAAACCTTCAGAAGGTTTAGATGCAGGAAATGGGTATTAATTGGGTTCAGATTTTGTAGTAACATTCTAATTCTTAAACCTAACATAAACCTGACACACACATGCCCTCAGGCTTTGTAGTTTTGAAAATGCACATTTAAATTGCAGCAGTCAGACCCATCTCTATTTTTAAGATATAACCACTCACAGGAGGGAAAGGTAAATCACAAAAGAGCTCCAGCCTGGAAACAAAATTTTGTTGTTGAAGATAAGGATCAGGCTGCACAATACTACAGGATTTCAGTTCAATGAAAAGTGTGTTCGGTTCCAAATACTGTCCCTATAATGATGACACTACAGGCCAAAAATGTCCTGCTTTGTCCTGGAGCAATATTCTCATTAGATGATAGAAGATGAGATAATTTGGATTTCAATTTGTAAAGCTTTCAGAATAGGAAAAATACTATTATATTTTCAGGAAATATTGCAGGCATCTGACTTTTTGCAAAGAATATACTGATGTACTTCTTACTGTGAGCCATGTAATACATGTCAGAACTTGTCATGGTTTGAGATAGCCCCAAAATCCAATTCCCTAGTCTAAGCCCCCTCCCACATCTCAACCTAATGTGAGATGATTTTTCCAGACAAAACACACCAGACTCCAAATGGGGAAAAGGGAATATATTACAATGACTGTACAAATAAATATTATAACACATTATACACACAATCACAACTATCTCTACCATGACGTATAGTATTTACAATGGATCAAATCTCTTCTCCCCTCCAAATAAAAGTCCAGGAGGGAAAGAAGGACAGATCCCTTTCAGTCTATGAGAAGCAGTGTCTTCTAAGGCAGTAGGTTCTCCTCATCTGTCTTCCATGCAGCAGTTGATAGCTGGGTTGTTGTAGCTGGATCTCTTTTCAATACACACAAGGGGGTCTCCAAGCCCCTCGGTTCTCCTTCGGTCCAAGCGAAGGCCTCACCTGTGGACTGCCAGCAGGGACAAGACTCGCGTCACCACAGGTATATCACGAAATGCAGGGACATCTTCGTGAAAGTCCCTTCCTCAGGGGTTCACCCTTGAGTCAGAACATCTTGGGCAGCATTCAGTTGCAAGCCTTTGCCTCAAGAGTTCTATCAGAGCTCCTGTGCTCTGTTCCAGGCTGCCAGGCTTGTCAGCAGCAGCGAGGGGGGCCAAGGTCAACTCCCCCCCGCATTCCTTCTCTCTCCCGGTCCAGCTTCAGGACGCTTTTGAGCTTCTCAGCTCCTCTCTCTCTCTGGTGCTGCATGTCCAAAACTCTTCTCCTTAATAGGAGTCCATGTCCCTCCTCTCCAAGAGGGGTCTCAAAGGAGTTTGGGGGAGGAGGGGGGTCTGGTACAGTTCTTACCCCCAGAACTCTGTAGCTCTGCTGCTGACTCTCTCTCTCTCTCTCTCTCTTTCCAAGAGTCCTTTCTGCGATACATGCCGTTTCTGCTGCTTCTCTGGTTCAGGTCTTACCTGTCCTGGCTCTTAGCCAGTCTCTGGACGCTGCGTCTCTGCTTTCTGCTCTGTCTCCGCTGCCCATGGTGGAGAAAAACATCTCCCAGCATAACTACAGACACTTAGCCCAGTCTAACACTCTTCCAAGTCTCTGCAGTCCCCCCCAGTCAGGGGCTGGGAGGCCCCAGAGGCCCCGAGGGGCTCAGAGCCCCTTCCTCGTGGCTCTACAACATGACCACCTCTCCTGCAACAACAACCAAAAACAACAACTCTTCTCTTCCGGTGAGCTTGTGGAATGTTTACATTTTTGCAGGAGCGCTCATTGGGCAAAACTTCAAAACTTCCAGGGGTTTCCACCCCTTGGGGTCTACCACTTTTCTTAGCCTCTGGGGGAAAACAAAGTCCAAACCACTACAACACTTCATTTTCTCTGAATTCTATCCCAAACCAGTAAAAAGTAGCTTTTTTATTTTTATCCTACCTTAACGCAAATTTTTATTCCAGCTTTCAGTACAGGCTAATGTATTTAGTAGTCATAAACTGCATGGTGAGATTATATATGCGTTATGTCATGACATACATCGTACTTTCCAAATTTACTTATAAATGAACAGGAAGATCTTGACTCTAAATTTAGGTAGAAAATAGCTCAAATCCTCTCATGAAGGTACTGTTTGAGCGCAGGGCAGTCACAGTTTGAAACAAAGCCTTACTCAGAGGAAAAGCTAGCAGATCCCCACCAGTAACATCTTGGACTTCACTGTTTTCCCTAGATCTATTTATAAAGCAGGTATGCGGGCAAAGCTGTGAAAAACACAGATTCAAATAATGTCTGCTCTGCAATACATTTCAAAGCTTATTCATAGCAGACTCCTATATGCTAGGAATAATTTCACACACAGGAAATGACTCCAGAAAAAAATTATTTCACCCACGAAAATATGGCCTGCAGCTTTCAGCCTACATTGTGAATTTAAATTCCTATCCTCACTGTGGCTAATGATGAGTTTACATTTCACAGTGTCTGACAGCATTAAATTCAGCACACCAAGACATAAATATAATAAGCCATCATTTTGGCTGTGGAAAAATATCATCAATGTATATAGGCCATTGTATTTGAATTAAAAGTGTATAACAATGTAGCTTTGCTCAAGATTCAGAAAGTACAGAAGTGTGTATGTGTTATAAAGATTAAGAAATATAAATAGAAATGTTTAAGAATTCAGATTAGGAATCCAGAAGTAAGAGTGGCAAAAGTCAACATGTATTCTATAGAAAGCATGAAATTATATGTGGTAAGAGTTATCTCATAATAAGAGAATGAAGCAAAAACTTGAATATCCAGGCAAAACTGTATAACTGCTCTGAGATTCAAAAGGCAAATGGATTTATACTTCATGGGTATTGATGAAAGGGCAAAGAACCTATGTGGTGACGTTGACCACCAAACTAAAAAGATTAAACAGCACCAAACTAAAAAGATTAAACTGATTAAGCTTTTTATAAAGAAAAATAATCATCTAATGCACAGGGATTAGTGACAATATTTTGGAATATTGGAACTAACAAAAAAAACTCCCAAGCCTTTTTAAAGAAAGAATAGTGAAACTCTGAAATAATTTGGCTGTAGAGAATGCAGAATTTCCTTCATTTCCTTCTTCAGAGCTAATTATATCATCTGTTGAAGCTAAACAGATTTGGTTCTGATTTGGTTTGAAACTTAACGATCCCAGCAAGGAATAAGTCTTAGAGGAGATCAGATATTTTCTTTTTATGTCTAGTCACAAGCCAAGTACTATAAATTCAATAAAATTTGTTCTTTCTAACCTTAGTTCTTAGTTAGATACAGTCTTTCTCATTGTAGTTTTATCTTCACTGTAGTTTTATTTATATTCTTTAAAGGGTTTTATTAGCTATAATACATTGGTTAGAATGAAAAAACATGTGGGTAGCATGTCCAAGAAAACAGAGATCAGTATATGCATTTGCAACTAGGTCTCCATTTTGATCTCTTAACTAACTACTCATGAAATCTGTCATTTTGGCTTTCATGTAAAAGCATTTCTGTTCAAGTTAAACGTAGGATTCCTTTTTTCTCTTTTACAAAGTAAAAGAAAAATTATAGCAATTTTTTGTCTTGCATTTTTACTTTTCATTGTGCATTGCGGTCTGTCTGTAAATCCTGAGCAAGTCGCAGCATGATGGGACATTATGAGAGAGGTGGAATACCCTCTGCTACAGAAGGAAGGGCATGCATCCTCAACCAAGGTCCAGCAAGTAGTGTTTGTCCAGCAAGAGAACCAGCACCTACTTTCTTGGCTTTCTCTGCTGGCTTTCAGCATGTGCTTTCAGAGACAGGCAAGCCATGTACCAGCTCTACTCTCTGCACTCCTTCACATTCTCTTAACACTTTTGCTCTGGTTTGTTCCAGGAAAGTCCTTCAGTTCTCATCCCTTCCACATGGCAGTTGACAAGTCACAAGCTGACCAGTGACTGGTTAACAACTTTATTCCTTTACCTCATGAATACTTTTGTTTCTTGAAAGATATGTCTTTAATATAAGTGCAAGTCTTTTGGATGCAGTGGAACTTCATTATGTATTACCTCCTCTATTCAAAATTTTCCATCTACCAGCCAAACCAGTTTTTCCCAGCAGGCACTTCTCTAGGGAGAAGCTTCCTTTTTCTGAAATCTGATCATCAGACAAGAATCTTGAAGTAAGTCTCAGTAGTATACTGTATGTGATTGCAAACAAGTTTTCCTTTTACTTGAAATCTAACTAGATGCAATCTAGCAAGAATGGTCTTGAAAATGCTAATTACATTGGTGTACACCCTAGTGTGACTGAATTTGTTTACACTGGATCATATATTCCAGGCTTAGAAACATATCCTCTGTAGACCTTTTTTCCTACTTTGTCCTCTGTTGTAAGCAATCCTTGCAGATTTTCAAGTGGGCTTCCCAGACCAGAGAGAGCATCCTTCTTGGTGAAACCCTTTCAATTTCTTCAGACTTCTCTTTCTGTAAGGAATTAATTTCTTTCTTCCTCTTACCTCTTTCTTAGAACTTAATCCCTAAATTTGGGGATCACCTGGTTGGTAAAGTAAGCTTCTCCAGCTCATTCCAGTGCTCAAACACTCTCTGTGTGAAGAACATTTTTCTAGTATCCAACCTAAACCTCCCCTGTCACAACTTCAGGCCATTCTCTTGTGTCCTGTTACTGGTCACGACAGAGAAGAGATCAGTGTCTGCCCCTCCTCTTCCCTGTCACTTGTAGACTGCAATGAGGTCTCCCCTCAGTCTCCTCCAGGCTGAACAGACCAAGTGCCCTCAGCCACTCCTCATACGGCTTCCCCTCAAGGCCCTTCACCATCTTTGTTGCCCTCCTTTGGATGCTCTCTAAGAGCTTAATATCCTTCTTATATTGAGGTGCCCAAAACTGCACACAAACAGTGAGACTGCACCAGTGCAGAGCAGAGTGGAACAATCACCTCTCTCAACCAGCTGATGACATTTTGCCTGATGCCTCCTGGGACACGGTTGGCCCTCCTGGCTGCCAGGGCACTGCTGACTCATATTCAACTTGCCATCAACCAGGATCCCCAGGTCCCTTTCCACAGGGAAAGTGCTAAATCTTTTTTTTTTTCACTTTATTATTTAAAACTGTAAAATTGTACATAAGACAATGTGCATTTAATATTATATATTTTAATTTGAGTGATCTCCTGTCAGGTCTTATTAACTATTTTTGTTTTACTCAAACAGTAGACCGAGGTGCAGAGTTTTGAGATATTTCATGCCAAACCTAGTAGATCAGTGCTACTCTAGGAATATAGACTCTTTAGTTCCTATTTAAATAAGTGCTGTCAGTATCATGTATACTGGTCCAAGCTGTATGCTTTGATGAGGTGGGCATTCCTAGGTATGACACTGAGCAAAGTTAGTGCAAACTGCACTGTTTTGAAACAGAGAGCAACACTGCAAAACACTGTAATTTCACAAGATTAATTCATAAAATGGCATTAGAACTGTATGAACAGAAGAACACACCACAGTTGTAGCTGATTTGGATCATATCTTGGCAAACTAGAATATCTGTGGTTAACCACACTGACATTTTAAAATAACCTTGTACATCGACCCTTTCATCTTACTGGAGAGAAAATGAAAAAATTAGGGTTTGGCCATAAAAAGTGACCATTCTATTGTCCTTTGTTTCCTTCTGTGTGCAGTTCCTCTTTGCATAATGTATTTCCCATATGTCAATTTACAGATTAATTGCTTTTGGGATGTATTATCAACTTCACTTTTAAGTAAAACTCTGTACAGTGAGGGGAAGATGAGAAAGCTGCATAAATAAGCACACTTCACTACAAGTAGGGATAGGATGAATAAGCTGAGGAAGGTAAAGCAACCAGACATCTCTCCTTTCATAAATCATCATACTGTGGTTGGTAGCCTGCACCAAGACCTACACATCAATGCATTCATAGATAAACTGAACTAAATATGCATAGCGTAAATTCTACTGGTTTGATTTATGAAGAACATTCATACTGATCCTGTTAATACTAATATCAGTAATGGATATAGTGGGATATATTTATCTTCCTCTTCCTAATTAGAAAGCATTAGAATTCAGTTTTATGCTAACTGTTCCTCAGCACATATCTTAGTTTTCATTGCAACTATTAGATAACAGGTTTGTAAAACATTTGAAACTTATTTTGTGAGCTGTCTAGAGAAACACTGCTAGAGAATAGATCTAAGCACAAAAATACACATGCACACATGCACAATCATGCACACACAAATGCCTTCCAGTTCCTCCAGGCAGCCTTACCACTTTACAAATGCCAAAATATCATTTAGTTCAAGTAGAGACTTTTCCCTTAAGTCATCATCATTCTAAACCAATCTGATACATAAAGTGTGAAAGAAATGACAGTGAGTACTATAGGTTAGACCACTTACAGTGTTAAGAGTGTGTTTTTGTGTCCTTTTTCTACATCACTGTTTGCAAAGCAAATGTGTTGTGTTGGTCAGAGGTCTGGATACAGCAACACAATTTTTTAAAAGTACTTGAATATCATGCTAAGACACAAGATGGTTCCAAGTTCAGCAAAGCAAAATACTAGCATTAGCCAAATGCTAGGTTCACTTGAAAAATTTCTGTCCCAATTTATGGTTGAAAGCATGAGGTGGAATTGGTAGTTGCATCTGAAAGTCTTTCCTCATTAAACATCAAAGGGAGATAGCTTTTTTAAAAAAAAAAATATTCATAACAAGCAAGCCAATTGTATTATTTTTGCTATTTTTATCTTAGCAGCATTACCAAACAATGGACTACTTTTTAAATATGTTTTTACACTCTCAGTGTGGAACAGAGAAAATGCAATAGATAAAGCATACTGTGAAGAAAGAGTATCTATCAACAAGTTTGTTTCATGTTTTAGCTCTCAGCAGTGTTTTCAGGCTATTTATAGTTACAGTTTTTTCTTCTCACTGTCATTCTTGGTGTTGCCTTCTTGGTTTATATTTAGATTTAGAGTGAAAGGAAAAGAGCAATTAGAGTCTCTGAAGTTGAAGTTTTAATGAAAATACTCTCTTTTTTTTTTTCTTCTTGACAGGAAAATCTAACAGTAATTCAAAACAATTTTATGTTGGTGAAACATTGATGTAAAAAATTATTATAGATATTGAAAGGAACTTCTAATACAAAACAGGGGAAGGAACAGAGGGAGTATCCTGTTGCAAAAAACAGAACATATTACTTACAGTGATAAGATGCCTAGAGACCAGAGGGAGACTAAAGGACAAGAAAGACTAAATCTAAAAGAAATATATTCCTTTGGAAAGTTTAACAATAAAAAAGCAAAGGTTTTTCCCAGTCACATTCTTTTCATTGAAAGCTGAAAGGCTGGAGTGATAAGCATCATGACAGTTTATTAACAGGATAACATGGAGAAATACCTCGTAGAGTTTATCTGAAGAAAAGGCAAAATAAGAAAGATTTTCTTTTTTGTCTCTTAACCTGTCTCTAAAATTAGTAAGGGCTTTTGTTGCTAGTTGGATAAAGGATATATATTCTTTCTGTTTTAAATTAAAAATGATAAATCAAAATAACTGATTCACGATGACAGTCAAATTGTATGACATTCTGTTCCCTAGGCATGACTGTCCTGGATTCAGTTTTCTGTTCTTAAAACACCTGAACATAATGTACTTTAAGAGGATGTAAATATCAGGTATCTCTGGCAGCTGACTACACCAAATTTTCATGCAGCAATAAAGCCTGCTTTGCTAATTTTAGCCAGATGTGCCTTGGTATGCAGTGGAAAAATGCTTAAATCTTAGAAGTCTGAATTTATGATAGGTATGTGAAAGGTGAATTTATGATAGTTGTATTGCAGCAGTGACAAGAGTGTGATTTTTGAGTCTCTCCTGACTCACGAACAGTAAAATAGCAAAGACTAGACGAGGGTTGTGTTGCAAAACTCATAGCAGAGCTGGGCTGTTGCAAGATTTGCCAGGTAATCTGAATTGCGGTCATAGTCTGAGCCCTGGATACTGCTCCTTGGTGACATAGAAGGGAGCATTGAGGCTGACACTGACAAATTACTCTGTGACCAGCTCAGTCCCATCTTGAAAACGGAGTGGTGGATCTAGCCCTAAATTACTGCCATAATTCCTCTTTTGCAGCATCTGCAAGGTATGTGGCAACTCTCCTGCGGTTCTTGCCTGAAAAAACATCTGAGGCTTTGGCAGAAGATGTGTATTTCAGCCAATGTTCGCATCTTGCAGTATGATTTAGTATCTTGTCCCCTCCTGCAGAAAATGCTGTCTTTCCTGTGATTGATATAGATCACGCATAGGCACATGTTTACTATCATGACCATTGATGGTTTACAGTCACTGCAGTTAATTGGTTTGAAATACATCTGCTTCCATTTTGTTGCTGAATGAAAAGGTTTGCTTCATGGCTATGCAGTCTTGAAGATGAGATTATTATGTGACAAAATTATTGTTGCACGTTCACTCTCTGTTTCACAGCTGCAGAATTTCCATTTAAAGCTGCAGTAAAGACTTACCTAATGGCAAGTTTGAATGTGCTGTAGTCATCTGAGTAATTTACTTCTAGAGAGAAAAACAGAACATTAAAAAAGAGCAGGAACACAAAGACAATCATAATAGGTTATAATCACTAGTAGTAATATCAACTTTTTAGCAACCTTGTGAGGAACTGATATTATAGCTTCATTTTATTTCTCATATCTGAAAAAAATAGACTTCCAACAATTAGAGATGCTAACATTTTTGTTTAAGTTTGGTCTAATAGGCACAAAAATGCATTATATCCACATATCTCTGTTTTAGCGTTGTAGAAATATGTGGGAGGATAGTTTCCAGATTTTCATTTTTGCTTTAATATTAAAGTATTTGGAAGCATTTGTAGACTTTTAAAACACATACTATGTACTTACATATGGTGGACTCCTACAGGGTGCACAAATGCACTTATTTAAATATTTGAATATAATTTATCAATGGCATGTAAATTCCAATACAGTAAAAATGCTATAGCAGAGCTATTTAAAAAAATCTGGATAACAGTCCTGCTGTTTTGCATAAGTAAAACAATTTCCTAAATTGTAGTAATGCAGCAGTAATTATCACATAACGATTTTTCAGTATGCTGCAGTAATGGCAAAGTAGAGAACAGAAATAAATGCACATTTCCATATGGCATAGAGAACTGGCCACTAAAACCTATATAAGGTACCCTATGAAGCAGTTTCAATGTGAAGGTGAAATCAGGTGACTTCTGATATGGTTAAAGTGGGATTCCCAAACAAGATTTTCCCAATTTAGATAAAATTCAAATCATCAGTTGCTGATCAGATGGTGAAGGCAAAATCTTCAATGTGCTTGGTTTCTGTGCATTGTTGCTCTAATCTCAGTCCATTATCAGTAGTTAACTAACCTCTAGAGATGCCACTTTCTCTATTTTGACTATAGATAAAATGTAACTAATCTGTGCTCTTAACATAGCCAATGAATGAGATGTGTAGACTTAATGGCAAAATTCCTGGTAAATTCCTCTGAGCTTTTGACTTTTCAAAATCAAACTATTTATTTATGGAATATTTTAACTGAAGGGAAAATGCCCTTTGCTTTTATAAAAAATTAATAATTCAGGGTTCTTTAGAGCTTTTTGAAGCAAATGCATTCCAGCCTGTACCTGAAATAGTGTGGCCAGCAGGACCAGGGCAGTGATTGCCCTCCTGTACTCAGCACTGGTGAGGCTGCACTTTGAGTACTGTGAGCAGTTCTGGGCCCCTCACTGCAAGATGTTGAGGTGCTGAAACGAGTCCAGAGAAGGGCAACAAAGCTGGTGAAGGGTCTAGAGAGTATACCATAGGAGGAGCATCTGAGGGAGCTGCGTTTTTTTAGGCTGGCAAAAAGGAGGCCCAGGGGACACCATATCACTCTCTACAACTACCTGAAGGGAAGTTGTAGCCAGGTAGGGATTGGTCTCTTCTCCCAGCCCTCTATTGACAGGGCAAGTGGGAATGGCCTCAAGCTGAACCAGGGGACGTTCAGGATGGACATCAGGAACAATTTCTTCACTGAAAGTGTGGTCAAGCATTGGAATGGGCTGCCCAGAGAAGTCACGATCCCTGGAAATGTTAAAGAAACAATTGGATGTGGCACTTAGTCCTATGGTTTAGTTGATAAGGTGGTGATCATTCAAAGGTTGGACTCGATGATCTTGGAAGTCTTTTCCAATCTTAATGATTCTGTGGTTCTATGAAATTGGGTATACATCCCTGGCTAGGTTTTGCGGGTAGGCAGCAGTACTCTATAGTTCTGAAAACTGTAGAGTTTTCAGGAGTAAGAAATAATTTTCTCATTCTCTCATTTTTTACTTGGAATATACAAGTTTATATCTCATTCTTTTACATTCCAGGTGAGTCCTCTGGTTATGAAGCTATTGACTATTGTTAGATAGACCTTTCATTCATTGATTCATTCATTTTTCATCAAGGAAACAACAATTCTGCTTTGAAACGTATTAACTATTCATTAGAGCATAAGCCTGAGTGTTCCAAATTCTAGGGTTATCTAGTACAACAAAGTGAAAATGTAATCTTTTCATTTATTAAATATGAAAATAATCCCATTAAAATTCCATCTTGTGAATGTAGACAGGAACAGTTTTAGTTCAGTGCTCCACTGTGGTGAACAGAATAATTTACACCTTTTTAAGAAAAATGCAAATTCAGACTATCATATACATATATCCAGGAAAAGATGATGAATTTGGAGGGGTTAATTTAGAAATTATTTACTGTGAAATCTAAATGTAAGCTTTAAGTCTATTCATGTATCTAGCTACTGTAACTTCAAGGAGACTGTATCAATTCAAGCAGAAAATGGTTGTATTTAATTGTTTTTATTGTCATGTGTATCTCCATCTGTCATACATAATAGAAGAAAAAAGTAAAAGATGTTACAAAAATTATTATTTTTTAAAACTTAGTTTCTGTAAACCCCTTATATATATTTCGATTTTGTTCATGTTTTGAGGAAATATTCAGTTTTAATGAATATTAAAACAGCAGTTAAATTTACATTTATTGACTTTTTTCACCCCAGAAATAGCATTTAGAATAGCCATTTAAAATAGCCATTTCCGATTATTAATTGAATTATGTTACTGCCATGCTCAGTCCAAATTTTATTCAAACAGATTCATTTTTTCAGAAAAGTAAACCAACTGGTGACCAAACATAGATTTTGGATGTGAACCCTCAAACAACTATATGGATGAGAAACTGAATACGTAGGCATAATCCAGTTTCATTTGCATTGCAAGAAAAGAGGTATCTGAACTGCCCAATATTAGGAAGCAATGTCTCAAATGTTTGTACTCAATAAGTTAGGATGATATTTAAGCAAGTATTTCAAGTATTTGCAAGTATTTCCTGGAGCTGCAATTTGCTTTGATCAAAATTTAGCACAATTGAAAATGTTGAATTTTAATTTATTAGGGAACTTGTTCTTATTATCTAAATGAATGGCTTAGTAGAAGTCTTGCTTTAGTAAGATTGCCATACAGAAAATATGCATCAAACATTAGTCATATTCAAGGGCCTTGAGTAATGGATCGAAGTCACTAATTTTAGAATTTACTTTTTAATAACAGCTTACCTCAGAAGATTTCAATGCTTGTGCTTTAGTTTACAAGTGAAAAACTTCATCTACACTTGTAGCTACACTACAACTTCCTACCTGTAATATGCCTCCAATATGGCCACATCAGTTTCATGTCTGAAACCTTCACTGTTTAACATTAGTCACTTTTGCTGCTGAGGTACTCTGTAAGATTGAAATGCCAGCAATCATGTCAACCATGTTTTCAAAAAATAACTCATTTTCATTTTAGTTATGTACACCTCCACAGCAATAATCCAGTTGAATCATACTTTTTAATACAAGTACCTTGCTACATTTCAAGCCATTTATAAAATTGGAAGTCTTGAAGAACTGCACAACCAATTTGCAGGCCAGAAGGTGCACTCTGATTCATCCCAAAATAAATGTTAATAACTGGGCTTTCATAAAAGAACGAACAAATAGTTTATGTGGTTTTTTTATGATCATTGGTCTTTTTATGATCATTTGCATAGTTGAATATTTCTGGTTTTTTTCCAGTTTGGCAGTGATTAGCTCTTCGAAGGTCTTCGTGATGAACATCTGTTTAAACTCACAAAAGCCCTTTTAAATTTTAGCTATGTACACATGGTAAAAGAACTGAGAATTTTACTTTGTTATTGCAATTAAATTTTTAGAACAAAAAGTCTCTGTTTTTAAGGTCTCTTCAGTGGTAAAACAATCTTGATTAATTACTCCTTTTTCTCTGAAACCTGTGGATGCTTTACCTTAATAATTATTTTGAAACAAGTAAAATTGCAGGCTTCAAAAATAATAAATATTTTACAAACTCTTCTTAAAATCTCTAACTCACAGGATAAATTGGCATTACAATCTAGTAGTTGCATAGTCTTAGACACTTGATGTTTTTGAAAAATCTAGTGAAAGATCAAGGCAGTAAGGTTCAGCTGCAGCTGTGACACTGCAATTCCATCTGGTTTGTACACATCAAAATGGTACACAATTCCATTTTCAGTACATGTGATTTGCTTTCAAAAATGATGTAAAGGAGTGAGATAATGGTAATATATGGGTCATTTTCCACAGCAAAATATTTCATTCTCAGCTTATCAACTCTTCAGCCAGATTCTTTTCACAAAAAAAAGAAAAAACCCTCAGATGGCCGTCTTTTCATCCTAGTGGGTTATTAAGCCTCTGAAAGGTACCATTTTGTTATGTAATCTAACTACCCATAAACTATGAAAGGATTATTTGCTGATTAAAAAAATGACAAAATTTCCTCAACATGCACATACATAAACAAATATATTCCAGAACAAAATGCCAACGTTGTTCCATTGGTTTTATGAATCTTGTCATTTCCCAAAGGCTATATTTCAGGAACCAGTAAACTGAGCAGAAATTAGTAGTTTGCACTGGTCTCTCTCAATATTCTGAATATTCTGAATATTCAGTTTCAGCAGGAACATGTGACTGGTTTTGCTTGTAGTGAAATGGTCAAAAAAGAGTAATTTTAAAGGTCTAGTGTTCATGAATCAGCTATGCATAAAGAGGTTTCTCTATAAATACAGAATTGAACTTTTGGCCTTTTTACCTGATTCAGGCTATTTACTAAGTTTTCTCTAGCAACCTCTATAACAACTGATATTCTTTGATCAGTAGTTTGCCTGCACAGATACTTCTTTCTTCGTGAAGTCTTGATTCATTCTCTTCCAACGGAAGCTGGAGGTGTAATTTTATTCAGTTCCACTTATAGTTTTGATTTCACATCCTTTGCACCTACTCCATGCTCTTGCTATTTAATTTCCTCTAAAAGATTCACTTTTTATAGTTATCCACTCCAACTCACGTTCCTTTGAATTCACTTCCCTAACTACTTCCTTTTGAGCTATACTTGAAAGAGCTTGAAGGTTAAAGTCTTTTCTTTTTATTCCTTATTTTGTATGTTTCATTTCTTGCTAGAATTTCACTCATCTCAAAGTAGGTCTTGGTTATAATTTTGTAAGGCAGGGAATACAGTTAATAGAATCGTCTCTTATTTGTGTAAAAAATAAGTATTTTAACATTGTAAATTATTAAATACCTGAAGTATATTTCTTTCATTAAAAAAAAAATCATGCTATTCCCTTTGAATCTGAATTTATATTGTTATGTTTATAATTCATTAAAAGGTATGTTCATAGCACCATTTCTTAACAGTACTGAACTACATAATTTAACTTCCCATTAAAAGTACTACAGAGTTGCATATAGTAAATGGAAAAAAGAATATTATAGTTGAAGATATTCTTGAAGCCATTTTTTTTAAGGATAAAGCATTTGCCACAAGGACTGTTGTACTTTTGCTTTTGAGGCTGTATGAGATGAAAAAACATATTAAGGATTGCATCTTTAAATAGCACAAGGAGCACATTTGGTCTGGTATTAGCTTTAACTATATTTTATTAAATTATATCAGTTTATCTGTAATTTTACATGCCTGGATTTCCAGTCTGCTTGGACAAGCTTGGTCTTTCTTTCCAAATTTATATTTTCTTCAGAGAGAATTGCCTTCTCGTCTTTTAAACAAACGCTGCTGACAGTGAGGAAATGCTAAAGCTCGTTTAGAACAAACTGTCATTTAACTTTTTTTATCAGTTTTTTCCGACTATTATCTTTGATACTTCTGGTTGATTTAATGTCTGGCTCATACTACAGTGATGTTTTGTGCATCTTTGCTTTGATAATGCTCTTTCAAATGTTACAGACATGGTCTTCTCATAAGCAAAGACTGACAACTCTGCATTCTGCTCAGTTATTTACATCTTCATATCCCACTGTCACCTTCAAAAATACAAAATGCCCTTGGCCTTGAAAGCATTTAATTTTACTGATGGAAAAGATGAATGGGATCTGGAAGCACACACTGATTTTGGATGTTCAGCTCCCATAGTTTCATTATGGATGAGGTTGAGCTTTATTTTGAGTGACACAAGGTCTGGCTATATAGACATGCTATTCCTACCTCTTAAAGGTGGAAGAATTGCAAGTCAATCTCAGATTTAAAAAACTGATTCTGCACAGCACCTCTTTGAATACTTTTACGAAAAAATAGATGCTGGTTTTTTTTCCTTCCTGTGGTTCTCCACAACAGTCAGCAAAGTTTCATTATAGATAGTGGATTTTGTTAGTTTCTTTGTGAGATCTTCAAAGGAAGACCTATAATAAAATTGTTTCCAGTGTTCTTTGCCAAGATATTTGTAAAGGTTATAGATTTCTGGAGATAAAAAACTAAGAATGTAATTCATTACTCTCAGAAATCTTCTCTTCCTCTCTTGGATGCTCCATACTAGTAGACCATTCTACAATGAAGATATTTTTCTGGTTTGGTTTTTTTGGTTGGTTGGTTAGTTAGGTTTTTTTCTTTTAATGAAGGTGGAATTTAGAAAATTATTAACAGTTTAAAGTTCACTCAGATTTGTTTTTGGCTTCTTGCTCAGGCAAGAACAGTATTAACACTGTAAAATGGTATTATCAGTTCAACATTTATAACCTCATTCTGCTTTCGAATCCTGGTAAGATCAAAGATCAGTTAACTAAATATTATTAGTTAACTGTAAAAATAGCTAAATAATTATCTTCATTGACAGCCAAATTTCTGAAAAAAAACCCAAAACACCAAACTTGTGAAATATTTAAATACTTAAATAATTGAAAATACTTTATGCTTTTTAAATATTGTAGTAATTATGGTAGTGCCTCTGTTGTGTTGAGCACTTCTTACACAGCTGCTGTGAGATACTGTAGATATATTTTCAGATTTACTCAGAATTCAAGGCTCCGAACACGAGAAAGCTTCTGTTGTTGAAATATGACAATTAATCCCAGACTCAATTGTGATGCCAGAAAGTTTTCTTGATTTTATTTTGATAGAAGATAAATTTTTATTTCAGTTCTTTCACCTTTGCTGGTGATTCTCTGTTGGAAACACATTCACTCAATAGTTTTACGCTATTTGCATTACACAATGCCCAGCTGTTGTGGTTTAACACCAGCCAGCAACGAAGCCCCACACAGCCACTCACTCACTCTCCCACCAGCAGGATCAAGGAGAGAATCGTAAGGGTAAAAGTGAGAAAGCTCTTGGGTTGAGATAAAGACAGTTTAATGGGGAAAGTAAAAGCCACGCACACAAGCAAAGCAGGAATTCATTCACTGCTTCCCATGGGCAGGCAGGTGTTCAACCATTCCCAGGAGAGCAGGGCCCCACCATGTCTAACAGTGACTTGGGAAGACAAACGCCATCACTCCAAACGTCCCCCCAGCCCTTCTTCCTTCTTCTCTGCACTTTATATACTGAACATGATGTCATATGGTGTGGAATATCCCTTTGGTCAGTTTAGGTCACCTGTCCTGGCTGTGTCTTTCCCAACCTCCCAACTTCCTCACCAGCATGGCAGTATGAAAAGCAGAAAAGGCCTTGGCTCTGTGTAAGCACTGCCCAGCAATAATAGAAACATCTCTATATTATCAACGTGTTCAACATAAATCCAAAACACAGCCCCTTATGAGCCACTGTGAAGAAAATTAATTCTGCCCCTGCTGAAACCAGCACACCAGTCACCATCTTCAGAGAAGGAAAGTTAAGTTTATGTAAAGTTAATGGACGACAAAAATAATGGCATTGGGCAAATCAGTAAACAAAAATAGGCATGATGATAGTTCAGGGGGAAAAAAAAGAAGACGAAGTTTGATGCCTAAGAACATAGGTAAGCTAGTGCTATCTATTAAATATAAATTGAGTGGTATAAACAACTTTTATGTCTTCAGACCTTGCATCTGAGAGTTAAGAGAAATGCTGATTTTATAGTGCTGTTCATTATGTATCAATTTCCTGAGTTTATTATTATTTTAACAAAGAACCTGCTATAATCAGATAATTATTATTTTTGTCTTTTTTTCCATATTCCTTTAAAAATGCATTTAAAATTGATTATTTAAACAGCTGTCTTTTGTTCCAATAAATTCCTTGAAAATTTACCGGAATGTTATTTTTTTCGTTGAAAAGGAGTTTTTAATGAAAAATCTTGGTTATCTGATCAAAGATGTGGAATTATCTTTTTCAAATTCGACCTAGTTATAGAAATCAAAATTCAGTAGATATTCAATTCAGTTTTAAGAAATCGTTATCAATTTTCATTGCCTTGATTTTGAGCGCCCAGTAGGAGATACTTTAGTGCTCACTACCAACACTAAATCCAAAACACATTCCAGAGAAGTCTCTTTAATTTCTTTGAGAATAAAGCTTTTCAATGAGAAAGATCTGATGGAAAAAAACTCTGAAACTGTCAGGTATTGAGATTCAGCCAGCAACTTCAGGGAGTAGACTGTTATTTCAAAACTTTTGAAGGCTTGGCATCTCAGTTTAAGTAGTAAAAATAACCATAATGCAAGATAGAGTAGATATTTCTCTAATGTGTTTTTGTCACAGAAACCTGCGATATTATTTTCATTTTCTGTAAAACAACCATTCTAAAAAGTTTTGAGATAAACATTCAGGCAAATTGTTGCTGAAAAATTTTTATCTATAAGTGTTTTCAGTTTTGTATGTGAAATTCATATTCTGACAAGCAGAAGTCTAAAGTTGCACATGAAGTTGGTCCAGATTTTGATATAGAAATGAAAACATAAATATGAAGAAACATTTATAATCATAATAAAGGATTTGTTCAGATATTTGTCCTAAAATTGTCAATTTGTGGTCATATATTTCAATGTGTTTTTATTTTCCAAAGTAATTGTACTGTGTTTTATTTATGTATTTTAGGCACAGAAGGGGCAGTGTTTGGGCACTCTGTGGAGACACCCCATATCAGAGCAGAACCTTCCCAAGACCTCAAGTAGGTGTTCAAAAAGTTGTTTTAAAATCAAATATTCTCAAAGATAATTAAGTTTGGATTAAAAGCAGAATATCTGTATATTAATATATACTGCTATTTAATGACTCATACATATCCAAAACACTGGTAGACTCTAGTTTGTTCTAACTAGTCAAAAAAACCACACAAAATCCTATCACACAAAAAGTAAAGTACATTACTTTTTATACATGACCTACCTCCCATAGCAGAATCCTAGAGAAGTATATTTTACATAGAGACTGGAATATTCAGGCATTTTTAAGGTCAAACGTGCACAGTACTGTTCAACAGCATCAGACCCAGAGTTTGATTTTTTTATGAGCTGTTACAGAATATATAAGCCAAGTTAAAGTAAACTCTCCCCAATTTTCCATCAAGTGGTGTTTCTGGGTGGTTGCGTTTTTTGAATACTATGAATACACTTTTCAAAAATCCATAAACAATGGAGGCTACATTTGTAAATGTAAAAAAATCCAAAGTTTCCTGGACATAGTCACTAAAGTGGAGAAATAAGTAAATTGTAAAAGAGCAAGTTAAAAACTTACTGTAAAAACATTTGTAGACTGAGAAAGAGAAAACTTAGAAAAGTTTATAGTGAAAGCTTTTTTTTGAAGTGCATATGTGCACTGGTAAATACTAATCTGTGATTTATATGTATGAGAATATGTGACAATCACAGAAAATCAAAGATTCTTCCTTAATTAATTAATTGCTATAGAAAAACACGGTTAAATGCTCTTACCTACATTTGCAAAGGCATTTTGGATGTTGCAAAAATCATTGGCAGGAAGCTGCCTCTGTGGACAAGTTTGACTGTTGTACATGGAGTATATGAAGTAAATTATTGTGTTTGATTATTTACACTAAAAATTTTAAAGTAATGTATAGCTTTGGGGTCTTCCAGAGGATTCTACTCCTAGATTTTTATCTTAAAAAATTCTGTCCCCTTTCAAGACTCCTGTCAGTCCTTTGTGGAAAGTAATTGTAAAGGCATTTATTAGTGATAACCACCAAGGTGATATGGTCTCTAATTGGAAGGAGTTCAGCAGAAATCAAAGTGGAAACATAACAAGCTTTTCTTTTTTCAGGGTACCAAAAATTTGGGTAAGAGACTGGAGCTTTTTCCACTCAAAAGAACATGGAGACACTGCTTTATCTACTTCTTTCTAATCATTAAATAATATTAACAGACCAAAAATGTATGATAAAACAGATAACCCTGTGTCATCAGGTTTAATTTAAGGAGGGATAAAATCACCTGATGTTGGTTCTGAAATTTACACATGCGGCATTCACCCTTCCAGTCTTTTGTCTTTATTCATTGCCACGATTCCTATTGTTGCTTAATGTTTTCAACTCTACCATTCCTTCAGCTTATTTTTCCAAAGTAGACTTAAATTAGTAAGCATTTTCTATTCAACTTTCTGCCTTCTCATTAATAATTAATGTAACCCAAACTTTCTGTTAAAAAAATTGATGAAACAGAAACCCTTGCTGTTTGGCCAAGCAATGTTAGCTAATGTGTGAGTGATTTTATTCTTAATATATTCAGTCCCTATTGAGTTCTGCTTTGTACTTATGTGCTCATATACATTAGTTGGGATTCAGTGATATTCTTTTTGAAATCTTTCAAGTCAATTTAGTAATTTTAAAATGATGACAATTAACATTAGAACAGTGGTTTCTTGGCTATTGGCACGAATCTTTGTAGCAGGTATAATCTGCAGAACCTTTTTAACCTTTTATCTTGAAAGAACTATAAATAATTACAGGTTTGTGCTGTTTTCTGGTAGAAAAATACAGTTAGACACTCAGATCATATATTATTTTCAAAATTCCAGTTGCCATCTGCCTTTTAGTCTTATTTCAAATGGTTAAACCCAAACCCATTGTTCTTTTAATTGTAGTTCAAGTCCTGCATTAATTTTCCAAAATAATAAATTCAATTTTTTGGTAATATAAAAAAGCAATCATTTATAATTTATGATTGTTTGCCCAATACACCTAAACAGATAGGCCACCAACCAGTGTGACCTCAGAAGGTACCTCTGTCACAGAAATAAAAAATACTAGAACCCATTTTCTGGGCTCATGTTCAACTGATACAATTACACTGATGTTGTAAAATCATCTTATCTTCTGAAACAGAATAGTTGCATCTTAAACACCAAGAGGGAATGGTCTTTGACTCATGCTACCCTCCAAATAGTGCAAATTGTTTGTAAGAGTTGTGACTGACTCTTAATTGACTCAGATATTTAGCTGTCTGGATTATTGAGTTCCAGTGATCTGGTCTGGGTCCTAGCACTTTTTCATGTTTTAGTATAAACTTCCCAAAGTTTCCAATATTGGCAGTCCTAAAATGACATAGAGTATTTTTCTGAGTGCCTGCATCCCTGTGCCTCTGGACGTTTAAAAATAACAGTAACATGGGAGAGTAGAAAGTTTGCTGAATTAATATTAAAGTTCGTTTTTACCAGTGGACAAAGTTGAATGCAATTTGATAGCAAGTATATTTGGCTATGAAAATAATTATATACAGGGCTGAAGTTAATAGAATATACATTAGACTTTAAATTAAAATATAAATCATCCCATAATTTTCATGTTGGAATACGTATATGTGGTCAGGTAATAAACCTCAGACATCAGATTTTTTTTTATTTTTCTTCAAAATAAAATGTGCTGAAAACCTATTCATAGCCTTAGAAATGTAAACCAATTCACTACTGAATTTAAGAAATGGAATACTGACCACCTTTATTACTGTGAATGCAACATAACTTAATCTTTTCTGGATAGGGGACAAAAAGAAAAGGTCAGATATTAGTGTCATATATCCAAACTTTGCCTCAACCACTCTTTGTTCTTTAGCCAGATTTTGTGGTTTTCGTACAGAGAAGCATATCTAAAATGTACTGTTAAAAGTGTGTTGTGTAAAATTAAAATTTAGTTGAATTCTAATATATTTCCTTCCTATGTGTCTACCACTTTAGTCACATCTTTCTCATTTCTTGCATTTTCAAATAATACTAGCAAGGTTTTGCTTTCAGAAAATGTTTTTATACAGTTCTTTGTGAAGGCTTTTGTGTCAAATCTCAAAAACTAATTAAAGCTGACTTTCATTAGTTGGGATAAGCAGCATGAAAGAATCATGCATTAGAATCAGGAAGATGAATTATATCTTAACAATTTAATCTTCATCTTTCTTTCACTACTTTTTCTCACAGGAACACAGTTAGGAAAGCTAAACTGTTAATATAATCCCCAAATATTGATTTTAGGCTAATAGTACATTAAAACATGGTGCACTAATAGGAAATATCCATGCAGAAAAGAGACAGACAGTAGTTAAATGCAGACAGCTTTGCCCTCAATAACCTCCTTAATAAGGGGATAAATTAATTTGTTGTTGTTCTCTGGGAGTAACTGCAAGATCAACTTTAATAGTTTTTTTCTATTGCAAGCCTTGCATACCGTTAGCTATCAGCTATGTAATGCTGGGCACAGAGATGAAAATTTTCACTTCTAGTGAAATGGATGAAAATAACGGATTAAGAGAGTCATCTAGTAAATTAGACCCTTTAGTCTGAACTCACTAGTATGCAATGCTGTATGATATTATTTTGAAAGAATCATTAAGGGCTTGAAAGTAAGTAAAAACTGGGACGAAATAGCAGCTGGGTAAAATCTACTAATCTAAAGAAATATTTTTGTCTTGATAAGATACCTGATCTTCTAGAAAACAGAAAATAGGTGGATATTTGATCTGGAGTTTAAGTAAAGTATTTCTTATAGGGCTATATCTAATGTGAAATAAAAACACACCACAGAGAAGAGGATATTCAAAGGAGCTTTAAGTGGTATATAATATGCATGCATTGTTCAAAACCCTTCTTCAGCCTGGAGGGAGATTGCAAGGAGGGTTGTTTCAGGTCTGATCTTATTTTCAGTTTTAATAACATTCTTTGTGCTAGAATGAGGTACATAGGTTTGAAGCACTGGAAATCAGATCTTGAACACTAGATTTAGGAAATTTTGAAACTCGGTAGTATGATGGTGAATATTAGATGAAATATTAGATAGTCATTAGCATGATGTCTCAGACACAAGAGTTTCTGTAATTGTCTTTCAAAAGGAAAAACAGGAACAATTAAAATTCTTTATTATCAGTGGCTGGTTTATAGAATCATAGAATCATTAAGGTTGGAAAACGCTTCCAGGATCACTGGGCCCAGTCTTTGAAAGAACACCACCTTGTCAGCTAAACCACAGCACTAACCATCATGGCCAGTTGTTTCTTGAACACTTCCAGGGACTCCACCACTTCCCTAGGAAGCCCATTCCAATGCTTAACCACTCTTTCAGGGAAGAAATTGTTCTGGATATCCAACCTGAACCTCCCCTGGCATAGTTGAGGCCATTTCCACTTGTCCTGTCACTAGCGGTCTGGGAGAAGAGCTGACTGCTCCCTTACTACAACCTCCCTTCAGGTAATTGTAGAGAGTGATGTGGTCTCTCTCCCCTGAGCCTCCTTTTCTCCCAGCTCCCTCAGCCACTCCTCATATGTCTTACATTGCAGTCCCTTCACCAGTTCTGTTGCTCTTCTCTGGACTTGCTTCAGCACCTCAATGTCTTTCTTTCAGGGAGGGGCCCAGAACTGAACACGGTGCTTGAGGTGTGGCCTCACTGGTGCCACGACAGGGCAGATCACTTCCCTGGTCCTGCTGGCTACACTAATTCTGATACAGGCCAGGATGCCATTGGCCTTCTCGGCCACCTGGGCACACTGCTGGCTCATGTTCAGCAGCTGTCGACCAGCACTCCCAGGTCCTTTTCTGCTGGGCTTATGATTATGTTTGCTTATGATTATGCTTGCTTATGATTATGCCATGCCATGCCATGGCTTCAGGAACCCACAGAGGAGCTCCAAGCATATCTGTCTCAGGCTATACGGGGTTATGACTATGATTATATTACCCTTTGAATCTTGTCTGAAAATCCCTTTAAAGCTTGTAGCAGTGGAAAGCATTTGCACAGTGCTGAGTTAATGGAAGACAAGGCAACTTTACACTGCAGATTAGTGTGAAGAGAGCCAAAGTTCTTTCTTTACATGAAACCCTATCTAACAGCAGGCATGACCAGCAGAGGTGCTCAGAGTGCCAGGGGGATACAATCAGTAGGTTTCAGTAGGTGCCCTGCTGTGTGCCCTCAGCTCCTGCAAGGCATATTTCATCTGTGGTTGCTCCAGGGCTCTTACACTGCTTCCAGATCCAAGCTGCTTATTAGGAAATTCTAATTTCACGTAGGTCCAGCCTAGAACTAGTTATGACAGCACATAATTTGTTGAAGTTTTTCATTTTCACAGATTTTGCAGGTAGAAGTGTTTCACTGGTTTTTTAAACGAAAATTGAACAACGGTCCTCAGTGTCCAGTTGCTGATGTTAGAGACAGCAGAATTCATTTCTGGCATACTTTGGACTCTAAACCAAATACAGTCTTGTTTCATCATATCTGCATACTCTGTTTTGTTGTAGCTCTTCTAATGAAATATGGTTTGATATACTACCATAAAAATTGTACTATACATCAAGTAATGCTGCCTGTAACATCCAGAATATTTTCATCTCCTATTTCTCTTATGATTCTAGGTGAATAGGCTTACTAAAGCATACTAAATAGTGCTTATTTTTTTTTCCATTTGAGCAATATTTAGTTTCCCTATTCTTTCCTTATACTAAATTTCTCCACAGAATTTTTTTCTCACTCTATTTGTTCTTTTTCCCATTCCTGGGAGTATCTCCATATTCTATGACACTCTTCAGCCACTTTCACGAGAAAACAAGGCTTTTTAATTTTGTTGTCTGTCTATTCTCTCCTCTCGTCTCCCTGATAGTTTGTGAAGCAGTTAGGCAGTTTCATACCTGTTTAATAGAAAGGCAAAGATTCTTAAGTTCTCTGTGTTTTCTGAAAGTCAGTGCCCAACTAGACATGGTGACAGAAAATCAGCTAGTAGTATTAGTATTTACTGCTGTCAGTTTATCAGTTTGTGTATGCATAGCTTTACACTACCCTAATTTCTGAAATACCTTGCTTCACGGTAAGGTGAAGGTTATAGCATGTGGAGGACATGGAATTTATAGCAGTGTTGTAGTTGTGAGTGCAGAAGTATGGTTTGGGTTCTTGTCATAGCATCATGTTAGTGCCAGACAAAGGATCTGGAGCTCATCTAGATTGGATATAAGAAAAAGAAGGCTTAGAAGATGGAGTTTATATGAGTTTAAAAAATTATTATTTCTGCTGTCCACCAAACAGCTCCTATTGCTATACCTATAATTACACATAGAACTCCAGAGGTATCCTAAGCCATAGAGAAGAATGAATGATTTTGTTTATCTTGCAACTCTCACTCTATCGTTAGCTGTATCTCAAGGTAGAATTCACTGCTTAGTCTGCAGAGGTCAAAGCAGAACTCTCAAAGGAATTTTAGCAGAATAATTTTCCATGAGATGCATTTTTCTCAAGATGTGAATCAAACCATGTCACAATTTGTCTCAGCTAAAATATATGTGTTTATATCAGCTTAAGGCCCCTTAGAGAAACAATACAGAAAATATCATGAGATGATTAGAGGTGGTCTGGACTGTTCCTAATGACAGGAAGCTAATGGTTTTCAAAACTGAGAAGATTTTTTGTCAACCAGTTCTTATGTGCTTCTAGTTGTTCAAAGAGCCCAGTTTGACTCTTCAGACTTCTCCAGGCACTTTATCTTGAGATCTAATTCTTAAAGGGCACTTGAGCATTACCTGTGGGCATGTTGCTTCAATCTCTTTCTGACAAGATAGATTTCTATTTTAAAGAAATCTATTCTGAAAGACAACTGAGGTAATGGAGCTATTTCTGGAAAGAAGATAAACTTCATGTAAGTATGTTTAGCAGAGTGCCTGAGTAAAGTAAGGAAGATTATGGGAAGGGGAAAGTTTAGTGTAGAATGGGGTAGCTCTAAGATGTCAGGGCTATGACGAATCCTTTGCCCATATCTTTTCTTAAATTATTATTTTGGATTGTCTCATATCCAGAACTTTGTGTCATAGCCTGGAAGTTAAGACTTTCAAGCATGTTTTGGTATTTTTCTAAGAAATAAAAGCTCACATTCCAAACCTTACATTTCTACTAATTTTCTTGATTTTCAAAAGTTTGAGTTTTAGTTGACTTATGAATGCATGATTTTTTACTACCTGATATTCCATTTATGGTTTTGTTTTCTTCTTAATATTACTTCTCATTTTGATAGTTTCCTTGTCTTTAGCTATTTTGGCCCTGCCTTCACCCACTCTAACAAATAATCATGCATTCAGTTCTCTTCAACCTCCCTCGCATCTGCTTATTTAGTGAAGCCCTTGGTTCAAACATTTCCTCTCTCCAGTCTTCCTCACATTTCCTTGGTGCTTCTTCACTTTTTCTAGTCCCTTGGTAACAACTCTGAAAAACTCTTCAATTACATTTTATTCCTTGCTTTTTCTACTCAGTGAGTAATATTTTTAATATTCTCAGAAGAGTTCCTTTATTTCCCTATGTGGGAAATTGTTTTTCTAATTTATCCTCTATGTCAAATAACATTAAAATATTCAGTTAATTTAAGTGTTGCTATGATAATGAAGACCTATTGGATTTAAACCAGTGGCATGTACAGGGCAATTAGAACTCAGCTTTAAGCCCACTAAAGTGATTTCTATGTTAATGAGAATTTCAGGAGTTATAATAAGGGCATGCTGACACATGTCAAAGTCAGTGACATGTAGAGCATGGACATAACATGAAATGCTGTACTGAATGCCATTCTACTGTTCCGATTTAAGTCACAAAACTTTCCTCTTTATTTATTTTCCATAAGTTGCAAATTGGAAAAAAACCCACAATCCCTCCCCACCTCCCAAAAAAAGTTCGTATTTACTGGTTTAGGCCAATACCAATTCCATAAAACACTTATTTAACTCTCTGTTACTGAGCAGTTTTGTTGTCACAAAACTGACAGCCAAATCATGCCCAAATTTAGGTTTTCACAAAATCAAAGTAAGTTTCACACGAACATATGAGAATTTTGTTTCTTCATAAAGAAAAGATGATCAGTAAACGATATTAAGGATTTTGAGACCTGCACATTTACCCTTGCATTTCAATAATAAGAAAGAAAGCATTGGAATACATCAAGGTTCTGGAAAAATAATTATTCTGGCAGTGATTCTTATGCATCTTGAAGAGATGCATATTTTTATACATGTAAATGTATCAAAATCTTTTTAGTCACTTTCAAATGTACATGTATAATCTTGTAAATAGTATAAGTAATGAGATTGTAATTAGTGAATAGTAATTTTATTTTCATATCATTTCCACTGTGATGTCAAATGTAGTTATTCAGAAATCCACTGTTTGAATTGTTGCAATATCTTAATAAAAGGCTTTCAGATTTTTTTGCCACCATGATCATAAAAGTTCCTGGCTATTCCTTATGTTGCAGCCTGACTTCCAGGAAATGAACTTAATAAAAACCCTAATTTTACCTAGCAACATCAGTGTTCAGTGGACGCCTTTAAGGACCCTTGGTCTCACTGGAAGACTCTTGAAATCAGTTTCTTTGAGCATCAGGGCAAACAGCTGTTCTTTTAATAAAATAGAAATGGAAAGAATATTTATTTTAAATTGTTTGAGGTTTCTGGAAAACAATATTTTCAAAATTATTTTGAAAACAAATTCCTAATTCTTAATTTGAAACAAATTTATTTCACTTGTGAAAGAGGAAGATCCTGCATTCTCTGGGGTTTTGTGGTTGGGAGCGCTTGTTTACAAGAGGAAAGTAGGTTCGGCACATCTATTTGTCTTCCTTCTCCTCTTTGTGTATCTTACCTCTCTGCAGTCCCAGTCTGCCGCAACTGTTGACCTACAGCTAGCAAGGTCAATGTCAGAATTATTTTATTCTACAGAAATCTACAAAAAGCTTACTAAGTGAATGTGTAGACTTTCCATTGGTTTTATAATTGCAAAACTATTTTTTTTCATAAGAGGATTCCTATGCTCACTGAAAAAAAAGGCACAACGATGTGTGTTGGCAAGGCTATCATATATAAAAATTAAATACTGGAAGTGTTGAAGTATTTCTTTACCACCAAATGTAAAAATGCCAGTAAAGGGAAAATTAGTACCTGTTTTACATGTACGACCTCTAGTTGATAGCATATTTTTAATCTCCTGTTTTGAATACAAATTTCAAATTGGTAGAGGTTCATATCAGTTGGGTTGGATATAATGCTTAAATAGACACAAAGCACATAAATTATTCACTTCTGCACAGGGGAATCTTCTATTTCCTTCTATTTTAAGAAATACTTTCCACTATTTAACAGAGCAAAATTAACATAGATAAATTATATGGCATGTGAGGAGGAGGGATATGCAAGAGGTAAATATAAAATGTTGCTTAAAACCCAAAATGAAACACTTGGGTTAATTTTTTTTAATTGTTTTTCTCTAATACAATCTAGGTCAGCTTGTAAATGGAAAATACCAAATAAAGAAAAAATGTTTCTGCATTTCTGATGAGAAATATTTTAATACCTTCAAAGGAACATATTCATGATATTTTAAAAGTTTCCTTTTTTGGAATAATTCTTTAATTATTTCAATTCAAATTCGTATTGCTTTGATCTTATGAAATTTATCTTTTTTCACAAATTAACCAGCGATAATTAAAAAGAAAAAGCCCTTCTCTGCTGTGGATAGGATCATCTGTCTCCATCTCATATATCAAATTGATTGATTATATTATTTAAAAACCTCTTTTAAAAAGCCTCTTTGTCTTTCCTACAGTTTTGTAGTTTCTGTCTAATAATAGCAATAGTTACCTTCTCCGTCAGAGCGTTTTGCTGATCAGGAAAGCAAAATTAATTATATGAATAGGATTCACTCATAGATGTAAATGCCACTGTGACAGGCCATCAGTAAATCTCAAAGGAAAGCAAATTCTCCATATGCTATTGTAATAATGAGCTTTTCCCTGGAGGGATGAGTATTACAATGTGAAGTGTTACAAAAGGTTTATAGTAGAGATTAATGCTTTCAGAAATATGGCAAAGAAAAATATTATAAAGAAGCTGCATATCAAACCTAATTTATCTCAAAACATTGAGGAAATAATCTATGTGTATAGACTTTTGTATTTCCAGTAGCATGCTGCAGATTGTAGCTAAGTCACTTTTCAGATGCAGATCAAACAGAGAATAATAATAAAGTAAATTAGAACTGTAAAACAGATTTAGGCATTCATTTTTACAATTGATGGGTGGTGTTTTAAAATCTACCCTGATGATCATCAGTCATTCTTTCACATTTCTACCACATTATTTGATTTCAAGAGACTGAAAAAAAATCTATGTTCTGAGAAATAAATTTCTTCTCTGTGGTATGTAGAAGGCTGATATTACCAACTTCTCAAGTGAAGGAATTAATTGCCCAAATATCTTAATTTTAGACAAATGGGAAGTCATTAATATTAATGTAGTTCATGAAAAACTATGATGAAACTAGACTAAACAACTCTGAGCTATGCGCTCACTGTCTTAGGTTTTTGAAAAAAAAAAAAGAAAAAAAAAGTTTATTCTTCAAAGAAAACCACAGTTTCTTCATGGATATTCCTAAATAGATTTTTACTGTCCACCCGCTGAAAAATTTTGGTCAGGTCTGAGAGTGGTTTTGATGTTATGAATCCAGAAATATTTGTGACTTTGTTAAGACCCATCAATTTAATGTAGCTAAGAGCACTTTTGTCTTTATGATTATTAAATGGCAGCGGAAGCCACTGAGAAATGTTAATATTCCTGGAAAATAGGTTATAAATTGCAAAAATATGCTGCTGAAAAGTATGGAATGGAAGAATCCAATCATTTAACATTTATTCCATTCAGTTTCCTTTTAAGTTCAAGGTAAAACCTCTTTAAGGCTGTGAAGTACTTTCAAAAACCTAATTTCTAAACTTCATAATTTATATGCTTTATAAAATGTTTTGGAAGTTCTTTTTCTTCTGTTCTGTAGAGATCAGAAGTTCACAAACCACCTGAAAAACACTTGTGTATGTTGTTAAATAATTCATGATATTTAGATTCTTCCCTAGTACAAACAACTGCAGAACCTTCTAATAAATTCTCCCTACAGAGTGTCGAAAAAAAAAAAAGAAAAAAAAGAAAGAAAATGGCCTAGTGCTAATAGAAATACATATCCTTCTGCTGCTCATATCTATATATATCCTATGTATGGTTTTTTGTATAGGTATCTACAAATAGTGTTTTCCTCTATCTGGACACCTGTTTTTAATAGTTTTGTTTTACATCACTGAATAAATACTTTCCTTTTTATTTATTTATTTCCTTCCTTTCCCTATTGAGTGTCAGTGACATGTAACAAACAGAAATGTTTCACAGACACCATCTCAGTGACTTGCTTTGCATGCAAATGTGTCATTTTGGTTTCAAAATTATAATCCAGCACTATTCTGTGTACTTCAAAAAATGCAGTAGTTGAAATACATTGAAATTCTCTTGTTCCATTGCTTGACAGATATTTCATCAGGCTTTTCTGCACCAAGTTCTTGGTCAAACTACTCTCTCCTTTATACATCTAATACCTCATTGTATTTTTGGATGGATATGACTTAACACATAGTTTGTTGAAGAGGGAAATACAGTATTTTCTTCAAGCTACACAGTCTAGACACTTTTATCATTAGCATATTTCATCTTTAAAAAGCCTTTGTTCAGGTAAAGTGGAACTATGTCCAGACATTATATTACTGAGATATGAATAGACTAAAACTTTTTGTCTCCCTCCCTTACAGTGTTATGCAATAAGTCTACAACTCAACACAATCAGAATCTGAAATATTGTTTCCTAGTTCAATACAGTTTTCATCTACAGTTTTCATCTTTCGTATTCAGCGTAATGAGTATGACTTCTACAAAATCTTTGCATCAATACTTCCCTTTTAAGAGAAACCTCTGCAATATGATGAGGTAGCGCAGCTAAAAATGTGTCATAGTTCTGCATCAAGGTTGATGGACGATCTTGACTGTAGGGTAGAGAGAAGTGGAAAGACTGACAGTAGAACAAGAGTAGCTTTGAGTAAAAATATTAAGACCCAGTGATATGTGTCTTAATCCTATTAAAACAGGGTTGTATGAGCGTAATATTTTGCAGAACAGAAAAAGGGTCTAAAACCTCACAATAATAGTGACATAACATTTTGTTTTCATCTCTTCTTCATCTGTGATGCTTCTAAACATACCCAAAATATGAATAAGCCTGTGAAGGCAAAGTCGTTCTAACCACTTTTACATCATTATTTAAAACTTTTAAAGTGTTTTGTTTTCTCTTTGTTTAGTTGAACATTTGTAATCAGTCACTTAAGCAGACTTTTCTGTCACTACAGAAACATTCACAGAGACGTGGAGATTCTTAAGTACCTATATTTCAGTATTAGTATGAGTAAATTAGGTGCTAATGCCAGAAAGCATAACTAGGCAGATAAATTTATATCAGTATATTCTTAAATGCTGCTTTAAATAGGAATAGATTTAAATGCATATCTAAGTTTTTCTTTCTCTGTGTCATAAAAGGTAGTGAGAGAATCACACATAAACTGTTTTTACTTCTTTGCCTTTGAAAGTATGTAATATCTACATGTATGACAGGTTTTGAACCTGAGAGGTTTGTGGTGTTTCAATTCAGTGCATTTTTTCTCAGTAATTCTTTATGTCTTTCAGACTTGAATCTCCTACTAGATCTTTGGTGATGGAAGCACCCAGGGGAGTGCAAGTCAGTGCAGCTGCAGGAGACTTAAAGGCTACCTGTAGGAAAGAACTGCATTTACAGTCCACAGAAGGGGAGGTAAGTTCAGCCAGCAGAGAAATGTTCTGCAGTTCTGCCCAGCGAAACACAAACAATGTGAGGAACATTTACTGAGCAATAAGGTAAACATCACAAGAAGTGTACTGCATTTGCCTTCATTAAAGTAATTTTGGTTTAGCTTGCTCAATTATTAATACTTACTTCCTTTCTACAAATATTTGAATCACTAAGTTTCATTCACACTGAAAAAAGGTTATTTAAATTAATTTAGAACAGAATTATTTTTAATCTAAGATTCAAGGAAAAAGCTACCCAGATCTTCCATGGAGCAGCTAAGTGACAGTGGTAAAAAATTAATGTGGATGAATCTGACAAAATAAGAGAGAATTTTGGATTAATTTGGATTAATGTGTCATTAAACCATGATTAAGAGGTTTAACAAATTTGCTCTACCCGTGGTTTATCTCCTTAAACTGTTACTATCTCTGTAAGAGAGACAGAGTACTTCAATGGTATGCTCACTGTCCTGTTTCATTACTCTCTTGTTTCAGTGGTCAGTGATCAATTATTGATATAAAAAGATTTTGGTATAGATTCTTCATGTGTAAACCTGACTGAACTCATGAAAATGATTTAAAATTGGATCACTCATGGATGGCAATCCATGTATTGCAGAAATACATGAAGGTTCTTTTATCTTCAGACCTTAATATGATGTAATATTTAAAAAACAAAACAAAGCAAAACTTGTGGAAGGCTATTAAAGGCTCACAGATTTCTATTAGGCACTTTGGAGAAACAGCCAGATTTTCAAATTGTTCTCAGAGAGACTTGCCAGGTTACAGCATTTTTGGAAAACCAGTTGTTTAATGTAAATATCTAATTGGGAATGGAGCTCTTTGGAAATTTTTTGCCTTTTATGTTTGCTTTTTGTATTTTCTACCAAATATTTCCAGATACTTTACCAACTATCCAAATAAGCAAAACCAAAAATCAGCATTCACATCTGTGACAGTCCCCTGCAATGCATACTCTGGACAACAACACAGACAGGAACATTTTGGCCAATATACTGAATCAAAGGCCTATTTTGATAACATATTTCTATTGATGCAAGTATCTGTCCTGTATAATTAAAACACTATGTTTTCCTAATTCAGAGCCTCAAATATTTATATACCACATGCTGCACCTTATTTCTGAGTTTCTTCAAAAGCCAACTCAACAGTTCTTTCCCCTTCTTTCATCTTTACTTACCACCTCTGTTACTATTTGTGAACATTGCTGAGATAGAAACAAGGCAATCTAATCCTCTTTTAATAGTAAATATTGTCTTCCCTCACCCTTGTGCTTTCTGTGGGTATTTTTATTGCAGGGTCTACAGCTTTCTTGTCTCATGAATTCCTGTCTGGCCAAAGCTAGTATGTTCTCTACATTTATTAACATAAATAATTAAATAATAAAATTAACATACATTTTAAAACTAGAATGTATTTCTTTGTTCTCCATCTTATTGTCAGAGGGGAAAAGTAACACTTGAATGGAAATTACAATTAAACTACACCTTATTGGAAAAGTAGTTTTGAAAATAATGTCACATGACCTTAGTTGGACTTTGAGGATGGGAACCCAAGAAAAGGTATAATGACTATATAAAGTGTTATTCAGAACTGAAAATCAATTCTGTATTAAATATTTTGTAGGAGAAAAATGGCAGTTCAAAGCAGACTTTGCTGAACTTCATATTAAAAATCATTATTTTCTCTATGTGCTAAGACTTTGCATGTCTGTGATTTCCCACATAGATGAAAGATTTATAATTATTAGAAAACAAACTACCAACCTTTCCCCACTTTTTCCCAAAGAGCTGTTCTGTAAACATACATCTGACAAAGTTCAAAGTCTTGAAAACTTGCAATTTCAGTAGGATCTGAATGTAACCTAAATCCACAGAGAAATTCTATCCTGAGGTCTGACCAATGCCTTTATAGTCCACTGTTTTATCTCACACTGGAGAGGGTTAGAGGAAAATGCAGAAGCACTTTGGAAGGCATATGATGGGTTCCACAGCATCAGCTGTTGTCCTAAGTTACCATGGACACATTAGGGAATCACTGGACTAATTACAGCCTGGTGTGAGGAACCAGGGTAAATATCTGATGGATTAAATGTCTACACAATGAAATATTGATTGTTTTCCTTGCTTACAGCCCACCAGATAAACCACAGGTTAGTAGACTGTATGAAAAAAAACCTGCAAAGGGTTTATCATCACTCATTTTTAAGGAAACACATTCTAAAACAACACAATACCTATGTTAAAAGTAATCTTCATTTTAGCCTAAAAAATGTGTGCTTTATCAGTCATGTTTCTTCCACAAATAAAATAATGTTGTCTTTCTGGATTGGATCTGTGAACCAGTTTTGTGATGACATTTTTGCACTAGAAAAAATGCAAGTTTTTCTGTATTATTATCATGCTGGTTAATTTAAATTTATGTTTTTTAATGTTTGTAAGCTTTTTCAAAAACTCACTAAAGAGATGTGAATTAATATTTTCTTACTATTGCAAAGTTATTGCCCTATTATGCCAGAAAATAGCCATATGGCATCTGGAATCAACCATGTGACAGAACAATATGAATTTACTGTCTATGAAACATAGATTTTCCTGTTATTTAGGAATATCTTCAGAATATTTTTAAGAACATAAATGTGTTTATGAAATACTTTTTCTCTAGCTTTATTTCTCATGCAATATAATCTCTAGCCTCCCACATCACAAACTGAATGCCTCTGCAAGCATTCTGAATTCTGCTGTTTGATACATTTTCTTTTTGTTTACTGCAGTATTATAATAATCCTTTTAGCCCTATTACGCATTATAATGCGTGATTCCAGACTGAATACTGGAGGCTGTAATTTAGATTCAGATTTTACTGCCCTTTATAAAGCTCTTGAGCTGCACCCTTGCGAGTCAAGGCATCAGCAGAATCCTTTGATTCAATTATAACTTGGCATTTAATTGTGAACTATGTATTATTCTATAAATAAACTGTAACCAATGGTTTAAAGCAGCAATCATTTACAAGGAACATGAAATGTGAAGCTCCAGGCTCTAGCTGGTTCTACTGGTTCACATAAGAAGAAAAAGAGCACTTCTTGTCTGGAAATTCAGTACAATGACTGCTAGTTGACTACTGCTTCTTTCACATAAGATCATAGTGCAAAAGTACAGAGCAATTTTGAATTCTGTAGATACTAGAGTTTACTAGACATAAAAAATGTTAGAATTGAACCTGGAACATACTATTGTAAAAAGATAACAAGATGAAAGGATTATTTGATGTTGTCCACTCGTTGGCCTAATAATTAATTGTAATGGTTTTGACCGTACAGAATCACAGAATTGGTCAGGGTGGAAGGTACCGCAGTGGTCATCTGGTCCAATCTTCCTGCTCAAGCAGGGTCATCCTAGGGCATATTGCACAGGATTGTGTCCAGATGATTCTTGAATATCTCCAGTGAAGGGGACCCCACAATCTCTCTGGTCAATCTGTTCCAGTGCTTGGTCACCTGCGCAGTAAAGAAGTTCTTCCTCATGTTCAGGTGGAACTCCCTGTGCATCAGTTTCTGCCCGTTGCCTCTTGTCCTATTGCTTGGTACCACCAAGAAGAGCCTGTATCCATTTTCTCAGCATTGTCCCTTCAGACACTTATAGGCATTGATGGTGTCCGCTATCAGTTGTCTCTTCTCAAAGCTGAACAGGCCCTATTCTCTCAGCCTTTCCTCATAAGAGAGATGCTCCCATCCCTTAATCATCTTTGTTGCCCTCCTCTGGACCTGCTCCAGGAGCTCCATGTCTCTCTTGCTCTGAGAAGCCCAGAACTGGACACAACACTCTGGACGTAGCCTCACCAGGGCTGAGTAGAGGGGCAGGATCATCTCCCTCAATTTGCAGGCAATGTCCTTCCTACTGCACCCCACGATACCCTTGGCCTTCTTGTCCACAAGGGCATACTGCTCACTCATGAACAGGTTGTTGTCCACCAGGACCCCCAGGTCCTTCTCCTCAGAGCTGCTTTCCAGCAGTTCAACCCCCAGCCTGTACTGGTGCATGGGGTTATCCTCGCCCAGGTGCAGGACCCTGCATTTGCCTGTGTTGAATTTCAGAGGGTTCTTCTCTGCCCATCTCTCCAACCTGCTGAGGTCCTTCTGGAGGGCTGCGCAGCACTCTGGGATATTGGCTGCATCAATCTCTGAATCAGAAGGCTGCTAACTGTTTTTAGCTCTTAGGAATCTTGAGCAGCTGCTATGTGCCTTTGCAATGAGCTTCTATGTAAGCTAGGCTCTGCACTTTCATTGCATCCCATTGACTAACTAAGACAAAGTAATTAAAATGAGAAAGATGTACAGAGGCTTCTCATTTTTACAAATGTATTCATATTAATCACCCTATCTATGACCTTTCTCCTATTTACCTCTTTATGCCCTTGTATTTCCCTGTCAAATTACACTCCTTCATAGCATCATTTGTGGGCTATATTTTGTTGTTTCTGGCATAATGAGGCTGATCCGTCATTAGGGTAAGGCTTATAGCTGTCACATTAAAAATGAGCAATATTCTTTAACAGACAAAGTTTACTCCAAATCAGTGTGGCAGACAAGAGGCCAGGTTTATATTTACCATTTTAGCACAGCACAGTTAATGAAGCACATACAGAGGATTATTTTGTCAAGTCTAACAAATGCATATCATACTAATATTTGATCTATAATCCTATACAGTTCTAAGTCCAGGAGATGTATTTAACACAGAGATTAATAGTTAAAGTTTATTAATACTTAAACTGGAGTAATCTTCACTTGTAAGCTCAACTAACAACACCATTTTAAAGCTTTGCTTTTGGTGGCATTTTTGTGGATGGTTTTTTTGTTCTGAAACAGAAAATAAAAAAAAAAAAAAAAACAAACAGGATTTTCTTAAATTAGTTAAATACACTGAAACAGAATTTCTTTACCTGGAATTCTCCAGGCCACTTACCATAACTGTGCAGTAATGGCTGATCAAGGACAACAACATTTCGTAGATAAGTTCAATTCAACCAAGTTATGTTTGTCTGAGATAAATGTTTGCAAAAAAAAAAAATTAAATGTTCATATGCATGAATTGACTTTGATAAACAATAAGCAATTGTTTATTGATAAGCAATGGCAAGCTCTACAGCTCAAAGATCGATTGTTTAACTACCAAAAATTGTCTAACACATCCTGCACTGTGTTTTCAAAGCCTTTTTTATGGTACTGAGCAGTTGACTTGACACTGTTGACTGGGAAGAAAGAGATTAGTAGAAATGAATTTTTCCTGCACTTTTTTTTAATTATAGGTTTCAAAAATTCTATAAAGATGTTTTGACAGATATTTAAAATTAAAATGCCATGTTATTTTTAAACAAAACCTTTCATTTTCAACTTAAAACAGTTATTCACATGTAAGTTAATTTATAGTAAAAAACAGTTCTTTGTAGCAGTCTACAATCAAAATAGAGTGTTCCCAAACTACAAAAAGAAAACATTTTAACTGAAAACATCCATCTTTAAACCATTTTCATTGTTCATGGCCAAATTTTCAAGACTCACACCATAAGGAATTTTATTAGAAAGGTAAAAAGAAGAGACAATGAATAATTTATTATATAAGTAAAATGGGTTTTCTATTAGTATCACATTTTAATCCAGTGCTGATTTGAATGGTAATTAATGTCTCAGAAGATTAAGCAAAAATATTCCAAGTACATTTTCTTTTCTATGTTTTGTACATAAATCACAAAGAAGTCACATCTGTCCCAGATTGAACAAATTTGCAAAGACAGAAAGAATAAATACATCAGAAAGTTTTTGCATAGGAACACATATAAATTGTACTGGGTTTATAACTCAGAACTTAAAATATATGCTTTTATGTATTTAATGTGAATTTACAAAAGTGTGTACTGAAAATGAAACATGATCCTCATAAATACCTCTTAGGTACTGAAGGGTCAAAACTAAATTCTTTCATTCAAGCAGGAATTAATGTACATTGTTATTTTGAACATATAAATATATATATGTTAGTTTTCAAATCTGTTTCAGCTCTCAGTAGTTGTAACATGCAGGTGGTAATGGGAGCAATGATGCCAGGATGACTCTCTCCAGGTGCAGGTATAATCTTAAGAATGGCCACCACACCAGACCATACTTAGGCTTAAAGGTCTCATTTGTCATTGGTCAGTTGATCAGAGTACTGTAAAGAATACATTTTCAATGCACAGGTTGTACTAAATCTTTTGGTCTTTGATTATTTAGTATATTAAGTTTCATCTCAGTCATCACATTAATTTCACTGTTTATTGTCCCTTGAAACTATTAATCATTATGACCAATATGGTTCCAGATATTGTGCCAGCATATGTTTAGATTTTCCAGTATATATGCTATCAAGTTAATATTTTAATTTTCCATTATGACTTTTTTTTCCTTTTTCTCAGAACTATCATTCAGATTTAAGGAAAGCTAGTGTAGGTGAGCTGATTTAAAATAAATGTCAAAATCACAGATAAGTGTTAGAACAAATGGCCCATGTGAACTAAAGTACTGCAATTTATCCTATAGTTCATCTTCATATTGAAACATATCGGCATATGAAAATTATAAAGCTGAGTCTAGTGACCTAATCTGTATAATCCTCTTTGTGTGACGCTTCTGACAGCACATGCAGAAGAGCAAAAAGACTAGGAAAAAACCTTGTATTGCTTTAATTCAGATTAATTGAATTTCTAAGGAAATCCAAAAGATTTATTTAGTGAGAAGTCATTACACTGTCCTCTCATACTGGTTGATGGACACCCACCTTTCAGATTTCCTTCTTCTCTTTCACATTTCCTCCTTTTCTTTCACATTTCCTCCAGTATACTGCCATTTCTTATATGCATTAGCCCTGAAATATGCCTCTGCAGCCCTGTAGAGTTACCTGTTTAATCAAACAGTACATGAATACAGAAAATTTTTCAATGCCTATAAATCCCAGCTTTTTCATTTAGATTTATCAACTTAACCTATCATCTGCCCTCTTGAGATGATTTAGGCAAAGACCCATTGGAGAACTTTTACCCCTGGCAGGTTTGTATCTCTGTACAGCTTGTAAGAATATTTGATTTTTTACCTCATGCCTGTATCTTAGCCACTGATAGTTTGCTCCTTCAATTTAGTTCTTTGGTTTGTAAATAATCTATATTTCTGACTTACTTTCCTCTCCCTCTCACTGTTCAGATTAACAATACAGTCTGATGAGCAAGTGACTTGCAGATCTTCATTAACAAAAAGTGCATATAGAAAGAGTGCAGTTCCTATCCTATGCCTTACAGGCTGATTCAGTTTGCTGCTTTAATTAGCCAGAAATCAGATCTACTTTTAAATATTGTAGGGCTAATGTATTTTTCTCCATACTAAGATGCACGGGACAAAGCAGTGATCTGGGATTTCTAAACCTTAAGTATTTAGTGGGGATGATGCTGCTCAGTGCTCTGCTCTCTATGAAATAACATTACTCTGAGTAGCTGCTGCCTTTTCAGTTTTGTAATTTCTCAATCTCCCACAATGCTTCAAGAATGGATAAAAGCTTTCATTCATGCCATTTATCTGCTGAGGTGTGAGACTCCCAAAAAGAACATGACTAGCCTGCATGGCCTCGATGAATGTGAAGTATTAAATGGCTTATCTAGTACCTTTCACATCACAACAGATTAAAGAAAGACCATGTACACTGGCACTTCATTAACTGCTGTCATCTAGCTACAATGTTCTCTAGGAACATAATACTGTTTAATTTTTTGTCATGCCACTTCTTCCCTTCTGTTTGAACACCTGATAAGATCAGGCATAAAATGGTAAGTAGTTCAAATTTTGCTGATGTTGGAGGACTTTAAACCATGAATTTCAGTTTTTAGCAGATTGAAGGACAAGAAAGAGTATATCCTCAAATATTCACTAGGTTCTCTGAAACTCCTTATGTATTGGGCTACTATGATGATATATTTGGATGCCTGGTTAACTAATAAATAGCAATGTTGCATCTCTAAATTTAGTCTTTTATTTATAACCTTGACAGCACAGGTACAGGGGAGATTTTAATAATGGCATTAAACCATCTTTATTAATCCTCTTCATCTCAGGCTTCACCAGGGTGTAGCTATAGGAGTCTGATTAAATTGGACTCACTGCATCCGATATCACCCTCACAAGAAGCCAGTTCAATTTTTCTCAGACACCATTGTATGGTAATGCACATCAGAGTAAGGTACCCTGGAATAAAGTCTTGGAGCAGTACACTACAGAACTTCTGCAATGACGGGTTGCAGAAGCATAGCTGTCCTCATGTAAAAAAACACAAAACATATTGAGCTCATAAAAATAATAACATTCAAGAGATTTTAATCTAGATCTTCGGCACATAGGCCTTCTGATTTTTTTTAGTTAATTTTTGTTTGAATCAACACATGTATTTTAGAAGCCATTTAATTTTGTTTTACAGATTTCTTATGATTCTTCCCCATCACCACTGAAGCTAAGCTGTTAAAATGGCCAGTCACACACTGCCAAAAGTACAGAGTTCATCTTGTATTGTTGTTGGATTTTCTTACATGTATGTCTTCTACACTGAAGTGGTTTTTTTATATATAATATTCTAATGTCTCCAGCTTCCATTTTTTTTAATAAAAGCATAGAAATAGTCTTTTTCTTACCTTTTTTGATATTGCAGTTATATCAAGGTGTACTGGTTTTAGCTGGGATGGAGATTATTTTTTCACAGTGGCTAGTACAGGGCTGTGTTTTGAATTTATGCTGAACACAGGGTTGATAATATAGAGATGATTTTGTAATTGCTAGGCAGTGCTTTTCATACTACCACACTGGCAAGGAGGCTGGGGGTGCATGGGAAGCTGGGAGGAGACACAGCTGGGACAGGTGACACAAACTGACCAAAGGGATATTCCATGGAATCATGCTCAGTATATAAAGTGGGGGGAAGAAGGAAGAAGCATAGGGGGACGTTTGAAGTGATGGTGTTTGTCTTCCCAAGTCACTGTTAGACATGATGGGGCCGTGCTTTCCTGGGAATGGCTGAACACCTGCCTGCCCTTGGGAAGCAGTGAATGAATTCCTTGTTTTGCTTTGTTTGCATATGTGGCTTTTGCTTTCCCTATTAAACTGTCTTTGTCTCAACCCATGAGATTTCCAGCTTTTACCCTTCTGATTCTCTTCTCAACCCCACTGGTGGAAGAGTAAGCACTTGGCTGTGTGGTACATGGTTGTTGGCTGGGGTTAAGCCATGACACAGGGCTTGCTGAAAATCAATATTAAAAGTCCAAAATGCTACTCATTTTTTTTTTTTTTAAATTTGAGCTCTAGTTGTTAAAAGTTATCAAGAACTGTAGATTAAAAGTATATGACATTACTGGCTCCTGTTTGATATCCTATTGAGTTACTGTTGAAATTGAAAGTATTTTATCACAGTCATGCTCTGACATCAATTTTTGATCTTTTTCCAAGTACAGAACTATGCTGAGCACTATTCAATATAAAAGATATACTTACATAGAGATTGCACTGTTGAATGCTTCTGGATTTTTGTGCAATGCTATTGATAACTCTACTGTTACTACTTTAATGATGGACCTGTTGCCATCCCCTTCATTCTTGATATGAGAAGTGAAAGAGTACTTTTTATTACTTGTTACTCCATTCTTATTATTATTATGTCCTTTGTTTCGTTACTACCTTTTACGAATTCCTAGCTTCTAGTTTGCTATTAAATTTTTGTCCTTATTCTGTTTACCATAGTTATTTTCACATTTACTCCTAGCTAAGCTGAATGTTTTTACATGTGTAATCTTTTTTTTTTTTTTAAGTTGTAATTCTAGCAGAACACTATTAAATTGTTCCCAACACCATTCACATTTCTTGAACTGAAACTATTTCTGCAGGGGTTATGACTCCTAATTATCTCAGGTCTATAATACTGGACTTTTCAAGCAGCACTGTGTGTATGCGTGTCTAAATACATCATTTCTTTGTTATATAAATTACAGAGCAAAGTTAATAATTTACTGCGTTTTGTGATCAATTCCTCTATCAATCACAATGTGAATTAAAGCAGGCATTATGCCATGCAGATGTCATCTTTGCCTCTGAGATTCTCCCTTCCTGTCCCTTTTAGTGAAAATTTCCTCCCATGACAATATATTACTTCGGGAGCTGGAGAACTTGCTATGATGGAGGGTATATTGTTTGGATCTACTATCAGACTGTATTACCTTCAATGATTCCAATGATCCCAATGCTTCTGCTGTGGAGGGAAACATGACTATGTGTCAGACCCTCTACAGGATTCTATCCAGCCACTTTGGCTTTTTCCTAGCCTTCTATTCTTCACTTCTCTACAGCAGGGGCTCAGTAATGCTTCTGCACTGCATTGCTACCATATACTACCAATTTTATAATAAAATAATACTTGTCTCCTGTAGAAAAAAAAGCAATATATGCCTTATCTCTCCAGATTATTGACATGTACTGCCAACATTGTCGTATAATGTTGGTATAATGTGTCAAGTTGGCTTTGTTGATTTTCAATACCCTATAAAAACCACTATTAAGTATTTAAAGAACTTACCTTTTCCTAAGCTTCAAACTTTACCTGCAGAGCTTAAAGCCATTTTAATTTGTTACCTGTTTTCTAGAAGTCCCTAGTCTGCTCCTGAGATACTGACTGATCTTACTTTGGCTCTTATTTACTCTTTCCATAAATAAAACACAAATTCTGAGTAGCTGGACACTCATCTGTTTGTGGCAGTGGAAGACATGGTGTTTTCTGAAAATGTAAGTGTAAATATTGCAGAACTCAATAGAGATTCATGAATGCTACTGATATCTATAGTTTCATACTGACTCATGTAATTTCTAATGGAAGATTAAAAAAAACCACAATATTTTTTAATCGTATTCAATGTTCAGAAACAAATGGGAATAGTTTGATGACCTTCCTAATAAGACTTTAAGCCGAAATCTTTTCTCCTCTTAATTTAGGTCAAAGAAGCTCTTTATTTTGCGTATGACTCTGTAACCTTATTTAATTATTCTCTGGATGTAGCTATTGTTAAGCCCCTAAAATTTAGCACAGTTCAGCACATATTTCAGCTGCTTACGCTGGGGAACGTGTTTTAATATCACTTCACACTTATTAAAATACAAATTATTCCAGAGCAAGGATATGCTGCTGCGACAAATGAATAAATTTTAATCACTTTAGTATACAAGTGAACACTTTAGTGTACAAGTGAAAATTCAACCTATTCGAGAATATTGTCAAAATGTTTTTGTATGATAATGTCTGTACCTGAATAAACATGTTGGGTGAAGTAATTACATGTACTGTAATAATGACTACTAATGGGAAACAACTACACACAGATGAAAAACAGTAAATGTTGACAGCTTTTTTATTTCTAAAAAGAATAACTTCTAATATATCTTTCTGATACTTCTAATAAAATATTTCTAAAATTTTAAATATATTTCTAAAAAATCATGACTCCTTCAAAACACTTTTTAAAAATATATCTCAATGCTGAAAGAAATTTACTTACCTTTTTTTTCTCCCTCTTCTAGATATTTTTAAATGCAGATACAATCCGCCTGGGAAATCTACCAGTGGGGTCCTTTTCCTCCTCCTCCTCCTCCTCTTCTTCCTTCTCCTCCTCCTCCTCACCCAGCTCTTCAGCTCCTCGCCAGACTATCTATGAGCTCTGCGTCTGTCCCAATGGTAAACTTTACCTGTCCCCAGCAGGAGCAGGCTCCACATGTCAATCCAGTAGCAACATCTGCTTGTGGAGCTAGAATGACTCCATTTTATCCTCACACCAGAATAGCCTTTTGTTACTATCCCTCTGCTTCACAGTTCTGCTCGGTTTCCCTTGTGACAAGTTCAACGCTTCAAAAGGCCTGCAGAGCAACTTCTTCCAGTGTAAGCAGGAATACAGCGCTGCCTTCTCTTGTGGTGTGTGGTGCCACTCGACATAGAGATGGGAGTGACATGCTCAGAAATAAATGTATTCTTCATCAGGAAACCTAGAACACAAAATCACCTTTTTTTCCAAAAGGGACAATAACACAGGTGCCTTTGCTACTTGAAGTGAAGCACATAGTTTTAGATTTTTGCAGGACCTGGATATGAACTGCACATAAATATATATATATAGTACATAAATTTGCCCAGAATCTGATGTTGAGATTAATTGGTTCCCTCTGTATGATAAATAACTTTACTGTCTAAAAGCACAATTTTCCATTCATCTTTTTGGATGTAAACTTTTATCCCTGAATTTTAAAATTTTGAAGCATTGTGTGATGCTTGCTTTATTACACAAATTCAGTAAATGATTTTTAATACAAAAAGAGACAGAATCCCTCCCTGAGTTTGGTTTCTTTAAATATGTGTTGTTACTCTTTGTCTACCAAGTCTAGGGTTTTATACACTAGGTAAATTTTGGAAGTGCTCAGCAATATTACCTTTCAAAGTTAAAAAACCGTATGCTCTTGTTTGTCAGATCTGAATGACCTTATATAATATTTTCATGGCTACTGCATGTGAAGTGATTGCTTTAAGTAAAACATACAATTTCTGGAAAAGAAGAACAGGGTAAAGAAGGAAATTCTGATATGTTTGTTGATCAGTGTATTGCTCTTCACAAGGTACTTGTAATTGGCAAATATAAAAACCAAGAGAGAAATCTTCAAAGGTTCATCTTATCCATTTTCTGGCTGTGTCTAACTGCTGCCGTTTGAACACAGTAAAAATATTGGTACTAATGTAACATGGGATACTGAGAAGCAGTGCACTAACAACTTGTATGACATTCACATTTATTATTCTCTTTTGTTTATCATCTGCTGCTAAGGTTTCAAAGTTATAGTAATATATATAAAACCACATATTAAACAATATTCAGTATTAAAAAGTATGTTGATCTTACACTGACTTTATCAGGTCTGTGTTTAAAATATGCAGCCACATTTGCACTCAAAGCTCACTACTGACTCTTTTTTGACAAACCTCATGACAGATTTCTTTGTTGTGTCAATGTTCTTACTTGTTTGGCTTGGTTGGTAATTGAAATATTATGAAAAATGCTTTGGTGTACTGCTGGTAAATTTGTTCGCAACATTGATTAACAAGAGTATCTTGAAACTTGCAGAACCCAGGAATGTAAAACAGTATAAAAATGCTTCCTATTGTGGAAGATGACTTGATTACATGAGGTAAGTGAGCTTTTTAATTCTATGCTTTAAATTACATCACCTAGCTTGTAGTTCTAGAGGCTTCTGAATGTAAGATCATAAATGAAATGACAGCTTTTGCAAAGTAATTCTAAAGCCAAGGCAGACAGTGCAAGGTGGGTATTTGTATGCAATTTTTTTTCTTAGAGAAAAAAATGAAAATGAGCAAACTAATACTATGATTGCCTTTGCATTTTATTAACACCTAATTAGGTTGATTTTGTTTTCACTTCAGATGAAATTCACTCCTGTGCAGAAGACCAACACAGGACATGTCAATGGCTTGACTGGTGCTTGCCTTATCTTTGGCCCTCTTCAGAGGTGTGAATTTCACCCCAAAGCAAGAATTCTGTATTTGCAGTTTTTACCAGCTAAATTAAGATTTCAAATTGATTATTTTACCACTTCAAAAGAATACCATTAACAGCTGATTTTTATTTTTTTTTTTGAGAATTTTATTCTTGGAAAGAAAATATATTAGAAAATATTGCAAGAAAATGTATTAGAACATAAGGATTTTTAGTGAGAGGGGCAAAAAGAGATACAGATGGTAAAGAAGATGACAATAAAAGATTAGAAAGTGTAGCCATACAATACACACTTAAAACTGTAGGGATATAGATGTCTTTTTCTTATGTACACAAGTAATAGAATGGTAGTGTGAGAGTGATGGTTAAATAGTATTTCAGGAGGAAAAGTATATAGATATGTATGAGGGCACATATGTAGTCATTATCTGTGCACACCTACATACACCTATTGCTGAAAAGATGAACAAACATATTATAGTGACTAATCTATTTGGTGAATTAAAATATAGCTTCTTACAATATAAATAGCCTAAGGCTTTTTTTTCCCCTTGAATAAACCCATGGAATGGCTTGCAGATATTTTGTCATGAATTCTCTTCCGAAAAATTCTTGTTTGTTTGCTTTTTACCTTATGTGATTACTTACCTGTTATACGTATAAAAAAGGTTTCTACTCACTGGATGGAAAGACCCAACCTTTATAAATTTTACACAACTTGGGTGGAATGGGCAGGTACAAAAAAAAATCTTTTGTTACTAGCTTATTTTAACAACAAGACTGGAATAATTTCCCACTTAGTATGAAGAAAACTCAGAGCAGATATGTGGATGGTGCATTGGACTCCACAAAATCAAGTAAGTCCACATAGCTCTTCACTGTCAGGATATTCTTTATTGGAATCCCTTCAGTCTGAAGTAGAGAGTATTTAAGAGCTTCACCAACCAGTTAGGTAGCATAACAAGTTCTCATAATGTCTCAGTATTGTGGTGAATTTCATAATATCAATGTTTTACTTTAGATTCATCAAAAACTGTAAGAAGGGAAAAAAATCAGTTTTTATTTTAAAAAGTATTTCTAGCCCACATGATTTTAGGGATTATTGCAAAAGTGATTTAATGGACTTACAGAACTAAAAATTTAGAATACCATCCTTATGGCTGCAATGACATATATGAAAAGACCTTATTGGCTACATGAATTTAATATATATCATAGATTAACCTCCTGTAAAAAATCTGTGTCATGATATTATAGGATACTGTCTCTTTCTTGTTTAAAAAAAAAAAAAGAGAAAAATAAAAGCATCAGCCAACCTCTCTGAGCACTGTTATGGTTTTGTATAGCAGTTCATTCATCGTTTAAGTGTTAAGACCAAAGACTGACACTTCTATTATATCTAACACTATGACACTGCTGTTTCTACTAATTCTGTTGGAATGAAGAGATGAGAAGTTGTAATTACAACATGAAATTGTAACATAGTTTAGATTTGTGCAGCATTTTGAGCTGTAGACTGTCAATTTTTTCCAGAGTTTAAATTTTTTGTCAGTGTGTTGCAATTACCTTACTGTTCATGCATAGGGGTATCTTTTGGTAAAAACAAAGGAGTAATTATTCCAAAACTTACCAAGACATTCTTTCAACTGAAGTTATACTGGTTTGCTTACAAAACAGTGGCTTGACTGGATAACAGAACTCACTTTAAATCATTTTGAATGCAGGAGGCTATTAAGTCTGGATTGAAGATACAGCCATAAATGTCTAGAAGGATTTAATGAAGGATGTTTAAGATATTCGGTTGCTAACATAATGTATTTTTTAGGTTTTTTTGTTTTACTTTGTTTTTAGATTCTAAATAATTGCTAAATAAAAAACAAATTAAAAACCCACAAACAAGACTGGAATTGTTATCAGCTGCTTTACTGTAATGTACATGAAAGTTGGATTAAAGTTTGAGTGTCATATTGTTTCTATCAGTACTCAGTAAAGGTCTGCTAACCATTTTTGTTTTGTAACCTTCATGTTAATGATTTTCTTGTGTATATAAATATATATAAAAAGATGGAAACTATTTTCTTACACATACTATGCAATATGTTTGTAGAACTGCAATATTACCAAAATTACAAAAGCTGTGCTTTTGTACTCTCTTGCTTTATGTAAAACAGATCTTTTTTTTATTCAATGGACTGTCAATCTTAGAATTGTGGATAATGTTATTCAAAAGCAGTACACTAAAATTTTAAGATTTTTTATTTTCTTTTCCTTGGATTTTTTTGTTTTATGAAAAATAATAGCAAGGTTTTGGAAGTTGGAAATTGCTTTTTCTTGGAAAGCTAGAACTTTTACAGCATGTAATTAATGCTGTCAGTTTAAAATGTCTCCTGTTCTTCTTTTGTTTGGTCTTAGCGTTTTCATCTGGTGCTATTATATAACCATAAATAAATGTAATACATTAAATAGAAAACTTATAAGAACTAATTTCAAGAAAATCAAGCAGGAAACCTTCTAAGGGTGAGAGAAAGATATAGAGTAGCCAGTGAGAAACTTTTAAGTTTTCTCTATATTTTTATTTGATAGATTTTATTTTTGGTAGTTTGTGTTTCCTTGCTTCTGTCTACATTAGCAGCATGGTAATAGCTTTAATTTGTTTTTCAATAGCTTTGTCCTCACACACAGAGTATAGTAGAGTTTTATTTCAACATTTTTTTGAAAACAACAGACACTGTATTTAAATGCAGTACTTATGTTAAGAAAATCCAATTTTAAAAAAGTATAGGCTTTATTTCTACATCAGCATTAGTAAAGTCCTCAAGCAGAAGTCCTATGAGGAGGGGCTGAGGGAGCTGGGGCTGTTCAGCCTGGAGAAGAGGAGGCTCAGGGGAGACCTCATCACTCTCTACAACTACCTGAAAGGAGGTTGTAGCCAGGTGGAGGTTGGTCTCTTTTCCCAGGCAACTATCAGCAAGACAAGAGGGCATGGTCTCAAGTTGTGCCAGAGGAGGTTTAGGTTAGATATTAGAAAGACTTTCTTTACAGAGAGGGTGATCAGACATTGGAATGGGCTGCCCAGGGAAGTAGTGGATTCTCTGTCCCTGGAGATTTTTAAAAAGAGACTGGATGTGGCACTTAGTGCCATGGTCTAGTAACCACAGCGGTAGTGGATCAAGGGTTGGACTTGATGATCTTGGAGGTCCCTTCCAACCCAGCTGATTCTATGATTCTGTGATTCTATGAAAGTCAAAATTATGGTACTGCATCTCATCTACCATGAAAGCATATTACACTGTTCAAGTTCCTTTGTAGCTTGCCAGAATAAGGTTACACTGTATGTTTATGTTTAAACTGCAGCAGTTTACAGGCCACTTGACAACTACACAGTCATGTAAGAGGTCTTGCAGTGATGTCACTAATGCAAACAAACCCCCTCTGTTTAAAATGGGTAGTGTCAGTTCTGGTAACAGCACAGCCTTGCACAAAGCTCTGGCAAAAAGCAAGGTGATCATTTGGGTGGTTTGATTGCACTGAGCTCCTTGGTGCCACATTACAATTTCAGCATTATGCACAGTAGCCAGACAGCAGCTAGCTTCACAAGGCGTAAAAGATAAATGATAATTTTTGTACAGGAGCCACAATTTTATAGAACTGTCAGTAGTATAGATCCCGATAAGTCTCAAGTGACTAAAACACAATAGCTGATACAGCAAGAAAAATTATTCTTAGCCGTTTTACTCAGGCTTGGACTAGTCCAATCTGGGGAAACCTACTGGCGGTAACAGATAAATGGAAGAGATAGTGAAAGAAAATCCACCATAAACATTTTGTTGATTCGATACAGTCCACACTGAGACTAAAATTTAATACAAGCTCTCTGTGTAAAAGAAGGTCTCTTCTGAAACTCTCAGCTGAGCTTTAGGTTATGTTGTTTGAATTTGAAAGTATTATTTGGTCTTTAACCAATACATTTCTTACATAGGCTAGGACCAAGTAAAGTTTCAGAAGAGCTGAGATAAAAGCTTATATTGTATATCTGGTCTGATTAGAGTCAGTTAACTGCAATTGAGTTTGGCCCACTTAACTAAAAATAAAAAAAAATGAAATCGGAAAGTTTTGCTGAGTTTTGGGAAAAGTTTAAGTGCAGTTCACTTTTTTAAGGAGTGTCTAGCTCAACCAGTGTCTCCAATTCTGATGTGTTTAAGCAGTGAGAGTAATTTATATTACAAGAGTTGGCCTCTGACCTAATCAACTTCATTTAATACATGACTTGATCTGAGAAATAAAGATGGCTTTTAGTCACATGCATACCTCCTTGTTTGTGACATCCCTGAGGGAGAAGTCCAGCTTCCAGCATCATCTAGAGTGCAATGAAAAATAGGATTTAGGCATTAGGGAAGCATTACTGAAGGCAAGATGTGTTGTTTTCTGTGCTTTATGATATTATGACAGCTTGCATACAGTCATTCTTTGCTACTAAGAGATCTGCATTCTAGCATTATAACGTATTTCAAAGTATATTTTCCAGAACTATTCTGAAAAAAAACCAACATTGGTTTCTTTCTAGGTGAGGTTTACTTGTCCCAAACACTGCAGCTGTTAGTGAAAGTGAAATCCTCCTCCTTAACTCCCTCCCACTCTTAACTCTTCAGCTGAGCTTCAGTTGTCCCCTTAGCATTCTCCTTTCTTCATAAATAATGAAAGAATAGACAACAAAAAGAATTTAGCTATCTCTTTATCAGGGTCCTTCCTGTGTGACTTACTGGAACTGTATCGAAAGGAAATTTTCTATCAAAGAGGAAGATTGTTTGCTTTGTGACAACAGAAGTTACATAAGAAGGAAAACAAACACAGGTAAATATCAATTTTAGTGTGACTTCCTAGAAGAAACTTACTAGTGTGAAAGTTTTTAGACTATAGACTTCTTAATAACTTTTAATTTCTCAGAAGTTTTGTAATTCGTTGAATTTTTTTAAAATACCATAAAATAAATATGCAAACCATGCTATCCTCTTACATTTTAGATAAGGAATATAATGGAAAATAGAAAAGGAAGCGCTGAGTTCATCATTTGTCCCTCTCTACTAATGCACTTATTTACTTTTTCAAATTTGAAAGTACAAAACAGAGCTAAAATGTTAAATAGTATATAGATAACTATTAAAAACCCTGCTAATAATGGAATGTTCCTTTAGTTCATGGCTGAAATTCTTATTCATCCTAGGTAAATTAATGCTCTAATTCCTTTTACAGTGGCATGCCTTTCTGTTGTTTGTGTGATCTTTGGGAGATAGGAAACCCCTGATGAAAAAGGTAATAGAATATCTATACAGTACTAGAAGATCCAACAGTGATAGTATTTCCCATCCTACAATAGAACTGAACAAGATGTGGGGGCATTTACTCATCTGAGGAGAGAGGGTCTTCTACAGTAGTTTTATATTGTGAAGAAAATAGTCAGGATGCTTTCCAGATCTGTATTCCCCAGGGTGACTAAGACACAGCATTGCAATAACTTTTGATGGACAGACAGAAAGGCAGTGGGTTTTTTTGGTCTGCATGGGAACAGGTAGGACAGTGGTACATGAAACCTACCTGAAAGAAAGAGCTGAAAATAGGCCAGTACAGTAGGGAGGATTCAAACACTGGTTAAGAAAATAGGAAATTCTGACAAATTCTGTGTCTTGAATTAGGCTTTAAATGTTCACTAAAAGTTTATGCAAAAAAAAGTTGCCTGTGACTTTGTACTGTGTATTTCTAAAATGCATCATTAACATTAGCATAATTTTTCCTCTGCAAATTGTTCCCACTTCTAACTGCAGGTAGTACTTTGACTCCCCCACAAGGAGAGCTCCAAACAATTGTGCAGTCTTCACTCATTTGTCAAACCCACTTTAACAGGTTACGAGATGTCCAAAATGAGCGATAAAAGAAAATGATAAAAAAATCTACTGCCACTGCCTTTTCATATTTCAGTCCAGTGTTTTGCTCACAGTCAAGGAGTTACACTGGTTCTGAAAGCAATAGATTCAATATTCCTGATCTTCCCAGTCACTTTTAAAGAGGCTCTGCAGACCATGCTGCTTCCCTTTCCTTCTCCACAGGAGAGTAAATTAGGGGAAATAATTCTTCCCACTGGGTTTGGACTTGATTTTTGTTGCATGGTGTACCTTTAGACTTACCTTAATCCCTATTTTTTTTAAGTGTAAAGGGGAGAGAAAAATCTCATGGCAGCTGCTAAAACTGAGATTATTAATTGGGGCAGGGAGTAGGTTATTGCTTGAGATAATCATTACTGCTATGGTTGAACAAAATGCAGGAGGAGAAAGCATACAAAGAAAAAGAATGAAAAGAGGAAAAAGAGACAAAGAGTGCTATTAGAACAGCTTTACAGCTTAAAGGGGAAGAAAATTATTTTGTGTTAAAATCCCTCTTTACCATTCTTTTTCAAATATATCATGCCAAAGTGCAGGGAGCAGAGGAAAAGCTTCAGGATAACATTGATTCAGAAACCATTTTCAAGATCAAAAATGTACTATTCAAAGGAATAAGACAGTACAAACAACATCAGAAAATTTCTGTTGCTACTCTAGCCATGATGAGAGGCAGAGTTGTGGAAGCTATAAACTGTGGAAGCTATAATCTATGGAAACTATATAGAAAACAGAACGTTTTATGTACAAAAGGACAGTCCTGGAAGAAGAAGGGAGTCATTGAGGCTTACATTAGCCTACAGCAGTGTAAATGGAAAATAGCTGGAACAAGAATTAGAAAATAGCGAATAGTCTATAGGTTGGTGAGGGTTTGTTTGTTTGTTTGTTTGTTTGTTTGTTTGAGGATATTTTTAATAAGAAATAATCTGGAGTGTAAGGTATTCTCTTATTTCTCTTTCCTCTTCTACTCTCTTTTTTTTTTTTTTCCCTCAAACAGCATCTGGGAGAAAGCATTGACTTCTGTTGTGATTTGTTTCACAGTACTCAAGAAACGTATATACATATATAAAAATAGATAAGGAAACAGGGCTACTTACAAGCATTTTGGAAGCAACAACAGCTTTCTAGTTTTATGAAAGGTTGATCCATCAGCTAAAGAATGGGACTGATGAAAGCACATGTTTGTGTTCAAGGTTTTTAAGCACATTTATGTCTGCCCATATCACATTTCACGGTTTTCAAGCCCAGATGAGTCCTCTTATATCACTGTGTAAAGAAATAGTTTATATCTCTGCTTATGAATTAGATCCTATGCAGTGCAAATTTGACATAAACGTATTTATTCCCTATGATGACTATTGGCAACTCATCTTCAAGTTTCCTAGCATAAACTGCTGGTCTTAAACTCGTGGTACTTCTAATTTTATTTGGGAAAGTCTAGGACATCATACCAATCTTTTCAACAGGGCTGTGATAATAGATGTCTCTTCTCATGCATGTTAGCATACATTTGTGAGCAAGTCACCACAGGTTTAAGCAGATTCCTGAAGATGCTTCCTAAAATGATTTCTTTACCTCCAGTTTCCAAAATCTTGCATGGCTTTAATATAATGTGGGGTTTTATCTTTTTGTTTAACTATAGTACATTATGTACTTTTTAAGAGATTTAAATTATATATCTAAACCACAAAACACTATTAATGGCCATATGTTCATGAGAACTGAAAGGGAAAAATACATTTAAATCATATTGTGTCACATTTTACAGAGCAGTATAATTTCACTTGATTTAGGCAATTTTCCTATCTATTTTTAGGAAATCTAACAAGCAAACATTTAATTAAATTTGACACTGTACAGAATGCCTAAGAAATATTGTTTTAGTTAGACTATTGCAATGGCAAAGTATTTACATTCCAAAGAAAAATTTCTAAATGGTGTATTATTCCCTTTTAGAAGTAAATAATGTATTATCATGTTGTGAAGTATGACAAGTTAAGTTATATCAATTTTTAAATAAATGTAAATAAAATTCTTTAGTATAAACTTCTGTGAATGTGCACTGTCAATTTATTGAACTTTTCTAGTAACATAATTAATATGGAAAATAAGCTACATGCTAACACTTTTCATGTTTTATGTTGTTTCCCATTGTCTCGCATATCCTTTGTGTAAGTGGGATATACTTTTCTATGTTTTTTGTGCCAAGTTCATATATTTTTGGTCTATTATCTAATGCATATGAGCTTGTCCTTTGGGTCTATTTTTCCTGAATGCAGTTTTGTCACTACACTTAACATTTAGGTCAAACTCATCCAAAGCTCTGAATATGTATTTAACTATAAGTATGTCATTCCAGTAAACTTAATGGAACTTCTGAAGTTTGAAGTTAGGAGCATGATAAAATATTTTGCTGGACCAGTCTTCATAAATCAAGCAAATTAAGGCAATACCCTGCAGATCTAAAAATTACTTACCGTAAGACAATGAAGGTGAAAGACTATTCTGACTATTCTGCAATGCTTCACTTTTGCTTAGTTTAGTTGAGTAAAGCTGCTCTTGAGAAGACACATTAATCACTACTTCCCCTTTCAGATGTGTGTGATTTCTATGCACCATCTGTCTGCATCATACCCACTTTTACTCCTGATTTGAATTATATTAGCATCTATTATGTTGAAAGTGTTTTTTGCAAGTCCTGAAAAGCCCTGCTAACTTTATATGAACATACTCTATTGCGTCTTTGAGGATAAATGCCATCAATCAACAAAGTGAATCGGTGGCATTGGACTATGTTTCACATATACAGCTCTAGAAATTATTTATATTTGAAGCCTTGAAACATGGATAAAACCTTTACCCTGCACGTAAGGGGCAAAAGCAGCTTGATTCCAAGCTTTATTTAAGATTCCAAGCTTTATTTAAGATTCCAATCTTTAATTAAGATTATTTATCTGCCACATTGAGTTTGTTCATCCTGATGTTCTCTTACTAAAATTGTCTTCTGAGATACACTGGGTGGTGTGAACCCACATCATCAGGCATGAATTCCACAGGCTGAAGAAAATCAATTTGAATTGTCAAAAAATGAAGGTAGTGCAGAAGGCCAATATATTGCCAGTTGTTCCACAACTCTGGGGTCTCCAAGAGGATTTAAAAAACAAACAAGAAATTGGTTTGTAAATTGTAACAAGCTTTTGAGCTTCATGACTGCCCTATTTTTTATCATGGGACATAGAAGAGCTCAGAAAAATGGAGAATGAAATTTTCTTTGCACTGCAATAGTCAGTAATCGCAGCATAGTGAAAGAGAGAAGAGGAGGGAAATAACAGGTTTTACAGTCTTGCCGCCATGACAATGTCAGCTCTGTAATATCAGATTTTGTATAGGGAGATCTGGCTATCAACTGTATAAGAATTGACTACTCTATCTACCAGCTCTACTCTGGGAAGAGTAATTATCTGCAAAACTTTTTAGTTGTGTTTTCAATCATTGTGATTATTCTGCTCGTGCTTTCTCTTTTGCTATCCATTAGTCTGATAACTCCTTATGACTCTTTCTGTAAGAATCTGTAGCAAATACTAGTATTTGGAAAGTTCTCCAGGTTAATGGCCTTTTGTTCTCCAGTTTAATAAAATAACACATGGAAGTAATACTTCATTTTATAAGACAAATTTAAAAATGTAGTCATAATTGCAAATTAAATTATCCTAATAGCCATCTGAATAAAACACCTTAGATATCACTCTGCATAGTTCTCCTGTTATCATTCCCTTTAGACTTCTGTGGACTCTGGAGAAACCACCCCAATGCACTTAGCCCAACCAATGTCCAAGTCCAGTGGCAGCAGGAGATGGCATTTAGGGACAGCATGGGAGCTGGTCAATTTATACAGTCCCTTCCCCACAGACTCCCCAAGTATCCACAGTTGTTATTTCCTGCCTCATACCCTTGGTATTAGTTTATGGAGCTGTTGTGCATGGGTTTCTGTAATCCTTTTTCGAAACTGCTGACAGCTGCTTTTCATGGCAGCAAGTTCCAAATGTTCACCACTTGCTGCTCAAATAAGAACTCTTTCATCTAGTTTAAACAGATCTTCAAGTAATTTCACTGGCTGCCTCTAGTTCTGTTATAATGGGATTTAGAATAAAACAGAATAGGCTGTTTCAGTTGGAAGGGACCTACAAAAATCATCTAGTCTAACTGCTTGACCCCTTCAGGGCTGACCAAATGTTGAAGTGTGTAACTGAGGGTGTTTCCAAATGCCTCTTAAACACTGACAGGCTTGAGGCATCAACCACCCCTCTAGGAAGTCTGTTCCAACGTTTGACCACCCTTTTTGTAAAGAAATGTTTCCTAATGTCCATTCTGAATCTCCCCTAACTGGATGAATAATGGCTCTGCAACCATCTTATCCACCACCATAAAGGTTAAACATATACCTTTCAGCCTTTAAGAGACCCCATCTTCTCTTCAGTTTCTGCTTATAATCCTCCAAAACTCTCAGATAAATCCCACCCTGTACTGGTCACTAATTAACATCTAATTTATTTGGTCTAGTAGTTCTTATGCATGTGATTTAGCCCCTCAATGTATCTGAGAATACATTGACTGTGAGAATATCCCCAGTACCATCAGCATCCTCTAAATTAGGCTTGTAGTCCTGGCACAGAAACACTTGTAAATTTTGCCTTTGCTCCACTCCTTGATTCCACAGAAAGGGTGGTATTCTTCACAGAAAGTGTGAATAGATATTGGAATGGACTGCCCAGGGAGGTGGTGGAGTCACCATCCCTGGAGGTGTTTAAGGAAAGACTGGACATGGCACTTAGTGCCATGGTCTAGCTGGCATGGTGGTATTGAGTCGTAGATTGGACTTGATGATCTCAAAGGTCTTTTCCAACCTGATTGTTTCTGTGTGATTCTGTGATTCTGTGTTTGACATTGCACATGCCAGTCAGCCAACCTGGCTAGCAACCTGGTTCGTCTACTCTATTGTGATTGCGATATTTATGCCCTCCTGGCCTTTCAGAGACACATTGAATATTAACCACATCCTCTCAGGGGACTCATCATTCTGAACCAGGTGCTCCTATGTTCCTGTTGTCTTTCACCTAGCTCCTAGCATAAAACTCTACAGCCTTTTTTTTCAGTGCCAGCACACTGGCTCCATTCTTGTTAAAGTGTGGTCTTAATAGGATCATTGTTAATAATAATAAATCTATTGTTTTTGAAGTGTTGCTGCAAAAGCTACATGTGTTCTTCCGGTGTTATTCACCTCTCCCTGACAACAAGGGTCATGCATACTCTCAAGGTGTCAGAGGCCTGTAACCACCCCTCCCAAAACATATGAGTTATGTTGTGCTGGAAAATAACGAAGCTTTGTTTGAACCTTTAGCTTTCCTTTATTAAAAACATACCACTGAAGCAGCATTTTTAGTTTTGTTTGACCATTTTATTCTTAACAGAATCTGGCTTTAAATAACTTCTGGTTATAGTTTCTCCTTTCCTAGTAATTCTTTATCTAATTTTAGTTTGCTTATCCTCATATTCCTAAAATATTTATTTCAATAAATGTTGTCACACTTATTCGTCTGGCATATAAATTTTGTTGCTCTCTGAATATTCAACAAGTTAAGATACAAAATTTTTTTTATGCTGCAGGGAAAATGAAATTTAAAAAAAGAACATTACATTTGGAGAATATTCAAGGATACTTGGGGAATATTAGAGAAAATTCTGTGTTTTGGGCAGCTTGCTGAATTTTTTGCTTTCTCAGTGCCTAACTACATACATATATTCTGGTTGATCCAGTGTGGCTTCCAGACCCATTAATCTCTCTGATGGTTTCTCTCCCTAGTGCTTAACCCAGTGTGTCTCCAGCAAAGTGTTCCAGCCCTGAACGATCTAGCCTATTTTCTTATCCAGCAAATCTTGTAAAGGTCAAAAGTTGGTTCAGGATCTAAGTGATATTCCAGGTGGGCCTGCTGGGTGTTTGCTTGATAATCAGTGCTTGGAGCTGTTGCAGCTTGCAGTTGTTTCTTCCTCCAGCTAGGCTTCTGTCTTCCTGAGTAGATTTGGCTCTGATTCCTGATCAAATCCCAAATCCTTGCTCTTGAGCTGTCTTTACTGCTGACTTCTGAGGTAGTTGTCATGGTCTGCATCGTCATGCTTCATGACAAGTCTTACGTGTGAAGCAGCATGGTAAGTACTGTTGGAGGGAAGGGAATTGTCTGCTAGTGAATGCACAGTGGCTGGTGCCTTCTCAAGATGAGAGGCCGCTAGGCAGATGAATAATCATTGCAATACATTGTTTAGAGTTTTCTGCACGGAAAAAAACCTAAGCTATTTTCAAATGTTTGGGGTTTTCTCCATTATTGGGGAAAATTTTATTATAAGTGCTTTACCTTCTCTTAGCCTGTTGCTAAGGTTCCAGTCTTATGGACTGCTGGTAGGCAACAATCTTCCGTAAGTTTTATGAGTCTGCTCACAAAGTTAAACAACTAAGTTACCAGTATGAACATCAATAAATGATTTTGTACTACCCACACTATGGACTTTACCCAAATTCATAGAACTAAAATAATGTGCAGTGGTTAAGGCCAGATAATCCAGCTATTCAGGATTATACTTCAAAAAAAATCAAGAAAACTAGATAAAGTTTAAGAAAAGTCTTCAGAAGCATCACAAGCTCTAAAGGGAAGAACATTGTTTTTATAGTAAGGTTAACCTGATGTCTCCCACTGTGATTTAAAAATAAAAAAATCAAGGGATGATAAATTTTCTATTAGCAAATTAACAACTCTTACAGTTATTAAATTAAGGCATTACATGTTTATAGTATCTTGAGAGCCATATTTTTTATATCCTATATGATTAGATTTTATGCAAAATCTCTTCTTCCTCTTTCATGCTTAGCAAGAAAAATTATCAGGAACAGAGGGAGGAAAAACCTGGTCAGAAACTTTTGTCATGATTTTTAAGGGCATTTAAGTGTATGTGCTTTATCCACATCTACTTTACCACTTTCTATAAGAACCATTGTTGTTGTTTGTTTTCAGCCAATAATGAACAAACTTCAAGAGTTTAAGAGTTTAAGTACAGTGTGCAAAGCCCTAGCATTCAATATGCATTCATAATTATTCCTGTTTTGACTGGGCATGCTATTTTTCTAGGTTGAGAAAAAGTTAATTAGGGAAGACTTTTTTAATAACTTCATGTGATTTGTGTTTTTAAAGGATATCTGCAACTGTCCATATTTCTTGTGTATATGTATATGATAATTTGATAAAGCTCTGGATTATTTCCTCACTGCAAGAAAAATTTGTTGCTCAGAGAAAGTCAGAGGTATGATAATTCAATCAAAATTATCCCCAAATATAGTGATATTGTTGCCCGTAACCAAAAAAACACAAACCAACAGAGTGCCGGTTTATGCGGTGCTTTATTCGGGGCCCCGGGAACCTGAGGACTAGCGTCCCAAGTCAGGATTCCGAAGACCCTCATTCTCAGTTCAGCTTTTATACACAAACAAGTTTACGTGCAGTTTCCACAGCAAACCAGTTACAGTTTCCACAGCAAACCAGGTACAGTTACAAACAAGCTCATACTTCATACTGATAACAATTAATAATCATCTACTCTAATCATAAATCTGCTTATGTTGTCTTACTCCTAGAAACTGTTTAACAGACCCTTACCACATCCTAGGTAACAAATCATTATATACATGCTTGACTAAATCCTTTGATTATTGTTCCCACTTCTTCAGTACATTCCACTCTCACAAACAAGGTTGCTAACTTACTACTTTGGAGTGTTGCTTTCTAGGCCTACTCTCCTACTAAGCCTTAGCCATTCTACTACCAATTGCTAAACTTCAGTTATTTTGCAACAATATGAAGCGAAATCCGGAGCTAGTCAAATAAAGCAAAATCCAATAAAAATCTCAGCTCTCTGCATGCATAAATATTTATGACAAAGGCAATGATTTATACTGTTTCTTTGTAATCTTACATAAAGGGATTTTTTTCTCTGATTCTCCTGTTCACATAGTTAATATTTCATCTTGCAGTATTACTTATTCCTACTTTAGTAATTAGATATAAAATATTACACTGTAGGACATGATAAATTACTTGTCAATACATTTTGTGCTTGGTATTTATGACTTTGGTAAGAGGTTTATAATTTTAGTTAGCCTGACCATTTGTGAACTATTTAAAGAACTTCTCCTAGAGTCCAGAAATACATGAAATATTGCTGTTATACTCACTGTTATTTATGAAATCTTATGGCTTTAGATATCTTAAATTGTATTTTCAGCAATTATGATAGGTAGATATCAAAAATGTAGGGATTACAGCTTAACAGGTGCTAGATAATACCATGCTTGAGTTCTGTAAATAACCCAAGGAGTATATTCATGTCTAATTGTCTACACTCCAGAGCACAACAGCTGCCACTTGTAGCAGATGTATCATCTGACTGGCGATATTCTGCAATGTGTCGACAGGGTTTTCTGGTGCAGCTGATTATATATGATTGTATTTGGCATAGCTGCATACCCTTAATAGACACTTTTATCATTGTTCACTGAACATTGGAATACTTTAGTCAGCCGTTTGTTGTGTCAGCTATAACGGACTATCAGCCAAAAATTTTCATTAAGTTCATTGTTTACTGGACTACGTAAAATGAATCATTGACCTTAATGAACTAGTGTTCGTGAACACATGTCAAAAATACACTACAATGGGTGGAAACAACAGCCTTGGCAATAAGTCTGTACAGAGAATGGAGACTCTTCTAGTCTTAATGGGTAATTGCACTACCATTGGTCCGGCAAATAATTAGGTGATAGTTCTAGGAAAGGGGGCCCCCTGGTGGTCTAGTGGTTAGGATGCAGCACTCTGGGTTCGATTCATGGTCAGGGAACCCCTCCGGGCAGATGGAGCTCATCAGCCCTGTAAGGCCATCCATCTAAGAGGTCACTCTAAACAAACCTACGTCCTGAGGACCTCGCTGCCACTGTCCAAGCTTGCTTGACCCCGGCAGTTGAACCTTAGGATTAAAGGGTGGGCTCAGTTCAGCGCACACTGTGTCTCACCTAAAAAATCCACTGCGCAGGCTCGAAGGGTAAAGACCTTTCCCAAATCTTCGTTCACAAAGACTGGCCATACTTTATACTTAGTTCTAGGAAACTGCAGTGCTGCTATGTGTGCAGATTTGTATATAAATGTGTCATTCCTACGAAGATCTTTGCAGTATAACTATGTTTGACAGACTTATTTCCCAGGTCTTTTGCATGGCATTATTGAGAGAGAGGGACAGAGAGAGGAAAGAAGAAAAAAAGGAAAAAAAAAAAAAGAAAAAAGAAAAAAATTTTAGCATCAAGTCTAACTTTGTTACTGGTATACACTTTAAAAGTGTATTTTATACCCAAGAAAACAAAGACCCCTTGAAGCTACACAGAGCATTGACTAAGTTAATGAATAAAGAGTGCTAGGATCCAAAGTTTTCCAGAATATCAGTCTGAATGAAGCTTGGGAGTGGCAGGGGAAAAAAAATAAAATTATCAACAGCTTTGAGATTTGTAAGAGTAAGTTCATATATTTTTCTCGTATGTCTTTATCCATATTCTTGATTTGCCTGAAAACTTAATCACCAATCATTTTTGGATGAATTATTAGAAAACATGTAATCACTTCTCTAACATTAGCCTGACTTTTTCCCCCCCCTCTCCATCCTTCTTCATTGTCTATTTTTCTTTCAAAGCAGAGATTTCACTTTTAATTAATGTAACTAATTCATATAGCTACTCACACTAGGTTTTCTTGATTTCTTCTTGTTTTTTATGCCAGAACTCCGTCCTTAAAATCAATATAATAGAGAGGGCCTACAATATTAACTCCTAGTAACTTAATAAGGAAGGAGTTCTATTCAAGGAAGCTGCTATGAAACAAAATGCCTGTAGTGGACTGGAAATTTAGATTAACCACTCTCAAACTATTCAATACCTCTCTTACAGTTTTCAGAATCCAGGGAGCAGCTTTCAGCCATTACACCTTCACAAGGTGTAAACTGTATGGGTATATTTAGTTCTATTGACTTAATGAGTGGAAGAAAAAAATAAAATAGATCCACGACAGTTGTTTTTTTTCCTCTAAAAATAACACAGTAAAAGTTTTGAAAGGGAAAATATCAAATGACTTTTAGTTGATGAGGTCAAAGCAGTCTGAATTAAGAAATAATTGAATTATCATATTTGATACCAGAGTAATTTGGGAAAACTGATTTTGAAATCCATGGTAGATAAGAGTAAGGTAATTGTTTGCAGCTTCTTCTGATAGGTGTCCAGGACATATCTCATGTCATGCAGAGTGTAGTTTTCTAGATTTTTTTGTAGATTCCCAGAGGCAGATTGAGGCGTAGTCTTAGAATAAATAAATTTGACGTTCTTAGCTGTAATGGGACTTCAAGCCATATCAATCAAAAAAATGTGTCACTCAGGGCATTAGACAAAAGAGTGTGTGATACCTGACATGACTGGATGTCTACAATTCCAATAGCTAGGAACTCTTAATATGTTTTAATAGCCTAATGTCCTGTTGTGGCAGAAATACTGTGGTAGAAATACTACTGCACTAAGCTTTTAATATTATGGATAGACAAGAAAATATGCTCATTCTCTGTTCTGTACATTAGGCAACATGTTTCTGTGTAAAAATGCGTATTCTTCATTTCTGAAATGACTTCCATGTAAGACGTGTAAGCCATGATAACTTTGAACAGAATCATCTATTTAAAAGAAAATAGTTGGTTTTTAATGTTAGACTCAACTGCTGTAAAAATATGCAATGCCAGACACGGTCAAAGTTTGTCTGCCTTGTATGTCATTTGCACTGGCAGGAAGCCACCACAATGATGCATTTAAAACTGTAGAAATACAAGGTGAACAGTACAGCCTGAGCATTGATCTTACCTTTTATGACTATGTATTTGATTTTCCCCCACAGTCAATACTTGGTGCAAGTAAATACTTGGTGCAAGTAAATACTTGGTGCAAATATGAATTAGCTCTGCATCCAAATGTGTGGGTTTTAAGCTCTGCATCAGTATGCACATTTTGATGATATAAATCTATCATGGGCATTGTTTGACAAGGAGTAGCACTGAAAATCTCTCTCTACCTTTTTTTAATGCACCAGTGTTCTTTTCCTACTGTATACATTATCTTCTGTGAAAGCTTTGATGATAACCTCTGTATTAGTGTCTCCTCAAACTCCAGCTTTGCCTCAGGCCTTTCCATCTTTGTGTTAATGTATAGTTGATAACATAAATTTAGGGAAATAGAATTTCTTATCATGAGTGTTCACCTTACTATTTGTCTTTTCCTGCCATTATTTAGCATTACCTTTCTTTAGCCTACCTGAGAAGACATTCAGGATGTGCATTTTAGAAAAAAAGTGGACCTGTCTAATTTTTTATTTCAGTATTTAACTTCCTGCTAAATCTTTTATGTCTCAAAAGGAAAAAAACTCTGTTCCCTGGATCTATATCTCTTCAAATCCCTCTAAAATATTCTAATCTCTAATCTACCTATTACTGTTTTCCTCAAGAACCTTTCTACTTGCTCCATTAATACTGCCTTATTTCTCAAAATCCCTTTTAGAGCTCTTTGCCTCTGAAGGTCTTAATTCACTTCTTTTAATTTTTTTTTTATGTCCCTTTTTTCATTGAATCCCTTTACTTTTCATGCTCTACAGACACTGATTTGGTCCAGTTTTACTCACTTTGCACTGGTATCTTGTTTTGTCTCATTCCCAATAGTTTTTGGTATTTTTTTTCTCCATTTCATATCTTATTATGTCTCTGATATTTGAGCATTCCCAAAGGTATTAATCATAGTCATCAGGGATTAGTAACTAACTTCTGTTATTACTTCTCCCAGGGAAATTTCAGACACAAATCTGAGATGCTGTGCAAGGGTTATATGTTGCTTAACTTCACTGTCTCAAACTTCTCTTCAGTACTCATTGTTTTATCACTTTCCTAAATCTTAAATAAAATTTTCAAGGAAAAAGTTAAAAGCTTAATAAGGATACTAGTAAGGAGAACAGAAATATATGTATTTATTTTTCTTTTGACAATTCTCATTCTTTATACAATGGTATGAATTGGTATTTCAGAGCCTTTTAGGAAGTATTTTTAACTTTTTTGTTCTCTGATGCTTATTGCAAAAAGAGGATGTCTGACTAGATTTTGCCCAAGTTGTTTCCTGTTCCAGTAGGCTATATCTTTTTGGGAAAAAGCCACCCTAATTTCAAATCTCCATTGCCATCACTGTACCTAGTAAATTTCACAAATTCTTAATGAATGTTTCTATTCAGTGTACCTTATTTCTACTCTGAATTTTAGTTCCACAAATTTTATTTAAATCTTAACTGCTAGTAAAAAACATTAATTTTCTATTCTGTTTTCCCCACCGATCCTGTGTTTACACCTGCATTTCTTCTCTAAAGGTTGTTCTGTAATTTTCATTTTGGAAACTTGATGTTAACTCACAAACAAAAAAAAGTGGTGTAAGATTTTGGGTTTTCACTCAGAATGGCTAAGACCATTCAAGAAGGTCTAGGATGAGTTTAGGTCTGACCTCAGGAGATGTGTATGTTCCTAGATTCTTGACACAACAGCACACCAGCTTTTTGGCTGTATTTGCCACTTCTCTGATTTTTACAGATGAAGATATTCACTGTTAGGATTATAAATGCTAATCTCCATATCCTGCTCAGATTCACTACTCCTTTCCCCCTTTTTGGCCTAAAAGACATTACTTTGCATTTTATGTATAAAACATATACAGTGATTGCCTGTCTCTAAGTTACCAAATGATTTGGGTAGCAGTGAAATTGGCTCCTGAGGTCTCAGAGAAAGCTTCAAATGGCAGAGCTGTGCTGTCATATGTTCAGAAACAAATTTGTTGTTCCTCTGCTTTTTGGCACGTCCCCATAAGGGAGAAGTTTAGAGTCACTTGCACAGAATAAGTGTTGAAGGCATATTATTCTCCTTTGTGGATCTTTTTATTTTGTACTGAAAGTATCTTTATTTACACTGCAATAGAAGGAAAGATTCAAAACTGTATTATGGCAAAGAAAATATATCTTCTATACCCTATGGAAAAAATACTTTTTGTCTCTCTTATTGTGTTTTTTTTAAATTTTTTTGCCTCTGCAAACCACACTCCACACTCATACTTCTCACACAACTTTCTCTTGAGATAAGAACTAGATTTTTTCAAGCCTGTTTTCTGGAATTGCCATTGTTTGGGTTTCTGGTTTACGCTCATTTCTTGGCATGTATAATAAAGAGACTGAGCCATAATTATCTCAGCCAATGTTTCTGACTTTTTCCTTTAATATTTCTTAAATTATAGGTTTTTTGCGACCCATCTGTTTCACAGACAACTCAGATATCTCAATGTATTCACACTGTAAACAACACAAAATATTTGACAATATTTGCAGTGTTTATAACTCAATTCAGAGTGGCTCAGATCTGTCACAGCATGATAGATAAACCTTTTCTCTGAGGGAGATGTGCTCACCAGCATGATATCCTTTTGAGATAAGCAGGTCAGGCTACAGGCATGCTTGTGAAGAGCCATCATTATTAGTTTTTTTTTACTCTTAGTGCATTTCCTATGCTTATGTCCAGTCTTCATACCCAGCCTTCCTACTTGGTTTACTATATTTATAAAAATTCATGTCCAATTTGAATGTATGCTTTCAAAGATAAGAGATTACCTTTTAATTTATGTTTAAAGCCTCATGCCTGCCTTTAATATTTTGCCAATAATAAAGGGGTGTAAGACTTACCCTATGAACTTATAATTTAAGGTAATATTTTCCTCTTTGCTTGAGATATGCCAAGCTGTAGGGGCAGACATGGAGGAAATCAAAGGCTTTTCTCTGGCAGCAAGCAAACTTCAATTTGTGGAAACTTTTTAGCTAAACTGCCAAACCCCTCTAACATGGAGGGGAAAAAGAGCAAAATGGCTCTTGAATATTACTGGGAGGATTGATTGGGGCATTTAAAAGGTTAGTTTTCAATGAACTGGGGCACTCAAAATAAAATAATCATTCTCTATTACCCCACATTTTCCTTTCACAGTGCAGGGACAATGAGAGAAAGAGAATGCCTGGTGAATAAAGCAACTGGTAGAACTGCTTGTTAAGTATCAGCAAAGATGAAAAACTTCTGGCTCTAGCAATCTTGTGAAGAGTTTATACACTGATCAAAATGCTAAAGGAAACAAAAATAAATGAGAGGGTTCAAAAGAGGATTTATGATGAGGACAGACTGATTGAAATATGAAGAGGGCAGCATTCAGCTTTTTGGGGAATGCTGACATCAGAGAGCTACCATGTGAACAAGTAGGTCACTAAAGTAGTTTGGATATTTTTTTAAGAGAAGGCAGAGGAATGTAATACAATCTTTGGCATTTGTTGCAGTCATTTTTCTAGATTGAAATCTTTGAGATTCTTGGCATTCTACACACAAAAAAAAATCCACAGCAAGCAGTACCTACACTTTTTATTTTACACTTCTACACTTTAGTTTTTTGAATAACATAGTCTTGAAGATTTTTGTGCATTTGATAATATCTGTACCTTTAATATCACCCCCACATGCAGCCATCCCTGCAGTGTTTGTGAATACTTTGGTCAAGTTGCTGTATGTGGGAGCTCAGGGATCACTAGAATTGGAAATCAATTTGGTTTAAAATTCCGTTTTCACCTGTACAAGTAAGGCTCAAGCAAGCTAAAGACAGATCTCAAGCTATGGTATTATTCCGGGGAAAAGTTCTAGTTATCCTTGAAATAGTCTCGCATGTGTAAAGAATGAAGTCTCTGAATATGTACATCACATACCTCCAAAGATCAGGAAAGATCTGATGTTAGATAGTATCCAAAGGAGGGCAATGAAGATGGTGAAGGGCCTTGAGGAGAAGCCATATGAGGAGTAGCTGAGCTCACTTGATCTGTTCAGCCTGGAGAGGAGGAGACTGAAGGGAGACCTTATTGAACTCTACAACTTCCTCGTGAGGGCAAGAGTAAGGGCAGGCGCTGATCGCTGCTCTGTGGTGACCAGTGACAGAACCTGAGGGAATGGCCTGAAGTTGTGTCAGGGGAGGTTTAGGTTGGATATTATTAGAAAGAGGTTTTTCACCTAGAGGGTGATTAAGTACTGGAACAGGCTCCCACAGGGAACTGGTCACAGCACCAAATCTGACAGAGTTCAAGAAGCATCTGGATGTTACTCTCAGGCACATGATGTGACTCCTGGGGATGTGTGCAGGGCCAGGACTCGATGATCCTTGTGGGTCCCTTCCAACTTGGCATATTCTGTGATTCTGTGATGTTGGCAAGGCTAGTACTCATGTAAAACAGAAATAAAGGGTTGCAGCAGGCTTACCAGAAGAAAAATAGAGTAAACTTTAATCCCAAGTCTCTACTAGGTTTAACTCCAAGCCATAGTGAATTAGGTTCCCATCTACATCTGGAAAGCAACAGAGGATGTTTTTTAAAAAGAAGGACTGGTCATAACTGAGAGTAGAGATCTTGGTAGTAGTGAACGATAAAAACCCCAAGACTGGACAGACCTACACATCAGTTTACCAGTAGGCAAGGGAATACCACAATTAAATGGATACTATAAAAGGGGGAAGAACTAAACTACTTTTTTTTTAACAATTTGCTGTTACAATTGTAACAATTGGTGTCTCTGTAATCACAGAGGGAAAAACTGAAAGACACTGGTAATGTGTTTATGCATTTAAAGAAGCCTCTTTAAGTGTTATAAATAAAAACGCTAGACTTCTGTGGAATCATAGAATTACCTGGGTTGAAAGGGACCTTAAGAATCATCTAGTTCCAACCTCCCAGCCATGCACAGGGACACCTTTCACTTGACCAGGTTGTTCAGAACTCCATTCAACCTGGTCTTGAACACTTCCAAGGATGGGGCATTCCCAGCTTCTCTGGGCAACCTGTTCCAGTGCTTCACCACACTCAAAGCAAATAATGTTTTTCCTAAATCTAATCTTAACCTACTTTCTTTCAGTTTGAAGCCATACCCCCTCATCCTGTCACTACATGCTCTTGTAAAAAGTCTCTGCCCAAAATTAATTGATGTGGGCATGTGATTTGAGATCTTAGAATAAATGACTAAGCATTTTGTTGGAAGTCAGAAAAACTGAGCAGTGACCACAGGCTCTGGCTCTCTGAAGTAATAGACAAGAAATTATGTAGGGAAGCACCCACCACAGAAGGAACCATTATTCTGCCTAGAAGTACTCAATCCACTTCTAAATAGGAAGTACCATGGGCTCACATATTTGCATAAAAGAATTTCTTTACTATTCTTAATTACTCTTGACAAGCTGCACTTAAAGACAAGTGTGGCAAAACAGCGGTACAAATCCCCAGAGCAGTAGCACCACTTCATGGAGGTTATGAATTGGTGATGGCTTGCTGCATAACAGTGACTAAGAATTTCCATTAGTGGTGTGCTACCTGCACTAGCTTTGTGCAGGATATTCAAAAACATCCCATCCATCTTATCAAGGCAACAACATCCCTTTCAGCAGAGTTTTCATTGTTCAATCCTTTGTATGTAGTAGTATACACAAAAATATTCCCCATGCTGAGAGCGTGAGCATTCACTTCACACTGTTCAACCAACCAATTCTCTACTGTTGGAGCAGCTTACCTCTCAGGGTAGGTGCTGAGTGCTGAAGGGAGTTTGTCATGCAACTCCAGGAAAATGATTTTTTCAAAGGTCCTGAAGTGATGGCTGCATGTCACGGATTGACATCACAGATCTGTGCACATAGAGAAGCATTAAGCTGCTGGTTCACTGTGATGAGTATCTTGGAAATCATTTACAGGGCTATTGATCTTCACACTGTCATCCTGCTCTTTACTGTCCCCACCTATTTGTCTTGCTGTTAGAGTGGGCCTTTAAAATGCCAAGTATTTTGTCTGAGCATGCTGAGGAGCACTGAAGCCATTTTTCTCCAGTGTTTCAAAAGTTAACTTAGGACACAAGAAAAAATCCTGAAAATTATTGGGGTGGAGGAAAAGGAATATGACATCCCATTTCTGCCGTTAAAGCAGAGATGTCACACATATGGAGAGATTACCACTCTGTGCTGACCAGTGCTGGTGACAAAGACCTCGCTGAAGAGTTTGAGTTGAAATAACGAATGCAGAGAATGCCTAGGGCATGAGATCTCTGGGCTTGCTGTTCTCTGATTTCAAGGAGGCTTTTCTGGGCTTATTCTCTTGCATATCATCAGTAAAGAATCAGATTAGTTCAGTTCTCTTTCTGTTCTCTGTTGTTCTGATAAAATGGTAATGAGTTTGCTGAGGTATCTCATTAAGTTCTGTACATTCAAGAGTTGGACAAATAACTACTTTGGAAGTGATACTGAAGGCTGTATTTTAGCTTTGACTTTCCATGCCAGTTGCAAATGAAGGAAAGGACCACAGTGCAGGTCGTAAACAGGTATTTTATTGTTAACTCGTGGCAAGACTGTGTGAGCTGACTAGACTGATCCAGATGAAAGGAGGATTTTTTTTCTAGTAGCAAAAATGACACAAAGGTTTATTTTACTTGGTTTTGCTCTATTATGCATTTTAAGTGATATTATTTATTATTTCTCTGTGTTTATGTGAGAAAGTAAAAAAAAATATAAAATTGTGCACACTTGATATTAATAACAAATCTTAAATATTTGAAGCAAATACATTTTCTAATAATTTATAGTTTCAACCATAATATTACTTTGTCTCTAATGACATATTAAGGAAAATTAATAAATAAATTAAGAAGTTGCTGTAATTTTGATTTCCTAAATATCTGGGTATGGATAACATAGAGGCATACAATGTAAATGTGCACAAATAATTAGGTTTTCAGCTGCAACAAATCATATAGCGTATGATGTTTTAAAATGAAAAGCTGTGAGATCTACACAGAGATGATGGATCTAAACAGAGATGAAAGTCATGTCTGCTATTTGATATTTTTCTTTATTTTCTCACCTGATGTTTTAATCTGCAATATTTTGAACAATTTAAATTTAGAGAAGAAAACTATCATCACATGGCTACCAAATATTCTTAGGCTATGACTAAAGGTGCAATAAATAGTGGATGATTGTGTTTTGTTTCTAATGATCAGGTTTTAATTGCTTTTTTTTTTTCTTTTTCTAACTGAACATAAAATTTAAAAGAAAGAGAATATTCACAACATTTTGATTCTGAATAGAAAGCATACTGATGCACACTGACAGATCACAATTTTAATATGTTCTGCATGAAAATGAAAAATAAAAGGCTGATGGCAAACCTCATCAGTATTTTGTAACCACCTCTTTTCAGAGTTAGGCAGCAGGAATGTGGAGGCTTACAAGCTCTAAAAAGCAAATTTGTGCAACAAATTTGTGCAGCACTGATGCAGAAGTGCTTGAATACTTCAGTACCGGCAGTTTTGTTTGAACTGTTTGTCTTATAAACTGTTGCCTTCGATCTTCCTTTTTTCTGCTTTTACAGTCCATTCAAGAGGATGGGAAGCTGCTCAATGACTGCTTATATTTATGACCATTCCTTCTTAAATGAACAATACCTCACAATATTACTTATTTTTCACTATTTGCAGAGTTAGCTAAGTATCCTGAGTGAGACTGGAACCTCTTTTATTCTCAAAATAGGGAACTTGTATGAGAGATTTAGGGCAACATCTGCAGAATTCCTAAATCATGGGCTCTGAGATTAGTTTATGCCCCATTGTTAGTGAGATCTGATATTTCTTCAGTTTCTACGACTGAGAGAGAAAAGAAATTAAAAGGTAGATCAAAAATGTAACTAATCAGAAATAACCAACTTCATGACCAGGGGTTAGACTGGATAATTTCTTCTGTTCTTCTTCAGCTCAATGATCCTATATAAAGTGTTAGAAAATTAAATGTCATTGCTCTCATAGTTACTGATAAAAAATTATTCAATAAAGCAGGCATTTTTTTAGTTCTATGAATAGTATTATTGAAAGATTCCTCAGAGACACAAGAGATTCTTTGGAACTGCTCCTCAACAAGCTCTTATATGTGCATTTTCCCTTATCCAGTTAGAACAATTCAACATCTTTTACCATTAGGCATCCAATTTGCGAGTATTTGTCTAGAGAGCTATTAGCAGTGTTGGTGACTTGCTTCCTGGAGGAAAATGGCACTACACTATCTAATCAGCATTTGGAAGAATGTTTGTTTTGAGGGAGATATGGGGGCAACTCGAAGACAAGCCATCTGAGTAGCTCCAGTTAAGAGCTTACCTTCCTGCTGCTAGCCTAAGGAGTATAATACAAAGTGTTGTGACAGACACATAAGATGTGGCTCTTCATACACTCAGCGTAGAGCTGTCAGGAGATTAGGTACTGAGATGCTGAGAATGAAGAAAAAGAAAGGTAACATTTACACCCACACACCTTGAGTTTTGTCATTCTCCTACAGCTGAGGACCTGAGATGGCAGTTAAAGTACAATGAAAGAGAGTAAATGCTTTTGGCTCATTGCCTGGACTCCCCAGGCTCTGGGATGCAGAGCCTTGATCTTGGCCTCACTGGTGTGAGCAAGAATAATGACTCCAAAGTTCCTAAGCAAAGAATATAACATGGAAGTATGCACATGCAAAATATATGGGGCCCAGTTTTGGTACATATCTTACAGAATTAGAGATCAGTGGCTAACAAAAATCCCTACAACTTTTCCTTTATGGGCATGTTCAAATCATTGTCTTTGTTGTGTTCAAACATATGTAAATATACTCTGTTCCTCATGCACCATCCAGTCCTTTTTCTATAGATCTTCTAGATTGTAATATCTTCAGAGACAATCTTGAGAGCTAATCCCAGCGTAGTTAAGCCGGTTTTTTTCCTGGCAAATAATAATAAAATTGTGTTGTTAACAGAATTCTGTATGGAGTCTAGAGAAACTAAAAGGGAAGAGGAAAGGTACAAAATAACACTGCAAAACTCTGAAGCATTCAGAGAATGTTAGCTATCCACAGGGAAGTAGATTTTTGTGTGCAAGACTTGCCTTACTAGGCTTTTTCAAATTAGACAGATAGCTTAGCTCTGTGCAGTGAACCTAGCACAGTATTATATGACAGTTCATCTTTTCAGGTACATTAGCCCTTTAGAAGCCTGCCATAGCACTTCTAGTCCCTCTGGGTTAATGAAAAGAATATTCAGAACAAGAGACTTCTATCTTTTTATTTGCACTGTTCTTTTGCAAACTGAAGTTGTTAAAACTTTGGAAAATAAAAAGGTTAGGGTTGGTTCAGCAGTTTCTATTAATTCACTGTTTCTTCAACTGCTTGAAAATTAAAGGTGACCCAGAAATCAGTGGGTTCTTCAGCTGTTCTTGGATCCCTGTTTTCCTACTGTTTCTATAGGGCCCAAATGACCATGCTTGAAATGAGTAAATCTTTGTATTGAATTTGTGTGGCAAGGTTTTGGTAGCAGAGGGGCTGCAGGGGTGGCTTCTGCAAGGAGCTGCCATAAGCTTCCCTCGTGTGTGACAGAACCAATGCCAGTGGGCTCTGAGACAGACCTGCCACTGGCCGAGGCTGAGCCCATCAGCAATGGTGATAGCACCTCTCATATAACATATTTAAGAAGGGAAAAGAAAACCTGTGCAACAGTAGCCAGAGAAGAGAGGAGTGAGAATACGTGAGAGCAACAGCCCTGCAGACACCAAGGTCAGTGGAGAAGAGGGAGGAGGACATGCTCCAGGCGCTGGAGCAGAGATTCCCCTGCAGCCTGTGTGAAGATCGTGGTGAGGCAGCTGTCCCACTGCAGCCCATGAAGCTTCACAGTAAAGCAGATATCCCTCTGCAGTCCATGGAGGACCCCGTGCTGGAGTAAATGAATGCCTGAAGGAGGCTGTGATCCTGTGGGAAGCCCATACTTGAGCAGGGTACTGGTGGGACCTGAGGTCCCCCAAAGAGAGGAACCCACACTGGAGCAGGTTTGGTGGCAGGACTTGTGACCCAGTGGAGGATCTACACTGGAGCAGTCTGTTCTTGAAGGACTGCACCCTGTGGGAGGGATCCTGTGCTGGAGCAGGGGAAGAGTGTGAGGAGTCCTCCCACTGAGGAAGAAGAAGCATCAGAGTCAACATGTGAAAAACTGACCATAGCCCCCATTACCCATCCCCCTGCATCTCTGGGCTTGAGGTAGAGAATTTAGGAGTGAAGTTTAGCTTGTGAAGAAGGAAGGAGTGTAGGGAAGGTGTTTTAAGATTTGGTTTTGTTTCTCATTATCCTGCTCTGATTCAAACTGGTAATAAATTCAGGGGTTTTTATTCCCCAAGTTAATTCTACTTTGCCCATGACAGTAACTGCTGAGTGATATCTCCCTGCCCTTATCTTAACCCATGGGCCTTTTGTTATGTTTTCTTTCTCCAGTCCAGCTGAGGAGGAGAGTGACAGAATGGTGTTAGTGGGTACCTGACATTCAGACAAGGTCTATCACACTCTAAATTTGTTTCTTACATTGAATAGTAATTTCATATATCTTGAACTTTCCTGCTAAATTTTGAAATAATTTTTCATTCATAATATAACAGTAATCACATCTTCATTAGATCTATTTTGCTGCAGATTAAAATAGATGCTCATGCCTTTTGTATCTAAGTTAAGCAAATTTTGTCATTGAGTCACTTGCACCTATCTTGGGCATTTATTAGATAACCATAAAAGATGTCTATACTGTGAAGATTAAAAAAAAAAAAAAAAAAACCAGGAAAAAACCACCCAATTGTTCTAACTGGAGCACTCTGTTACTGGTTGTTTACAAGAGCTGAGGTGCTTTTATATGGTTGTTTCTGTCTATTATTACTGCAAAGACAAGAGAAGAATAATGTGATGCTACTTGTGTTAAATGTGCTTTACTACTTGGTTTTATTATTTTGTAATTAAAGCACAAACACAACTACTTACAAGTATCCTTTTGGTCTTCAATTGCCTCCAGGCTCTCCGTTTCTTTGAAAAGTAAAATGTTGGTGATACAGGACTTCTCTACAAAAAAAGCCAATATGAAAATTCATCTTTTAGACAACAAACATCGTGGAAAATCTTTGGCAAGAAGAGGTGTTGATCTTAACTCTAATGGTTAGTTTTAATAGACTGGGATGAAATCCAACCAAAATTAACATTTATTTAATTTGAATTACATTATATTTTCACAGATTATATTTATGATTAAATTTATTTCAATGGAATTATATTTTTAAATCTTTTATTTAAAGGCCTAAGAGGAAAAAAGTCATCTGAGAAGGAAGACTGTATGTCCTCTACTGTCCTAAAACGCCCTTCAGTTCAGAGAATCTCCAGACTTTCAATATTTCTCTTCCATTCTTTGAATGTTCTCACAGACAAAACAAAATAATGAAAACAATATATATTGCTATCTCCATTTTTTGCCTTTCATCACTGCATCTGTAACTAGTGAATGTAGTCAGTTTATAAATTCCTGAAAGAAAGTCGAGGGACTTTTGTACAAAGCTTAATATTGCTGTCTTTCACACTGCCAAGGGAAATGTTGTGTCTTTATCACAACATATATGCTTACACAAATAGGCAGTTAAAAGGCTACTTAACAGTAGAATTGCTCTTTATTACAACTGGTAATAACTGATCCATATCTCTGTGGAATTTTTTTTCATCCTTTTCAGCATCCTGTTGTGATCAGGTTCTTTAAATTATTAGAGATATGCCTCTGCCCAAATTAAGATGCAAATGAGACCATATGTCCAAGTTAATAGTACGGATTTTTTATTTAACAGTAAATGTGAGGGAGAGAGAGATAGGAAGAAATAAGAAAAACAGAGAGGGGGGAAAGAAAAAGAGTGACAGAGAGACAGCTTAAGTAGAAGAAATATCAGCACTCCATGGATAGCATCCTGTTGATCATCTTCTTGTGGTCTTCTCAGTGTGATGAGAGTCCCAGTCTTGTTGAAGTGATTGTTGAAGTCTGGATCTGTCAAGGAAAGCCCAGAGTGGTAAGGGAAGTCCATGGGGGTTTTGTTGTGCTTAGGCTAACTGGGAATGCCCATGATACCCCAGTTTTACAATGGATGATGTAATACTAGATCACTGTTAGTAGGCATATTCAGGGAGGAGTGAGCTTCAGTGAGCAGTTGCTTCTTTGCAGTTTGCAGCTGTGGACAAAAGTATTTTGGTGATCTTAACAATGTTTAAGCCATTAACCATTTCTCTCACACATCCAGGAGGAATATAGTCAGAAATGTTTCAGAAAAATCCTAGATCAGGATTCAATAATACCTGTAAAATGCTGGTTGAAGTTTCCTTGCTTCCACTTTCAACCCAAAGTGGTATCTTCAATAGGGATTATCTGTACCTATCTCTGTAGACTCATTAATCTAATTGTGTAGAGTCAGCTGTGCTCTGCCACTGCACAGTCCCTTGGCCTTTCTCCAGCTTTTCCTCCATCTCAGCTGTTTAGCTGTCAAACCACGGGTGGGTAGTGCTGCCTGATAAATCAGTGCTCATATTGGTTGCCAATGCAAACAAGAAACAAATCAGCAGAAGTCTTTGGCCTTTGAAACAAGTGAATATTGTCTGCCAAGAGGATCAGGTTCCCAGTTTTATTGTCCTGTCCTCTGTCCATTTTGTTGGCTGCACAGGAGTAAGTAGGTCTGGATTAAGGCTCAAAATTTTAGACAGCAAGTAATTTTCAAACTCCATTCTTTGAGGTGGTCATATAAAGACACAAGAGTTCCCACTACATGACAGATTTTGTATCTGCTACATACATACTCTTGTATGGTCTTGGTACTAATTAGAGCAGGGGTACTTTTACAGCAGACTGTTGTCAGATTGCAAATTTTATTTGAACCAAGTATAATATTTCATTCTTTACTTCAGTGATTTTATATTTCTGTATGTCTGACACAGCTTATAGAAAGGAAGGGAGCACGTAACATTTGGTAGGCCAAGGACCACTGAAGCTAAACACTAAATAATAAATAATAAATACTTCTTCCTGGTTGTCTGGCTTCAAAAAAATTTGCCAAATGAAGTAGTTGAGTAACATTGTTCTGAGGACTACAATCTATGAGAGTGAATATGGTACTTAGAAACATATATTGATAAAAAATTCTTGGCTCCAGTTGTTTTATTCAGGCAGAGCTGCAATCCTGTAATTGAACTTATGAAAAGGAAAAAAAAATAAGCAATGTTTATTAAGTTCTTTTGCCGAAAGAAGGAAGAAAGCCAAACCTCTTTCCTCTGTGACAGTAAAGAGACAGAAACAGAAGGTATGACTAGAAATTTCACACTCTCCTGTGAGAGAATTATAGAATGTAGAATTATACTGAAGGGAAAATATCACTGAACAGCAGGGATAATATAGAATCCACAAGCAAAGGAATACCAGTTATAATCTTCTCTTCCTAGTGAAATTCTCAAAGCAGAAATCATGAGTGCTGCATTATGATGGTAGAGACTTATAGAAGGAAATATCTGAAGTGCATTAACACTTTCCAGTTTCCTCCATTTTCATTCCTATCCAAGCATCAGTTCTCTAACAGAAAACCAAGCCTTTTCTGACATTGCAGCATCTCATGGGAATACAATGGAAAGTCAAAACTAGTTTAAGGTGGCCCTGCAGTTGTTCAGGTATATTTTCTTTATACCTACAGATATTCAAGTAATATGCTTCTGAAAAATAATTCCTTATGTGGAGTCAGTATGGCTTGTCATTTGCTGCTAAATAGCTTTCTATATAGTAATATTAACTCTGATCGGACAGAAATTACTGTGATTACAAATTAGATTAGTTCCCTGGAAATATTTTCTTCTAGCTGTCCTTAGCCCACACACTTCCTCTTATTTTGCTGGTTAATGAAAACTCTTCATCATCTCTCTTTATTTTGTTCAATAAGGGAAAACAGGGAGCATCTTGTGTCTTTCCACTGATCATAGTGTACTAGATTCCTGAGCAGTTTGGGTTCACCTCTATAAAAGTAAGTATGAATTGCACAAAAAGCTGTTGATCTGAGTTTTATTTTACAAATCATACATTATTTTACTAAGCTAGATGTTTGCATTGTTCTCATTGTGAACACTGGTAGACTTTTTTAGTACTGTTGCATGTTGTGTGCTGTATCAGCAGAGTAGGGCTGCAGTTTTGCCCACTGTACAGAACAGAAGTCCATGCTTTTTGTTAATGATTGCCATTTGAATGAGAAATTATACTGTACTTTAAGTGGGCTTTTTCCCATTAACTAACTACCTTTAAATTCTTGCTGAGAAAAGGTGGGTTTATTTTGCAAAATAAGTTGTTTTCTTCCTCTGTGGCCCTGTACTGGAATATATGGGCTTTCCTACATTTAGATCTTGTCTCAAATGCCTTAACACTTAATGATACTTCCTAAAGTTTTGTTATATCTGTGCAGCTTTAAAATACCCATGCTAATATACACCAGAGCTTTTTGTGTGTGTTAATGGATATTGGATTTCCACTTCCCTTCAATGTCTAAACTTTTGAAGGCAAATGTTAACCAAGCAAGAAAAGACAGAAAAACCTTTACAAAAATTCATGCATCTGACCTTATGAATAAGATCATGAAGTGACCTGAATTTTTCAGCCTACATGAGCTAAACTCTAAAATTATTCTGAATCTTAGAAGTCCATAGGACAGATATTTCTGTAATAAGAAAAGAAAGACCATGCTGTAAGTATTGATGTTTACAGAGGAGAAAAAATAGAGTATGCTGATCTGCCTGTTCTGCACACTCTCACAGGAAATAGCTACAGAAAATAAGAGCCCCATTAGGGAGTTAGGGTGATAATAGATGGCAGGAAGATGGGACTGCAGTGGGAGATAAACAGTCAAAACAAAAATATGTGAAAATGGGAAATAACAAAGTTTGTTTCCATTGATACAGAGTAGATAGCTTGAGATAATCTTAATTTGATGCTGCCTATGAAATGCACAGAGTATGCCAACGTTCTCAGGTTTATTTCCTATTCAATTTTGTTGATTGCAAAAAGATTGCATGTGGTCTAGTACTGAGACAAATATGGCTAAATGCCCTCTGTTTTTTTTCAAATGTATAAGTCAATATTCAGTACTGTTAAGGGAATGCATATATAAATAGTTGTGAAAATGCTTAGGGACAGGAACTGTCCTTTAAAATTTTCCTTGTCTGTAATTAGAGTGAAGTAGTGAAGTAGTTGATCATTCTTGGTAACACTGTATTGTAAACAAGTGTTATGTGACTTGACCTTGAAACATTACAGCAATCTCTTCTTATCTTTACTAATATGCCAACTATATGCACCACAAGCAGTTACTATGGTTTCACCTAATCTACAGTCTACAGAATTTTGATCTGCTCTTTGCAAGGAAAAAAATCATATAAAAGAACTCAGTTTAATTTCATTACAATAGAGTGGTGTGAGCACCTGATGAACATACACTTTCTGTACTGCTTTCTTATTTTGTTTTATTTATGTAAGAATGATCATGGTGTGGAAATTACTATAAATAGTGCATTGCCTTTCTGCATATAGGAAAGAACGGACTGAATCTACCAGGTGAGGTGTTTGAAGCAGCATATTTACTAAGTTGCTCTGGCTGCTGGAATTTCATCTTATTTTATCTCCCTTGCCACTCAACAATGGGGATGGACAAACAGAATCTGACCCATAAAAGAGGGATTTAAAAAGAGAAAGAAAGTGTCAAGGCTAATCAATAAAAATATTGGACTAATGTGTTGTCAGCTCAGAAACTAAGACAAAGAAGTTTATATCACTACTTCTGGTGTCATTATTAATAGTACGTGTGACAAATTCATCTGACTCAGATGAGGTTAATTTGATCAGCATATGATTTAAAAAAAATACTCTGATTCATTATTGATTTAAGAAAAAGTTGTCTTGATCCAGTGTAGTGGAAAGTAGTATAGAACCAGTGCATATACACAAGCTGTCACTCCAGAGTATCACATTTTGCTACTGATAAGATTATTCTGAAATATGACTGATGTAAACTAAAGAGCTACTAAAGTACGTAACTCTTAACAGAAACCATTGTCATGATTAAATTTAACATTCTTTTGGGAGAGAAATGTTTTTAGAGTGCTAGTAATGCTAGTATAAATCACAAGGGAAACACTTCTTTAATTAGGCACGTATACTAAAATAGGTATACACAGAGATCTTATATAATTGAGCTGTTGAACGGCTCTATGTTTCAGCCTGAAACCTATATTCGTTCTAGCATAGGTCAGCAACTGGCTGTCAAATCTTTCAACACTTCTCTGCAGGAATAGTCTGTATCTTTCTAATTCTGGGAAGATCCAATTTGTTTATTGGCAGAAGTTTCCAGTATGACTTGAAATTCATCCAATTAAATGAATTCTACATTTCTGAGTGTGAATACAGACAGCCAAGAGCAGTGCCAACATTAATTTTCCCTTATATATGAGCATAATATCATGGAAGGAAAATTTACTCAGTCTATCCCCTAGACAGCACACAATTGTTACCATATTTCTGGTGGGATCTTTTCCTACTCTAGTTTAAGAGATTATATTCTACTTTATCATTGAGTACATGATAGGAAGGTGAAGAGATGGCAGGTACGTATCTAAGTCTTTCCTTAATTTGCTTTATTTTGCATCAACAGCCAGAAGGCAGGTTAATTGCTGATTTATTTGAATAGAACTCCTCTGTTACTAGTGAAGAAACTGAGTGTAAATCCCAGATTTGAAAGAAAACTTGGCTAAAACTGTGCCCTACAAATGGTCCAGAAGAAAATGACTGTGAACAAAAAATCCTTTTTTGCCATCACTGTTTCAATACTCTTGAGGTCTTATCAACATTGTCTCAAAGAGAAGAGAACAAGAAGATCTAAGAATTCTAAAGTAAGACCAGGTCAAAATTATTTAATATGTCCAGCATGTTTGGCATTAAATGGATTTATTTTTCCCTCTCCAAATTTTTAGTCAGGTCACTAGGTTGCCTGGAACACTCATACAAATCACACTGCTTGGAATTTTGCCTCTCAATGAACTGGGTGTTCTTTTATATTTAGCCGGTTTTTCACTGCCTGTGAGACTGCATATACTTTTTTTTTATTTTTTATTAATTTACTGTATAGTAGAATATGCAGTTGCATAATCCTAGAAATACAAGTACCAGAGCAATAGTAAGATATGCATTATAAGTAGCCTTTAAAGGCCAAGCACCAGTAATTTTAGGCAGGAAAACACATTTTAAAAATATATTGCTAAGTATCTCTGTCTGCTGCTGATTGTTGTTTTATCAGTACAATGTTTAAATTACTATGACAAGTCGCCTACTCCCAGTAAATACCTCAGTGAAAAATTATGTCTTTGGCCTAGTTATCATTTTTATAGAATTGGATAAGAGAAGGAGATGTAAAATAAGAGAGGGAGATTACATTAAATAAATAAATGTGATGTCTTGTGCATATTAAAATTATCTCTGATGAAAAAAATGCTTGGTATTTTTATATGGAATCAAAGTTAGAAAGATTTTGTTGTTAAAATTAGATTTTAAAGATAAATATGGTGCTGGGAAGTAAGAATGTAATGATATAGTTATAGCACTGCATGTGTATGTTGCCACCTGGAATATACTCAAATTGAGATTAGGAACATCCTGGTTAAATTTACAAGCATCAACAGAGAACACCTTAGATACAGGACTATTTTTGTGTACTTTGTCAATGTAAAGAGTGCAAAAAAAGATGACATAACGGAACATTATTCTATATATTCTGTATATTTCATATTAAGAAAGCTATATGAGATGTCAAAAGCATCAAATCTGACAAAACTATATTCGATCAGCACAAACATTAGTGTGTTCGCATTACAGGGCAGGAAACAATACCATCATAATGTAGTGGTTCTAAGTGAAGGCTGATACTGAAGAAACTGGGTGTCAGTACTGCCACTGTGGGCCTTATGTTTGGCTTTGCACTGCTCTCCCATGGTGCCCAGGGTCCTGCCTTTCTTCCTTTGCTGCCTACATCCTTCTCCCATTCCCTGCCCTCCTCCTGTATTCACTTTGGTAGAGTTGGGGTGGCGTTACTTGCATGGCTTCTTAGCTCAGGACTAAAGATGCTGAGCACCTCTTTCTCTCTGCTTACACATTGCCTTTCTCCCCTTAGTTTGCAAAGTGCAGAATAAGCTTCTCACATATTAGGTCAGTAGGGGTGGGATTCACCTCCTAGTTAAAGCACTTGTACTACTGTGTCTACAAATCAGGATCTGGGATGCTCCCATTACTCTCAATAGCAATCTACAGTCAGGGGAGTTTGAAGTGCTTGTATCAACAGTTTCCCCAAAACACGTTTACTTGCTGCTGAGAAAAATTGACCAATATTGAATTCTGGACCCTATTGATTGCATTGTCTGTATTGCCTGTGTTGACTGTGTTGACTACAGCTTCCCTGACAATTACAGATTAGACATGCTAATGTATAAATCTCTAGTAGTTTTTAGTCCCCCAGCAGTGGTTAAGGAAGAAGTTGTGGAAGGAGGAGGTGGAGTGCAAGGGTTTTTATACCAAAAGACTGAGAAACACAGCGGGGATGCCAGCACTTTCCTGAATTGCTGCCCCTGCCATGGAATAAATGTCCAAACAAAGATTTGAACAAAACCGCTGCATTAGATTGGATGAGTATCTAGGAGACTCTTCCCCTCTTAAGCATGAAATCCTTATGACTCCTTCTTAATCCTTAAGAACAGTAAAGCATGTAATGATATCACAACTTTTCCTCAATGACGCTGTGAGATATGAAGCATGGTAGATGCAAAGAATACATCTTGCAAATAATAGTTCAGCAATTCCATGAGTGAACCACATTGTTGGGGAGCATGACACAGGGGACTTTGCTCAGTTTAAACCAGTTCTTAATAGGTTTTCTAGGTTATCATTTAGGTTGGAAAGAATTCCTGGAGGTCCAACATCAGTGAAAGTAAAACCAACTTCAAAACCAAAGTTGATTTGTAAACTGTCAACAGCAAACTCAGGCTTGTGGGGTCATATTTCCTTTATTTAGCCCAAGCTAACCTAAGTTGTACTGCTTGCAGGTAGCTAAAAACAAAGTCAGGAAGAGAATAGTACTGTGTGTCTTCAACTTCTCTTGCTGAGCTCCTTTGAGAAATTCCACAAGGAAGCAAAGCTTTGCTGTGGGACGAATTCCTGGTCTGCATTACACCTGCATCCTGGGACTATAAATTTCTGTTATGGAACAAGTGTAATACTCTTGTGCTTTTTTAATTTTTTTTTTTTTTAACAGGATCTGGTTTATATAACTTTTTTTGTTTCCAGAGGAAAACTATTAGTGCCCAAAACAATGATGAAAAATATATAAGGTGTATGTGTTTTGTGTGTATATATATATGTGAGTGTAGAGTCATGACGCCCGATAAAGATACAAGGAATCAGTTATGTGCAGAAAAGATGTCTTCTGTCTTTATTTTCCCATCTGCTTTTTTATACCCCTTGCTAGCAGCAAGCAGTATCCTTATTTTAGGTAAGCAAGCAACAGCGTTTTCATTGGCTAGGTTCTATGGGCGATACATCTGGCAAAGCTCAAGGCCTTATTGCAGTTCCCACATCCTAGGCCTACCAACTTTACAGTCTGCCTTTGTTTTCTCCATTAGGTCTGCATACTGACTTCCTTATCATCAAGGATACACCCGAAAGTTTGCCCAGTCAATATCTTCATCCTGGGAGCTAATAGACCCGCTATTAACCCCTTCATATATACACACCACATATATGTGGTATAAATGTAAGAGCTGAGTATTTATCACAGTAGCTATTACAATTTTTTCAATTTTTCACACAACTCCTGTATAAATGCATGTTAAAGCAAATTAATATTTCAAAGTTCTAGATGAGAAAATTGATTGAACTTTTTTCCCCTTTATTTAGACTATCATGTATTTTGGTGTTCTTTACAGAAAATTCTATGTCTTGTTTCCTGTCTTTCCTACAGCTCTCTCATTCATTACCTATCACACACCATTTTAAAGGATAAATGGAAATAATCTGAGACAGAAATATCCTTTTGTGTATACTTCCAAAAACCTCAAAAGCATAAAAGCCAATCTGATGGCAAGAATAGTGATACATTCTGGATCCATGTTATAATAAATATAGAGAAGCAATAGAAATTCTGACCATATTATTCTAAGACAATTCACATTAGAAAGCTTTAATATTTTGGAAGAAATTTAGACTCCATAATTTCTGATACAGAAGAATCAAAATCTTTCTTTTCAACCAAGCAAAAACTATTCACCTTTGCTGTGCAATCAGTCTAACTCATTGAAATTTTACAATTATGGTAAGCATTATTTGGTATCATAAAATATTGGCTGTGTTGCTCCTTTCTTACAGTTTCATATCCCTTGCTATATAATCTTAGGTTTCTATGTTGTCATTTCTGATCAGTTTCAGCAGATTGTTTTGAGTGTTTTTCTAAAATGTAAGCCTTGTCTACTTTATATATCACCACTTACGTATTATCTCTCAATTAATATTCCATTGAGTCTTTTTTGTTTTCGTACTGCACATAATGTTTTTATATGCTCTATAATCCAGTGTATGCTGTTTCGCCAGGCTCTAATATTGTTCAAAGTTGTGTGCCATTTTCAGTCATTAATTTGTTGACTTTTTAATTTGCTTAAAAATACGCTCAGTTTATTGTTGTATTATTCCCTCAGTAGGAATAGAATAATTTTGTTATAGTCCCTTGACCTAAAGCAGCCAAGAGGAAACTAGTATTACAGTCCTGTGCATAAATGTCTAGAGCTGTCATTTTCATGTTTTAAAAACTCTGTAAGTGCAATTCCAGCACATTATATACTGCCACATTATTAAGACATGCAACCTGCTATTGTGATCTACCCTTTCTGTGTCTGGAATCTGTGCTTTTGAACAGCTTTGTAGATCTGTTTTCCCGCAGAAAGTATTGGTGTGAACTTGTAGAAAATGCAAAAATTCCATCCTGCCCACAGTAAACAAAACCAAAATTTAACACCCTCACTCCCCCCCTAAAAAAAACAAACCAAAACAAAAAAAAATCCTCACCACACCAAAAACCCAAACCCAAACACAACAACCAGCCGCAAGGTTGAATTAATTCTGGCTTAAGATTTTGATGAAGACAAGTGCAGCTCAGTTAACTGACCACGTACAAGTTTGTCTTCTTTAATATTTTCTTCCTTGGTAGATATGTAATTGTTTTATTCAATTGTCAGCTGTATATATTTTAGGATCCCAGAAAAGTTACTTCATTAATGATGGACAAATCACTTTTTCGTTATGAACAGGAAAAAGTAAGTTTGCTAAGCAGAGTCTGCAATACTTTGCTGGTCATAGAGCTGTTGCTAAGAAACAATGGTGATTTTACTTTCATGAATATATTTTTCATTAAATCTGAGCAATAAGCCTGATAACTTTGGATCTAGCTAATGTTTTTAAAACAGAATTTAAAATGTTGTTCCTTCATGGTGATATTCTGCTCACTTCAGAACTATAATGGATTAAAAAATAAATACGATTTCAATGAAATATCGAATAAGAGGAAATGAAATAAAATGAAAGCCTTAAAAATTGATGGAAAAATACCAAACAACAGGAGGTGTACTTAAAGGATGAACATATCTTTTATTACTATCAAACTCAATTAGAAACCAGCTGATAAGTCCTTTCACTTATTCTTGTTGTATGGGAGACCTCTGACATAGCTAACTTCTCCTTTTTTTATTGCTTTTCAAAGTCTAATTTCCCTTGATAATAATCACTTTGTCAAGTAACAGAAAAAGTAATTAAAAATGTTCATAGCTAACTCATCTCTCTGCCAATAAACTAAATAGCTAAACTGTTGAAGAATGACAACAATAACTAGCCTCTTTATGAATAATGGAAAACTGGTCTTATATTATTTGTCCCAGTAGAGATCGTGGTGGTAGTATTGATTTCAGCGCAATCAGACTGCAATGATTCAGAATTATAGCTATTGTTCTATTGAATGCTGATGAAAGCATAAATATAGCCATTGGCATTACAAGATGGTACCATCTTCCTGAAACTGCTCTGTTTTGCTGGACTGAAAGGGAAAATTAATCCAGGCAATCATAAGGTACGTTAACCTGAAAAAAAACCCCATCTTTTATTTTTTTAAAAAGTAATTGAGTACCAATTTCTTTTTTGTGAAAAGAAGAGCTGGATATTGTGACCTTTTAAAGGACACTGAGTAATTGGTCTATATATTTTTCTTCATTCCTCTAGACAAATGTACAAAGCTAAGATAACTGACTTTTTGATCTCAAAGCTTAATCATTGTCTCAACCTCTCGTTTGAAAGTTACTGTGTCAGATATGATATGTAACAAAAATTACTATGAGAAAATTTTGTCTTTATCTTCTAATATCATTAGGGAATGCAGTGCAGTCTAAATCAAAGTCTTAGTCATTCTCAAGATTGAGGAGAACAGGTACATTAAAGAAACAATGCTTCTTTACACTGTAAAGTAGACAACAACAATAGCAGAAATATTTTAGATTTGCAACCAATCATAGCAAATAGAACTTTTGGTTGTCTCACTGAGACAAATATTTATCTTATATAGGTATTATGCAAACAAATGGTAAATGTACTGCTTAAAATCTTTACATATACCAATGCAATTATACTTACCGTGTTAGCTGAAGTTAGGGCTTACATTAATTACTTTTCTTGGAATTCTCAAAATCTTTGCTCGAAAAGTCAATCGAGTTTGGCAGACTTAACTTTTTTCTCTATCGCGCTGTGAGAATTTCTATGTGTACAACACTAAACAACATACCTTCAATTTGTTGGTTTCTTAAAAGAGTCCCAAATGTATCAGTAAATACTTGTTATTCTCTCTCAAAATTGATCTGCTTGTCCTTACAAAATGTTCATTTGATTTTTGGTTCGTCTTCAGCAAGTTTATACACATACACACACACACAGGGTGTGACCATTGGAGTGGAATAGATGTACTATGAATTGGTTAAGCAAGTCAGGTAAAATGTTCTCTAACCCCAAAATCTCAAGGAAGATGACATATTATTGAAAAAAAAGTGGAAAAAATAAAGGTTATTTTAGTAATTGCAATCTGCCTGAAGACAGGGATGTAAAAGTAACTGATTAGCCATGGGAAGATGTAAAGTTTACTTTGTGTTTCTGAAGCCACATTTTTGGAGTCTTCCATGCAATCAGTTTTGAAGTCTATGGTGTAAACCTTTATAATAATATTTATAATAACAAATAAATAAAAGAGAGAACTTCTGCTACAGCACCATGCTTTATAGATTAGAGGAGGGGCAAAGGTTAGTGCCCTCTGTGTGAAGACAGGTTGTATATAACAACACAGGAAGAAGCAGGGAAATTTGGAAAGAACATGATACAGTAAGAGAAAGCTTTTCTTTACTTTCTCTTTTCTCGTTTCCCTCACCTCTTCAATTTCACACTTCACTCGACATACATAATAACAAAGCTCTGGACTACAGCAGAGGATACATAGAAATTGTTTACATTTCCTGAGTGCTCTGTTGCTAAGACTATAGAAGGCGCATGTAAAGGAGTAAAAACACTGAAAAGGGTAAAGGTACAGGGTATTATGTTGAAGATCTGCCTTGACGGGAGAAGTTCAATATATCGTTGCCTTTAGAAAATAAATCAATAAATAAAAAATAATTTAGGAAATCCTCAGCAGAATTTCTGTGTGGGTTGCAATTGTCCCAATTGTTCTAAAATTCTCAAATTGCTTCAATTTTGGTTCCGGATTTTATTTCCTCCTCCCTGGCTAGACAGTGCTATAGCTGGCAGACCCCAGCAGCTCTCAACCTCCTCGTACGATGTCTCAGTTTGAGACAATTTAGAGGGGTGTAGACCTCAGATGCAAGTCTCCTCCCTTGGATTCAATGACACCGTTTTTTCCAACACAGAGAGAAACCAAATACACCCAGATGTATGTGAATAAACCCCCCCCTCTTTACCAAGAAAAATGCTAATAACAATACTGAAAATAGTGGGTTAAACCAGCTGGTGAGGAGAATATTCTCAAGCCTTGATCACCAGACCAAACTGAGGTGGCACCCAGCCTCTCCCACCCAGGAAAAACACGTGGCCACAGGACAGAGACAGGATGGCTGCCCTTCCATGGGGCCTCAACCCTCGCCCATGGCCAGAAAACCTGGCAAGAACAGTTGGAGAATCATTGCTGGCAGGAAACAGCAGATAGCTGGGATTTGATACCAGCAGACACTTGTGGGGCACTGGAAGGAGGCTGCAGAGCTGGTACAGGCAGTCAGGGCAGGGTTGTGGACCCCCCAGGCAACTGGAGGACCTGCAAGACACTTGTTGGATCCAGTGATGAGACTTGGTTTTTGCAAATTCGGTGTTCGCTGGTCAAAGCAGTGGTTGTAGTCCTGCCAAAATGGTGTTAACAATCTGGATCTATAGTGGTGGTCAGAGTTATATATGCTCAGGCTCAGGTGGAAACACCTTCAGGAAGTCCCCTGGAGAGGGGAGTTTTACACTGGAGGATGTAATAATGTGAGTCACAGGATATTTCAGGAGTCTTTGACACCTTCTGAGATATTGCAGCTGTCTCTAACACAGTGCAGCTGAGTCCATTGTGGCCCACTATGGCTCATGAAAGAGAGATGAAAACCTTCAGGCTAGGTGTGAATATTCTGAGGATTTATTACAGCTGAGTGATCTGCTTAAGGAAAAAGAAAAACAACCCCATCTCACAGGGGTTTGTCTCTTTCCTATCTTGTTTAACACCCAGCTTGTACCCTGAGGTGTAGGATGTGCATGTCTTCAGCCCCTGGCCTGGGGGGCCACTCTGCACATTGTCAGCAAAGCACACTGCTGATTGAGCCATAAGCACCAATAGTCCAGTCTCTTACAGCACCTGGGCAGGCACTGCAGGTAGTCACATGTCTGAGTCATTAATCACTAGCAGTTCAGTCTCTTTAAAGAAGGCAAAACACCAAAAAGGCATATCCGAGGGAAAAAAAAAAAAGAAAAGATGGATATCAGAATTTTTGTGTAACCCAGGACATGCCTCCCTCTGATGGTTTCTACCACTGATTCAGAAGCACATGGGAGCCATTCACCCCTTTTGGTGCATTTTAGTGGTACATATACTAAAACTTGAGCAGTTTTAGTATATGTAACTGCAGCTGTAAGTAAATTTTGGTCCACCTACCTCAGGAAAATTGCATCCAAACCGTAGATACTGGTTTGGAGCCTTTATCATAACTGTAAGGGAAAAAGACATGCTCTCCTTCATGCTAGGAATATTTCTGGAAGATTGTGTTTTTCACTGAAAGAATTGTAGTATATTTCACAACAAAGCAGCAGGTCACAGATGAAGCCTTTTATACCAGAAAATTGTCTGACAGAACAGCTTGTGCAGGGAAAGAAGTAGATCTCCCCAAGGGAAATCTCTAGCCAGGAATCAAATACCTCTTTGGTTTTGTTTGTTTGGGGTTTTGTTTGGTTTTCTAAATGGTGAATCTGATGTATCTGTTGAGACAGATTGAAGTTCTAATAATTACAAAAAAAAATGGAAGAAGTTTTTTAACAAACAGTGGTGGGAACCAAGGAAGGTGGCAAAAGGAGAAGACATCAGAGTCCTATGTTTGCCATGCAATTAGGAGCCTCTCCACAGAATAAATTGGGTTTTGTAATAAGTAATGTGTTTTCAGTATGTTAAATAGTAGACATAGGGTGTAAGTTATCCTGTGTCGTCTTTGTTTTCTAAAGCCCTACTACTATTCTGAAATATTTCTTAGCCTTTGGTATAGTCTGAAGTCAAACAATAATATTTTACTGCAAAAACACTGAAACAGGGAAGCTGTCTCTTCCTTCCTCTCTTTGACAATGTTATAAGCTAGAGGTGCTATTAATGTAATACAACAAATGTAGACATCAGTTTCTGTTAACACTAAGAAGATCTAACTCCTTTGCCAGGTGCTGGGTGGAGCACTCTGCAGGTTTCTCAGACTGCTCTTAATTTCTTCTTGAAAGTGAGGTTGATCAAGTCCTGTCTTATACTACTGTGCTGTGTAACCTTTCTTCTGCAAATTTGTGTGTGGTAAGTCAAGGATAAGCAAAACACTGGGATTCTGATGGCTTAATGGCACAAAAGGAAAAAAAGCTCTGGTATTATTTTTCAACATTTGGTAAAAAAAAGAAAAAATATAAGATTTATCAAGCAGGAGAGGCTAAAAGCAGAGGATAGAAGTAGAATTGAATAGAATTTTGAGTTATGAAAAAAATTAGCAATTGGATTTCTAGAATGCATAACCCATGAGAAAAGACTTAAAGAAATAAGGTTGTTCAGTCTAGAAGTCTTTGTCTAATAATGAGGGAAGAGCAGATAATTGTTTCCATGAAAAACATCTAAAGAGGAAGGGATAGGTATTCTCTGTGCGTTTATGGAAAAATTCAACAAGGACAGGTTAGCCACTATGAAAATCCACTTAGAAAGGTTGGTAAGTCTGAAAATGGTTTGAGTGGGTATATTGTCAACCTAGTTGCTGGAACTGCTTAAAAAGAAGTTAAACAAACTAGAAGAAAAAGTAATCCAGATGTACGCAATTGTTTATATGTGACAGATTTCCTTTAAAGGACACATGGTGGGGAGGATAAATTTACTCTTTGGAGCAGCCTGCAACCAATTCTGTTTATGTGTTTGATCCTTTTTATTGTTGTTGTTCCAAGTTGGCCCATTGTTAGTGCTGAAGTATTGCGGTACAAATAAAATAGATGCTCTGACCTTCTAGTGTGTTACACTATCTTCAAACAAGATGTTTCCTACTTACCACTATGTAAGTAGGAAAGAAACTACGCTACAGTCAGTAAAGTAGACTGAAAAGTAGGAAAGAAACTACGCTACAGTCAGTAAAGTAGACTGAAAATCAGTTTTGTTTAGTGCCTGAAGGGCTCAGGTTTTAACAGTAGACCACATTAAAGCTGCTTGAAAAAAAAAGAAGTCTAGTTCTTTTCTTTGTTTTCACAACATAGGGAGAAATTATTTCTTTTTCAGTGGAGCACAAGGACAATAATATCAGCTGGCAACATCCAACTTTCACCTTTCTTACTCTACATAATGTTGAACTTTCAAAAAAAAAGGCAAAGCTCTTGAAATTTTATTTCTTTAGTCTAGTTAAAGAGCATGTTAGTCACAGCAGCAGGTCAAAAGATGTAAGAGCTTCAACGTTGCAGCTAGAGTAGTTGTACTGTACAGTCACCCACTGTTGTGCTATTTATGAATAGTTTGTAATTTAAACATAGCTGGAGAATTTCACTGGAAAAAAAACATGCATAAAACCAACAATGAGCAATTTGTATAGAGCGCTTTCTTTAAGAACATATGATACTCTCTCCCCTCTATCAGTCCAACTGGTCCTTATCTACTGACAGCTTTATAAGGAGAGGGACATTGACTTCCCTAAAGGAAGTGTCTGTATCCAAATAATTAGACTTTCATGCTGTTAAATAAACTATTGCACAACCTTTCAAGAATTAACCTATAGATCATTCTTCTCTCCCTTTGCAGTCCACTCCAAACTGCCATTACACCATAAATCTACCTTGACATAGCACTGGTCTCTGCTGATTCTTTGAAGTCTACTTGCTCTTGGTATGCAACACTATTTTATTGGCATGTAGAAAAGATTTTTATGACCTAAGGGAATAAATGATTCTGCGTGATGCTCAAAAATGTATAGAAAATCTCTTTTCTGTTTTTTCAAGCAGAATTATTGAGACTTCACAGAGGGCACCATGGAGATTTTCAATTTCATATAGATTATGAATAATTTATGAACAAACAGTGCAGTAGTTGAGTTTTATTTAAGTTTTGCCTGATGTAACTTTCAGAAAAGGGAATTTTAGAAATAGCATACTGCATCATAGTTCTAGTGTCAAACATACCAGCATGTGCATCTTTTTTTATGTTAATGTGCAGGTACAAATAATTAACAGGCTTAGCTATATTTTTTAATAACCATCTCCCTTTTTCTTTTCCTCAAATAATTCTGAGCGCTTCAGTTTACACTGAAAAATATAGCTTTGTTTGTTCAGATTTTATTGGACACGCATTACCTAATGATCCAGTGGACTCTTAATAATTATGTAGAGAGATAACTTTTGCATTATCTAACACTCTCTTTTAAAGTCAATCCCTATGTGATCTATAACTGTGACTGATTAAGTGAATTCATCAGTTATGTTGGACTATCTTTTGGAGACTAGGAAATTAGCCACGCTACCATTCACTTGATGTGGCTATGAACAGAAGGTAAATTTTCTCTCATTAAGTATTGATATTAGGCTTAGTGAAATGTGCTTTGAGGACCCAAACATATATCCTGCCTTCCTTGGATCCACGCTATACAAGATTGATTGGATGAGTGGTATGAAACACAAAATATGTGATGTACATCATAGGGTAATGATTTTTTAAATTCCTTTTATTTTAAGTAATCCTTGTTCTACTCTGCTCCTGATGGGAGCAGCTTCCTCTACTTCCTCTATCAAGGGGAATTTCTGTGGACAGCAGGGGAAAGGTTTTTAAAAATCTTATAGGGAGCTAAGCTGTTCAGCACAGACATCCCTGAAGCTTGTGTAAGAAATCTTTTCTGGTTTTAGCTTGATTCAAGATTAATTTGGGATACAGACTTGCTTAATGCCTCCTGGAGGCCAACAGCATCATGTCTTTAATTAAGAAGTATTGAGAAGATTTAAAAATATGAATAGGGAATAACTAATAGTTTTCATTCAGCAAGAACATTGAAGAAGATATTAAAATCTCCTGTTAAGAGATCACATTGTCTTATCCTAGGAAGAGTACCTTCAAAAGGAAGTAACATCCTGGTTTTTATCGTAGGCCTGTGAGTGGGTCCAGTGTTCAAGGCCAGAGGAGAATGAAGAACATTTTTATGAAGTCTGAAATTGCAACCTTTTTCTCAGGCTAAGTTATACATAGCTGTATCTGTTCTGCTTGGTAGGTTGTGGTAAGCATGGGGCTCCAAAATTCAAGTATCTGCATTTTTTTTTTTTTCATCCTTCTAAAAATCTAGGTTACTGCTTTGGTTCAGTTCAACTCCAGTAACTTCACTTTTCCCCTAAATCAAAGGAACATTTTTAAGAGCCGAGAGGGGAGGGGGCAGAGAAGTGTAATAATTATTTAAACTATTTGTGGGAGTGTTGATCCAGCCTCTTTTTTATTTTTTTAGTAGTTGTGGAAAGGACTTAGCTTTTCCTCCTTCATGAGGCAACCTTGCTGTTTGGCTTCTGGCTCATTGTGGGATGTGGGTGAGTTATTTTTCTGTCTATACTAATGTGCAATAACTTTTTATGGTGGTCAGTAGTTATTCATGAGGGAAAGGGCTGAGAGACAGCACTCTCAAAATATTTGTCATTCATTCTTTCCTGGGAAATTATTTTTGACTGAGATTATCAAGCATACCTGGCAGGGCCTGGATAGCAAGGCTGCAGCTGGCACAGACCACTCTGAAATGAAGCCTTGCAGGTGACATGCTAAGGCAGAGACATCCTTGGGGACTGCAGGTGACATGAGCTAGGACAAGAACACTCAGAATCATGGAGCAGTGGGTGAAACATAGCAAGAAGCACAATGGAGAAGCAGAAAGAAATCAATACACACAGAACCCCAACCTCCTGCACTACCCCTCATCTCATTGGCGGGACTGGGAGAGGTTGAGTGTCACCACAGCAAAAAAAGAGCACACAGAAACTAGGGAAGAGAGAGATCATTCTTTTGGAGGATGCAGGTAGTCATGATTGTTTTGCCTGTGACAGTGACTGAAGAAATTCTTATTTCACTTCAGTGTACATTGCTGAGGCATTCATGTCACTTTTTAACTCATCTTATGCAGATCCTCATTTGAATCCATATAGATGTAAGATTTCTCTAGGTCTGTTTTTACAAAAAGTTGCTCTTTCTTCAGATCATGTGCTGTATATAAAATGGTTGGTGTGCTCTTTGATTTGTTGCTGCTTATGTGAGGATCAATCATCAGAGCAGCATTTTTATGATCCAAATTATACTACAAAAATACATATAATTTAATGACATAAATTTGAAAGTATTATATTTGAAATTATTACTTGTATAGAAAAAGGTCAGGTTCATAGGTCAGAGATTTTAAATATAAATTACTTAAAGTAGCAAATCTGACAGTAGTTTTCTAAATTCAGTTACATTTTCTTCTGAGACAGTTCCAATGGCTTTATGGATTATGCTACTAAAATGCAAAAATTTCAGTTAAGCCAGAAATCTCACAAGCATTTGGGCTATTCTGTTTTATAATGTTATACAATAGCAGCTAAAGATAGATTGAGTTGTCTGTGTATTGAGAAATTCCATATTTTTAGTCAAGAATCCCCTCATTTTGGAAACCTGCTAGGGAAAAAGAAGTTGCTTATGTTATTGCCATCAGTAGCAGCATTCTTATAAAGTCTATTTTCTTTTCTTTGTTTTCTTCTCATCCTTTTCTATTTCAGCAAAAGCAGCACACACAGCATCATTTCACAGGATCCTACCTCAGGGATTTGATTTTAATTATTATTGTAGCAGATTTTTTCTTGAAAAATAATAGATTGTTTTGAGCTTTCTAGGTGCACAGTGCTTTTCAGAACTTCCTTTGCCATTTGTTTCAAATTAATTTATTTTCCAACTGATAAGCTTTATTTGTGATTGACTTTTAACACTTGATTATACACTGAGCAAAGCCTGAACACTTCTTTCCTAATTAAGGAGTCCGGCTGACATGTGTCTCATGAGGAGTATAAGAAATGCATCTGATTTTCATGAAATAGCTAATTGTTTCTGCTCTAATATCTAATACTCAGGTGCTATTCATATAAATTACAAGTGGAAACCCATACCATGCTGTTTTGATGTCAGTGCCAATGCTATCTAGAAGCATCTTTTTGCTAGAACTGCTTATTTTAAAAGAAACCAGTATAGATTAAGTAGGGCATGCAGTGAATGATAGACCTAGGGAAAACTGAGATAGGAGGATGCAAGTTCATTGGTTTCATTGTGGTAAAAGAGCTGTGAAGAAGGCTCCGTGTTGATTTACATACAGCCTCCCACTATATAACCAGCACCTTGGACAAGCTTCCCTTCAGTTTAATCCTCAGAGCTTTTTATTGGGAAATTCTTGTGAGTTTGCTCCCCTTCCCACTGTCAAGAGGGCAGCACACTGCCAGTGGGCAGACTGAGCTGGCAGAGTGCTACTGTGCTTCAGCCAAAAGCTGCCAAGAGTTTGCAACTTCTTGCTAGCACTGGAATTCCTGATTTCACTTCTTTTATCTATGCCTCAGCAGTAAAGTCAGGAAAACAAACACCCATCCTTACTCCAACATTCACTCTTAAATATCTGCAATCATTTGACAGTGAGTAGCAGAACTGTTATTTCTGGAGCAGATCACCTGCACGAGATATTTACCCTAGGAGACATTTAAACATCCTGATCTTTTAGTTTCTATTATAAGCAGGACAAATTGTTTTAAAAATTGAATGTGTTAGAGCAAGTAGTGAAACCTAGGCGTGACATAGACATGACATAGGCCTTTAGATTAAGTACAGACATATGAGTTAGATTGAGTCTGAGGGCTGCTAAACTAACTGTGCTTGTCAAAGCACCTAATTATGATTGAGGATATGAGTAGATAACAGCTTGAATAAGAATGTTTACCTTACTATTAGTTCAGGGCACACAAAATAGCACCCTGTGTTATTCCAGTCAATGTCAGGGCTGATAACATCTCCTTAGGAAGAACACATCTATTCCCTCTTCTTCCTACATTTCTCTGATTCCTCATGTTTGCGTGATCTGATGAGCAGTGCCTTTCATCCTCAAACGCAGCTCACATGATGATAACTTTCTTCTTTCAGGAGTTATGTTCCAACCCGCAATCAGGAAAATATATATTGTTGTCTCATAGCTGTTCATAATGTTACCATTTTCCTCATAATCTTTGTTTTATCAGTTAAAACCTGGAGTACACTGTGTACTGGGAGACTGTACTGCAGGATTGGTCCTCACAGGCTGTCATTTCTGGCAATAGGATTCTTCCAGTTACCTATTCCACATAGTATGGATCAATTTTTCTGGGCCTGGGAAGGAAGACCTTACTGTACGTTGCCTTACCAGAGAAGAGGTAGCATGCTCATCATCATACATTGGGTATTTTAAGACAGATTTTCTGTTTTAAAATATAAAAATATGATAATTTAAAGTCTGCACAAAAGGAAATATAAATTTCCCAGGGTGTACAACCTGCTTCTTTGACTGGTCTGACTGATGACAGAGTTTTTGTAGTCTTCAGGTGGTGGTAATCTGCAGCAAGGTACCATTCATTCATAGGTATTAAAATCCAGTTCATTTTAATTACAGGAGCTTTCTGTCCATCTTCAGTGGTTTTTAGGTTTTTTTTTTTAAGAATCATCTCCTTGCCCTGCTATCCTTCACCAGCTGAATACTTTTTGTCACATAAATTTTGCTATGTAGAAAACTGTGAAACTCCCTGTTGCTATGCACACACCAAAACCTGACAAAAACTAAGATGCTAAAATTTTAAAGGGGCAGAAAAGATACCTTTATCTTAGTCCCAATTATTTTGCACCAATAAAAAACCTCAAATTTAATTCTTCCCCTGGAGAAGTAAGCCTGCACCATCCCTTGTAATCAAGTCCAAATTCATTAGACTTTTCCAATAACTGTTTTCTGTGGGATCCCTTGCATACCAATGGTTGCTGTGGCAACCATACTTTGCCCATTCAGGTTATTTTCCCAAAGCACATAACAAAATTATCTTTTGCCTCCAAAATTCCACAACATGTTCAGCTCTGAAAACTGGCATATCTCCTTAATCTTAGACTGTTTTCTTTCTCTTTAATCTGCTTTGCCTCTGATATCCTATAAAGCTGCCAGATGTGCCAGGTTTTATATGTATCTGATGCAGCTCTACAGCTCTCTTTGATGGTCAATACACCACAGGTAGCCTTTGCTAAAATATTTCCTCTCCTAATTTTGGATGTGACAAATTTCATCAGTTTCAGTAGAGCAGATACACTTTAACTACTTGGAAAATGCTTGTTTCTTTGTTCCATTATTTCTTTAGAAAGTAGTGGAATTAAATTTACCTCACTTGATTTCTCCCCCTATAATTCAAAAATATTTCAGTATCAGTTGAATTTTCTCCTCTTAGGTCTGATAGTTGATGTCAAAATTGATTTGATAGGTTTCATTCAAATATGAAAATAGCGCTACTTTATCATAATAGGCAATTTTCTAGAAAAATGTAAGTTTCAGCATATTGCTTTTAATTGTTTTTCACATTTCAAACATGTTTAAGTAAGACATTTCAGCATATTCGAGGCTAAAATAAATGTGTTCCTTTAAACACAGAGTATGTAGCTTTCATGAACAAAGCTTCTAATAAAATATGACATTTCGATGTCCCTTTTATAAAAAGTTTTCCACTGTGCTGAACTTAAAAACTTGTCAGTTTAGGTCATTCACATTTATGATCTTCTAAATTTCCCATCCCCCACTCACCCCCAAATGAACACTAAAATTTCAAAACCTCAGGTTTGTATAGGTTTCCTTATTATAAATCACCTTAATATAAATCCCCACTTGTCTTTCACTAGTAGGGAATATCACCTGCATTATGTGGTGGTAACAGTGTTTTCTCGTGGTGTCTGATGAGCTCAAGTACATCATTGCTTTTGAACACACAATCAATGCACTTGTTATTTCAGATTTTATCAAATAAATCTCTTCTAATCTCCCTTGCCACTAAATGTGAGTGTATATTCTCCTAACAGCCTCTAGTGGTGCCCATTAATATTTTTACCATCCAAGGGGTAATGAACCTTTCCTATCCAGGATTCTCCACAACTCTCTGGGCAGGAGCTGGTATGAGATGACAGCTCTCTCTATTCATTTGTCACTTCAGTGGCACACTGCTCCCTGTCTCTCAGCTCCTCCTGCTTGCTGTCCCCGCAGCTTCCCTTCTCTTGGATCTACGTGTGTAGTGTACCTGTGGCAGCTGTTTGGTGTAATCTGCATTGGCACAGGTCTAGTACAGCAATATCCCATAAGTCTAGTCCAAGAGTAACATTATTACCAGGGGGCTGGATGAATCAGATGAGATAGAAATAAACTAACAGATGTTACTGAAAGCAGGACCCTTTCAAACGAAGTGCCAATCCTTACACAGCTGTACAGAGAAAGACTTGCATAAAACATTTCCACTTCCCACATTGTTTTTATTCTCACCTTTGAGAAATCCAAAGACGTGCCATGCAGAAGCTTTTTGTTTTGTTTTTTTTTGTCACATGGTAAATAGCATAACCAGATTGATTATATGAATTATTTTTAAATGCTTGCTTTATAAAATAACATCAAATGATTATGAACCTTCTGATCATGTTCTGTATTTAGTTTGCAACAGGAAAAAAATTCTTTTAAATATTTTAGCACTCTATGTTTAGGTAATGATCCCTTCCTGTTGGCATTGAAATATATTTTTTTTTCTCCTAGGATGTGACTCAGAGCTTCTGCTGTGAACCCTCTTTTCTATTCATCTGTATATTTCTGTGTTTTAGAAATGCAGCATCCTTATTTGGGGTTGGGCTAGATGATCTTTAAAGGTCCCTTTTTAACCCAAATAATTCTATGATATATGATTATTTCTTTTCACATTAGCTAACTGCTAAGAGTTTCTGTTACTTGTTACATCATCTTTCTGTCTTGGAACATCTTTATCATAATTAGCAAATTATTTTGCATTCTTTCCTCACCTAGCACCTCACAATAGCATAATCCTTAATTTTCTTTCTGATTATAAAAATCTGCCATTAACTAGGACAGCATGCCTCTGACTTCTCTGCTGTAATACCTGGAAAATCTTTCATCTGAAATGTAACCTTTTTCCTGTCTATTTTTTATTCTGTGAAGGTTCATTTTTTTTTCTTTATAAATTTTGACATGTTAATACATATTTTCTCTCTGAATTAGAGTTATTACACTGTAGAACTCCCAGTCTGACAACCATTATAGATTTTATATCAAATCCTGCTGCAATTACTATGGCTGTAATACTACCATTATGTATTTCTTGCTCTTAGCAGGTATTTTGGGAAAAAACTTGCACATTTTTTCAGCGTTTGTTCATAAATAAATCAAAAGCATTCTTCTAACATATAAGTACATATATGTTATGTGTTACAGTTCACTTATGTTCTTTATTATCTAATCCTAATCCATGTCATATATTGCAAATTGTACTCATGGGGAGCTGCAATTTAAGATATGCTGTGCCACATAGGAATAAAAAACCCCGGCTATTTACTAACTGCTATATAGTTAAACTACAAAGAGCTGGAGTCCCTTGCTGAAGCTCCTTTTAAAAGTGAGCATTCTGCTGGTTTGAATCCACTCAACTATCCTCTAATGAACAATCACAGGCAGATGAGTTCTCCCCCAACTGAGTTCCCAGCTAATCAGAGTTAATTGTGTTTTCCTGTGCCAGAGTTCTACCTTCTATTTCTTTTTCTCACTGCTATTGGAAAATAAATTGGAAGGACTCTGAGAATGTTTGGATTTTTTAGATTTTCAGGTTAGTAAAGTTTGCCATTCATTTTTAAATGATAATTTTCATTAATCTCTTTGCTTACTTCTGTCTGCCATGGTTTTCCATAAACCAGGAATTTTGCAGGGCACGGATGAAACAACTCTTTCTTCAAGAAGCTGAGGTCTTGGAACAAGAGATATTAGAAAATATGTATGTATATTCTAAATGCAAAGTTTAATACAAGATGTAGTTATTTACCTTGATGCCTTGACTCTATTCTCATGCAATAGTGTATCCAACGTTTAGTGATTGCAGGCTATCTCTTCACTTCAAAATCCCAGCCAAAATGAAGAGATTAGTGGAAAACTTAGGGTACACACATGTGGTATGAGAAGTCTCTGGAATCTCAAATTTAAGTCCTAAAAAAAAGAAGTGGCTGAACCTGTCAGACCTGTAACTTTTGAAACCCACGGGACCTTCTGAAGTCAGCATGGGCAAGTGAATTCAACCTTAACTTCATTTGTGCTACAATGTTTTATTGGACTAGCTCAAGGCTACACTCCTTCAAATATTCTACCTATCAAATTATTTTCTCCTAATATTCTGCTACTGCACATTTCAATTAAGATGACTGATTAGCCTCCTTACTCAGCTATCGGTTCACAAATTATAATCATTACAAAAAATGTTCTCTACAGAATTGTTATATATTTATGAATTATTTTAAATTAGCCTACATGTAGCAGTGTAAATACCACAAACAACTTATTGCTAAAACAGATTTGCGATATTATATAGGAAATTGTCAGTAGTAATAATTTTTAAAAAATAAATAGTGTGTATTTTTAAAATATCATTAACATTCTTTGAATATGGAGAGCCTGAGTTTGAGTTCTATTTCAGATCAAATTACCGTACCCACAAGGTAAATGGTAGCATGAATAGTAATTACTTTGGTAGCACCAAAGTAATAGGAACTTCCCCACTGTTTTCAGGAATCAACGGGATCAAGAGCAGCACCTATATTTTTCTGATGAAAGTCTACTAAATTTATTTATGAATTCTCAGCTCCTTTTCACTGAGCTACTCTTTAAATCTAGTCTTGAAATATTCTTGCTTATTGCCTAAACAATCTGTCTGAACATGACCACATTAAGTTCACATTTTTAACTTATTGTTGTGGTTTTAGAATATTTAATTGCCTAAAACATTTTGAATTATGGGAAATACTCTACTGACGAGATTTATTGGGAACTAAAAGTCTTGCATGAAATATTGCACTTCGTTGACTACTGTTGACTCTGCAAAGTAGTTGACAGGAAAGACAGGTGAATGATCTCCCCTGAGATTTGTGCCACTACATAAGGCAGCCTATCTGAAAAGAAATGTGCAAAGGAAAAAGACCAAACAAACGTTTTAGGACTATTACAGCTGCTGGAAACTTGGTGGGTTGATTTGAAAGTAACTAGACACCTTTTTTTTTTTTTTTGAGTTTATATCATCTCACTCTATTTGTCTCCATTTTCCTCTTCAGTTTTAATGCAGATGAAAAATAATTCAGCCAAAACAAGTGTCCTCAATGTTCTCAGAGTAAAATCTTGCATCTGTGAATAGAACTAGAGGTTAACAGTGACCATTATGATTACCTTTGTGCTATCTGTTAATAATTTCAATTTCTAAATTATATTTAATCTTTGTTTAAAGAAAGTGACTTTAGGCTTAAGTATTTTTGTTATAAGTATTACCACACTTTTAAAAATATGTATTCTTTTAAACTACTTTGGCTTTGGCTTGCAATACTCACTCTTGTCATAGTTGGAAGCTAAAATTCTGATTAACTTCTTTTATATTGCCCATAAAATCCCTGAAACAAAGAAGTAAATTACTTTGTAGCTTTCCTCTCAGTAGACTGATTTTATGGTTTCAGTCCTTCCTTTTTTCCTTGACTTTTCCTATTATTTTAGATTGTGGTAGTGAATAGAGGTCAGAAAAAGTCATTAAAACTACTTACAAAGGAACTGATTATGAAAACCTGACTTAGGTGCTAGTTTTTCTTCACTAATTACAGAGTAAACATGGGCTTCTAATGAGTGTGTTTTAAATGCCTCAAGCTGATGCTGTCACCCTTTCCAACATCTTTCCATCTGTAATCTGATATGCAGTCTGAAATGACCTTGGGAAAAAAGAGTAAACATAGACAAGATTTCTTCAAGTATTATCAAAATGGAAAGGATCCTAGAAGCTTTCAAGGTCTGAAAAAACAGTGATGCTGGATAAGCCTCTACCAAACTTTACAAAAACCACATATATAAAGGACCAATGCAGTCTTCATAGAATCACCTGGAATATTTAAAAACAAAGGAAATAAACAAAAACTATGACCTCCAGAGACATACAAGAGGGCAAAAGGTTACATTAAGACTTTTTAGCTACTGCATATCAATGAAATAAGAGAAGCTAGACAACTTGAATGAGTTTGGATAGTTTACATCCTCCCTAGAGGATTTTGCAGCAGTGGAGTTACTGTAAATAATGATCTGTGCTTTATGGAAGCCTGATCTTTGTGAGAAGGTTGCTCAGGGAATTCATTAAATATTTGATTTCTTTTCTGCTGCTCAGATTCCCTTCCTTTATGGGCAAATAAGTTAACCTTTGCTATGGTGTGGAACATTTCATGAGCAGTTTGCTAAGGTTGTAGCTGATTTTGCTTGCCAACTGGACAGCATGTATGAGTACATATGGTACCTGGCACAGGTCCAGAACCAAATTTGATCCACTGATTTAACTTCATTTACCAGTAAAAAAGTAAAATATAGTTTACTGTCTTGAAAGCTGGGAAGAATATCTCTTGATGATACTTTACGGAATTGTTTTCCCATTGTATTTTGCCAGACAGTTGACCTTGTTGAACTTCATGAGGTTTGCACAGGCCCACCACTCGAGTGTGTCAAGGTCCCTCCTGGATGCCATCCTTTCCCTCCTGTGTGTCAGCCACACCACACAGCCTGGTGTCATCAGCAAACTTGCTGAGTCCCACTGTCCATGTTGCCAACACAGATGTTAAAAAGTGCTGGTCCCTGTACCAACCCCTGAGGAACCTCACTTCTCACTGCTCTCCATTTGGACATTGAGCCATTGACCACAACCCTTTGAGTGTGACCAACCAGTCAATTCTTTATCTAGAGAGTGGTTTACTCATTGCATTCATGTCTCTTCAGTTTAGAGACAAGGATGTCATATGTGACAGTGTCAGATGCTTTGCACAAGTCCAGGCAGATGACGTCAGTTGCTCTTCCTTTATCCAACAACACTGTAACTGCATCAGAAAAGGCTACCAAATCAGACAGGATTTTCCCTTAATGAAGCCACATTGGCTGTCATCAATCACCTCTTTATCTTCCATGTGTCTCAGCATATTTTCCAGGAGGATCTGATCCATGATCTTACCAGGCATAGAAGTGAGACTGACTGGTGTATAGTTCCCTGCAAATAAGAAGTACACCTGATTTCAGATTTTTTTTTTTCTTTTTAGCCTACAAGTTCAAAGAAATTGCAGAGCTTAAAAAAAAAGTAGAAAGAATTACAATGAGACTTCAAACAAGTCTTGTATTTGAAAGCACAAGTGACTCTTGTCCCAATCTTACTGTTTCCTTCAGAGTTTACATTTGCCTCAGACAAAAAAAAAAAGAAAGATACAATATGCAGTACATGAGCTGTAACCATCTCACAGATCTCCTCAGGGCAAAGTTACTTATACACTATAGTCCCATAAGAAGCTGGGAGTTTTAGCTGCTAATTTTTAAAACTTTTCAATGTAGCACAGGGAGGGGAAAAACCCTCTCCTATTCAACTGCATAGGTACCACCTGGGAATAACTACAATACATATTACCTTCTTCCTCAAAATTAAATCCATTTTGACTGCCTTTGCATTTTTATTTAAATCCAGACCAAGAAATTATCCTACACTCGTTTCTACTAATGTGTATTTATTATTAAAAGAAAAAAAAAGTACCTATCTAGGAATAGAAAAATATTTGTATGTACAACCAATATAAAAATCAGAATAGCACAAGTTTATCTGTTTAGAAAATCTTTGCCTCTCTCTTTTTCTCATCTGGTATTATCATTTCTACAAGTGTTTCCATAGAATGTGTGTTTCGCACATAGATTTCTAGGCAAGGTTTTCATGTCCTATGTATCGTTAGAACAGAATTTCATTTTCTTCAAAAAGAAAGAAAAAGAAAAAGAGATAAATGGTACCACTTGGGGAGAAAGGCACAAAATAGATCTACAGCAGTAGCTTCTCTCTAGTATCAGACTGCACACGAACAATCTGCTAACAAGCTGGAAAATGAAGAAGAGGCCTAGAGGTCACATCCAACTTCAGCTTTTTACTCATCAGTGAATGGTCCTGTGGGGACCCACTGGATCTTGAAAGACAGCTAACAGTTCAAGGTGTCAGGTTAAAAATGAGTACAAGTATGAAAGCTGGATAAAAGCTCTAAGATTCTGCAGGACTTGTAGTTGCATGGACATGACACAGAAAAAAACAGATAAGTCTTCGAGATTCCAAACAAAAAGGAAATCTTAGAACACACACAGCTGCAGAAATTCAAGGTAGTCACTAATTTTAACTATAGCAATGCCATATTTCTTCCAAAAGCAATATTATTTATATTATGGAACTACATTTTGTACAGTAACTTCTGCAGTGCAAGGCTACATACACTATGGGATAAATTATATGGATATATAGATATTTTGTGATGAGTGACTCAAGCCAGACATTTCTAGGACCTGAGTAGAGTGGGGAAGGAAGATGTGCCTCAAATATAGATTTTTAAAAAACTGACTATTTTACAGAACAGAGATATTTTAAAAAGCTGTTCCGGGAGGCAGCATCTTCTTGGGAAATAGCTTTTATACTTCACTGCCAAGTCCCCTCTCTGCTCTGTGAGGATGGGTTGCAGAAATTGTTAAAAACTGTAATAATATTTTTGAAAGGATTTTTAACTTGATTCATCAATGAAATTTAAATGCATTTGACAAAAGACAGAAGGTGATGCAGCTGTGACCAAACTGAAGACTACGTTGTGCAAGGTGCACCAGCACAGTGCTAAGGGCTAAAAGCACAGTATTCTAGGGCTAGACCTGCATTACTTGTAATGTGCATTGCATCTCAGTTAAGTCATGAAGGAAGTTGGTAGGCACTCCAGCAGCATTAGAATTCCATAATCCTTTATTTTATTGAGTCACTAGCAATGCAGTTTTCTGCTCTGGGACAAATAGTTGCAAATGTTGTGTTTAGTCCTTCAAAGACACGAGTGATGCTCATTCTAAACAGGCTGGAATACAGCTTATGGCTTTGCAATTTCTTGTCCATGCTAACAATACTGTTTTAGGAAAAGAGTCTGAAATAATCAATCCTGTTAAGAAAGAAAGAGGAAGAACCTAAACTTCTCAGAAATGTTCAAGAAGTGTGTGAGGATCAAAACCCATTAGGTGAATGAAACATTATTTTCAAGGTTGTAAGGTTTTCAGAAGTTCAGAGGTACTGGACTACAAACAGCAGTTTTCTGCAGAATTAAATATTTGCATAAAATAATTTTGGAATCCCATATGAATTCTCTCTATTACTTTTGTATTTTTCCTCCACAGCATATAAATACAGCAAAATACAGTGTGTTAATATTTACACAGAAACATTATTTAAGTATATGTATGCTATATTCCTGGCATTCATGTATCATTGTCTGATCCACAGTAAAATAAATGTTGATATTTTAGTTTGTTCAGCTCTAGCTAGTCATATTGCTGATTTGGTAGATACAGTTCAGCCTTTCAGGAGAGCTCCATTACACTAACATGAATGTGACAAGACAAATGTTTTACTGTGATTGTTTTTTAAGATGGGACATAGATGTACACTTTTACCTGGAGTAGAAGAGTGAACTCACCTAACACGGTCATATTTTAACTTACAATTTCTCTGGTGACTTCAGTTACTTATTTTGCATTCTTTCTGATGCTGTGTGGCCTGTTTTCACACTACATAGTTCTTTTTTCTGTGCCACTCACCCCTATATCATAAAGATTACAGTATTTTGTCTGAAGATCTTCAATATTCACTCTGAAAAAATCCAACACATAAATGTAGCAGCAAAGAGTGGTCATGACTAGTACTCACAGCTGTTGTTTTTTAGAGGTGTCCTGCTTCTCTGTTATTTCCTTAGCTATAAATTTAGGCTTTGGTAGTTGAAGCAGGGGTGCATATTCACTTTATTAATTTACATGTGTTCAATTATAGCCATCTCTACTAAAATCTTGATTAGTGGCTGTCTGCCAAATGACAAAAACTATCCTTCTCTCCTCAACCTGTGAGAATTGATCTGAGAAGGAAAGTGTCATTGGTTTCTTTGAAGTTTTTTTTGCTCTCCCAGAGCAGGTGTCTCTTCCCCTGGAGGCAGCTGGGGCTGGTGAGCAAGGAGAGAAAACACCAGGAGCAATCTCAGCAACAACTTTACTAGGTCTTAAAGATCTTCCCCTCAGTGACCAACACAAGAGACTTCTCAGCTTCTAATCACAAATAACAAAAAAAAAGATGAGTCGTCCACATTAGTCTGCCCTGTGGCTGGAGTTCTGGAGAAGGCAAGCAGAGCCATATGAACTTCATTGATCTCTAATTAAAATTGGTAGATAAGGTAATAAGAAATACTGCTGAATACTGAATGCTGTGTTCTGTAGGGAGATGGTCTCTAAACCAACATGCAGGGGTATTTAGATTTTCAGGCTTGTTTTGCTTTTTATTGTTTGGTCGCTTTGGGACTTTTAAATTATTTTTAATTCCCCCTTGCCATGTGACTGACATTGCCTCCACATACATTCTCCAGTGAATCAAAATTTTGGGCTGATTTTACATATCATGGAAAGTTATGCACATAGCATATTCAACTAACTCTAGTAAAACAAATTATGAGCCTTTCTTTTGGTGTCTGCAAACAGTGTTCAAAAATTCTGCTTAGATAAATGAATATACAGTTCCATATATTTTGAAAAGAGTAACTCTAAATATTTTGTTTAGTCTAGGTGACAAAAGTCTCCTATTGGTGATTTTTTTAAATGAATATTAGAAGGTCTTTGATCCTCATAGAGTAGACTTTAATCAGATTGAGACAAGATAGCTGTGATGGGCAGATATTTATTTAATGTCAGGTCTGGAAAGCATAGTGATCCTTCTCAGTCTCTCAGACTGCTGTGGGATGAAGCTCTCACAGGGCTGAGATGTGCAGCACAGCTGTTCCACAGGACAGCTGCAGCCTATATCATAGACTGATTTTTACTGAACTTCCATTTAGTGCCCTAATCCCAATACTTGTTCATTTAAATTTTCACGATAGCTTTATCTTATTCTGTTAGCTTTTGCAATGAATATGCTAATTAACACTCTTTCTGGACGTCACTAGGAGCATCTAACTCAGTTTTAGACATTGGTTTATTTTTAATCTTTGATAACTGTCTAACAAACCCTTGTGTTGGTCAGAGCTTTGAAGAGACTGCAACATCTTCTTTAAAAGTGAGCACACCAAAGATTAGGCTTTACTGGAAAACAAACAAAAATAAAGTAGCTATGACAGCAGAGAAAAAAAAAGCAGGTCTACTAAAATACAGTGATATTCTAGACAGTTTGTAGAAAGTTTTTCCTCTACCCGGTGTGCCCTGGAGGTTTCAGTACGTTCCTGGATTTGTTTCATTTCTTCTGGGTTCTCAGAAAAATTTCCTCACTTCTATTGCTTGGTTAGGGATCTGTTCTCGCTGTAGGTAAGCTACCCATTTCTTTGCAGTAACTATCCACTTTTCATTATTTCCTCCACTTCTGATCAGCTTTTGAAAAAGAGGTTTTCTCCAGTCTTCAAGCCTGGACTCTTGTTTTCCTGCCTTGTCGCAGTCAAGCCAGCAAAACAGGAAACTTTTTCTTCCACTGCTCAGAAACCTCCTTTTGAAACAAAACATGACTTTCAGCAGTATATAAAAACCATGAACAAACCAAACAAGTATAGCCTGGAAAGACAAACATAGGATCTCAGTTTACTGAACTGTATCACTGTTGTTTGTAGATGCCTTTCTGCATTTTTCTTTTGGATGCACTTAATATCCTTACTAAACTGTGAAAATCACAGTGAAAAAACATTTTTGCGTAAGTCCCACTTACAAATATTTGTGTCACTTTAAATGGTGTTCTGTATCTCTGCATCTGATTATCATATTCCCAATATTAAGCCTCATTAAAGATATTTTATAGATTTGACAGAATTAGAGGTTGGTGTTTTAGTTACACAAGAAAACTAAAATAGATCTTTTGTCACAATTAAGAACTACTGCCTGGAGGAGACTGAGGGGAGACCTCATTGTACTCTACAACTTCCTTGTGAGGGGAAGAGGATGGGCAGGCACTGTTTTCTTCTCTGTGGTGACCCGTGACAGGACACAAGGGAATGGCCTGAAGTTGTGTCAGGGGAGGTTTAGGTTGGATATTAGAAAAAGGTTCTTCACCCAGAGGATGGTTGGGTGCTGGAACAGGCGCTCCAGGGAAGTGGTCACATCACCAAGCCTGACAGAGTTTAAAAAGCGTTTGCATGATACTCTCAGACACATGGTGTGACTCCTGGGGATGGTCCAGTGCAGGGCCAGGAACTGGACTCAATGACTCTTTTGGGTCCCTTCCAACTCAGCATATTCTGTGATGCTGTGATACAATGTATATAATTTGTTATGTAAACATTGCATAAAAATGTATCTGCAAAAGTGCTCCTATATGTTTTTGATACTACCACTTTCAACTGATTACAGCAGAGTGTTGTGTAGAAATATTTTTTTCCCCATTCTAAAAGTAGAATCAACTTTGTACTTCCTGCCTTTCTAACTGAGGTGACCTTGTATAATTTCCCTGATATTGATTAGGAGATAAGATAAATGTAGGTTGAGATTTAACTATAAAGGATCAGGAAAGATAATATTACATTATCTCAGTCTAAAAGTCTCCTGTTGGCAACATTTGGTACTAGAATATGGGATATGTGCACACTGAAATCAACTAGATTTATAAGACCTAAAATTGCTACAACTGTATTACCATGACCTCTGAGCCCATGAGTTCACAGGAATGAAATAATAGTCAACCATTTATGGTATTTAAATGAGTGGCATTTAAATTTTAAAGTATCATCTCTCAGCAGAATATTGAGTCACATTAGTTTATTAGGATGAAGCTGGCAGTAGATAAATTTAGATTATACGGTTATGAATGCTGTTTCCTGTGGAAGAACTTTAATTTCCTTAAAATAATTATCAAAGCAATTGAACAATTCTAACTGATGAACACAAAGCAGTCTCTAGCCCCACTTTCACTATGAAAAGACTACTTTTCATTTGCTACAGCTGAGGAACAGGGCTCAATGAAATCACATGGTTATTACGTATGCCTACCCTGGGGCTGCAGACAAGACCCCAGCTGACTTCAGCTAGTTTTTGTAACTTGTGTATATATAACACCCCAGGTTATCAGCTGTTCATGGGGTTATATTTATAACCAATACCTTAATGTGGATGTAGAAGACAGCTGGAAGAACCATATACTCCAAGCAATTGTGCTACATATTTCCATTTACATAAATGAAAAAGGTTGACAAGAAAATGGCTGTTGCGCTGAACACAGTGACTGCATCTGCATGCCAGGAACATATTCTAGACCAGAGACAAGCTAGAACTATTTTGTCACACCCATTTACCCAGTTCTCTCACCTTCCAGAAATGACTGTTGAGAATGATCGTACTGGTTCATGCTAATTCCCAACTTGTGGTCAGGAATTACCTGAAAAAGCAATAGTGACCCACCTGGTGGATGAGGGGAAGGCTTTTCAATGTGGTCTACCTGGACTTCAGCAAAGCCTTTGACACTGTCTCCCACAGCATACTCCTGAAAAAGCTGGCAGCCCATGGCTTGGACAAGTGTATCCTCTCCTGGATTAGGAGCTGGCTGGAGGGTCGGGCCCAGAGAGTGCTGGTGAATGGAGCTGCATCCAGCTGGCGGCCGGTCACTAGTGGTGTTCCCCAGGGGTCTGTGTTGGGTCCAGTCCTGTTTAACATCTTTATTGATGATTTAGATGAGGGGATTGAGTCCATCATCAGTAAATTTGCAGATGACACTAAGCTGGGGGGGAGTGTCGATCAGCTGGAAGGCAGGAGGGCTCTGCAGAGGACCCTGGACAGGTCCAACAGGATGAGGTTCAACAAGGCCAAGTGCTGGGTCCTGCACTTTGGCCACAACAACCTCCTGCAGCGCTACAGGCTGGGGACAGAGTGGCTGGAGAGCAGCCAGGCAGAAAGGGACCTGGGAGTTTGGATTGACAGGAAGCTGAACATGAGCCAGCAGTGTGCCCAGGTGGCCAAGAAGGCCAATGGCATCCTGGCCTGGATCAGGAACAGCGTGGCCAACAGGTCCAAGGAAGTGATTCTTCCCCTGTACTCAGAACTGGTGAGGCCACACTGTGAGTACTGTGTCCAGTTCAGGGCCCCTCAGTTCAGGAAGGATATTGAGGTGCTGGAGCAGGTCCAGAGAAGAGCAACAAGGCTGGTGAAGGGACTCAAGCACAGGTCCTATGAGGAGAGGCTGAGGGAGCTGGGGCTGTTCAGCCTGGAGAAGAAGAGGCTCAGGGGAGACCTCATCACTCTCTACAACTACTTGAAAGGAGGTTGTAGCCAGGTGGGGGTCTATCTCTTCTCCCAGGTAGCTATCAGTAAGACAAGAGGGCATGGTCTCAAGTTGTGCCAGGGGAGGTTTAGGTTAGATATCAGAAAGAATTTCTTTCCAGAGAGGGTAATCAGGCATTGGGATGGGCTGCCCAGGGAAGTAGTGGATTCTCCGTCCCTGGAGGTTTTTAAGACAAGACTGGATGTGGCACTTAGTGCCATGGTCTAGCAACCGCAGTGGTAGTGGATCAAGGGTTGATGATCTTGGAGGTCCCTTCCAACACAGCTGATTCTATGATTCTAGTTGGTGAGGTGAAAAATACTTCCTCTCTTCTGTGCATTTGACAGAAGATGCTCTCTTAGTAGAAGTTATAGATTGGTTTTAATTTTTTATAATTTTACTTATTTTTGAATTAATTTCAACCTCTCATTCAGGTATTACCCAATATCCAACAGGTTAGGCAGTGATCAAGATGGAAAAACTGTTTAATAGAAGTCTGATGCTAGTCCCTGTCCAGAACAATGTGTCAGTGAGATATACAAGAGAGCTGGTTGTTTGCCAGCTGTGGAACTGAAAGCAATCTTCACCAATGGGACACTGCGCAGGCAGTCCTTGCAAGTAAGGGTGCATCTCCTTACCAGTGCTTTAAAAAGAATGTTGGTAATATCTCTGCATGCCATTGCACTGCATTTTATATACATATCAAGCTGTTTTAGAACCAACTCCATATACATCTGGAGACTACCAGAAGACTGGATTCTTCAAGCCAAATTTCTGGCTACTGACAGTATGAGATTTTGCAGGTTGCATTATGCAGATTCAGGGCACGTATAAACAATAATAACAATTATTTCAGCCTTGTAATTGATGTCAAGTACATACTAACTGAATTAGTATGCAATGGATTATTTAATTTCTTGCACTCTGGTCTGCTGTAGAAATAAATTCAAATAAAGATGATATTATGAATAAGTTATACATAAAAATACATAGTTTTCTTCCATGTGACTGCTCAAAATTTTTTTTCTGAAATTTGTTGGATGTGTTTTCTCCAGACACGTGATTTGAGAAATCTGTGAATCAAAGATGTAAATTTGCATATGCTCACCCACCAGTGCAGTCTAGTAATTACATGAAGGATTTTTTATTAGATTATGTTTTTTAGTCAAGCTTCCAAGAGCAGAACATGAATAACAATGTCATTTGAACTCAGGATTACCTTTGTGGATGCCAGTGCATCCACAGGCATTTTTGAATAGCTAATAATTCATCACTGTCATTTCATGACTAAACTTCAGTATGGTATCTGACCTTCTGCTCTATGACTTAGTGTCATTGCAGGCACACTACCTTTATTTAGCCAGGACATAGTTGTGTTCATTTAGCACCTTGTCAGTGGACAGCAGGCAATGAAAGAATTAAATGTCAGACTTCTGAGAACTACAAGAAAGGCTTTCTTCCTTCAGGTCAGAGACTAGAATAAGGTGTCAATCAGACTAAAAACTTCTTACAAGGTAAAAAAAAATAAATTTAAAAAATCTGTTTTAATACTGAGGGTTGTAAGGAATGAAAGGGTTCGCACAGTTTTGATATGTTTTACAATGAGTACGAATAAACTTTACAAAGAAATATCCGCCAGAAAGCCCTTCCCCCCCCCCCCACCCCCAAATCACAGGTTATTTAAAAATTGCAGAAGCTGAAGGTTTTGGGGTGAGATCAGCCTGATCAATGCAAGGTAAAAAAAAGAAAAAGGTTTTCTCATATTTTCAAAGACAAACTTTGTATATTTGACTTGCAAACACTGTTAAAAAAAACCCAAGCCTGCCACTATGCTATATTCTGGTAAGATATGATATTGAAGCACTGCATAATTGCTCATGTAACATAAGCTGCAGCTGAGTTGGAAAGCTGATCTGTTATTATGTGATGAGACTGCTGGGAAATTTTCTTGCTTATAACATGTCAGCAGCCAACTGAGGTAGGTATGCAAAACCATGAGTCAGGACGTAAGGAGGTAGGAGGTGTAAACAGTAATTTATCAACATGGGCAAAAAATACAAATTGTTTATGGTTTCTCAAATGTTAGATGCACTGAGGCAGTCTAGGACAAATTCATTACTGGAGAAAAAGAAATAGTTCTGAAATCAGTGAAGGTGCACCTGTTTCTGCAGAAAAATCCTGTGGGCCAATAACTTAAGTGCCTGAGATATGAATCCCTTATGTCCACCATTTACAGCACCAGTTCCTGCTTCTGTGCACTCATGAATCCTTAAATTAGCTACAGCTGGCATAGCTTGGGGTCCAGCAGCTTCCAATTTTCAGGAAACAGTTGATACATTTAGTCCCCTTTTGTAAATCAAGCTGGCAAAGGGAACAATTGCCTGTCATTTTCCTCTACCACATGTGAGGCTCTGTACCAGCAAAGCTGGTAAAAAGGAAGTGGGGAAAATTAAGCAGAGATTTTCTTATACTGAGAAGATACTAGCCCTTGCTTGCTGTATTCATCCTAATTTTGCTGACCTACAGCCTCACTGCAACTGTCCACTTCTATCCTGAAATAGGTAAGTGAAACATAAAAGTTAATTATCTTTTTTCTGTGAAGGAAGCTTTGCAAATACGGAACTTTACAAGGGTTATAGGGCAACCAAGCACCTTTGCGTATATGATGGTATGGTTTAAAGCCCTCCATTGAAATCAGGTATGATTTGTAAGGCCAATTTGAATAAAAATTAGGAATTGAAAATTTGTGAGGAAAGATCCATAGGTTTGGTAAAAGCAAACTGAATTTAACCTAGGTATGTTGAATTCTAACTTAAAGCCATATCTGCTAGTGTACACAACATTTCAGTTAATGTCTATATCTATGTCATTTGCTCAAAGTAAGTGAACTGAAAGGCTTACTGTATGGGAAAGCTCCAGTAATCTGATTTGTTGACTAGGCTGGAAAGCAAAGATAAAGTACTGCTATTAAATTAGTCTCTTTGATTAGCAAGTTACATATAAAGTTAATGCTGCATCTGGCACCAAACTTGATTGGCTGTTCCCTGACGAGGGATAGAAGAAGAAGATATTGAAGAGAGATATATTTGCTCTGAGAAGCAGTGTAAACCTTTCTTTTAAACTGGTGTGACTTCAGAGGAAGTTACCAAAAAATAGAAATCAGGTTTGTTCTTTGCTAAAATTTAGAGAAAACTATTACTTTTTAAAACAAATCTGCATCACTTCTGATTTCTTATTTTCTTTCTTAACTACGTAGTTTCTGTATTATTAGAGTTGCTTTTTCATTAGAAACTCTGGTCTGAAGAAATAAACTACTGCATATCTTTAAAGCTAAAATATATCTTAAAGTTCTATCGGTTTTCTATGAAAAAACCTCCTTCTGATACTTGCCCAAGTTAGAATTGGTGAAACACATATTACTGCAATTCTTGTTTTCACTTAATAAGGTTTTTGATTTTGTTTTTGATTTGTCTAAATACTATTTCACATGAATTCATATATTTTAACAAAATATAAGCCAGGAAGATTTGCGACATTCACACAGACATTTTGGTGTCAGTGAGTTTCCCTTGGGCCTCGTTATCATCTGGCACTGGGATAAAAGAATTCTGCAAACCTAAAAACTATGGCTTTTTTTCACTGGCCAAAACTTACTAGCTGTTAGAAGAAACTTGTAAGGAAAAGTTTAGTTTCTGGAGAAAGGAAATAGAGAAGACAAGTGCATAGAAATTGCATACCTTAACTGGTAATAATCATATTCTTAAAATGTGTCTCAAATATTTTTATTTGCTGTAGTATGTCACAAGAGAAAGGCACCAAAAGTCTATTATGTTTATCTGTAATGGAAGTGTGAGATTTCTCTAAGATGTGAAGATTTGCATGTCATTATAAATTAACATTTTATGTGAGGTCCTGTTGTGAGGTCCTGTTGGGAGGTCATGTTGTAAGGTCACCCTGGCCCTATTTGAAACGTACATGTTAGAGAAGTATATGGGTATACTAGTAGTGTTGACAGAAATACATTATAAACAATGCTTTCTCCCACTCAGATCCATAAAAGATTAATGGAGAAAGAAGGACAAATACAGTAACTCATACAAGCCCTTCTATTTTGTGAATTTCAGTAACTATTAATTTCTCCTTAAGCTTGGAGCATCCCCATGTCAAAATGAGTTCAGTTTCTGAAACACCTCAGCTAAACAGATGTTCCATGAATTGCTCATAAAATGCTTTACTTATTTAATTCACATTAGTACATTAAATCTTTACCTACAGTATCATAATGACTTCCACTCATGAAGATTAGCTCTTCCTTCTTTACTTTCTCTTTTAATGATAATTTCGCTCTGTTTTTAATAGCCTGGTTAATCATTACCTGAATCTGAAAGAATACTCTAATGTGAATTATGGCCCCATAAAGCCTTATATCCTATAGCACATTCAGCAAAATTGCGCTGGAGATTATATCCTAATTCCTTACCAGAATTGCCAATATTTCTGATAAAAGATGTTCAAAAAGAAATGCCCATAAATTGATGTTTTTAATGTAAAGTGGAAATTATTTTAAAGAATTATAAATTCTACTTTGAAATGACGTCTTTCTTGATTGTTTGACATCTAAAAGTTACTACAGAACATCCGTTCGCATACTGCACTTAGTTGGAAGCTGGAAAATATTAATTCCAACACCAAGATGCACAGAAGTAAGACAACATTTTAAATTACTTTTCATCCACTCTTGGAATCCATTCTCAATAAAGGCAAAGATGACAGATGATTATGTCTCCTTTTGCCTCAGCAAGGCAGCAGACAAAAGTTTGGCATAACTTGCCACTGTTGCCCAAAACATAAAGCCTATTCAACAATTAGTAATATGACTGTTTACCTACCTAACAAAGAATACTGCTGCCTATTTCTTTTCAAAAGCAGGTGCCCTGCAACTTATTCAGTTAACAAGCTTAAGCTATTCCAAAGAAAATAATTCCAGACAAGTGTGTTCGATAAGTACTTTCACACCAAAATTCAAAAGTGAAGGACTCAACAAATGTTGAAATGAATGTTTGTGAAGCCAATAAAATACACAGACATGGTGCTCTAATGCTGCCAGTATCATTCATTTTGAATATGCTTGTCTTTGATTCCTAGCTATAATCCCAAGCTGTTCTACAGTGGGAACAATCTCTTGCTGTCATGCATTAGTAATATAATATTTGATGAGAAAAAAGAACTTTTGAGTCAACAAAATTTTACAAGATTTACTCTTTTTTTTTTTTTTTTTTGCCTTGTGTGTCAAAGTCCCTTAAGGCTCTCAAAGTTCAGACATGCTTCTGAATGCCCAATGCATGTCTGAATTTTCCTAGTTATCCCAAGTCATCAAAACAAAATTTCTCTCTGCAAATCCTTAAGATGCAAGCTCACAAAATAGGAATGCACAGCTTTTGCAGAAATTGCTGGAACTCCTGGGAAATTGAACAAGTTCATAGATCTGCCTTACCTTTAGGTAAGGCAAGTCTCACTGCTAAGCACTGTGAAGCTATGCTTAGGTCAAGTCAGGTTAAGAATATGTATTACCTTCAATCTATGCAATAGCAGAATGAGACAGCCCAGTGACAAATCTTCAAAGAAGTTAAAAGAGAAAGAAAACTGTGCTTACCTGCTTTCCCCCAAGATCAGATCTAAAAGATGTCTTGCCCTATATTCATCTTACATTTGGATCATTCACTTCTTCAGAGCTTCTGGTGTATCTCATCTCAGGTTGTAGTCATAAGGCAAACTCCACTCCTGCCAAAACACACTACCTTACTTAGCAACTGACTCTAACAGTTCTCCTGTCAAAAATTACTGTCTTCAAAAATGCAGGTTTTGTCAGGTACTAACCTCTGAGAGTAGACAAAATCTGTATAATAACTGACTAGCCTAGAAACATCTCCTCCGTGCCAGAAAAACAGCTACTTTTATCTCTTACTCATGCCTTGGTGAGTGTGAAGTGAAATTCAGTCTCATCTTTTATATCGTGCCTTATTTTGACAAATATATTCAATATAATAATATAAATGTAATTATTGCATTTATTGATTTACCCAGTCAAGTCTTATTTAAAAGCCACACATAATTTTTGGACAGATAATATATATATAGACCAATAGTAAATCCGAGAAATCCGGTATAAGGAACTGCTCAGAGACTTTGGATCTTTTAAGCAGCAAAGATATTTATTTTGACACCGGGAGCAAGTGTGGTTCGCACCACAGAAAACTTGCTTGAAGGTTTCACACAAAATCAGTGGGTTTTATACAATTTTCATATATAATTAAATGCATATTCATATGATTACAACATCTATCTATCCATATTAATAACAGGTGGAGTACAGGCAGAGCTTAGGGTGGTGCTTCTCTTGGCCCTCAATCCCGGTGGGAAATCCGCTCTTCCTCCTGTGAGTCTGGAGTCTTCTCTCATCTTCATCAGCCTGACCTTTCTACCTTTCCATTGGTCTTGACCCGCTCACTGAAGGTTGGAGAAAGCCCTGGCTCCAGGCCTATTTCTGCTGTTCAAATGTCTACCTTATCTTACTCTATCCTAATTTATTACCTCTAGGCCTATTGTATACTTCTTCTAGCATTCTTCTAAGTTTTGGTCCAGTAGGCAGAATAGAACGAGTCTCTAGTAGCATAGACCAATTAGATGTTGGGGGGGCTTTTTAGCAGACCCAGATTTCTCAGTTAACTCTTTTGGGCCTAGATTCTTGTTTCAATAGACACTTGGTATCCATTTTTCCTGTGGTGTTTGTGTACCCTTGTTGGTTTCAAGGTTCCAGAGAGCAGTTTGATCCCTGTAAGATACTTATGGTAACAGATATTTTCTTTGAAAGGTTTACCCCCAGTTCTGTGTGGCTATCCCAGATTTGTCACCCACCCTAAATTGCATTCCCACTCTTGAACAGCTCCAGCTTTCATAGTCAGAACTGCAGATGGATAATAACCTTCACTTACATATCTTCTTTCCATGTCCTTAAGGAATAAACCAAAATGCACATTAGTATTCAATTACAGCTTTATAAAATAAAAGTTGAGCATGAAGTAAGTTTAAATTAAATATTAGGAGAGTTGTTTGGGGGGGGGAGTTGTTTTGGTTTTTGTTGGGGTTTTTTTGTTTTGTTTTTTGGTCTTTTTTTAACTTACTAAAGGAAAAGAATTGTCAAGCATAAAATAGTTTCCCTTTTTGCATAGGCATCTAAGGAAGGAAAAAAAATCACTTTTCCTTTAGACAATTAAATCTAATAATGTTAGATTCAAAAGTGACTTTCCCTATGTCCTCTAGAAGTTAATTACACATACAAGGACTGCTTATTGATAGCATGGATTTAGAAGTCAAATTAATCTAAAATTTTGCAAACCACTTCATAAATGCTTATTGCTATAAAATTTGATTAAAAAAACAACCAAACAAACAAAAAAACAAAAACAAAAAACCAGTGTTACAGGGAGCATAATAGGAAGGGGATTTTAATGGATTTTCAAGTATTCTGTCTGAAAGTCTTAAAAATGTCACCTCTTAAGATGTAGTAAAATTGTACTCCAAGGAAAGAATTAGATCTCAGGAAAACAAATGACACTGTGTTTATCATCAATACAAGTAGAGATTCATTAACCAAACTGTTACAGAAGGACTGAACTTAGAAAATTAAAACCAGATCACTGATGCTGAAGCTTGACTTTGTTACTTCTCAGCTTAAAAATGAAGGACTGAGAAAGTGCTGAAAATTGAAAAGGTTTCAGATAGCTTTCAGAGAATGGAGTTTCACTTAAATCTAAATCCTGAAAATTCACTTTGTGAGCTACGTTGGATAACTATTTTAATGAGAACATGCCACAATAGGCAGGGTGATTTTTATGATAAAGCTCTACATCATACTCAGTGGAAAATTTTTGAATAAATCCTGCCTTCAGGAAGGGAAGAACTACAAAAATACAATTTTTGTAACAAACATCAGGAAAAGCCATATTAGAGAAGTCGGTGTATTATTATTTATTCAGCAAATTTCATGCATTACCAACGCTTTTTATTTGTGAAAATAAAATGGACATTTTAGTTTCAAATGAAAAATTTTAGTGAAAAAATTTAATTTTATATGAAAACCTAAATTCATACTTTGAAATAAAGACAGATGGGAGGAAGGCAAGTGCTGGAAGTCGAGAAAACAAGAATATGTGTGCTATGCTAATGCATAAGGTGGAAAAATAGTAAGAATTCTTGATTTATTGACATCGCTTGTAGCCAGATTTTTTTCTGACAGACTGTCTTTGAGGATCACTGGAAAAAAAATTCAGGTGTAAAAATTTTATAGCATCTAACAACTATATCTGTAAACCTGTATCAATTACTAAAGCAGTAATATTTTTTTTTTGCCAAATTTAGTGTTGAACTGGTCATAAAATACATAGGTAACCAACATGAAAGACTATCTCGATCAAAGATGCCCCAAACCTAATTGATTTTTTTTCAATAACTGGAGTTCATAATGGACACTTACAGGTAAAGTCAAAATAAAAGCAAAGTAAAATCATGTTATACACAGAAGCGTTTGAACTTAGACAGATGACAGCCTGACAAAGGCTTGTTGAGAGAAAGATAGCTCTATAAATTGTTTTATTTCTTTTATCAGCTTGATGCTCTAGCTGTTGACAATCTTGATTTATTTGTAATTGTGACCTTTCAGACTGAGGAATGTTTCTCTACAGGGATCTGAGAAATAGATCTAAAATATAAGAAATATTCTTTTCAATTTTTTTTAATAGTACTTCATTATTGTTGACTATTGCAGCAAATATTGCAAAACAGGTTTCTTCTGAAAATCAAAGTCATTATTGTCATTGTTAAATACCATCCCTGTATTTAAATCTTTGTGAAAGAAAATCTTTGTGTCTTTCTTTGTCAGTAAGAATGTGGTTTTAGTTTGGGTTTTGGTGGGGTTTTGGGATTGACTTGGGGTTTTTTTTTTGTCATTTGGGTTTTGATTTTTGACAACTAATAAATCTCTCTGCTAAGTCCATTAGATAATATTTTTTAGCAAACATTTTGTCTAATAGTGATTGTGCTACTTTTTTTTCCTCTTTATTTTTATGTATCTTTTTTAACCTTACAAGAATATTTTAATTATTTGAATTTCACTCTGTTCCTTACCTATTTAGGGACACTGTTGAACTGTATGTACCATGATAGAAAGTTAAAATTAAGAATTAAGTGCCTAATCTTAGCATATGATATTAAATGTACCATGGTAGTTTTCTGCCATTTTTATAAAGAAAATCACTTCTGTAGAATGGTCTTTGTGTTTAAGATTTTATTGAAATATCAAGTACTGTATGCTGCTCAATATGTGATCTTCCATATTACCATCCCTGTAACACATTTTAATATCTGTGGCAAACAGAACAATGTTGTGGTCTATAATTGTAATATATCATTTATTTATTTTTAGTAGGTGATTTTGAAGTATGTTGGGTACTCTCGTTGCTTACAGAAGAGTTGTTTGGCTACAAATTCGTTACTCCAATAGAGATAGTCATTACCTGTCTTCACTGGCATTAGAATTCAGGTTTTTACCTGGTGTGAGGCAGCCTCATTCATGTATTCCTATTACAAAGCAAACAAAACACAACTGAAAAACCAAAACCAAACAAACATAATCTTTGACTGGCTTTTAGCGACACCTTGTCCTTTCGGACTATTACAACTCCTCCCTTTGGAGTTTTGGTTAGGTCAATGGGTGCTCTGTTTCTGAATCAGATAATTGTCACTGGGAGAAGCTCTTTGTTAATAGGGCAAACCACAGGAGGAATTTTAAAAAAACAGACTTCACAGAACCTCATAGCTACAAATTGTGGGATATGGGAAATTTCCCCAAATACACATAAGAGTTCTGGAGACACAGCAAGGGATCATCTGAAGGACAACGGTACTCGTGCAGGTACTGGTTATGTCAACACATCACCTTCACTTCAGTGAGTTGGATGGTTGCTGTTGGCAAGGAGGAAAATGTACCCGTGTGTGATTAGTTGATAGTATTTGTATAGCAAATATGTTGCCTTTTCATAACTTATTTTTCCTTTGCTAGACTTCTAAGTGCTTTTGAAGGATATACCTGCTTTGTTTAACTTAGTATCTCAGATGGCACGACTGAGGTAGTTGTGGTTTCAGTGACCAGCAAAGCAGCACTTTTATTGGCTGAAAGCAGGCATTCAAGACACATTTTGCCCACAGTTGAATTTAATTCCAAAATGCTGTAAAAGTCTTTAAACATCTGATGGGGGGGGGGGGGGGGGGTTTGTGAGAAAAAAAAAGGCTGAATTAAATTCTTCCTTTTAATGACATTGCATTCCCACATTAACTGTTCTTTGACACAGTAAGAAGGTCAGCATTACAGAAGTGTGGTAACTTGCCTATGAGTAAAATGCCCTTCCATCTTTTTTTGTATTTTTATTTATTCTATCAGTACCAAAGTCACCTTTCCTTGGCAAAACATAAATTTTCATAATTTAGTTTTCATAATATCTTTTCTATTGGCTTGCTTCTGCCTCTTACAGTTTGCCAAAAAAAATAGTCTGAAACAATTTTTGTGTGGCACCCTTCATAAAAGAGTTATATTTATATTCAAATAGAAAATATTTAAAATATATGTTGAAAGACATACTGTCAAAAGAGACATATTTTTCTTTTTCCTGTGCTCCAGTAGTGTCATTACCACTTTGAACTTAGCTCTTGCTAATCCTTTAAATAACTGCTGTCATATATATCACAAAAATTACTGAAGACAATGTGATGTGATACACCAACTTCACAAGAATATGGAACTTTGCAGAGCTTTACATAATATCAGCTAGATTTTGTAATATCTATCCTTATTTTTAATTCCTTTGTATATAATCTTAGTAAGTGATTAATTTCTAAATACACTTGGATTTGATACTAAGTAGCCATAGCAGAATAAAAAGATAATCTGGATTTAGTACCATTAAATTGAAGTGATAGAACAGACTCTTCCAAAACTGAGGGATGAAATTCAGCTTTGTTTCCGCAGAAAAATTGCTTCCTTTTTTTTTCCCTTTAAAAATCAATAAACATATACCAATAAAAAATTAGCTTCCCATACTTGTTTGTTTTTTTTCTGATTTTTTTTCAATAAAATGTTGGTTTTGTAGGATTTGTTTTGGTAAAATTTGATTGCATAATTTGGTTTGAGACAGATTGGATTGGATTAGATTTTTATGAATTTTTTTGAGTTTGTCATCAAATCCCCATTAAGACTGTTTAAGGTAATAGAAGATTGAATGAAGTTATACATTAAAAACCCCAACCCAAACCACAGCAACAACAAAAGCCCTCCAAATAGTAGACATACGGGGATAAAATAGACAAAGTAGATCAGAGCTGTTGCAAGCTATATTAAATAATCGTTTTTGTTCTCTTACCACTTGTGATGCTCCTGCTAGCATACTCTGTCCTGGGCACTGCATTTTCAGTGCAGAAATGAACCAGTTGGAGAAAGTCTAGGATAAAGTGAGAATAATCAAAGTTCTTAGGATTTAGACTCTCTGAGAAAAGACTAGATTGGAAATTCTAGAAATCTATTTAAAATAGTAATGAAAGGGAAGAACATAAGTCTCAAAATAGATCAAAAGTATGTTGGCACTTCTGAACTTGGTCACTATCTCCATACAGTTGTTTTTAAGAAAAAATACAAAAGAAGCAAAGGAGTACAATTTCTCGTGTTATAGAAACTATGTTTAAATCTATGAAAAAGCAGATAACAGTTGCTTTCCCCCACTACATTCAAGTAGTGGGGGAACAAGGGAACAGATTACTTTGTGGGTTCTGTTTGCTGGATTTATTGTGAGCAATGTCTGTTCTGTATATATTTTTCTCATATACCAGAGATGTGCTGCACATATATTTCAAAGAAACTTTATCTGCATTGTGCACAGCCCTTCTGATTTTTTTCATTTCTGCCACTTCACCATATATACTATCATCACTTGTGTCCACAAACTCTCATAACTGGATCTCTATATGATACTGTTGTTTTTCACCCTCCTATTTGTGATCAGCTTCCTTTAGTTAAAGGGATCTTGCATCCCAACCTTGATCCTATGTCAGATGTACAGTCCTACTCAAAAAATAGCTTCATTCAAAACAGGACCATTAATAATTATATTTTTGACCAATATAAAAATTGTAAATTAGAAGATTAAGTTAATTTAGCAGAATAATTTATTTTTTTTCCTGTACTTCTGACAGCTTGGGCTCTGAGGAGGTATGCACACAGTTTGTACTTCCATCTTCACATCCTGTTCTCACTAAAGCATATAAAAACCTATTAACTTTTCAGAGTTTGTTTCATCATTCCCTCCATCCAATTTAAATTAATGCTGAGTTCAGATCATCTGTCCTTCACCAAGCTCATAAAGTGGAGATAATAGACATTTTAAATTATAGGGAGTCAAACTAGTTATGCCTCTAACATCTTTTAAGTCCTCTTGAATAATTACATGGGAAGTATGGACACCTAGGAGAAGCCAGATCATTTAATTTGACAATAGGCTACTCATTGTATGTTGATTTTATAGGAAACCCTTTTTCTACAAGTTTGCTTTACATCATTGATGTTTAATGTTTATTTCAGCAAATAAGATTTTAAAGTATTGATATTTAGATGCATAATATGATATATTAAAAAATTCTTGTCTGTCAGAATATTTGAATCAAACACTACCAAAATCCCATCTTCCAGAGAGCTTCTATGAATCTTGTGATAAAAAATGGAAAGAATTCTCATTCGTGTCCTCTTTATTTGCATAGAAGATACTTTCAAATTTAATTCACTGCAGAAATTCACAAACATAACTGATTGACAGCACTAATATTAATACCAGACTATTACAATGTGTTTATTGTATTTGCTAAAGTACATGCTGTCAGGAAAAATACTTAATAGTGATCAGTGGGTGGATATAAATGGGATGGTAACAGAAAAAATTTAATGAACCAGTGTAAAGAAAATAGTGTTTGCCAGCAAATTGTTGTATTGTAATTTAAACTAAATTATAATTAGAAAGTAATAAAAAAATACAATATAGCTTATAGAACTATGATTTCCCCCAGATAAAGATCTTCAAAGCAGCCTAGACAAGAACAATGGTATTCCACATAAGAATTTGAGTCAGTTTGACTAATCTGTGCATCACTTTCAAAATAGCAGTGAATAACACTTGAATATGTATGTTGTCCATGTGCTAGCCTTGCCAACATTTCAGGTTAACCAGTAGCCAAGCCTTGGGCCAATTTCTGAGATGCTGTTTATTTCAATCAAGTCTATGTCATTCATTGCCATACTTACAGACAGGGAGAAACAAAGCAAAAGAAGTCATTAATTTCTCTCTTGAGGATGAATCTACTTCTCTGTCAACTCTTCTGAGCATATCAACAGAACCACCTCAGGTGAAGGGAATTTGTGAAGGGGAAATCATGTGTGACCAGCATGATAGCCTTCTACATTGAGAAGGCTGGTCTGGTGAATGCTGTGGAGACTTTTTGAAAAGCGATAAATACCCTGATTTAGATTAAAAATTGATATGGCAAAAATTTTGCTGATTGGGAATTTATAACATTAAAAAGAAGTTAATAAGCATTTTTTTGGTGACAATTCATTGCTCTCTAGTTCTGTAAGTATATGCAGTGTTTGATGGAGCTGTGCTATGTCTGGAGGTATCCACAGTAAAGATGAGTGGGATTGTAGAACTTGAGTGTTATCTTCCCCAAAACAGGTCAAATTCTCTTATATAGTTGTTGCTGTTGAATTTACCTTGAAAAAAATAGAAGAATAAAATATTTTAATTAAATTTAATTAAACAAAAATAATTCCAATCAGATTGCTGTGACACATAATTGAATCAATTGCTTCTATTTTCCTGAGAATAGGTGCATAAATTGCTGCAAAATTGACAAATCCCTCTGAAATTTGCAGGTGCTGCAAATTCCTTGGGGAGAAAACTATTTGGGAAGACACTTTGACTACAATAAAAATTTACATAAACCTACGATTTGTTTCACCCGTTTCATTCTTCTGAATAGATTTCAAAGAATTAAACAGAAGATATTAGAAAAAATAACTGATAACTATGTAAAAAAGAGAATAAAAAGTTACTATGATCCAGCTAGAGGTCTGACAAATGGTCTAGCTCATAAATTTGGGGTAGAATTCTGCTAAAGTAAACTAAAACAAAGCCATCGGAATCTGCTTACATGCAAAACCAAAAAGGTCTGATGACTGGCACTTTTGCAGGCTCTGGCTACCATTTTAGTGTTAATTTCTCTCCTGTGAAGTACAAATACTCCTCATAGTCCTCATTGTGAGGCATGAATATTCCAGTTCTGATGCCATAGAAGTTGTCACTTACCAAGCCTTAGCTCTTGTGTACTGTTTTGTCATTGTTTTATAGAGATATTAGAAAATTTCATCTATCATCAAATGTAAATTATTATTTGGGTACATAAACTTCTTTTCCCATAGGTATGTAAATTCCTGTGAAAAGTTAGAGGTAGCTGGAAAACACTACTCATTTATGGACCAAACCAAAGCTGTCAGGTAGAAATGTACACCCCTGGTCCTGTGTCAGCAGACAAAATGATTCCTAGAACAGAAATGAAACTACTGTGTTCTCAGAGCAAGGACTGCTGGTAAGGCACATTTTTCTCCATTCTTAGGGCTTTTGACAAAGGAGTCAGAACCTTTCTGTGCTCTGAAATTCCTTCTAAAGACCAAGTACTGTGTGAGAAGACCATTAGGGCTCAAAGAGCTTGTAAGGAAAGCTGAGGCGGCTTAAGTATTTTTATACTTTCACATCACAGAAAAGACCAAGAATTTTGCATTGATTCTGTGAAAAACAGAAAAAAATTAGCTCCATTGACTGTAATTATTATCACTAAGTTATGGTTGATATTCATCTGGAATATAGGAGACCTCAAAATGAAGTTCTTTCCCTGTCTGGTTTGGACAAAAGTCAATAATTTATGTCTCCATTTTCCAAATGAGGATTTGCATTCCCAGGTTAGCAGCTGAAGGACTACAGATAATTTTTTTGAAGCTCCAACTTCAAGTGTATTTAAGTAAATTACTCATCTTACTCACACTGCTAGTAAGAAGTTTTGTACCAATGAAAATTCTCAATCTGAAAAAAAGAATTTAATGGAAATCAATGCTGTTCTGTGGAAAACTTTGGTGCCAAGATGTTGAAGAAGGACCATGGTACAAAAAAAAAAATGGTACTAGACTAATGCATAACCCATGCCTTAAAAGTAAAAAATTCAAATAAAACTTTCAAAGAAGCTACAAAAAGTATGGAAGGAAAGAAGAGGATAGGAATGTTTTATTCCCAAATGTTATCAAAACGCATTTCAGTTAATGCTAAAATTCCCCTAAGCTTTGGGGAATTACTATCTGCTAAAAAAAAAACCCAAACAACAGCAACAAACAAACACAAGCAAACAAAAAACAAAACCCAAACAATGACAACAACAAAACAAACAAAAAAACAAGACCAGAAAAAAAGTAGGACAAAAAAGAAAACAAAAATTTCCTTTACACTTAAAAGCTGTTTCCTAGGATTTCTAAAACTAGACAGAAAATACAATGCAATTTTTTATTTTTAAGATATATATATATATCAAGCTAAATAATGTAGTCTACAAACATGTTCTAAGGGGAAAGTAAAAATGGATAAACAAGATGAACAGCAAAATTGTGATGCTCATTTCTACCCCTTTTGCCTTCCTCTAACTCCTAGCTCCTTACTTTATCTATGATAGTCTATCTATTTTTTTATTCATACTGATTTTGTACTCACATGATTTATTATCAAAAGTGTTATAGAATTGGTCCCCCTCACTAGCAGGTAACATATGTGGAGTAGGTTAAAGACTCAAAGTCTTCATTTTAAAAGGGTAGATGACTGTCTGCAAGCTAAGTAATCCACCTTTATTCTTGGGGCTGATTAGAGATGTCACTCAAGTGTTTTGTCATTTGAAATCAAGCATCTAGGATAGTAAGAAACTGAATTGTGTTATTACCCCAATCTAAGAGAATTAAAACTTGAATTATCAAAGAGAAGAACGAAAAAGTAACAGGAACTACAATTGCTAAAGGATTAGCTAGTCTCTGTCATTATAACAGCTTGTACTTTTATTCCTGAGTTTCAGGATAAAAAAGTTTTCTATTAACTGTGGAAAAGTTCAAATACAACCTCTACAAAACCCATCTATGTGTTTACACCTTTCCTTCCTTCCACCAGGTGTATAAATGGGCTTAGAAAATCTTGCTCTTTCATATTATTGGCTTCTTGAATGCTATTCTCTGTTGGAAAGAAAGTTGAGTCTCTACTAAAGGCTATTTCAAAAAAAAGAGGTTGGTATGATGTAGGTGTACCTTGTGACTGTATTATACTGAAGTTTTGTTCTAGTGCTCTAGTTCTCCAAATGTAAACCATGTGTTGTACTGAGGAAAATGAAAACATACAATGTAGATTTGCTACCCCAAAATGAAGTACAGCATTTCATATAAAGAAGCTTTCAGACTTTGAATAAAAGCATATGGAAGCACAGGCTTAATCATTTTTAGTGAAATGTTTCCCTGTCTTACACAAACAAATATATGACACTGTTAGCAATATTTTATTCAATGTATAACCAAGCAAGTTTTTTCCCAAACAGATACATACACTTACTACAGACTATACACAAAAAAAGCCAGTCCAACAAAAGAGTAGATCCTTGTGATTGCTTCTATAGTGTTCTACAAAGCACTTTGTAGAACATCTTGAGGGAGATGCTTAAGTATTTGTTTCAGAGTCTGTAACTGTAATTCGCTTGCTAATTCCCAAAAGTGCACACATCTTTTCCAGGAAAATACTTTTTCAGAAAGACATAGGCTTACTGTTTTGGGGGTTTTTCAAATATAAGGATTTCTTTTAAAAAATCTGTTCCTAGAGTTGTTCAGAAATAGAAATAACTCCATGTGGTACCAAACTGGAAAAAAAGAAAAACAAACAAAAAACCAAAACTTGACAGCATAGTTCTTTTAAACTCAAAAATATTATAATGTCTGTGGTCACAGGCCAAACACTTTTCTTTCCACCCTGGAAATAAAGAAATTACTATATTCTTAAATAAGGCAGTTTTTGTAATCACATTATCACTCACTCATTCAGTCTCCATTTTTGATTACAAAGCAGCTCATATGCCTTTATAGCTGTCAATAAAGGCAGAGTATTAATCAGCAAAAGAAGATCCCAGGAGATCCATCTTTCAATCTCAAACCATGATGTCTTTAATATTATGAGTGTGAGCTAAAGAGTTGCCAATGTGGATGTCATCAAGATAACCTTGAACTAAACCTAAAACCCAATAACAAGAAGTTATGTGTGTTTCTGCTGGCTTTATTCATTATTCCAACACAGATTTCATAAACATATAAAGTGAATTATATCATGTGTTTGTCAAATAGAACAGGTAACTTCAGTGGTCCAAGATTTTCTTAATACTTGAAAGAGACACCCTGAATAGTCAGATCTATTTTTCTATACCCTTAGACTATATAAGGATAGTATTTAATGAAAATAATGACTCTTAACTCAGTCCAGTTCATGTGTCTGATAATATTTATAACATTTAAAACTGTCTTAGAAATTTCCTGACTACTTTGTGGCAGCTAATATTATCTTTCCATACATACTCTGCCAAATTATAATATTTTTTTCTGTGTAAAGTTTATGTCTGAATTTAAATAGTACTTCTCCTACTCTAATGCTTAACACTATATTTTTAAAGAACATATATCTTTAGACTGTCATCTTTCCCTTTGATCTTAATTTTGCTGGGAAAACCAAAATAAATATATTTTAGTCTTCTATTCAGAGATTGAACACCTGTTACAAAGGTATGTTTTTTCTTTTTCCAAATCCACATAGTTCTACCCCATGAAAATGTATGCTTTATTGCATGCATCTGTTTTGCCAATGTCTTTCTCATCTGACTCCTGTGTCTCAAAGGTGCTCTTTGATCAACCAAGACACACGTATGTTCTTTAAGTTTTCATTAAAGTAGTTCCATTCATAACAGAAATTCTGGTTGTCCTCAAGTGCTTGACTTCAGCATTTTTTGGCTTTGTATTAATATTTATTTCCTTAGACGAGTCATACACAATGAAAAGTCACCATTCTTGCTCTCACAGACAGAAATCCTAGCCTGAATTACTGATGTTTCAGTACTATTGCTATTCCAAGTTTTCTACTGTCCTGGATTTGAAACCAGACCAATCCAGCTACCATATTTTGAAACCATGACTTCAATTCATATACAGATTTTTCAGCCAGTTCTTTCTAATTGCACTAGTACTCTAGCAGTTTGGAGTAAAATCATTGCATTAATGAAAACACACCGTTTGAATTATGTTGCTACCAGTTTCCTCTTGCTGTCTTCCTCTTGTTGCTATTTTCCTCTTGCAAAGGGATAAAACACCACCAGAGTAAATTTTACTTCCCAGTGTCACTAAAGTCCACAAGGTACAGTCTTACTATGTTCATGGTCCACTTTATCTTTGCCATCAGAGAAACGATCCTTCCACTGACAATGTATCATTAAAAAACCCCAAAAAATAAAACAAAAAAAAATAAAACAATCCCCCCCAAAATAAAAAAAAAATAAACCAAAACCAAAACAAACAAACAAACAAACAAAAACGTTTAGGGCTGCAAACATTATTCAATGAAAACAGGAAGATAAATATTTCAGACAAAAAATACTAAAGATGAAAGGTTATTAACATCCTAGCAGTAAAAAGGTCAGACAACTCAATATTTCACATGGTTTATGACTTATATCTTGCACATCAGGATTTACATCAGGAGCTGTCATAGTCTTGGAGGCATTTATTTCTCAGACTTACTTGTATTTGAAAATACATAAGTACAGCTAAGATCTATGTACTTGCAATTGCCAAAATCTCAAATGGACCTTTCTTTAAGTTATATCAACATAACAAAGTACATGCCTACCCACAAAAAGATAATGGGAGTGTATATATGGCAATAGAAATGTATGTTCCAAGAAAAATAATGTAAGATTTAATATATAATAGAAATCATAGTTAGGGGATTTATGCAACATATGAGAAGCTCATTGTAATTATAGCATATACAGCAATCAAATTTTTCGTTCTCCAAAATAACTGCAAGCATTTTTAAAATTTAATAAAAAATTTAAAAAATAAGGTAGAAAAAGAACCTTGCCCAGCTTATTCTCCTCCAATATCAAAGCTCTATGTGCATAAAACACCTTTTGTGGGTGCTGAGACGAACCATTTCCTTCTCTCTTCCAGAATGTGCCTATTATACTAGAGTTAGAGATATAAATGTCCACTCAAAATCAAGATTATATATTTTAAAAATTAAGATCTCTCCACATCCCCTTCCTCCCTCAAAAAAAAAAAAAAAAAAAAAAAATCAGTTTTCCCTATTCTTGATAAGAGAGAGGAGAGACAAACACATCAGTTCTGTAGATACACGGAGTTTTACTCAAGAGCAAAAATTTCTGGATGATTTTATCTGCATACTCTAGAATATTTGTAACTTTTTCAATTTTTTCTCAAACTTAATCTAAAAGAAAACTGGAACATCACACTGATAATAATAAAGTTTTCATGTTTAGAGGTTTGGTGGTGGGTTTTTTTCTGTAATGAATTTACTACTGCTGTCTCCATAATTTCAATTCTTTAGGTACATTCAGAGTACATCTACTAGAAGGAGAACTTAGACATACTAAATGATAGCTAGGCGAAGAGTTAAAATACTTCAGTCCTAAACTCAACCACCACATCATCTTCTTTCAAAACACATCTAAATGAACACTCTTGTTTTCATTACTTTAAAGAGAAAAGACTAGCCTGGGCTGACTATCTTAGGTAGTTAAGTCATACAGCTCAAACTGACTCACAGAAAAAATATAATTTTCTCCTTCCCTGTTTTTTATGTTCATTTGGGGGTTTTTTGTTGTGGTTTTGGTTTTTTTTAAGACATGTCAGTGTGGAGGAACATCCAGGGTTGCCCCATCCCAGGTGCAAAATCCAGTGCTTTCCCTTGTTGAACTTCATATGGTTGGTGATTGCCCATCCTCTAATTCATCAAAACAAATGTACTGGAACAGGCTTCTCAGGGAAGTGGTCACAGCATGAAGCCTGACAGAATTCAAGAAGCATTTGGACAATACTCTCAAGCATACGGCGTGACTCTTGGGGATGGTTCTGTGCATGTCAAAGAGTTGGACTTGATGATCCTTGTGGGTCCCTTCCAACTCAGCATATTCTGTGTGATTCTGTCCGAACTAATCCCTCTTCATATAGCTCTGGTGTGAATTCATGTTTCCTGGAGATGGATGTCAGGTATTACACATGATTATACACATATATGGGTTTTTTTCACTGTGTGTTAACACACTCATGCACTAGTAGTCCTTGCTGAGCTAAACTTCATGTATCAATTGTTGCAAGTGCACTCAGGCAAATTTGAAGTTGAATCAACTGTAAGTTTTGGTTTTTTTGTTAAGGAAATCTAATTCAGGTCCAGAGTTCTCAAACTTTTGTCAATAAAGTTTTATTTTCTCAGAGTCGTTGTCATAATGTAGCAATAGTAATGTTTTATCACTTACCTTCAAACACTGATGTCTATTAAACTTGATAACATGGTGTATAAAGCACCATGTAATTTCACTTTCTAAAATGTAGCACTTGTCCTGTCTGGAAATAACAGAATGCAGTGATTGTTTTTTTCAGTAGGAAGTGCTGAGTGTTGTTCTGTATTATTATTTCAACAGTGAGAAAGCCAATTTTTTTTGTTACTTATAGCACAGACAAGAATATAATGCTTCACATGTATATTATCTTGAGATTTGAATGGTAATAACATGAAACACTGCCAAAAAGCAGGATAGTGAAAATGAAGCTGTGTTCTGTTTTTCTAAGTAGGTAATGTTTAATTAAACTCTTCCATACAGTACCTAATGCAAAAAGGTAAGAATTGTATGTAAGAATTTTCTAGTCTCAAGCACCCGGCTTTATGCCTCTTGTTTCATTTGTTATGTACCAGATAACCTGTCAGAGGTTTCCAGAATTTCCTTACAGTGAAGTAGGTAGAGCAATGTTTATTTTTGTGATTACTGAAGCATTGTGGTATTTACAAGGACATAGAGAAATGGAAGACAGCTCAATTGCAGTAATTTACTCCCTCTTTCTAAAAATGATTCAGCAAATTTTTAAAACACAGAGTTAAATTATTTATTAAAAAAAAATAATTCCAGATAGGATAGAATTTGCTTTCTGTAATGGTACACTTCATATGTTTCAAATATGTTGTCCTAGTTAGAACAACTGGGACCAGTTCATCACTGGATGGGTGTAACCCAAAACTGTGTATTCTATAGCCTTCCATGCCATTTCCCAGAAACTGTTATCAATTAACCATTTACACATAGAGCCTGACTCCTCAGGTTATAAACTAGGTGTTAAGAGGCCTGGGAGATAGGATGTTGCTTTTGTCCTCACACCCATTAAGAACTCCCCACCCTGAGGGAGGTACTGAGCATCCCTGCCTGAACTGGAGGATATATAATCTTGGAGTCTTGGGACTTTTTTAACCACTCGTGGGATCCAGAGGAAGACTGCAGACCACCACTCTCAACCAGACTGCAGATCACCGCTCTCGACCAGACCGCAGACCACCACTCTCGACCGGACTGCAACCACCACTTTTCAACCAGACTGCAACAGGTTTTCCCCTTCCTTTTACTTTGGACTCGGGGCCCAAAGAACACCACTCTGTTCGTGCCCCAGGGTGCTGGGTTATACATTTGGGTTTTGTGGGTTAAAACCACTTGTTTTTCTGTATAATCGTATTTATTGTATTATTTTATTAAATTGTTATTCTGACTTACAATCTCTCTTTTCAGTTGAGTTCATTTCCCCTGCTGGTTTACCTTTAAACCAGCACATATGTACAATGTCTGAAAGCTTTAGGTAATAATACTGAAAATAAAGCATCCATTTGCCTTTCATGACCTTCAGTTTGACAAAGGGGAGGACAGAGAAAACATGTGCTCTAGTTTTGTTTAAATCAGAGCTGGATTGGCTTTTTTACTGTTGCAGATGCTTATAATTCATAAAATTATTATTAGTTTCCCCTTCACCGTAAAACCCACAGATAACTGAATCACTTTAATTTACTGATTGATGCATGGCTGGTGTTGACAGCTGCCCAACAGACGTATTGACAATATATGTTTTCTGGTACTTCCTAGCACTTGGTATAAGCAATGGTTCCTGTACCCAGGCTAACATACTGGCCAACATCCCTTTATGTCTTTATGTCTTAGGCTGCTCACCTAAGAAACCTCTTTTCCAGAGGGCAGATGACCAAGTCTCTCTACCTTACATCTCATTTTCTAAGCGGTCTTGTTCCTGCATTTTCTTTCTCCTGAGTCCTTTACCCAGCATGTTGTTGCAGCTATCTCAGAAATAGGCTTAATTACCTTTTTATGCCACAAAAAGTAACATGTAATGTGCAATTAGAGTAAGAACAAAGTTAAAGTAACTATCAGCAAATTGCATGTTCCAGTTTTCCTTTTGTTTCCAACCTTCAAAAGTGCTGCTTTGTTAAAGAAAACAAGGAGCAGCCTGAAGCAGAAAAAAAAATAACATAGTTTTTCCTGCATGCAGCACAGAATTTCTTTTTAAGGGACAAATAATCATTTGATGACTAACAGCTTTAGATTGTTTTGCTACATGTTAAAACTGACCTTGGTTGTAGATTATTTAAATGATCAGTAGTGAGATATAAATAATTACAGAGGGATCATTTGTGGATGCTGTAAATTATAGGGGAGTATTTTTTTAAAGGAAATGGGAAAAAAAGAGTTTTGTTTATTTATTTTCTTCTTTGTCTATTCCCCTTTCTTCCACTAGCTTTTTCACTTTATTTAATTTCTTTTGTCACTTGACTGCATCCAAGGTCATACTAAATGAGAGACAATCTTAAAACAGATAATAGATGACAGAAAATGCGTTCAAAACCAAATAATGCAATAATCCAATAGTGGCAGTAGTGGAGATGTTGCCAAACCAGAAAATATGCTGTAAGCAATCATTTTTTTTCTGTAACTTTAACCTCTACTAAACAACTAATAAATATTAACAGGAGAGAAAATATGAAAAAATAAAAATAATTCTAGAGTTTGACAAATTGTTTAAATTGAAATGACTTGCCATTCCATCAGTTAGCTCCATGATTCAATTCACTGAATAAACTGCTTCATTGTAAGAGATATCACTACATTGACTATTATTTTCATGGCCATATGTGCTTACTTTTAATGAAGAAATTGTTGTACAAACCAATATGTGATCCTAACTAAAAAAATAATTATGTCTTCTGAAATTTTGATTGAAAAAAACCCAAACCAAATTTTCTTTATATAATTCCCATTTCCCCATTGAAAAAAAGCCACTAAAAATACTTAAAAACCAAAACACTAATGTAGTTGCATAACAGTTTGATAGACTGTGATGGGTTGCTAAAAATTATTTGTGAGTTATTAATACTTCAACATTTACATGATCCATTTTACTCCAATGCATAGAAGAGACATGCAATAAGGCAGAACTGTGGTGGATATGGGTATTATAATACTAACGTTTTCTAACTTAGAAGTGTTTGCCTTCACTGACTTATGTTCCTCTTTATTTTGAGTAATTAGCAAATAATTTAAAGTAAGCAAGGCATAAACACAGGCTAATCATGAAGTCTGCCTGACAGTGTAAAGCCTTCTTAAAACTGCAGATAAGTGGCACAAGGTCACCCAAGAGATTTCCTTCCCAGGAAGTCCACACTACTACAGCCTCAGAGAGAATCACACTGGCTTACTCTGGAGGTAAAAGAATAGGGACCAATTAGCCCTACTGGAAAAACTTTGGAAATCAGAGCTAGGTAAAGAACGGAGCTAATACTTCTACATTCTCTCAAGTTTTGCAGACTATCTTGTTCATGTGGCCTGTACCATGTAGTTATTATGCTAAACAGTTGTGAGAGTAGGTTCTATGGAGCCATTTATTTCTTTACAATCAATTCTCTGTTATAAATGTCACAAAATACACTCACCTATCCATACTGTCAAAGGCCCTGACTTTTACTGTCATTAATATCACAAGTAATTTTTTTGCAGGCAGGGGTTTAGCTTCATGACCTTCAGTTTGACAAAGGGGAGGACAGAGAAAACACGCGCTCTGGTTTTGTTTAAATCAGAGCTGGATTGGCTTTTTTACTGTTGCAGATGCTTATAATTAATAAAATTATTATTAGTTTCCCCTTCAAACATGAGTACATGTAAGAATCCCACAACCATCTGTATTTGAAACTGATAGAGTAAGTAAACCATTTTAACAGGTACCATTACATCCATTCAGGCTTTTGTATTCCAGCAAATATGCTGCACTGTAAAGTGTATTCTCTAGCATTTTGGTAAGGAAATATTATGTATTTACTATATTTGTTTTAATTATTTAGTAGTAACTGACAACAGAATACACCAGTCAGTATGTTGAATGAAGGTTAAGGTCTCTTCTGTGTGAGTAATGTGAACTAGGTTTCAGTTCTGTCTTTCCTATATTTGATATAGTTATAACAAATGAAAATAAAAGCAGTGGGGTTGCAAGAGCACAATAAAAGTATAAGATAGCAAAAATAGCCTTGTAAGTTGGCAAGAACAACAGCAGAGGTGGCAGCAGCAACCAAAGTAAACACAGGGTTTGAGCTGCACAGGGAGGTTCCCAAGGACCCCGGAACAGCAACCCCAGCCTGGATCTAGCAGCTCTTAACAGACAATTAGGGGAGGAAGGGGCGTAGCCTGGAGATTTAAACAGCTCTAGAGTGTGAGTCTGCTTCCTCCCTGGAGCCCCAGTAAGGGATATTACCAGGAGACTCTCTGAACTAATTCAGCCCTCTGATTATTACCCACTGCTGGTTGTCCAGGTTGGTAGTGATGAGGATGATAAGAGGGGTACCAGGGTAATTAAAAAGGACTTCAAGGCTCTGGGTTGGTGGGACAGGAGCACAGGTGGTGTTTTGCTGAATTCCTTCAGTAGCAGGGATGAATGATGAAAGGAACAGGAAAATACATATTACTGATAAATGGCTTAAGGCCTGGAGCCTTCTGTGGAATTTTTGGGTTTTTTTGATCATGGGGCAATTTTTATGGCACCAGGCCTGCTGGAGACAGATGGGCTTCATCGGTCTACCAAGGGCAAAAGGATTCTAGTCCATGAGTTGGCAGGAGTGATTAAGCAGGCTTTAAACTAGGTTTGAAGGAGGAAGGGGATGAAACCAGGCTCTCCAGAGATGAGCCTACAGGTAGTAAGCCAGAGTTAGGGGTGAAATTAGCAGCCCAGCTGAGGTGCATATACATTAATGGACACAGTATGGGTAACAAACAAGAGGAAGCCATTGTACACCAGGAAAGCTATGACATAATTGCCATCATGGAAACATGGTGGGATGACTCACATGACTGGAGTGCTTCAATAGATGGCTACATGCTCTTCAGAAGGGACAGGCAAGGTAGGAGAGGTGGAGGGGTGGGTCAGTGTATTAGGGAGTCTCTTGACTCTGTAGAACTTGAGGTTAGTGACAATATGGTTGAGTGCCCATGGGTAAGAATCAGGGGGAAGGCCAAGAAGGCTGACATCCTGGTGGGAGTCTGCTACAGACCACCCAATCAGGATGAAGAGGTGCATGAATTATTCTATAAGCAGCTGGCAGATATTTTAAGATCTTGGTTTTGTGGGAGACTTTAACCTGCCAGATGTCTGCTGGGAACTCAACACAGTGGAGAAGAGGAAGTCTAGGAGGTTCTTGGAGTATATGGAGCACAGTTTCTTGTCACAGCTGGTGAGTGAGCCTACCAGGGCTGGGGCACCGCTAGGCCTGCTGTCTACAAACAGAGAAGGGCTGGTGGAAGATGTGGTGACTGGAGGCCATCTGGGGTACAGTGACCATTTAATGACAGAGTAGTCAATACTCAGTGAAACAAGGAGGGGCATCAACAAAACCTCTACCCCGGATTCCTCAAGGAAGACTTTGGCCTATTCAGGATGCTGATTCTGACAGTACCTTGGAAAACAGCTTTTAAAAACCAAGGGGTCAAGGGAGGATGGATATACTTCAAGAAAGAAATTTGAAGTCACAAAATCAGGCCGTCCCTATGTGCCAAAGGATGAGCCAGCAGGGAAGAAGACTGGCCTGGCTGGCCAGGGAGCTTTTGCAGGAACTCAGGTAAAAAAAGAGGGTGTCTGACCTTCAGGAAAAGGGGCAGACAACTCAGGAAGTGTTTAAGGATGTCATTAGGTCATGCAGAAAGAAAATTAGAAAGGCAAAACTTCAATTAGAACTTAATCTGACCACTTTTGTAAAGGATAATAAAAAGTGTTTTTATAAATACAATAATAGCAAAAGGAGGGGCAAGGAAAACGTCCATTCTTTATTGTATGTAGGGGGGAATATAGTTACCAAAGATGAGGAGAAGGCTGAGGTACTTAATACCTTCTTTGCCTGTTTTCAACAATAAGACAAATCATCCTCAGGACAACTGGCCTCCTGAGCTAGTAGACAGCGACAGGGAACAGAATACACCCCCCAAGTAAGCCAGGAGGAAGAAGTTAGTGAGCTGCTGAGCCACTTGGATCATCACAAGACTATGGGACCAGATGGCATCCATCCTAGGGTGATGAGGGAGCTGGCAGAAGAGCTCTCCAAGCCGGTCTCTATCATTTATCATCAGTCCTGGCTTGCCGGAGAGGTCCTGGCTGACTGGAAGTTGGCCAAAGTGATGCTTATCCATAAGAAGGGCCTGAAGGAGGATCTGGAAAACTACAGGTCTGTCAGCCTGACCTCAGTGCCTGGCAAGGTTATGGAGCAGATCATCTCGACTGCGACCACGCAGCATCTACAGATGGACAGAGGATTAGACCCAGCCAGCACAGATTTAGGAGGGGCAGGTCCTACCTGACCAACCTGGTCTACTTTTATGACCAGGTGACTCACCTGCTGAATGAGGGGAAGGCTTTTCGATGTGGTCTACCTGGGCTTCAGCAAAGCCTTTGACACCGTTTCCCACAGCATTCTCCTGGAAAAGCTGGCAGCCCACAGCTTGGACAGGGGCACTCTGTGCTGGGTTAGGAACTGCCTGGAGGGTCGGGCCCAGAGAGTGCTGGTGAACGGTGCTGCATCCAGTTGGCGGCCGGTCACTAGTGGTGTCCCACAGGGATCAGTGTTGGGCCCAGTTCTGTTTAATATCTTTATTGATTATCTGGATGAGGGGATTGAGTGTACCATGAGCAAATTTGCAATGACACCAAGTTGGAGGGAGTGTCAATCTGCTGGAAGACAGGAGGGCTCTGCAGAAGGACCTGGATAGGTGGACCAAATCCAGTGGTATGAGGGTCAACAAGACCAAGTACTGGGTCCTGCACTTTGGCCACAACAACCCCATGCAGTGCTACAGGTTGGAGACAGAGTGGCTGGAGAGCAGCCAGGAGGAAAGGGACCTGGGTGTACTGATTGAAGCAGGCTGACCATGAGCCAGCAGTGTGCCCAGGTGGCCAAGAAGGCCAATGGCATCCTGGCCTGGATCAGGAATAGTGTGGCCAGCAGGGCCAGGGAAATGATTGTCCCGCTGTACTCGACACTGGTTAGGCCACACCTCAAGTACTATGTCCAGTTCTGGGCCCCTCAATTCAGGAAGGATGTTGAGGTGCTGGAGTGTGTCCAAAGGGCAACAAGGCTGGTGTAGGGACTGGAGTCCACATCCTATGAGGAGGGGCTGAGGGACCTGGGGTTGTTTAGCCTGGAGAGGAGGAGGCTCAGGGGAGACCTCATCACTCTCTACAACTACCTGAGGGGAAGCTATAGCCAGGTGGGGGTCGGTCTCTTCTCCCAGGCAACCAGCAGTAGGACAAGAGGACAGAGTCTTAAGCTGCACCAGGGGAGGTTTAGGTTGGACATTAGAAAGAAGCTCTCCACAGACGGAGTGATTGGGCATTGGAATGACGTATCCAGGGAGGTGGTGAAGGCACCGTCCCTAGAGGTGAAAAGACTGGATGTGGCACTTACTGCCATGGTTTAGTTGACAAGGTGGAATTAGGTTATAGGTTGGACTTGATGATCTCAGAGGTCTTTTCCAACCTACTTGATTCTGTGATTCAGTGAAGTATTAGATATTCCCAGAAAGCTTTGTAGCAGATGTCATGCTGTTGCTTTTAAAAAAGTTCTTGATGAAATCTACTGAACACCATTATTTATAGCATTTAAGTACAGTTGGGTGGTCCCCTCAGGAATGCATCTTGACTACTGAAATGTAACAATGTAGTAGCAACAGGTACTTTTAAACATCAGGCCTGAGAGCTTAACAATAAAACAAGCACAATATTTAAGTATTTCATATTCCAGAGGGACAGGATGAGCTGCTTTCAAAACTCAGTGCTCATGTTCCACTGCAAAATATGTACATGCATCCATGCATAAGCAAAGGCAGACAATAGGTACTCAGTCTCAACTGAGCACTGTTATCCTCATAATTTTTCTCCTTCAAATTTCTCTTTCTCTTACAGACTGGGAGTAAAGCCCTTTGCAGAGGCTTAGACTGCCTTGAAGCTTCCATTGTATCAGTATGGTCTTTGAAGATTGACCCGCGCTTGCTCCTCCTGGACTTTATGGTAAATAGATGAATGACAGTCCTGTTCTGAAGGCAGTGTGCCGAAGCTAAATACCATAATCTCTGCTAGGACCACAGTGGGTTTGGCTTGGAGCTGGTGGGCACCTAGCCACATGGAAAGGAAAATGAAGCAAGGGCAGGTCTGTTTGCCAAAGACAGTGATGGAAAACCTGTGGGCTAAAAATTATTTAATCCAGATTGACACCTCAACATTTAAAAAGGTCTGAGTGTATTTGGAGCCCAAAATTAGGACTGTAGCCCTTGTTCAAGCACTATTTAAGCTCAAGCTTTAGGTCTGCCATCAGCCAGGAGCACATAAATTTTACAGACTGATTTTAGACAAGACTCAATAATTTAATCAGTGTTATTTGCAGAAGATTACATTTTCAAATCTACATCAGTATGGTTTTTATTATATCCCCAAGAAGAGAAAACAGCTTTACTATGGCTTTTCCATTGTCCAAGTTCCTAGAATCATAGAATGGTTTGGGTTGGAATGGACTTTAAAGATCATCTATTTCCAACACCACTGTCATTGGCATTGACACCCACTAAATAAGACTTCCCAGGGCTCCCTCCAAACCTGGTCTTGAACACTTCCAGAGTTGCGCCACCCACAACTTCCCTGGTTAAACCTGCTCCAGGTGAAACCTCACCACCCTCACAGTGAAGAATATCTTCCCAATATCTAATCTAAATCTACCCTTTCTCAGTTTAAAGCCATTCCCCTTCGTCTAATCAATATATCCCCTTGTAAAAAGTCCCTCTCTGGCTTTTTTGTCTACCCCCTTTAAGTACTGAAAGGCTGCTCTAAAGTCTCACCGGAGCCTTCTCTTCTCAGGCTGAACAATCCAAACTTCCTCACTGTGTCTTCATGGGAGAGATGTTCCAGTGCTCTAGCATCTCTCTGTCACTCCAGCATGTCCATGTCCTTCTTTATGTTGGGGGCCCCAACTCCACGTGGGGTCTCACCAGGGCAGAGTAGAGATGGAGAATCACCTCCCTCGACCTTCTGGACGCACTTTCTTTGAAGTAACCCGGGACACAGGTGGCTTTCTGGGCTGCAAGCACACATTGCTAGGTCATGCCAGGCTTCTCATCCACCGGCACCCCTCAGTCCTTCTTTTCAGGGAAGCTCTCAATCTGTTCTCTGCCCAGTCTGTCTTTGGGTTTGGATTGCCCTGATCCAGGTGCACGATGTTACAGTTGGTCTTGTTGAACTTCATGAGGTACACATGGGCCCACCTTTCAAGGCTGTTCAGGTCCCTCTGGACAGCATTCCTTCCCTCCAGTGTTTCAACTATCACACACAGCTTGATGTTGTTGGCAAACTTGCTGAGGGTGCACTCAGTCCCACTGTCCATGTCTCTGACAAAGATGTTAAGCAGTGCCAGTCCCAATACTGAGCCCTGACAATACCACTTGTCACTGGTCTATACTTGGACACCAAGCTGTTGATCACAACTCTTTGAGTGCAACCATCCAGCTAATCCCTATCCACTGAGTGGTCCGCCTGCCAAATCCATGTCTCTCCAGTTTAGAGACAAGGACCTTGTGCAGAATAGTGTCAAATGCTTTGCACAACTCTAGGCAAATGAGAAGCTATTAATCATATACAATTTGCAGTAGATTTGATGACTACATGGGGAGAACACTAAAGTGAAATACAGATGCCTTGTTTTCTTACCTGCTTTGTAAAAAGAAAATAAAAGGAATCCTTTGAGATCAAGTCAAGGTTAACCAGGAAACTGAACCTTACTAACACAGGTGTTGTTTTGCATGGGGTTATTTTGACAACATTTACAAAAAAGTGAGAAATACCAGTGGAGATAAGAAACTGGAATATTGTCTTGAGCTTGGAATATGACTAGGTAAGTTGAGAGACTCAGTCTCTTTTTAAAGCAGATAAAAATATTTTGACAAACACAGAATAAAAAATATGATTTTATTCTGTTTGATTGTCTATGACAACTCAAACCATTGCTTTATATCTTAGGAAAAAAAGTTTGTTAAATATACTTTAAATCTCTAACAATTACTCTTGAGTAGGCTGCTGCAAATTAAGAATTCTCTCATAAAATCAAATACTATATTTTTAATTTTCCTTTGCTGGAAACAAGTTACTGTAAATCAGTGAAACTGTTTACAAGTGCAAACAGATCAAATCTAGCACTTCACATCACTTGAGTTTACAACAATCTATCTATTCAGTATAGTAGCTGCAGCTCCAAGGAAAATGCTGAATAGTATTAGATGTACAGAACACTTTAACACATTATCTGAAACATTTTTCTTAAAATTGTTCTGTCTTTAATGTAAGACTTGGTTTATGGACAAAAGAGCCTCCTACACATTCAGGTGCATATGCACACATACTAGCATGCAATTGTATTTCTTCAGAGATTTTTCTCTCAAGTCAAAAACAGCATGAAGAATACTGACAGATAATGACAGAGGGTACAGTACATCAACTTTTCTGTCAGTACAGTGAAGAGTTTCACTATAGACTGCTTGCAGCAATGTAACTAATTATTTGTTAAGTGTAGTTGTGTAGTTTCACAATGGAAAGAAGTTTTCTGTAGATGTGAATAACCTGTGCATCGAGATGTATATATTGAAGAAAGAAAAAGAACAGAAATAAAAAGAATAGTAAAATTTGCCTGTAAGAGATTAAAATAATTTCAAAAAACTCAGAAGGTGGTTGCAATGAGCTTTCAAAGAATGCTGGTGGCAGGGGTAAATGGTGAGTTCAAATAAAACAGACTGAAATATGCTAAAGTATTTCTAGTTTGGGTGCACCTTTTATGTCTCTATTCCCAAGATCTTGGCTTTGAGGAGAAAGGGATATTTTACAGAAGGAATATGACATCGAAAATTCAAATAAGGATGGGAAAACTGTTCTCTTACAATCAAAAATAGATCAAGAATCAAGAAGAGATTTTTAATGGAGGTCATCTTACCTTTTAGTACTCAGACTATGGCATAAAATACGATATTACATTATGACAGTATAATGTCAGTGGTATATCTCATGGGTACATTTAAATGACATACATTTAAATGCTCAGGCTTTAGAGCATGAATTTGAGTAATTTTCATACACATTAGAAAAACATGTTAAAGTTACTATAATTTCAGTTACAGAATAATAAATTAAACTGCATATTTTATACAAAAAGGACTTCCTAATTCCTTTTCTCATTTCATATCTATATAAAATGAAAGCTTTAGATGTTTTTTCTGCCTTGTCCTAAAAGGAGATACAGAACTGAAAGCAACATTTTGATTTCCATGTTATAGGAGTAATTATATCAAGAAATAAAAAGTAATAAAGATCTGTTAGTTTTAAAAATAAAGCTTATATTTTGTTCTGCAGCAAGGATGGATTATGTACCCATTTTTTTAAGGTATGGAATTTCAAATTTTTGGACTACATTAAAGACAAATACCAGTGTACATAGTTATGATGGTGTAACTCTTGTAGGGAGTTTCACTGCTATTGTTTGCTTAAATCTTACTTAACTTGTTCCTTAACAATCTGGTAGAAACCAAAAATAACTGTTATATTTTATTCTTGGGTCTTAAAAAAACTAAGTCCCTGGGTACACAGAAACTCCAAACTAAAGTGTTAGTTAGGGAAAGTATCTTTTTTATTTGCAAATTGTGACAATTATTTTACTACTATGGGAGCATCCTTAAAAAAATAATATTAATGTCTATGTATTTGGGCAATAATATAAAATAAAAAGAATGTAGAGCATTTATACCTCATAATTAATTTTAAGCATTGGATAGCAGCTCCCATGGAAAGGGGCCAAAGGGGAGGACAATAACAGTTGGCACCCACTTGTTGTGAGAAATAGTCTGTGAAAGAATAGCTTAAAGTAAAGTACCTTAGAGCTCAAATAAGGAGATGTGAGCTTTGATAGGAAAAAATGTAATCTGGGAAGAAAGCATTCCTGGGTAAGACATCTTGCAGCAGAACAATCCTTTCCTGAGAGGTCCCATGCAGATATGGCACACGGTTTTGTACCTATCATCTTAAAAATACTGACATACATTTGAAACAGAAGAAGTTAATACAAGACTAAAATACTAATTCTATGAAGAAAAATCTGCAGATCTGAGTATTCTGTAGTCAAAAACACTTCTGCGAGTATTGTATTTACAGTGCTGGAGTCCCAAGAGAAATGTAACAGAAATTAAGCAGCAGATTTGACAAGTTGAGACTACAAGAAAAAATACAATGATTTAAAATTATATTGCACAATGTGAGTATCTACTTGTTTAAAGGCAAGAACATGCTGGATGACTCTTATTTTGAGATTTTGGAAATTAGGAGTTCAGTCTTCTGAAGAGATTAGAAGTCATTGCTTCAGACTTCCTGCATCGTCTGTGGGGTTCTTGTTAGTCAGTCCAAAATTGAAACATATATCCAGAAATTTTTTGGACATTAAATCAAGTGAATCAATTTATTCACATAATGTTAAATCAAACCTTAAATCTTAAAATAAAACTGAGGTAACTTAACAATGGTCTCATGTATTTGTAAAGACTAATAAGAGGGAACAAGACTAATCATTGATCATCACTCTGTCTTTTTGAAGAACATTATTACTGCTTAATATTTATAATATTTTATATTTATAATATTTATATTTATAAAAATATGTTATATATAAATATATAAAATATTTATAATATTTTAATATTTATATATCATTAATTTATAAGTTTATTACTGATGATACTTCATCCAACTGACAGACTCAGGTGAAGTGCCATACAAGCACTGATAAGAAATAAGACAGGTACAAGTGTTCCGCTTTGTTTCAGGTTATGTTAATTTTTCAAATAGATGACACATCAGTTGATAATTAAATCAGATGTTTTGAATAAAGAGAATACGTTATGCCCAAGATACCTACATTTTAATGGCCATAGAAACATACAAGATTTGAGTGTAAGTATCCATAACCCATCTGCAAACCAAACCAAAAATTTGTAAGCAGGCTACATTTGTACACAGACCAATTAAGTCCATTTAATGATTTATTCTCTGTATTGTAGAGATACTTTAGTCTGTAGAATCATTTCCCCTTTATAAAGACTTTAAATGCTGCATAGCAATATTCAGACAGAATATTAAAAATACTCTTACATATTGCTGTGTACCAAAGACTGCATACTTGCAAGTTTACATGACTAATCACATCATAACAAGCTTTTGTATTCCCACAGAACATCTGTGACAAATTCTGCACTTGGAGTGCTTTCCAAGATGAAGTTTTACATGGATTTCTATGGAAGCTTTGAATCCTTCTGCTGTCCAGCACTATGAGAATGGTCTCATCTGTACTGATGCCTCAGTCTTTTAGTCCATGGTCTTTTAGGCAACAGTACTGAGTGATGGAATTTTGTGGAACACACAAAAGGATGAAGATCAGAGCAACTTCGTTGTTTGGTATCTTCCTCTTATTCTTTTTTTTTTCCATACTGCTATACTGTATGTATAAGAAAGTCTGATTTTAATTCAAAGATAAATTCTTCAGTAAACATGTGGCATACTAAACATAGTCCAAGATAAAATAATATCTGATATTAAGTGTGACCATTGAGAAATGCAGGTATTATAAAAATGATAGATGTCAAGGAGTTACAGGCTGTCTAACCTCAGATATAGTCAGCAAACAATTTCTTAGGGCAATTAAATGATCATAAGGAAATAGGATTTATGGTATGTAAAAAGATTCAAAGAATTTCTTTGAAATTCTCTTAGGCAGAGGAAGTTGAAAAAGAATATAGACAAGTAAAAAAAAAAAGAACTCTAAAAGCTATGCTACACTAAATATTTGGTTAACAAATGTATGAACAAAAGGAATACATTTTAAAATAAAAATTATTATGATTCATCTAGTCATGTGGAAAAAACCTTCATGTCTAAAATGACAGTAAACAGATCACAATATTTATACTTGCTAAATATCTTCTGAAGTTCTTATGTTACTACAAAGAGGCTTTCTGTAAGAAAGCTACGAATCAGTTCCTAAGGTTTTCAGTAATAGCAAAAGTGATTGAATATGTTAAAATAGGATAGAAAGGAGTTTTGACTCAGAATTTGAGTTGGTGTTATCAGAGAACCTAGTCTCACATATTAGAAAGGTGGACTCAGAATGCGATATTTCTCTTTTTGCTTCAAATGCTCCAAATATGAGAGTCTGTTACCCTAGTTTGCATTACAGAACTTACATTCAGTCGTGTAGAATACAGACAGGTTAATGCACCCTTCAATTTCTGTTGTGAATGAAGTAGCTCCTGAGAATTGCTTTTTTACTGATAAGCAAATTTAAGTTCACATTTTAAGTTTTATTATGTAAAGTAGTAGTACTGGATCCAACGTAATTCCTGGGTGACTTAAACTGCAACCAGATGTGTGTCTGGGTGGTTGCAGTTTTCACATGCTCTGTGTCATGTCACAAAACTCTGTGCCAAAAGAGGTTTAATCCCACACAGAGGACAAGAAGGAATGAAAAGGGAGAGAAACTGATCAGCTGAGAAGGAGAGGAAAGAGAGATTGTTTTATCTCATTTGACTTGTCAAGCAAGGCTGACTTGGCAAAGGAAGGACTGAGCAGTACAAAGTCCTTAGACAAGGAAAACTTGCTTGAAGTGTAAGCATTCTAAAATTCATCAGAGAAACAAAGCAATTGTACTAGAAAGTTGAATGTCAGTGCCAAAACTGTGAATCCACTGCCAGGAGGTGGGAAAGAGATCAGGTGCTGTGTGAGAGGGGAAGTGTGGGCAAGAATTTCCATTAACTTCCACTGAGCCAAATCCTTTGTCTTTCATGGTGTGCTCATAGCCATCCCTTGACTGCACTCTTACATGAGTCCAGGGCCTGCACGGAGCCAGCTAAATTTTCCTCATGATTAAGCTTCAAGGCCAGCTAAGTAGGAAGGCAGGCTGGTTTACATTTTCCCTCTTTCCTGCAACATTCTTGTTCCAATGTTACTATCACACATGCAGAGAGATTAAGACTAGAAGTGTTCATTAGATCAACCAGTCTGGATTTGTATATCTTAGACTTTTTAAATTTCACAAGATATTTTAGAACCCAAGAATTTGTTTTTACTTGACCAAAATAAACTTTCAGAGGAGCAGCCAAACTGAAGAGACGAAGAAACAAAATTTATTGAAGGTTGTTCTAATAGTTCTAATAAAAGCTTTCTTTTTTTTTTTCCTGAAAAAAGTCCCTGAATTTCTCTAGCTTCAGATTTCAGCAATTTGTTCTTTTTTGTTCCTTAAAAACAGAAACCAGACAGTATTTAATTTAGGAAGCTGTTTCTTTCTCAGAAGTGAGACACTGTAAGTAGGTCTCCTTTCTGTCCTCTCTTCGTTAATTAAATGCATTCCTCTGCTTAAATATTTGCCTTTGAGTCATGGACCTCATTTAAGAGACACTTCTCTGTACTTCATAACTCCTAAATTCTCTATCTTGCTGCCTATTAAAACCATTTCTTTATTTTTTCTAAATTCTAAATGATATATACCTTTCTCTACTGTAGATCTAGAGGTCAAAATATTCCCATTTATTGAATGTGGAAACTGGTTTGGGCATGTAAAGCCATTCTTTAAGTAGTGATAATTTTCAGTTCTGTCTAGTCATTTCCCTTGACTGATTGCAGATAGAAAGATAAAAAATACAAAGCAGAATCCTCCACTTTCAAATAAAAGGAGGTAATGTAATGTTAAATCAAAGAATCATATAAATAAATGTAGCATTAAACAAAGAAAAAAGAACAGGATTGAATATGGATTGTAAATTTTCTCCCAGCTGTTTCCATAGAAAGGATAATTATGTCCCATATTAAAAATGAATAAAAGTAAAAATTTGATAACAATTAAAAATTGATTACAAAATGGTTATGATATGAGAAAAATAATTCTAATGGGGAAAAAAAAGTAAAAGTTAACATACTGAGTCTCATGGTATTCCAAGAAGTGCTGATATTTTCACTTAATTTTCAAGTCATTAATACAAGCCTCAATCCCAGCACATCGCACAATCTTTGCTCCTACTTGAATTACCACCTAACAGTTCTCCCATGTGTGGTAAACAACCTCATGGCCTAAAAGCAGAAGTGGTAGCTGAGGTGAAGTCTCAACCAGAGGCAGATGTGAGAAGGAGGCTCCAGAGGTGCTACCAGCTGTCAGTGTTTGAAGGTAGGAGAGGGCTGTGAGCACAGGACTGGCAGAAAATGGGAGATTTCCCTAAACAGAAACCTTTAGGTTCAAAGACTTTCAAGAGATGCAAATTATGAGTAAAGGGATGACCATATTCTGACCTCATCAAAGAGGAAGCTATTGTCTTTCCAATTGGAAAAGTGGGAAGGGAAGAATAAGACACTAAATCAAAAAGAAGACAACATCAACAGGGTAGAGCTACAAGATATTCTGAAAGAAATGCCATGTCCTCAGAAACATGCTTGTGGGTTTTATTCTAATTTAAAAGAATTGAAAATAGAGCTAGAGAAAGTAAATTTGTAACACCTAGGTTCTGAGAGTATTTGAAATACATCAGCATCAAAGATGAATCCACAGGGTCAGCAGTAAGGTGTAGTCCAAGGGATTTCAACCAAGAAAAATGGCACTTTTGAAAGTGATTTTGAGATGGAGAGAGAGGATAACCAGTATGTGGCAAGACTCAGCATTATGACCAGCTCTTTGGCTGAAGCAGAGACACAGAGTAAGATAAAGACAACTGCATGTTGTTGTAAAACATGCATGCAATATTGAAATAAGATTGGTAAAGGAAATAGAAAACAAATGAGATAAAAATATCTGGCTTAAGAGCTGAAATTTACTTCCTGATGGGAACTCTCAAAAAATACTTTTTCATTCCAGAATAAAAAGAGTACATTCTTGTAAGTGTTTCAATTACATTGCCCTCAGGACCACTGAACCTTGGCTTAAGCTGAGGAGTTTTACTTTACATTGAGATGAGCACGGCTTCATTTGATCTGCATTTTCATGTGATAACTGTGGTGACCATCTCAAATGGAACTAAGTTATCTGATAACATCCCGTGTGACTGCATAAATTTCTCTTATTCTCTACAATTGTAATTTGCTCATAGTAGCAAAAGCTAGGAAAATTCCAATGCTGAAACCTACTTTTTTATGAGAGTTGTCGAAAGATTTATCTGAAATTGAAGTGACTGTAGAACAGATCATGAAACTTATTGATGCAATAAACAATTAGAATAAATCCTAATAAATCCTGATGAATCATCAGGAAGATATGGAATTCATCCAGTAATGAACGGAGGGATGAAATGGCAGTTACTATAAGGGGCTTGTAACTTTGTAACTTTCCTTTCAAAGTCTTTTTTGTAACTAAAAATTGAAAGATGGTATGAAGGACACAAACAAGAGTTTCAAGGCAGGCCTGGAGACCTATATAACTTAAGGCCTCACCATCCCTGCCAGGCTAAAAAGTAAAAGTTACCTATACAAGGTAGGCTTTTGAGACGGTCTCTTCCCTGATGACTTGTAAGCAATTGTGCAGCTATAATACAAAAGGGAAGGACGTTGTTTTTATTCTAGTCCTATTTTTATTAATTTGTATCTATTTACAACTAACTACTGTTGGTGACATGATCCTGGGCTATATGTAGAAATGGCTTGTGACATTATTTTCGTGTGTCTTTCTGCCACTACTTGTTTTGTTAAATCCATCATGTCTCTTAATTTCCCTGAACCTGTCCTGCTAAGTTACACAGCACATATAATGAGTTAGTTATTGTTTCTATTGATGTGAAAAGAACAGCAAATATTTAAATGAGGTGAACATATACAATTTGTGCCATATTAAGCTTTCCTCCCACACTATCCCAACTTAAATTTACAAATCTGAACATGGCTGCTTGAAAACTAATACTTGCAAAACCTTTTTTCTGTTTCAGAAATGTAAATAACTGTGGGTGAACGCCAGGATTACGAAACCTAGAAAGAACAGCTCTAGAAATGAGTCCATCACAGTGACAGCCCAGGATCGAGCACAGCAGAAAAACAACAACTACCTGCGTTTTTATTATACGGGCTTTCCCCTGAGTCATGTACCTTCCCCCATCTGCGCAGCCCCCTCCCACGAGAAGCGATGTTGTCTCCCCTCCCCAAACACAGCCCTGCCTCTGCTCGAACAGGATTGGCTGTTCCCCCAATCCTGAGCCTGTTACGGGACCTTGGTCCTCCTGTATCCCTCATTGGTCAGTAGAGCCCTCAAGCCACTCCCTTTCCCCCGGACCTTGGCCCAATCACGTTCCTCCTTCTAGCCCTCCCCCCGAACCCATATAAGCCACGGGAACTTCAAATAAAGGTCTTTTTGCCCTGGAATCCAGAGAAGAAACTTGGCTGCTCTCTCCTCCTGCTGAAGGAGGACTGCGTGGCTGAGCCTTCTCCGAGAAACCTCTAGCAAAGAGTCGGCTTCATCACTATCCCAACTTAAATTTACAAATCTGAACATGGCTGCCTGAAGACTAATACTTGCAAAACATTTTTTCTATTTCAGAAATGTAAACAACTTCTTACTAAAACTGGAGATGTTACAGGGAGGCTTAGAAATATAAGACATTCATGGGGAAATTCTTCTGAAAAGTTTTGCAATTACGTGATTTTTGAGGTAGATACAAACTTCTAAATTATCTTTATGACTCGTAGATAAGACAGGTTCAGAAAAGGTGAGGTTTGCCCTCCAGTCACTCATTCATATTCATTCAGTGTGCATAATACTCAATGAGTTCCTGAAGACTAGAAAAAAAAAATCTCAGTTTCACATGCTAATAGAGAATCAGATTTGGGTTTAGTATTAGTAAATAAAATTACATGGGATTTTTTATTGTTGTAGTTACTTCTATATACTTTAAGGAATGTGCTTTTGCTGTTCACCGTAGTTCCTTATAACTCCATGTTGTATTTTCTAGGATGTTTTCCTATCCACATCGGATGTCTTACTAGTTTCCTATTCTCTATCATGCACCTTTTTACCTCCTTTTCTTGCCTCTCTTTCCCACCCATTCAGTCTTCCGGATGGGCCCTACTTCAGTGAAGTCTCTGTGTGGAAAGGGCAACTACTGGTTGCCAGGAAAATTCAGGGATCCTGATCTCAGCTTGACGACCTACCTCACCCATTTAGAGGAATAGCTATTGTCTGTTCCTTCACCATCATCCCACAAACTTGAGTGTTTCAGGGTTTCAGTACATGCAGAAGGAGAACAAATGATGAAGTAAATTTTACCCCTCAACCCCAAACTAGAATTTCTGTTTCCATCTGGTCATTGTAATGAACAAATCTGCTGCTGCAACATCTGGAGACATCCACAGTTATTACTCTGGAGTGGGAAAGAGATCTTAAGAGCCTGGGTGCTCTCGGGTATGAACACGTGGAGAGTGCAGGTGCTCTGTAAATGATGTTATTAACATGAAAACTCCTCACAGACAGTGAATCCATCTGGGTGCACACTACCAGGTTTCTGTGGGTAAACATTTAAAAGGTGTTAAATTACTCTACAGCCATGAAACTTTTCATGATCCTTAAATGAATAATTTAGCACCAATAGTAGATGTACTGTAAACATTATAGAAATAGAAATTGGAATGAGATAGTAATTTTCCTGAGGTTCCTTTTTCTGAAAATGAAAAAGACTTGCGGAAACAGCTGTCAAAACTACAGTACATCCTAGTTCACTGTACTTATATAGGTATTTGTTTGTGTATTTATTATTTGTATATATTTATATTTATTAATTTATATATTTAGGGAAATTTATTTTCACAATAAATTTATATTATTCAATATTATTACATTATTCACAATATTTATATTAGCAATGTTATGTATAGATTATACTGTATGACATATACTTTCATTTATAGGCTTAATCTGCTATTGAAGAGTAATGTCAAGTCAAATGATTTTCCAGCTACTTTGATATTTCAGTAGTATATCAAATTCAGCTATTCCCTCAGCATTACTCCCTCATATTTTTGGCCTTTGCTCCCTGTTTCTGCTATTCACCACTACAGGTTTACTGTCTCACATAGGCACAGGTTACCGACAGTTTTCCATCTTCTTCTCTGTTTGCTTTTCCTTCTCCCCTTTTTTACAGGGTTCTCATTTTCAAAGTTCCTTCATTCCGTTCAGTCTCTCAAAATTTGCTAGATTTCTCTCTCCTTTTGTAAGTGTAAATTGATTCTTTTCCATGCCACGGTCGGGTGTTTCATTAAGCTCATCATGATGGAATCCAGAAGTGTCAATCTCTTTTCTTTCAAGCTGCTTCTTAATCACTTTGTTTCTTTTGAATTATATTTTTTTCATTGCCTTAAATTTCTGTGTAAGTGTATCATGGTTTAACCCCAGCCATTGACCAAGTACCACACAGTTGCTCGCTCAATCCCTTACCAGCAGGATCAGGGAGAGAATTGGAAGGGTAAAAGTGAGAAAACTCTTGGGTTGAGATAAAGACAGTTTAATAGGGAAAGTAAAAGTCATGTGTGCAAACATAGCAAAACAAGGAATTAATTCACTGCTTCCCATGGGCAGGCAGGTGTTCAGCCATCCTCAGGAGAGCAGGGCCCCATCACACGTAATGGTTACTTGGGAAGACAAATGCCATCACTGCAAATGTGCCCCACTTCCTTCTCCTTCCCCCCACTTTATATACTGAGCAGGATGTCATATGGTGTGGAATATCCCTTTGATCAGTTGGGGTCACCTGTCCTGGTTGTCCAGGTGCACTTCCCATGCACCTCCAGACTCCTTGCCAGCATGGCAGTGTGAAAACCAGAAAAGGCCTTGACTCTGTGTAACCACTGCCCAGCAATAACAAAAACATCTCTACATTACCATCACTGTGTTCTGCACAAATCCAAAACACAGCCCCATAATAGCTATTGTAAAGAAAATTAACTCTACCTCAGCCAAAATCAGAACAAAGTGTTTTAAAATTTTCCTTTCTATTACACTTTGTTTTTCATTCTTAAAACCTTACTTTAACCTCCTCTTCCTTATCCTTTAAATTTTTCTATTTTTGTTTTCTCTGTTTTAAATTTGCAAATTTTCAAATCCTTTGTAAGTAGATCCAACAGAGAGGAACACAGCTTCCCATTCCAGCTCTATATGTATTGTTTCCTTCCTATTTCTTGCCAGGAATATATATAGTATATATGTAAATTAATGTATGTATGTATTTGTATACATATACACACCTAAATAACACTACATGTGTAAAATTGATATATAAAAATAATTGAGCACACATATTTCATATTTATATAGTCCAATATACATAGTACTATAAATAGTATTTATAAAAAATATTAATGATATATAAAAATAAATAAAAATACTGAGCTTCTTTTTTTTCTTTTTTTTTTCCTTTTTTTGCATTCAATATATTAGAGTTCAAGTATGACTTAATACCTAGGGAATCGAATAGAGTTCTTAATAGACCTCAGTAACAATAACTCCATCCATTTTTTATTCAACAAATAGAATGAAAAAAAAATCCTCTAATCGTGAGTGACCATTATCTATGATAACTTCTTATCACTAATATGGTATTTGTGAGATCTCCGATTAACTTGGCTTGTTTGTGATTTCAATTTTGGGATAATAGCTACCATTTACAGAACCTGATGTTTTAATTTTCAAAGTTTTTTAATTCTTTGTTATACACAGAAATCAAAGATTCTTACATATTTATTAAAATTCTGTTTTACACAGACTTAGACAACAATATCCTTAATCTCTTCATTTAATTATTTAAATTTCCCATGATAGGCAGGGGATCAGGCAAGGTAAACTTATTAAGCTGGCCATCCCCTTTGCTAAGACTTTTTCAAAACTGAAGGCAGTCATGACTGCTGCTGAGTATCAGTATTTTGTATCTCATATCTCATGAGTTTGAAATTTGGTTTGGTCTGCCTTGGCTTTTGCTGTGCATATACTTTTATTTGAAAATTCCCATTTGTTCTGCCTTTAAGGACTCTTTTGCTCTCTTAAGTTCTTTCATCTAAAACAATTTTGTGTGTTTTCAAAAATCACCCTTTCTGAGAAGCTAAAGAAATTTGGCAACTTTGAAATTAATTGTAATGCTAATTCTAACAATACCATTAACATTTTTGATCAAAGTTAATAATACTATAAAGAGCTGTAAAGAAGGTACTTTGGGCTACTCTTAAATATTATATCCTTTTTAACACATTCATATACTCTCAATGCGTCATAAATCAGCTCCCTCTAATGGCAAAAATTAATATAGCTATTAGAGATTCCTCTTCAAAATCCCACAGCAAAACTCTCAATAAAATGAAATTTTTTGTCAGAGATTGTGATAGTGCATTCACAAGCATAGTCCTCATTGCCAACTTAGATGAGTATTGTATCCTTAGAAGCTTAGGGAATTTTGTCTCTCTCAGCTACAGATTAGATAGAAACCTGTGTCCTTTGAATGTCTTATAATTCTACAAAATGCAGTAACTGTGTAATAGTGGTTGAGAATACAATTTCCCCCTAGCATTTGTCACGTGTTTTACTGTAAGACAAGATCAGTACATTAAGAGAGCATGTCAAAACCTGGCTGCTTAATGTTCCTTACAATCCATTCATAGGTTTCAAAGCTGTTTATGAATATTAAGATCACAGTCCTCATTTGCTTTTTCTTCAACTTTTCTTAAATTATCTTTGTAAATCTCTTCTTCTGATTTAATCCAAACAAGTAAATATCCCTACCTGATTTCAAAATCAGAAAAAAAATCCCCAAACAAAACCTGATATTTTTATATAGTTAGGGCTCCAATAGGAAATAATCAATAACATAAAATATACAGTATGCATTGCTTGTTGCTGGTAGTCAATAATGCGAAGGTAGATCAATGATTCTGTATATTCCTTTTGCCATGCCCCTAAGGAAGAGAAATAGTATTTTCAAACCTCATATAGGGATTCTGATTTGTGTAAGGCAGTTCTATACTTGCTTATCAGCATATTTTAATGCTCTCTCTTTTTTGAGTCTTGTTTTTCATGTATTTTAAATATCTGGTATTGATAGGACTACCAGATCTGTTGTGTCTTTTCAAATGCCAGTAAAATTGTACTGTGCAGTCAAAATTAGCTGCATCTACATTATCATTTCATTTCAGAGAACTTCTCCAGGTTTAGCATCCTCAGTTACTGTGCACTGGCTGTATAAACAGAATGGTTTTGTACCTACTGGTTAGGTTCCTTTTCGAGGAAACTAAATCTTAGCTCCGCAGCAGGCATACACCAAATACGATCCCCAAGGGACTACATAAAATGTTGAACTAGTGTCTAGTCAGCATCATACTATGTGTATGGAGAGGATACTTGGCTTAGAGAACCCAATTAAATCTAATCCATGGTAAAGTCCCAAAACAACATACAGGTTGGCTGCTAGTCTTCCAAACCCAGGTGCTCCAATCTAGTGATCTTCTTCAGTTTTGCTAAATTACATGCTAGTATGGATGTAGACCTAGTCTTCCAACAACAATAGGTTGTCCTCTATTTGGTCTTGGCCTGCTGAAGAGTGAAAGTATAGAAATAAAGAAAAAGGATATTGCAGAAAGTTTTCTTCTTGAAAGTCCATAAAATATTCATAGCAGTTATGAGTGATTTCCATATTTCATAAAGACGTAATAATGTTCCTATTACAATAGCATAAAAGTGCTCCTCGATAACTTCAAATACAGATCATCTATACATTTCAAAGAATATTTTCATTCTTGAAATAAAGTGAAAATTGGTGTCTACAAAATAATGTCTGGAAAGAGATGAGCAAGTGATTCTTTGTGTTTCAGTAACTGAGCTTGAAAGCCTCAGGACAAAATCCAGGCTTGTAGGCTTTGCAAAACCAGAGTTGTAAGATGCTGTCACTTTATTGTTTCTTTGAATTAGTTTAAGCAGTACTTTGTTCATTATAAAAATCATTCTGATGCCCTGAACCTCTTTAGATGTGGCATAACAGATCTCTGATATTTAACCCTAGACTGTGGCAAAATGACATCTTATGTTCCACACTGCACACTGAAGATTTTTCTGGCGGTGCTTTTTCAGAAAATTGCAATGCCATTCATGATGCAGCATGGTAAACCTTTGTTAGGGAGGCAGGCACCAAAGAGACTACGTGAAAGATGAGAAGAATCAGTGCAAAAAAACACAATGAATAAAGCGAGCAGGAGCATATGGAACCCATGCCATGCACCTCTTGGTTGTCAACACCAAACGTAGAAACAAGAAGGAAAGAAGTATAAATTCTCCACCTATGACTTCACAAATGAGAAATTGTGGACTACCTCAGAGCACATTGCATGTCAAATTCATACACCACTGTAACAAGGTGCACAGGAGACTTTTTCAGTAACTATTCTCTGAAGGTGCTATTGAGTCTGTACTCCATTATGGCTAACAACTTTGAGAGAGGAAAAGTTTTGTGGGGATCATTACAACCACACAGCTGTAACATGGCAGATAGATAAAGGTCACTCAGAAAAGGTAAATAATCCCTCTGCTCCAGTTTAGAACTAAATAACAGCAGTATCATGTTGGGTTTTGATATAAAAACATGGGGGTTTTATTAGGTATAGTACCACGAGACCACTTAAAAAATCCTTACTGGAAATCACAAGCAAAATACATGCACATTTTATGAACTAAATTTGAAGACTGCAGTAGTATTTCCCAAAATAGAATTTTTAAAATTTATTTATTGTTGTTCTTTTCTGTGTTTTTTTTTCTTCTCTAATTTCTTTGTTTGACAAGGCAACTGACCTAGTAGATAAAAGGGACACAGATTGTTATACCTTGACATCAATAAGGCTTTTGACACTGTTCCACATGACATGTTCATAAGATTAGTGTTAACAACCTGGATCACAGAATGGATAGTACACTTACAAAATTTAATGATGATATCAAGCTAGGGATATTTGCAATCTCTTTGGAGGACAGAATAAGAAATCAAAATTATCTTGACAAAGTGAAGAAATTGTGTAAATGGTGAAGATCAGAGTCACTACCGAGAAAAGCAATTCTCTCAATTGACTCTGGTTTTAATAGGAAAGAGAATCCTAAGAAGGAACATGGGGTATCAAGACTTGCATTATGTAAAATTACTCCAATGACGTCCATTATTGTAAAATTGTACAAATGATGTTTTTTTCTTGCTCCTAAGTGGTGATTAAAAGCAGAGGGAAAAAAGCTTATTTTAAAGTAAGGGAAACATATGCTAAATAATTATTTAGATTATTAAGGAAAGGTTTCCAACTGTAACAGCCTTCTTCTTCTGGTGTGAAATTCCATTCAATGATTCTTTTAAGAGGTATAGTAGATAAATATCCTATGGGGATTATGTAGGTACATTTTATCATGCACCAAAGAATGAATAGGGACTGCATATTCTTGAGAGATCCCTCCTGGTTGTTTTATCATTTGTACTGTAAAATATGCATTTCAGTATTTTGCTAGGTGAGAGAATTGCTAAAATGAGCCTGAATGGAAACAAAACATTTTAGTATGTCACATTTCGTTCTATTTAAGGTAGAAATAGCATGACAGCATCTCTGCATTTTTTTTCTTATTGGACTTCAGACCAGAACCTGTGAATGCAGAAAAGAACAATTTTAAACATGGGGGTTTTAAATATGTCTGTGAATGTTTTGAAACTTGCAGAGTTTCTCTTCTATTTCAGTTTCACATTATTCATTTTTTATCAACCCTACTTCTTCCTAGTGATAACAACTTCTCATTTAAATAGGTTCTCTTATGTCCTTACTAATATACTGTATTAGAGATTATTTCACTAAAAAACTAAGACTTCAAGATTTGTGTCTGAGAATGCATCCAGGTACTTTGGGGATGATTTTCCAGCACATTATTAAGTTGTCTATATGTTTCTGTTCTACTCTTCCTCATTTTTGTCATGAACAGGAATGTGAGAGATGGGAAGAATTAGGGTAGAATCTGGAACAAAATTATTCAGATGTGTTTAACAAAATTTCCTTGTGGTCACTTGAGTCATAGAAATATAGAACAAACACAATTAGAAAAGCACAGGAAAGTAGCTTCCTCCGGGGAGTTTTGAATGAGCAGACTTCTTTCTGATTTCTTCCCAGTTGTTTTGTAAAACCAAACAACTTCTCCAAACAGAAAATCTAGGATCAAAACTAGTAAGAGCAACAAAATTTTCTAAAGAAAAAAATGCAAGGATTTGTTAGGGACAAAATCTATATGTTACCTTGACAAGAAACACTTCATTTAAACATAATGAAGTATGTATATATAAATGATACACAGAAGTTAGCACTTCTATTATGGTTATTAGAATAACAGTTTCCAATAATTCTAGTTGAAGTACTTTTTAATTTATTAAAAAAAAGGAATGCATTTTAAAAGACTCTAATGTAAATCATGAATTTTCAAAAATGCCAGCATGAAAATGCACTTTCAAAATTCAGTAAGGTTCATAAATAATATTAATAACTTACTTGTCACTGAGAAACAAGGGCCTTCGCCAAATGTAAACCTCTGGTTATGCTGCAAAATGAAACCAAGACCCCCACAGCTTATACCAACCATGTCACTACTAGGTGCTTAGGTCTTGTTTAAGGCCAGATGAGAGGGTTAACCAATGGTCCTGTGCTAATGCAGTCATTATGATTTTCAAATCTAGGGTAGTGTTTTGTTCATTGCACAATGGACATACAGGACTTTGGACACATATGAGCTTTATCAGCACTAGTCCACTATTCTCTGTACCCGACTGCCCTGGGTGATTTAGGTGTGCCCTTAACAAAAGATAATGGGAAACTAGTGATTGTCTCATAATACAGTTGGGAACTGGAGAAGCTATTTTGGGCCTTGCTACAAATGGGAAAAAATTCAGAGACGAGAGTTACCTGGTCTCAAGTGGGAACTGGTTTGTCTGTGATTAAATACAGTAGACGTAACTCATTCAGGTTGTTTTCTTTTTAAGAAATCATTTAAAAAAATTTGAAAAACTCTGATGTGAATGCAGTAATTTATGAAAACATCGCTAGCTCTGGTATAGATGAGAAGTTGTACCAACCAAAGAAGTTTAGCTCCGGAGACTCATATTGTAAAGTCTTTTCAACATTACAGTGTTTGCACAAGTATATCTATGTACTGAAGCAGATAGATATATCACACACAGCTGTGCATGTGTGGGTTTGTGAAAAGAAAGCTAAATAAAAGCTAAATTATTGTTTCTTCAAAAATTTAAAGCTTTCCTTCTAATGACTTTGCACTAGGACAAAGTAGTTCCTAAGTCTTGTTTATTTAGAGGAATCCTATTTGTATATAGTCGTATTTTAGAGTAGAAAATGCTATCTTCTATGCAAGTGTCTACTTGCAGAAGCTCTACACTCAGATGTAGTGGCTTAACTGTTAAAGGAAAATTCGAATCTCATGTATCATTTAATATTGAAATAATCAAAAGATACAGGCATAGTATTTAGCATTCATCATTTATCATTTCTCTTAGATGAGTGCAGCTTGTAAGATTTTTTTAATTGAGAAAACTTACTATACTTCTGTAATAATTTTTTTAAAAGCAGATAATTAAATATTTATTCTACAAATTCTGTCAGATCCACCTATATCCCATGCACACTTTGTGTGATTAATATTTGAATATAACCATGCCCGTTGCTGTGAATCTGTTTCTTGCCAAGCTCATAAAGTTCAATTGGCTTCCTGGAGGTTGTGACCTCTAGCAATTTGAAAATTATTTCATGTATTTAAAATGATCATTTTTTAAAAGTCAATAACTATGAGAAAAAGTAGTGTCTGCAATATTGAGGATTTTTTCCTTGTAGAAAAACAAACTCAAACCCAAGATAATATTTGAATAATCAACACCTGACTGTAATGTGATGCTTTATGTCAAAGTATCTCCTAGATTTTGAAAACTTAAATTAATTACTCTGTCTTTTATATTATTTCATATGGTGCCTCCAAAGGAGGAAACTGTCTTGGAGAGTTTCAGTGCCCTAAATCATAGAAAAATAACTAGTTTGCTGTTCAAAGGGAAAAAAACCCCTTGATTCAACTGTATTACAGAAAAGCTGCATACCATGAAGCTTCACAGGTATGGAAAGGCAAGCTCATTAATAGAGTTCATGGGACTTTGAATTATTTTAACTAGTTGAAGAGCACCAAAATATTTTCATACTTCTCAGTTTTAAAGGTGAGCTGTAATGCTGAGAAATAGTAGGAGTCCAAATTATTTGAAGATCAGGAGAAAACTTTTAAATTATGCTTGTTTTAAAAGTGTAGCTACCTTCTTCCATTTTTACGACCACACAGGTGCAGTGGTCTGCTCAGGAATTTTTGTCTTATATTCTAGAGTCGTCAACTATTACCAAATTAAAAAAGATAGTTAAAAAAATAAAAAAGGAATTATTAAATAGTTCTTAGTAAATAAGCAGAAGAGCAACATTAAAAATACTGCATACTAAATCATCTGTAATTGCTAACACAAACCTCACAATAATTTTTTTGTATTTTAGATTTTTTAAGTCATTTGAGCCATCTTAAAGTATTTATGTAAGAAAGCCTGGTGACTTATCAGGAGAGGACAGAGATCACATTCCTTTTCCTTTGCTCTTATGTGCTGCTCTTACTGTGTTGTGTTAAGATCTTGTGACATTTTAAGTAGGAGTATGAAATTGAGTGAAGAAGATTGCAATTGCTGTGGCATACATCTCCTATCTGAGATCAGGTAAACCTCCTCCATCTCCAAAAGCATTGTCTGAAGAGGTCAGACTGGTACTGATCAGATATTATCAGATATTATCAGACATTATCAGACATCACTGATAATGTAAGCACAAATATTTAGCAAAACTGCAGTGACCAAAAAGTCTTTAAGGCCTGATAAAATAATTTCATTCTAAAAGATAAAAAGCTAAAACAACTTTTATTTCAAAACAGAAATTCTGATTGTTCACATGCACAACCTGAGTTACCCGTCTTTACAAGATGCATAGGCTGTAATGCCCAGAGCTGGTAGTCATTCACGCTAACCAAATTGGAGAGCCACAAGCACAAGTGGCTTTCAGCACCTTCCTTTGGTCTATTTTCAGATATTATTCTGGGTTGAATTAAATTATTTAGATTAAATGTAGCAACTAGTTTAAATTCTGCTTGCAAACCTGGCACTAGCATGCTCCATTCTTGCAACTCCCTATTATGAAGAATGAGAAGTGATAAAATTTTGGTTTAAATAATAATGTTTTTGAACAACCAAAAGGGGAATAAAGATTTGGGTATGAATATGCACTGGGGAAGCTTCATACTCTGGAGTTAGTCACTGCAGGGAGTGACAACAGGCACTAAATACAATGCACTTTACTAGCTAAGCAGTGGCATTCAAACCTTGATATAACAACATCACTCTATCTGGAGGGCAAACAGTGAGTCTCCTAAAGAAACCAATTACAATTTTGCAATCAGAGCCTGCTTAAGCATATTTTTTTTCACTCATCAAGTATACCCAAATCATGCTCTTGCATAACCAGCTGTTTTTATATGCTATCTTTTGACTCAGTCTGTCCCTGAGTGCCCTGCCTAGTAGGCTGAAGTTGCATCACAGATGAGGACAAGAAGTAGTGAAGATTGAAAGCCACTTTTTGACCAGACACAGGAACATTCTTTCCAGAATAGGCTGGAAAATACGCTCCTGCACAACCGTGGGGAATATCATCTCTTGCCCGTGACAGCAGCCTTTAGCTGATAGGCTTAACTGGCCCGTCAGTAGCATGTATGAGGGCAAATTTCAGCCCTTAGATGACATATCTTGGCAACTAAAAAAAGAACTTTTGGCTAACTCTCAATAATTGATTCACCAAATGTATATATTTTGTATATATTGTTGTCTAACAATAGAACTGAATAATCAGTTTATTTACTGAATAATTTACTGAATCATCAGTATATGTCATAAGTATATGATAATGCCATGAAAAATCTTTTTTTTTTAATGATAACTCAAATAAATTAGTGACCAAACAGACATTAGTCATTGTACTATAGGTTGTACCGCAAAACGCATCTCTTAGACCAGAACTAGTGCTCACTATGTATCTGCACAAGAATACTTGCTCATATCTCAGAGCAATTTTTTCAAAAGTCCTCATATACAGATTGCTTTGAGATATATATATAAAGTAATGTTTGTTTATTTTAGTGCTGTTTTGAAAAAGTAAGCAGTATCTATCTATGTATCTGATCTACACGATCAATTGCAAGTCAGGAAATATTATTTTGAATTTACAAGCCTTTTTGAGGGGAGAAAACGGTTAACAGAGATGACAGCTCTTCTGATAATACAACAACATTAAACTGCCATAGGTTAAAGAAATGCGATTTTGTCACCTAAAATTAAGGGAAGCCACCATTTCTTGTATGAAGAAACTGTAAAAGTTATAAGATTCAGAACATAAAATTAAGACAATAAGCATGTGAACTTGCCTCTGAACACACTGCTTGCTTATTTCTTCATACTGTGTGCTCTATATCTTTTTATCCACACACTGAAGTGGGCTAATTTCCACATAATTTAGAGTTGGCTGCCACCTGCTGGGGGTCTGCCCTTGTTGCTTCTTTAAGGTGGCTAGAGGAGGCTGGGTTTGTGTTGAAACCTTATAAGTAATATAGACTGAGAGTGCCTAAACGTATGAATTTAGGCATAACTAATATGACAACAGAAAGTACATGTCTCTGCCTGGTGAAATACGTCTAAAGAGAAGCAAAAAGCATCCTTTCTACTGCCTGTCAATGTCTGGAGCTACTGTTCCCCAAATCAGCAAAATAATAACAACAATAAGAAAAAGTTGAATCTACCACATAACGTCTCCCTAAGGCATTGCAAAACAACCCAAAACTCCTTTCCTTTTACCAGCATGAATAAACTGTATATAAAATCATCTATTATTCAATACAATGTAACGTTTACAAAAGCCCTGCATTATAATGACACTGCAAAAACTTTACCCAAGAGAATTGGACAGCAGTTAATGAAGACAGGTTACACTATGTATTATAAAGACTTACTGCTTTTTGGACAGTGATATCCGAAGTATCAGGGAAACTGTCACATGCAGAATCATGACCATAATCACTGAGAAGAAATTATTTTTTCTTTCATTGTTTGAAGACATTTGTCAAATATCCCTGCAGTATGCAATAGCAGTGCGAGATCCAAAATGTCCTACTACTATGGAACCCCTTTTCCACTCTGCTGTAAAATAGGAGAAGAATAAACCTTAAACCATTTCCAAACCTATGTAATGTTAAACCCAGTTATCTGGGCCAACCAACCCTATTCCACCGCTGACTGCTTCCAGTCTTCAGTATAGACACACTTGCAGTGTCACTGCCAGAAAAGCTACACTTTGTGTATTACAGTTAGCTGCAGTCAAATGTTTTACTCAGCCTGCTTGGCTAACCCTTCACAGAGTGACACAACACCACCCTCAACAGAGGTGAAAATCTTAAACTGAAGGCTTGGATTAACCCCAGGGCACATGAATGCTCTTAGTATGTGAAAACAGCCCCCAAAACTTAAATAAAGCTCAGATACAGTACTTAATTATCTGCTCAATTAAGAGAAAAGCATAATTTGAGAACTTTCTGTCAATTAATCAAAACTTATCCACATCACAAAGTCTGAAAGTGCTTTAAACTCTCAGAGAGAAGTAAAAATCTGTTTTCTAAGTGCCTAGATTATCTAAGCTTCCAAGTGTAGGACTTTAGCAGCAGCCTGGCTACGCTGTAGGGGAAGATCTCTCTCTGTAGGAGTCTCATCTAATCCTTCTTTTCTACTGTGTGGCGGGTTGACTTTGGCTGAATGTCAGGTGCCCACCAAACCACTCCAGCACCCCCTTCCTCAGCTGGACGTGGAGAGAAAAAAAATTATGAGAGGCCTGTGGATCAAGGTAAAGATAGGGAGATCATTCAGCAATTACCATCACAGGCAAAACAGGCCCTAGTTGGAGAAATTGATTTGATTTATTACCAGTCAAATCAGAGTAGGTTAATGAGAAAACAAAAATTAAATCTTAAAACACTTTTCCCCCACCCCTCCCTTCTTCCCAGAATCAACTTCAGTCTTCAATTTCTCTACCTTCCCTCAACCCCCACTTCACCCCCTGCAGCACAGGTGGACAGGGACTGGGGGTTGTGGTCAGTTCATCACATGTTGTCTCTACTCCTCACACTCTCCTCCTGCTCCAGAGTTGGGTCCCTCAGTCCTCAATGAACATCTCCAGTATGAGTTCTTCCCATGTGCTACAGGACAATCTCTGCTCTGGCATCTGGAGCACTTCCTCCTGCTCCTCCTGCACTGGCCTTGGTACCTGCAGAGTTACTTCTCTCACATATGCTCATTTCCTCTCTTCTCTGACTGCTGTTGTGTAGCAGTTTTTTCCCCACCTTCTTAAATACATTATCCCAGAGGTGCTACCATTGTTGCTCATACCACAGTCTTGGCCAGTGGCAGGTTCATCTTGGAGCTACCTGGCATTGACTCTGTCACACATGGGAGAAGCTTCTGGCAGCTTCTCACAGAAATCAACCCTGTAGCCTCCCTGCTACCAAAATTGTGCCATGCAAACCCAATATATACAATCTGCCTGGGCATGGCAATACGTCCAAAAGTTATGTAAGATATGTTTGGCTACCTAGAGAAACTCCTTAACTTAGAACTGCTTTGTATGAGTTTTAGTATACACAGAAGTTCTTCTAAATTAATGTTGATAGTTAAACTGCAACTAATATATTGCACAGTAATTAGCATGCAACTATTATATACCTCCCTTACTAAGTTTACACAAAGAGTGAGAAGAGACTTTTCCAGTTCTTAAGAAGCAGGAGTTATCTAAGTGTGTTTGGCTTAGAAGACAGATGAGACTTGATGCTGTCAAGCATTGTTTTGACTCATGGTTGACAAGGTTCTGTAAAATTCTGATGACTTGTAATTCCAGAAACAGTGAAACTGCTTAGTAGAATCATGAACAGATATTCTGTATTTGTGCCAGTAAAATTTAGGCAATGATTTTATCTAATGATTTTGTTTTTAAGCTTCATATCTCCAGTACAGTCCACCACTGTAGAATGTTTTCTGAATATGAAAACAAATGTTATGAATCTGTTTAAATAGGTTAGTCTACTTAGTCTCTCTGACATTAAAAATAATAATAATTCAAAAAATTAATTGCAGTACTATATTAAACTATAACAGTTCAGTTCAGAATTAAGGACCATGAACATTGGACAGCTCATGTTGAAGTAAAACCTAGAGCTGAACATACTAATTGCCCCTCCTACTGTTCGGTTCAAATCTAACAAGCCTCAAGCTGTTAGTACATATTTTGTGAACAGATGAATACAACAGTCTGTGTCCTACCCCATGAGCCAACAGAGTGTATTATCATAGATAACTGAGGAGGTATGTTGAGAGTGTCACTGGCATGCCTCGCAGCTAACACTGCAGGCAGCGGCGAGGCAGAAATCTCCTTGTTGGCACTGCGCAGCTGTGATCTGGACAGAAAGTAGAATAGTTTTCTTGTTAAGGTGTAGGCTCTGAAATAAAGTTGTCCTGCAAAAAAGACAAACAAACAAACAAACAAAAACATATTCCTGCTCTGCACAGTGCAGATATGCCAGGTGCTTGACCCGAGGCTCAAGATATGAGCTCATTGAAGGGGTTTTATTTTAAAAATATACAAGGCTCCAAAAATCTGCCCACTGGATTTATTAAAAGGGCCTTCAGTTCTTTTTTTACCTTGAGAGAGTGCATGGGAGAAGACACTACATACATTTCTCAGGAAGTCAAATAACAAACTTTCACTGGCAAGCTTTAGAAAATAAAGGAACTTGGCAAAAGTTTAAAGGGTAACATTCAATCAAAATAAAGCATTGCACAAAGCATTGACTTATCACATGCTAACCCACACAATTTAGCAAAATCCAACCCATCCAGCTTTAAGTTATCCAAATATCAAGAAAGGAGATTAGGAGAAGTAAAGAAAGAGAGAGAAAAAGAATAAGAGCTACTGCCTTCAGTCCCATGCAATTCCAGCTTTCACCTGTTCAGATAGTAGAGGTCATGACAATGTAGAGGTCTCATGATGTGGGTTTTATTTGCTCTGGTCCTCTTTGACCATCCCCCCAGGCGAGACTTCTGGCCCACTGGCCACTCTGGGGATGGGTGGGGCTCTGGGGCTCCTGGTGTACCAGCCATTCTGGGGCTGGATTAGGGGCTCCAGGGACTGTGGTGTGAGGCAGTGCTCCTGGTGTGCCAGTGACCAAAAGGTGCTCTGGGCTGACCAAGGAGCTAGGATAAGGAGCAGAGCACCACTCCACCTTCATGAGATTTGACACACTTGAGTTGGCCTGAGCCAATAACTAATATAATAACCCAGTGTCTCACATCAGATTACTGAGAGCCCATTCCCTCCCCAGCTTGCTAAGGGAAGTAGGCCATGCTTAAGTATACGTTTTCTACTCCTATAGTAGTTTCAGTTCTTCCTGTCCTTCTTTTCACTTTCGTCCTCTTCCTCCATCTATCTTCTTTCCCAAAGTTCACTTCAGAAACAGTAGTCCAGGTACCAAGGTGAGTATTCATGACTTCAGTCATCAGTCTTTGCAGCGTATAACTAAGACTCCCCTTCCAAGGGCGCTATAATACCATACCAGCTCCCTTCAGCAGCCTTCCATTACCATCTTTGTCATGTATCCTGAGATACGTTTTTATCTGCTAGACAAAGATGGCATACATTAACTACATCTCCCTAGAGCAATGTCACATAACAGTGTTATATTTTCAAAAAAAAGAAACACAGGAAAGAGAAAAAGAAAAAAAGGTAGCAGTAAGGGTTATCAGTCTAGTTAGTAGTTGTTATAACTCTTTTTGCACTCAGAAGGTATAGATGCAGCTTTCGCCCAGAAAGAGATCATTTATCATTGCACTTCATCTTATCACTGAATTTACTATTGCAGTACTTAAGCAAATGTCCTCTATTGCATCCTGATTTTTCTGTTTTGCTTTTGGTAAATATGTCTGTATTAAAAGTTGTAAGAGAAGCTTACTCCTCTGTAAAATTTTCTGACCTTTTAAAAACAGATTGGTTGCAGGGAAAATATTTATATGTAAAATAGCATCAATAGTATAATTAGAACTGCCATTAATTAGCTATGTTCTTCACTTAGTGGATGATTTATGTGTTAAATTTATATTAGAAAGACTTTTTTCAACATTTTTTGCAGACAGTGTTTTCCATACTAAAGGCATATCCATACTGCAGTTTAGAGCAGAAATTCCCACGCCAGTTTCTGACAGCCTAGCAGCAGTGTCAGAAGAGTAACTCCTAAAGCAGTCTAACTTTCAGGCTATTATTAATTTAGCCTCATACACTAATTATATTTAAAAGACTACTACAGAGAGACGTGCCTTGTGAGTTGTGACGGTAGTCACATTCAGGGAGATAGAGATGTTTCCTGCAAATTAAAGCAGACAGCAATCTAGGAGTGGAAACAAGCTTTATTTCAATGAATTTCTTACTTTATGAGCTTTGTATTTTAGGAAACATCTGAAATTATCATAGGCTTTCTTTTGTGGCTGTTCTCTGCTTGCCTATTGTGTGCACAGCAAATTCTCTTGTAGTCAGTCAGCAAATTCATCTGAAAAATGAGGACATTTTTAGTAGAAGTAGGCAGAAGGTAATTGATTATTTTCACCTCTGCAGTCTTTGATTAAAGACACTGTGCTTAGGGGGGGAAGTCAACAATCATTCCTAAACATATACAAGCATTTAATTGTAGTAATTAATTTATCTATACAACTCCGTGTACTTTTAAAAAGCTTCTTGACTGAGAATTAATGCCTCATCAGTCTTAAATATAACAGCCTGAAAGAACAAGTGAAGTCAGTAGAATAACAAACAGTATTGCAGAAACCTCAGGCACTCGGAGGAAACAAAAAGACATTTCCAACTCTGTGCAGAGCAAAATTATGAAGAATTTGAGAAATAAAGGCTGCAGAAGGAACATCAACTGATAGAACCACAAAAATGAAGTACATCATTGTATACATTGCCATGTAAAAGTAACAAAAAAGCAGAGAAGCCTTGAGATGTAATTACAGAAACAATTTTGCAGGAGAGTTTGAAGAATTCAGTAGTTATGGATCCCATTTTTATAAATGTCATGTTCCCCATAAGTTAATCTGTTTACTACAAACAGGCATGGCTGTCAGAATGTGAGTCAAAGGTGGTAGCTAATGGAAAACAAACAGCCAGAGCAAGACAGTAAAGACAGATGAGCCGCAAAGACAGATAAACAGCTTCAGAAGAATCAATGTAAAAGTGGCTGGGCCATTAGTTGGGAAGGGTAGACAAGCCTTTGCTCTCTCCAAGCTTGTAAGGTTCAGTCTTCCCAACGATGACAGTCTAAATGCTGAAGGGAAGCAAACTTAAAATACACTTAGTCTCAGGAAAGAGGAAGAGTGATCAGGTTATAAATTATCACCAGGTGACCCCAAACTGAAAATGTCACATAGAGAAAGCACTTTGCTAGGAAAAAAGTTTATTTTTTTACAAGTTAATGTGGAAAGAAAATGGCAGAGCTCTTGGAAGGACTCTTCAGGAGAGACTGAGGGAATAGAAAGGCCCGTCTTGAGTAGAAACAGATTTCTGCCCATCTAAGAGAGGTTTCTTCTGAGTGATTTTTAATCAACAGCTGGATCACAGCCACCTTAACATACATGGCAGATACACATATGAATGTGGATCAACACAAAAAAGGGCTACATTTCTGATATCTCTCATTTGAGCTGTTGAACTACAGAGTTTCACCTAGAAACCAATGGAACCAGCTATGAAGTACACTCAAAATTGTGTATATGATGTATTATAATATTTATTTGTATAGTGATTGTAATATAATTCCCTTCCCCCCATATTGACTCTTGTATTGTGTCTGGAAAACCCATCTCACACGAGGTGAGTTGTGGGAGGGGAGCTTGGACTCAGGAATTGGATTTTGGGGGTCTCAAACCACAACAACTCTTATCCTTTCTTTCCCTTTCTCTCCCTTACGCATTTCCTTGCATGTTATCTTTATACTTTGCTTTATTAATGCTTTATTGCTATAGATGCTTTAATATTGCTATGCTTTAATCATGCTATATTGCTATGCTTTAATGTTGCTACATTGCTATAGATGCTTTAATTTGCTGTATTGCTATAGATGATAACATCCCAAATGGAAACATACCTATTTGCCTTTGAAACAAAATTGTTCTAAAGTAAACCCCACAAATATATGTTTACAAACACAAATTATTCAGTGCTGTTTCACTCTAACCCACCCCAAGGGATTTATTAATAAGAACCTGGGTTACTCTCCCCTTCTGGGGTGGGTTCTAACAAACAGCATTCAAGTTCATCTAGAAAAGAATTCCAGGATCCTTCAAATTTTTTTCAAAAATTAAATCTAAAATCATAGAATCACAGAGTCATTAAGGTTGTATAAGACCTCCAAGATCAACAACCTTTGACCAAACACCACGTCAATTAAACCACAGCACTAGGTGTCATGTCCAGTCATTTCTTGAACACTTCTAGGGATGGTGACTCCACCACTTCCCTGGGCAACCCATTCCAATGCCTGACCACTTTTTCAGTGAGGAAATTTTTGACATCTAACCTGAACCTCCCCTGGTTCAGCTTGAGGCCATTTCCTCTTGTCCTGTTACTTGCCTGGAAGAAAAGGTTGACCTCCACCTTACTAGAACCTCCTTTTGCATAGTATTCCTTGAGCCTCATTTTGTCCAGGCTAAACAACAGATAAATAAGACCTTCCAAATTTATTTTTCTTTCACTTTTTTTCCTTCCGTAAATAAGTGAATTGCAAGATATTTCCTTAATTTTTTTTCTAAGATAGAGAATACTTGAGTGATTTTAGTTTGCAGTACTGTAGATAATCATGTATTTGTAGTCTTTTTTTCTTTTGTTGATATAGGAGTTGTTAATATTTATAACATCTGTTGTAAATATCCAAGAAAATTCTTAGGATTCTCTGAGGAGAAAGATAAAAAAAATTTTCCCACAAGAGGCAGAGCCACTGCTGCAGACAGCTGGCTGACATTATTCCCAGTCTTCTGAAGAACAGCAAGTCCCAAGATGAATCCTATCACCTGGTCCAAATGACACAGTTCCAGGTTGAGTGGATTGCTTCAGATTTCCTTAGAAAATGCAGAACTTCAGGATTCCTGAGTGTACAGTCTAGACTTCATTGATAATTCTATGAATAAATCAGGCCTTCTTTTTTATTATTATTTTTTTTGGTCCTATAATCTTTACCAGTAAAATGAAAAGATTAATATGTTGAATTTTTCATTCTTTTATGTCATCAAAGCTTAAGTATAGACCTAATGGTCCCTCTCATTGCAGGCTACATTTGCTGAAACAGTATGCTAGAAGGTAATAAATGTGCTTGACAAGAACAAGGAAGGTCTCCCTAGTGCACACATTCACTTTCACATGAAGTTGGAAAGCTAACACTGTTGATACCAGAGCTCAGGATAATAGTGATGATGTGTTAGAGCTCTGAATGTACCTTGAAGAGAATTGAGAACTAGTAGGCTCATATAAATCAGACCAGGTGCAGCAGGAGCTATATTTGGGTTTACTATACACAACAGGAGCAAAGATGCTGCAGTTAGGAAAAAAAAGAAGAGTCAATGAAAGAAGTAGCCGCTTTATTTGTTATATTTCAGGCAGGCTGATGGATGATGATAAATGACAGAACAGATGTTTTCAGTTATTTTACTATGCCTACAGGCAGGTGTCTAGGGCTTTCATTTTACTTGTTCTATGGGAATCCGTAGGTTGTATATAAACCATTATACTAAAGCTGATACTGAGGCAATTAATCATTGAGGAAATCATTAGCCAAAGCAAAAAAAAATATAAAGAAATAATACTCTAAAGCCACACAATTTAGACTGGTTTGGTACCAAACTTCATATGACAATTGTATTAATAATGGAATACTGAAAATTCAGCAATGAATAGAGAAAATATGCAAAAGTGAGCAAAACAGAATAACCATTCTCTTTCTTATATCAAAAAAAGATGCAGATACAGCACTTATTAAATTGCCAATGAGAAAACCAATCACTGAACAGAGATTTTTCTTTTGTTGTGAGTGAGCATAGATGTTTGATCTAATGGACTGAGAACTAGAAAATAGCAACAGACACAAGCAAAACTGCTCACAATTAGAACGGGGGAAAAAAATCAACCTATATCTATTTATAGCTATCTATATCTATTTATATATATATTTACATTTATATAAAATTCTGCAGTATAAAACAGGTTGTAAAGAAGTTGTTACCCAGTAGACAGAGCAAAGCAAAACAAATATCAACACAGCAACATGTTTCATGGAAATAACCTGCAATTAGTAATTTCATGGAATCTTTAAAAATGTGATGTTATTCTCTGGAAAATTTCCATAATTTGAAACGCTTTTCACATATATTATTTATATATTATTTAATAAAACTTTTTTATTATTCGTTTATTTGGGATTTTAAATCAGGCTTGAATTTCTGGAATATAATGTTACAGATTACAAATTTTTTTTTTCAACACAGTTAATAATACAACACTGGGAACTTCCCCCTTCCCTTCCCTCCTCCTTCCCTCTTTCCCCCCTTATATTCTGCAAAATAGTTGGTCCTCAAAACTGTCTGGTTTAAGATTCAGTAATTATGCTGTGAACATGATGTAAATATATTCTCTGCACAAAATTTTCATCTATCCAGGCTGAAAGCAACACAAGAGAATTTGCCATAAAGCTTTGGGAAAGGAGGATACAAACATCCCTGACCTTGGAAGAGTTAACCAGACCACAAAACAAACAATTAGTGAGGTCCTTGGACATGGAGAGCTGCCAGGTCCAATTAAAGATGGGTCCCAGCCATGAGTAGTCACTAACAAAGGGATTTGGGAGTAAGCAAAGCTGCGTTCCCTTAGAAGATAGGAATGTTGAGAAAAGATGAGAGTGATTGTTATTTATTTATCTCTATTGCTGTTATTAAGAGTAATGTTACAGTAGGTTGTAGGAATGGCAATAGTGTTTGTCCTACCAATAAGGTTGTATAGAGAAGCATTTCTCAGCAGAGGTACTGCCTGGATGCAGTTCAGAGAAACTCAAAGGCCCATGGAGGGATGCACTTTGCCTGAGAGCCCATGGAGGAATCCACTTTGCCTGAGAGAGCACCTCTGAGTTTGAACATAAATATGGATTTTCCCTGTATTAAGTACTGCTGAAATAATGAACCCAAGCTCTGATCTTATGCCTTCAGAGAAGTTTGCTTGTTTATATACATATCCCATACTTTAAGCAATAAGACTAGAAGTTCTGCTCTGCAGATGCTTCCCTTCATGGCACCCCTTTGTTATTATACTTCTGGGCAATGCTAAGACAAGGTCAAAATACAGCTGAACTGTTATCTTTATGGGTAAGGCAGCATCTACCTGATTCTACTGCCTGCCAAATATTAGGGAATACCCATTTTTATTTCTGAAAACTAGTAAAATTATCAACCAGTAAGGAATTTGAGACACTGTAAATACCTGACTTGGTGAGATTGGGGGGAGAGATACTAATTCAAATTTCCTTCTCTTTCACTCTCAAACCACCACTCATTTAGGTAGCACCCAATTTTTGGCAGCGGTGAAGGAGTTGAAATCAGAAGGGCTGCTCTTGAGGTAAGAAGCAGCAGCTGATAATATACATTCATGTCATGATATTGGGATATGTGTAATCCAAGTAGACAGAATCAACTCCTGGTTGATTCTAGCTCTAACCCTAGAAAGAAGGAAACAATTCACCAGAAATGTTTGACAAGTGCCTGAAAGACTAGAAATAAGCTCATGTTACACAATGCTTGTATTCCATAGTCTGTTTGTATTTTTAACCTAGTAAAAGCATTAATAAGACAAGAAAGTTAACTACTTATTGGAGATGTTTGGGTTTGTTTTGGTTTGTTTTTTTTTTTTATTTGCACGATCACTGTTCCTAGGTTTTGAGCACAGTATATTGCTCTTTATGGAAATGAATGAAATTTAATGTAATATTGTTGCTCTATAGTAGAAGTAAATTAAGGTATTCCATGTGTGAAATGCACTTCTTTTCATGCAACACTTTATTAAAAAGTAGTTTTGTTTATCAAAATTGAATCTCAGTGCCTGTAGTTTGGCACTGAATTCTCCTTGAGCTTTAGATTTTGCCATACTAAAAAACTGCCACAGTCCTGAACAATATCTAGTTCCTTTCTACCTTTCTATACTATTTCTGACTGTTGTTAGAAATAAGTGAAGTTACTTGATCAATGCTGTTATATAAACAGGTATCATCTTTTAAGTATTTCAGCTGCTATCTGACTGTAAGAGGTTATCCCTTCATGAAGGCAAGATATTGGATGTGCTTCTATTAGCTTTTTATTAATGACTACTCATGGTCCATGTTCTGGCGCTGTATTGTTGACAGTTGTCCAAAAGTGATGCTGGTTTGTATAAAGTAAAAAAAAAACCCTGAGTATAGCAGAAAAGTCATGGGAAATCTGTAATGGGCTGGAAGGTCAAACGTAATTCTGCTTGCTTCCAGCTGGCTTCCCACTGTGCAGGCTGCTCTGAGAAAAGTTCCAAGAAGGATGGAGTTCGGGACAAAATAGAACACAAGTCTTGTCATGCGTATTCAATGCTTCAGATTAGAATACAGATAGGAAACAGCTGGCCCATATGGCGCAACTAGCATTTGCAAAAACTAACGGACCAAAAAGGTCACTGTAAAATCATTGTTCTATTCTGTGCACAAACAATGTGATGCTGATTTCTTAATAACAAAATACTCAGATTTTTTTTTGGTATGTATTTGGGATGTGATCTTCAGACACTGAAACTCCTGAGAAGAAATATAAAAAAATAAAACAATTTAGTTCTGTGAAGAACTGTTACCCTTGAAGCTTTACCCTTGTTATTTGAAAAGGGTTCTATAAGAAAGGTTAATAAGGATTTTCAGTGTTATTTTCATCTTTTGTTTGAAGATATAATTTGCTGAATGTACAAAAGGCTGCTCAAACTTCTTGCATATGGAGCATATCTGGCTCACTTTCGATTGTTACTTGTTAGAATTACTAGCTTCTCTTCATATTTTATCAGAAATCTTCTGCTAAACAATCTGTTTAACCACTGTTTTGAAAATACTGTCACTAACACAAGCATCTAATGTCCATTTTTAAGTAGACAATTATTTGAAATCCAAAGTGTTTATGTAAAAAGTGTATTATTTCTGTAAAAGATAAATAACTCCGGAGTTGAGATGCAGTAAATATTCCATTAACAAGTTCATTTTATCATTAAGTTGTTAAAATAGACTTTGTTCTCAGAGACTATACTGATTTCTAACAAGAGTATTGTTCTTTCTCTGTGTGGTATCTGATTTGGCAGCTTCTAGTACAACAAGATGATATGACATGAGAAAATGAAGTACAGGCAGTTTTTCATGAATTGGTTTAGTTTTTTCTTCTGCAAGTTTCTTGGGCTACAGAAACCTTGGAGAAGCAGGATGGAGTGGCATTATTTTCTTTGTCTATCTTTTAATAAATTTGACAGAATAATGAGGAAATTAAATTAAGCTTGTTCTTGTCTCATACTTAGGAGTCCTTGTTGCTCAGCAGTGAGCTATGGGAAGTACTAATAGCACTTCCATAGAAATTTGTAGGGATGTGAGAAACAGGTGATTATGCAATAAATAGTTTTCTGATTCTTAGGAGAAAATAACACTGTAAAGAAGAAATTACTGCATTTTATATACATATACACACACACAGTATAACTGGTTGGAATACATTAATATTCAATTAGTTCCATGCTTTAAAGTCTCTAAAGGAAATTGTTTGTCTTGGATTATTGTGATAAATGGCAAAGTCATAGCATCCCATAATGCAACGAATGAAATAAGCTTTCTACCGTAAAGCCAAAGACATGTCATGTGTCTCTCCTAATGTCACATTCCCATTAATATGTTTCAACTTTCTCTTTTCCCCCCCATCCAGGTTGCTGTTCCGAAAGTTTTGGGGTTTTTTTTCAAGCCTGTTTCTTGCTCTTTCCTTAAAATGGCTTGTGTACCTGTCCTTCAAATCAAGTTTTAGAGTTTGCTGCTAATATGTGTGGTGATAGCGGGCAGAGAATATATTTCTCACTAGCAAATAAGGTTTTCTCAGCATTCAAAATCCAGCTGTGCATATGCTGTAAACCACCCAGAAAATACCTTGCTCAGGGCCTATGAACTTAGTGAATAACTCCTGGAAAAGCTGGTAGCCCATGGCTTGGACAAGTGTATCCTCTCCTGGATTAGGAGCTGGCTGGAGGGTCGGGCCCAGAGAGTGCTGGTGAATGGAGCTGCATCCAGCTGGCGGCCGGTCACCAGTGGTGTTCCCCAGGGGTCTGTGTTGGGTCCAGTCCTGTTTAACATCTTTATTGATGATTTAGATGAGGGGATTGAGTCCATCATCAGCAAATTTGCTGATGACACCAAATTGGGAGGGAGTGTCGACCTGCTGGAAGGCAGGAGGGCTCTGCAGAGGGATCTGGATAGACTTGAGAGATGGGCTGATTCCAGTGGGATGAAGTTCAATAAAGCCAAGTGCCGGGTCCTGCACTTTGGCCACAACAACCCCCTGCAGCGCTAAACAGCAGTGCTAAACATCATTCACAAAATTATGAGTTCTATTAATACTGATATAAGGGTCACTCAAAGGTAACTCTTTTCCAGGACTGAAAGTGAGAGACACTTAAGTAGAATAACTAAAATCTCTTCAACTTATTGGTAGCTTTTCAAGAAAGAAGGAGAATTTGATAGAGTGGCTTACATGTACTTTTTTACCACTAAGCATGATTTTTCTGCAACTTCAGAGGTGTTATGATATGTTCAGAATTGCTTCAAAAACTGGCTAAGTTCTAGTGTTGGTCGACTTAAACTTGTTGTTTAATTCTAGCTTGAGTTATGGTTATGTGGTTTTTATCTTTTTTTTTCTTCTTTTTTTTTTTTTCCTTCTTAAGAATACTTTCCAATGAAACATTGAAAGTTCAAGCAAAAATAAGACAAAAATTCATCTTTCCACTTTAGGTACCCTGATTTAAACATTAAACAGTTAGAGTTTAGAATTAAAAGCTCATAGGACTGAAAAACTGGGCTATGGAAAAAGTCCCTAACAGGGACACTCTGGAGTGTATTGATGGAATCTTGCCACTCGGTGGCACTGTTTGTTCTGCTGTTTGTTCGAGGCTCAACATCGTCAACTCATCTCCTGAAATGCCTCCATGCCAGCAACACGGCACAAGTCACTTTGAAGTGGTCTGCAAACTGTAAGAAAGGTGGGGAAAGGAGATGTGTTTGGGAGGGGAGGAAAGGGGTTTCTTTTTTGCTCTTCCCCCGTCCCCCTTGTGAAGAGTCAGGAGTTGCTACTGATTCATCCTGTGATACGAAACTATTCTGCCCCTGCTCTGAGCCAAAGCAAAAGTATAGGTCTCCCTACTGAAAGTGAAAATTTTTCTTCTTATTTGTGAGTGATTGCTGCCAGCCGGAGAAAGTGAGACTGGCACATGTTCTGCTATTCCTTGGGGTTTAGATACTAGTTTAAATGACTTTACATCAGACTACTGTTGCAGCGAATGCTTAAGCATTAAAACAAACATGAAGAAGGATCTCAAGCATTTCTACTTCTGAAGAAATTTGAGCATCTATTTCTTAAATAACAGTGCTTGTAAACAAATATGCACTTAGACTTTCTTTGGCCTGCCTAATTAACCTGATCTCATCTAGAAGGGGGGGAGGGAACGGTGGAACCAGATGGGACTAATAGGTCCCAGCTGATTTTTTTTTAATCTAATTTTATTTTATTTTATGCTTTCACACTTCAGTGCTATATCTAGTAATTCAATGCAAACCTTGAAATTTTACTAAGGAATCCTAACATAGACCTTTATAACTATTTTCTTATAGTTGATAGTAATTCTTTTTTTTTTGGTCACCTCTGGTTTTTATGAATTACTATAGTCTTGTCAGTCAAGAAATATTGACTCCTCTGACATTTTTCATTTTCCAGGGTCTTAGTGGAATAAAATGTACGTAATGCCATTGGATCAGAATAATGTCTGATATAAGCTGGTGTGACTTGCCAAACTTATGTTATTTTCCTTATCAAGCTTTTTAAGTTAGTGACCAAAATGCTGTTTAAAAAAAAAAAAGATTTTTCTGGCCCTGGTGCAATGAGTCTCAACTGCAAGTTCCATGAACACCAATATGCAGGAACATCTTGGAAGTACTTGCTTTCTCCTAATAATCATTAGATTATAAGCCTTTCTAATAATCATTAGAAATAAGCCTTTTTATTGATCTCTTTGACTACATATATTTATGTATCTACCAGCTACTTCGTTCTAGGCATTTTTTACATGTCAAATTTCCAAACGGTAAAGTTTGTAGTAATAAATGCAGACTTCTCTTATTTTTTTAAAAAAATACCTTTGTGCCTGGTAGATATTCTGAAAGTTATAAATTGAAATAATCACTGTCATAAAGAATTCTACCCAGGTACACACATTAACACAGCTAAGTAGGTGACTACCAGCACTGCACTACTACTGAGGTGTGGTAAGTTACTCTGGATGTTCCTAGACCACCCAGCTGCAAAATGTGACACGTTAGCTCAGTGTCCTGCCACAGTATTTAACAGTAGGAGGTGGAAAAGAGCACGCATGTAGTAGTTACTAGAGCTTAGAAGGTTACCTCTTCATTATCACCATTTGTGCAGCTTGAACTGAAAGGCATTCAGTTGTGCACTCATCTGAATCACAGAGAATTCTTCATCTTTTGATAGTTAAATCCAAGCCTTGAGACTTTTGATGACTTTAAAACCTGGTTCATTATGGCCAAAGAAAGATTATGAAGTCTGAAATTTAACTTCAGGACAAGAGAGCAAGAATGGTGATTTCTCATCTTGTCAGCTTGCTAAGATGACAATGATGACAGATGATTTCTAGACATTTTCTGGTACAACTTCACAAGAATACCTTTTCAATACTAGTATCTAACTAGAGCTGGGGGAATACGTGTACAAACATTACTTAAAATTCAGCTTAACTTTTACTGATAGAGCTGCTCTGGAAAAACTTTGGTGTGGAACCATCCATGCTTTGCCACTTTGACAGAAAAATATTGTACTAGAATTCTTTGTGGAAGAAAGAATACCTGCATTTTGTAGATCATTTAACAGCACTCATCCTCAGCTTTCTGGGGTTAATCTCAGAAGGATTTTAAGAATGCAGGATTTTAATAATCAGGTAGTACTGGGAGAAACAGTCATAAGCACTGTTGCTCACAGGTTATTGAGCTCAGGATAGAAATCCTGACTCTCAGAGCAATGGAAGCTTCACATAAACATTGGAGCACTAATTTTCCTTGGGATATATAATTTCTGCTCAAACTGCTTTATTCCTTTCTTTTTCTTGATCTAGCGTACGTGCTTTACAATTTATTGGTTAGACAAAAATATTTCCTTGTGTTTATTTTTTGGTGGTGGTGGTTGTGTTTTTGTTGAATGGGAATACCTCAGGCTACCACTGTGTAATGGACAGTGTATAATGAAGTGTATAATAAAATAAGTGTACAATAAAAGTGCTCCAACACTTATAGGGAGTGAGCCTAGAAAGATTTTGGATGAACCACAACAGATGAGAAAAAATACTGCAGTTTATTTATAACTTTTATTTCCAGTACGTCTACTGAAAGAGTAGGAATAAAACACAATAAAAACTAGGTTTCCATCTATTTGTCCATCTAAGTAGGTACATAATGATCAGAGGTCTAAGAGTGGAGAGATGTAATTTCAATTTAAGATTAATATATCCTGAATTATGAAGCTGTGTTGCCGTAACAGCCAACTTGCTTTTACATGAAGGAACTAAACTTTACCTGTTGATCTCTCAGCGACATTTGTCAGCTCTGTATTATGAGATGATTCATTAATACATGAATGGCGTCCTGTATCATGAAAACATTAGGGCTAACCAAACTGTAAGTTAGTACTGGTAACTTATGAGCAACTTCGCATGTTACATGATGTCCTACTTTAAAAAGAAAAAAATGTGTTCAGATCAACAGAAAAATCATGGCTTCAAGCAGTAAACAATCATGATTTTGTTACACCCTTTGGCAGCTGAGACAAAGTGATATCGTCAGTTCTGCCTTGCATGCCCCAAGTCACATGTTGTTTGTGACTCATTTCATTTCTACAACTGCCTGTATTGTTCTACAGAACACAACAGTATGAAGGGATGTCAACTGAAAAGCAAGGAACAAATATTGCATTGTTAGAAGGAAAAAATCAATTTCTAAGTAGTTCATGACTTTGTCTTTTATCATCTTTCTCTAAAGACTATGAAACTGTTCTTGGTAAAAGCTACTTCTCTTGTTTGTGGTGAAGATGAAAAATAAAAACCTAAAGTTTTGATTTTCGTTATAACTATTGTCATTTTGACTTGTTCTTCAGTTAGTGGTAACTGCAGGTAGAGCAGTTCTAAAGGGAAGGGAGGTGGACTGTGATTACATCTGTATGATTAGCAGCTTCTGTCTTCCCATGAAAGCACTACTAATGTGGTGAAATAATCAAGTGACTATATGAAAGAGGAGTTTGTTGCCTAGTAGTTGTGGTACTGGAAAGGAAGAATCACATTTCTGCTTTGATTTCAGTGTTGACCAGAAACAAGAAGCATGCAGAGGTGAGGCAGAAGCTGAGGAGAATTTGGTTTAGTTATTCCTTCAGAATTTTTAAAAGATATATTTTTCTAAAGAATTTGCCAGAACAATAGCAATTGCTTGCTCACCTGTTATTTATCACTTGCAGAAGTGCTGATTTTGGTTAAATGTAAATGGTGGTAGTTAACTGGGAAAGGATGGTTAGGTTGGTGTTCAAATAGCAAATCTGCCTACCCAATATCAAAAGAACCGTATCTGAACCAGTTGTGCATTGTTAATGTTAGTGTATATAAGAGATGCTAAGCTGCCATAGCTTTTGCAATGGTGTTTTTTTTTGCAACAGCTACAGATAAATACTTTAAAAAGGGAAGCTGTAAAAATGATCACTGAGTGATTAAAAGTAGCAGTATTCATACAAGAGTTACAGCAGTCAGGATCTATTTCTGGGAGCTGGAGTGTTGGGTACTGTCTAATATTTACTGCAGTTATTGTTATCTGTCAGGTGTCAGTAGGTGTCTTGGAAATGCTGTTTGTGTCATTTTTGCTTTCCATTACACACAGGACAAGAGGATTTAAGCTGTTCTATGGAAGTGCAGATAAGGAGCCACAGTAGGAGTGAGCATAAGGCTAAAATCATCTTGGTTTGGTTCTTAAACCTTGTCTTAACATTCTAAGAAGGCATTTTACTATATCAGCACATTTTTTCTTGTTTTTCCCATGATGTCCCAGCAGGTTTGATGTTTTTTTGTTATTGCTTGTATCAATAACAATATTGCATCAAAAAGCAATATTTTTAAATCCAGTTTCCTTGTGTGGTTTTCCAAGGTGTTTAATAACTTTATATTAAAGTGGTCAGTGTTTTTACTGCCTTCTCATAACTTACCGGTAGATATGCATTTAAACTTCTGCTGAAAAATAGTGCTATCCAACTGGAATTTAACAAATATAACAGGCTATTTCTTGTACCTTGCATAGTTGACACTTGAGAAGGAAGCTGATTTAATGAAAGAAGTGCTAACATAAGGATGAAGTATAAAAATATTTTATGTTGGAATATTCTGTTTCGCTAAGACTTGAAGATCTGGGCCCTATTAAATTCTACTCCAATATGCATGTTTTAATGTCCAGTATAACTATAAATTTATATCCTTGAATTGCTACATGAAAGTGATGTAAGATAGTGGGATGTGTAAAATAAGGTTTAAGACTAATAAAAACCAAACAAATATGAACAGCTGAATCTTCTTGAAAATTGTTACCGAGGAAGCTTTTCGCATTCCTCTTCTGAAGAACCTCCTTTCCTACTTCAGGGTTACGTTTTTGCTGTAGCTCTAAGAACTCAGGATAGCTATCTTAAAAACTATCTGCCTTAAATCTTGCTGGGAAGGAGTCTCAAGTCTAAGAGTGTTAAAAGCATTAATTAACATTATTCTAACATGTGTTGCCTTTTTTAAGGCTTTAGAAAATATAGACTCTTTCTTGCTATGCGGCAAGGTGTTTAGTCTCAAAAGAAACATCATATGTTTGATGACCTCTTTAGTCTTGGGATCACAGAGAATATATCCTGATTAGATTGCAAGATCTTTTCTAGCAAGAACAGATAGAATACAGTGGTCTGGAATAAAACAGTAGAAAGTTCTCTCCATTCCAGCATATAATCATAATGTATTTTTCGTATTTGAAAACTGTGCAGTAACTTCGTATTTCCCCTTCTACTTCAGAATCCTGTCATGCAAACATAACTGTGTGTTGGTGTGTTTCTACTTTGTTTCTGACACTTGAAAATAATTGTGGAAAAACTACTGAAAATCTAGGCATGAGTATACATGCAAATACTTTCTGGTAGGAACAATTGCCTTGGGAATGGAAGCGTTGTACAGAGTTATGTGGAAATAAATTTGAAATAAAAAGCAGAGCAAGTAACAATACAGCTGAATGGACAAAGTCCAGATGCTCATTTGAAACAAAAATCTCTGACTAAATTATAATTAGAATATGCAGGCCAAACACATGATGAATAAAACTTATTACAGTCCTTGTCACTAAATAAAAAAAATTTCCTTTCTACACATCCACTTGTGTTCTTTATCTTGCTTGCTTCATCTATTTTCTTGGTCTTGTAAGCTCTGAAGTTACAAGATGTTATGTTACCATGGAGTTCAACATAGGGCACCTGAAGTTGTACCTTTTAAAAGCTAAATAGATAATAATTCTTTTGTGCACTGTTGTGAAATCATTGAATTCTCAGGTCAATAAAAAGTCAGGGAGGAGAGAGAGAGAGAGGGAAAGGGGGAGAGGGAAAGGATGCCTTACCTGCTATTCCTAGCTCCCAGCCTGGTTTCTTAGCATATGAAAGCAATCTAAACTTTCTTCTTCTTTTCCTTCTCTTGGTTTGCCTTTCTTTCACTGTGGATAGCTTAGTGAAAACTAATTTTACAAAAATGCTAAGGCAGCTTTTGAAAATAGGATGGAAGTTATGGAGACAGACCTCCTTCATGTAGGTTACGTACCTAGGTGCAGTGTTCATTGGTACAGCCACAGTATTTAGGTTGCACCTTGTAGCTAACAAACAAGAATGTTTGCTAATAAATAAAGTGGTAAATCTGACACCTTTTTTTCTTTTTTTTTTGAATCTTCTACAGTTATCTTAGCAACCTGGGGAACAAACTTGTCCACTTAAACGAAACCCTAAGCATCCTCTCTGATATGGTGGTGAAGTAGTTCTGAAGTACATTTTTGGAATCTTAGGAAAAGTTAGGTTGGAAGTGACTTCTGGAGCTATCAGCTACAAGCTGTTTTTCGAAGAAAGGCTAATTTTAAAGATAGGTCAGGTTTTTTCACTTGTCTCGCAAATCTTCAGATATGGAGAATCCAAGCTTCTCTGGATCCTTGTTTTGGTACTTAGCTGTTTTCATTATTTAAATGGTATCCAGTGTAATTTCTCTTGGTACTCAGTACTGTCACCTTGACCTTTAGCTCTGCTTGTCTGAGCAGAGTCTTTCAGTTTTCTCTAATTCTCTTCTCTTAGAGTGCAACCAGTTTCTCTTTAGCCATCTCTTTTCTATCCTAAACAAGCTCAGTTCCCTCAGCCACTCCTCACCAGTGCCAGGTGGAGGGGAATAAACCATTCCCTTGGTCCATTGGCAATTCTCTTTCATTGCAGAGCAGTAAGCACACTGACATCATTGGAGCAAGGGCTCACTACTGATTCTTGTTCAGCTTGTTTTCCATCATGCTCTTGGCTTCTCCTTGGATACTGTATCAGCCTGTGCCCGGACTTGACTTTGCAATGCATGGGCTTGCTCGCTGTCAGGGGCCAGGCTGCTCATTTGTCTTTGAATCTCATGCCACTGCTGAATCTGTGTGCTTTTAGTTAGGCAGCAACTCTGCTGTCCTCCAGGGTATCAACTGCCCCACACTGAACTTGATGAGACTGCATCTTTCACCTTGTCTTTTTTTATGATAAAAATGCTTCTAAGCCAGTATGATCTCTGGTGAGTGCCACTTGTAAGCAGCTACTAATCCAAACTACTGACTGCTCATGCAAGTAATTCAAGTTTTTCTAAGAGGCAGATAAACTGTAAAGGTGAGTTGCTTTCTGCAGGATGTCATGCCAGCAAGTCATACATACCTCTGTTTATTTTCACTACAGTCATACTGCAGAACCCAGTGTGGTTACTCTGTGATCCGCTGGTTCTTTTGGTTGTGTACTTGTTCACATGTTGCCTCTTAAATGAGATCCACAGTGTGTGTTTTCTTTAAAAAAAAAAAAAGCCAAACAATAAAAAAAAACCAAATAAAACTAAAACCCCCCCAAACAAACAAAAACCAAAACACACTATCATCTGGTACAGATTTTTCAGTCTTTGCATTGTCTGCACATTGTACAAATTTTGGTATTTTTTTTACTGCTGTTTGGAAGATTGTTAGAGCATATGAGAAAATTATTGGTTTGCTATTTAAAATTAGTTTTAATGTATAATTTACACAGAACATTGAATCCTTAGGATTAGTTATCCTTGTGTGGCTTAATTCAGTTGGTTCCCCCAGGCCTTAGAATAACTGTAAAATGAATATGTTTAAAAGACTACATATATTTTAAAAAATGCTCTCAAAACAAAACTTATCAGAATAACAGCCGGAGGGATGACAACTTAAAGCAAGTAAAATAGGTCATAATAGTTTACAAATATTTGAAGAGCTTTATACTATGATGGTAAAACCCAGACACGTAATTGAAGCAAAAAAAGTGCATCAGAATATGAGCAAAAGAAGAAAGATAATTTGAAATAGGTCTGGGAAGAAAAGAAAAAAAATAAAAAAAGGAAAACCAAAAACCAGTCTCTAAATATTGGTCTTAATTCTAGCTTTGGCTAGATTCATTTTCACAAAAACTAGGAGAGAAAAAAATTCCTCTTCTCAAAGGTCACTATGAGAGATTTGAGATGGAAGTCATGGGAAACAGGAAACTGAGGGAATGTTTTAATATTTTCATATCAGCCTGTGAATATCAAAGTGAAAGTGTTTATAATCTGTTCAGTTATTCATGAGAAATGCAATAACTTCTGCAGTATCAAGAGTTATGAGGAATACTTTCCAGTATTTTGAAGCAAGATGGCTAACGTGTAGTCCATTCTTACTTCTGCCATATTGCCATGGGTTTAGATTTATTCCATGAGATAATTATTGAATTTACTTGTGTCTGAAGGTTGTTTTGTTTGTTGACGTTGTTTGGTTGGTTGTTTTGTTGAATTTTTTTTTGGGGGGTGCAGGTGGATGGATTTTGATTGGGGTTTTTTTAGTTTCTCTAAGAACAAGTACTTTGGAACAGAGCTTGATGGCTGAAAACCTATACCTGTTAAAATCAAGGATAGAACCCTCAATATAACAGAGTCATGATTTTACCCAATAATTAGGGGTCTTCAGCCTTACTTATACTGACTACAAGCATATGAAAACTGGAGCTTGATTTCACGAAGGAAGGTGGGCTCTCCTGAGTTTAATCTCAATCTGTTAGTCTCTCCATAAAATGTCAGAACTCTTTTCCTACTCCTGTCTGAGATTTCACCTCAGCAGATGACCTGGACTACATTCTGCATTCTGCAATATATCATATGTCTAAAAACTTTGCTACTCTATGTAGCTGTCCGGTAATGGTCAGCAATCACTATTGTTATTGAATGTGCTGCTTGGAATTGAGATTTTTTTCCAGCAGAGTCTTGAAAACTTCAAGGATGGAGACTGCAGTGTTCTTGGGTAATTTGCTCCAGTGTTTCATCACCCTCCTGAAGGAACAAGATGTTTCTACGTTCAAAGTTGAACCTGCCAAATTTTTTACTATGGCAAATCATTCTTACTACTTTTGATTTCTGTTACCTGTAAAATTTTCTTAATTCCTATGCTGATCAACAATGATGAGGGAAAAACAAGAAACCTAGGTTCTGACACCTGTCCAAAGTAGATTTTTATGAACTGGGGTCTCCACTTCTAAATATTTTAATATCCAGATTCATAAACATTCTGAAATAAGTTTTTTCTTTCTAGTAACATTCTATTTTGTGTAAAATAATTACATAATAATTCAATATGTAGAAATTATTTCTTGTTATCTGAGCCTGAAAAAATTTGTCAATACGAGATTTAGAATTCCCCTATGTTTTTTTCCTTTCCTGTCTTGTTTACCAGTATGTGCTGTGCAGAGTAAAGTAGTGAGAATACTTTCCTCACTTAGTTATTTCAAAAGCATTTTGAGTATGATGATTGTCCTTCATAGTGCCACAAGAAGTGAAGTAGTTCTCATGTTGAAATGTTAAGTTATATAATCAAAGTAAAAACTTCTGGTATAACTAAATGTAACCTTTGTGGAAATAATAGAGATAACCAGAAAAATCGAGAGTTCTGAATAAATAAGTGAAGATATTTTCACTCCTGAATATTCTATCTAATTCTTTGTTGCCCAGTGGTAGTTAAGATATAGCAGTGTTTTCCTAATTTCTCTACCAATATGAACCTAACATGCCTTCCTCTGACTTGGTAAGAAAGGAAAATTTCCAAGGCAAATAATGCTTAAAAGAAGGAAAGCTGTCCTCTTCATTTTAATAACTGTTAAACCATATTACACCTTTTAATTAAACTCAGGGAAAGCTGTTTTTAATTTCCTGTAATAATATGGAAGGCTAAACTAAAGTATATTGCGTTGCTTCCATTTCAGTGCCTAGTTTTCAGGAGATATGAGATATAATTATTGTTGCTTGCAGTATAAATAGGATGGTAGCACAATGTCCTTGGTGCTGGTAAGAACTGACACTGCCATTGAAATATCAGATATGATCCAACAAGAGGAAGCACGGCCCACGCATAAGGGGCAAGGGAGGTTAGACGTAACTATTTAGTCAATGAACAAAACAGGAGATCTTCAGAAAAAATGTATGAGTTACTTCATCCCCAAGCTGTAAACAAGCTTATCCTAGCAACAGGAATGCATTAAGAATTGTATTGACATAAACACTATAATACTTGCACTTAAAACTGTGTGCTTAGTAAAAGTTTGGAATGCAGTTTGTTCAGTGTGGTAAGCAGTACGTTACTGCAGTGATGCATCTCCAGAAAAACTGTAGGAAGAAAAACTTGTCTTTTCCTTGAAGTTTCTAAGAACCTTAGGCTGCCATTAACTAATAATCACACACCACGTCAGTTGTGTAAGTCAATTGGAAATACATAAGTTTTTGCTAGTCTTCTCTGCAGCAGCTTATAAAATATTTTCTCACTACAGTCTTTTATTTTGTATACAGAAGCAGAAAAGTATAGTTAAAAAAAATATTCAAAAGACTGCAACTCCTTAATGCAGCAAATATACACAGGGGTGTTTATTAACTATTTCACAGTCTAGTACTCTGACATATTCCAGTCTACTTGTAGTACATAGGTTTACCTTGTATTTTTTTTTTCTCCTTATCTTCTTCACTACAATTATATGACTTCTGAAATTAGGGTTTTTATGGGAAGTGTGTTTATGGTCAATGTGTTGACCTAGTCTATCCAGATGGTATTACTTAGGCTGTATAGCCAAACTTCTGCAATGCAAATATTTTTTCAAGGTGTTTCTATTATGGCACAGGATGGCATTTTTTAATAATCTTTCTCAAAAATACCTTTAAGTACAGTTCTGCAACCTGTTTAGTTAGATACAAGGTGACTCTGCAGGGGGTTGCCCCAGGTACTGACTCTTTTGACAGCCTTTGTTACAAAGAAATCTGAAGTACCCTCCTGATAGTGGTGGTACTTTATACCCTGGAGAAGTAATGAGAGCTCTGCTGTTTTCCTAATGATTAGAAAAACTGACTACACGCAGAAGCTTATATATCACCAGAGCAAAAAGTGTTATACACCACATATTATCAGTATTTACTAAAATATAGAAGCCATGTGAGCTCTATGCAAATTGTCCACGTGATCTGCACTTTAGTATAGAAAAATAACAAAAACTATCAGAGATTTTGTGTTTTCTAGAGATGCAGATTGAGCTCCTCTGACTGGAGGGGGAAAAGAAAACACTTATGTGAAAAGATTTATGTCTTATTTGTGTTAAATGCCACTGAGCCATGATTCTACTCAGATCTGTTTCTGACATTTGGAGTCTCTGTTTACAGCTTTCAGATGAAATGCACTTTCCAATATCTAAAATGTTTTGTGTTTTTCCCTGAAATATTAATCGGTTTGATGATCTGCAGGTATTGCTAAACACCGGTCACAGTTCTCCAACACAATAGCAGTAAATCAAATCACTGTTTGCAGAAAGATGGCATTTATGGAATTTAATTTCCTTTATCAAAGGACACTTTCTACTAACAAAACATTCAATTTAAGTGATTAAAGAACAGCTGTATAGAAGAATTTTATCTGTTACTGACTAGTAACAGCTATGAAATGGATGTGTAGCTGCAGGTCTGGGGATCTGACAGTAGCTAAGGGGGCAGCATATAATTTATTTACCTAAAAGACAATACCTTTGCTGTCTGGCATCACTTTTCCATTAAGTAATCTTTAAAGTACATGAAAACGAGTTAAGCAGTAATTTAATACAAGCAATACACAAGCCAGAAGGTGAAACAGCCTTTCAACTGTATATTATATCAACAAAAGAAGGTCTTAGGTAAAATCAGTCTGTTAGGTCAGAATAATTAAGTTCCAAGATCTATCACGGTGCAATTACTTTGTACAAAGAGCAGAATCGTAGTACTTGGAGAAGTCTAGTACATGTGACACATAGGTTTTGTTCTTTCTGTTATGAAAAGCAGTCCTAAATGCACCTAGATTTGTAAGGAAATGGAGAAAAGAACAAATTTATTTTAGATAAGTAGCCTGTATTCTTTTAGTTTTTCTACAGTGAAGGTAAAAGCTTTTCAATTAATGAATCGAGCATATATTTAAAATTGAAGTGATAAATTAGTGTCATATTACTTTAAAGCTTCTTATTAGCATGATGGCATTCATACTTCTATTGACATAATTTCTATCAAAATAATTATTTTGAATATTTTTACAAAATAAAAAATTTATACTTTTGCTTTGGATAAAATTAGTTCTGACAGCAACATGCTTCATTTCTGCCTGCTCAATATTTGGGACTTGAACAGAAAAACTTGTGTAGCCATGTATAGATCACCTCAGTCAGCCAATGCAAAATTGACTCTCCTCAGATTATTGATGTTGGGCATTGAAAAACCTTTTTTCTTGCAACTTAAACTTGTAACTCGTTAAGCTATCTGCTATAAAGATGGAAAACATCTCTGCTGTTGCTTTTGACATAGTTAAATGTTATCGTTCTCTTCCCTCGCTGTTCTTCCTTAACCTTCTTGTTTTGAGTTAAGCAATTGTAAATTCTTTTCATTTCTCTTGAAAAAAATCCTTAGGATTCTACTTTAGATAAGGTTGTTACCTGCTATTCAGGTAACATTTGAACATTCTAGGATGATGTTTATTCTTTTGGTTTGTCTTCTAAGTAACAGAGATTCCTGAGTGTGGTATCCCTATTGGGACAGTTTCAAAAGAAGGTGTGGTAAGCACACAGACCACTTCATGACTTGCAGGTTAGGGCACTTGCATAGAGTTGGGAAATGCGGGTTGTATTTGAAGGGAAGGGAGTTGAATTTGTCTTTCACACCCTGAATGAATGCTGGAATTTATACAGAAGAAAAGTATGATTGTTTGTATCTGTTGTGAGATAGCTAACGAGAAAGCTATAAAAGTGACAGACAAATGGAATTACTGGATTTCTAAGGCATTATTTACTAAAGGTAAATCTTGCTTGAGCAACCTGATTGCCTTCTATGATGAAACAGCTACCTGGATGGATGGATGGATGAGGGGAGAGCAGTGGATATTGTCTCCCTTGACTTCAGCAAGGCCTTCAACACCGTCTCTTGCAACATCCTCGTTAACAAACGCAGCAAGTGTGGACTGGATGAGTGGACAGTGAAGTGGATTGAGAACTGACTGAACAGCAGATCCCAGAGAGTCAGTGACACGGGGTCTAGTTGCAGGCCTGTCACTAGTGGTGTCCCCCAAGGTTCAATACTGGGCCCAGTATTGTTTTAACTTAGTGGCTTGATCAGAAGGCACTTTCATGCTTCATCCAAGTTTGCTGATGACACAAAGCTGGAAGGAGTGGCCGATACCCCAGAGGGCTGTGCAGCCCTTCAGAAGGACCTCGACAAGTTGGAGAGATGGGCAGAGAAGATCTGTCTGAAATTCAACAAAGTGCAGGGTCCTGCACCTGGGGAAGAATAACCCCATGCACCAGTAGAGACTGGGGGCTGACCTGCTAAAGCAGCTCTGTGGAGAAGGACCTGGTCGTCCTCTTGGACAACAAGCTGTCCGTGAGCCAGCAGTGGACCTTGTGGCCAAGAAGGCCAATGGTATCCTGGGGGGTATTAGAAAGGGCGCTGCCAACAGGTCGAAGGAGTTGTTCCTGCTCCTCTACTCAGCTCTGGTGAGGCCACATCTGAAGTGTTGTGTCCAGTTCTGAGCTTCTCAGGACAAGAGAGTCATGGAGGTCCTGGAGAAGGTCCAGTGGAGGGCAACAAAGATGAGTATGAGACAAGAGCAACTCTCTTGTGAGGAGAGACTGCAGGAGCTGGGCCTGTTCAGCTTCCAGAAGAGATGACTGAGAAGGGACCTCATGGATGAATAGAAGTATCTGAAGGGAGGGTGCCAAGAGAACGGAACCAGACTCTTCTTGGTGGTGCCAAGCAGTAGGACACAAAGCAATGGACAGAAATTGATGCACAGAAAGTTCCACCTGAGCATGAGGAAGAACTTTACTGTGCAGCTGACCATGCACTGGAACAGATTGCCCAGAGAAGTTGTGTAGTCTCCCTCACTGGAGATATTCAAGAACCATCTGAACACAATGCTGTGGAATGTGCCCCAGTATGACCCAGCTTAAGCAAGGAGGTTGGACCAGATAATCTACTGCTGTGCCTTCCAAACTTATCCATTCTGTGATTTAAGAAAAGGAACATTTATTTTTGGCCCACTTTCTTATTTTGAAAATACTAAGCATCAAAATTCTCAACCTTGCATTCAATTGAACACCCATGAATATGTACAGAAGCTAATCTAGAGGTATTATTTTTATTTATTCTGTTGATTCCTTCAGAAGTTTCACAAATTTAGATATTAGCTAAGTCTTGGGAGAGATGCTTTTAATTTGGTCCCTATTTTTAGCTTGCTAGCTTTGCATTGGTTTTAGATCTAGACATAAATTTTGCTTTGTTCTGCTTTTTATGTGTAAATGAGATAAAGGAAGTGCTGAATGATTTAATAATGGATGATGTGCTCACTTAGTCCAGTAATGGGGTCATATGACCATTCTTCTTACAGCTCTACCAAAGTGGTTTCTTGATTACTAGGACACTTCACCCTTTGTCATATTCACTGCCGTAACCTTGCCAGATGTATCTATTTCATCCAAAATATCAATTTGCTCTCATATTTGTTGTCTACAATTTCAAGTGACCACAGATACTCTCCAAGGTTTTTCTGCTCGTACGTCTTAATAATAATCACTGTAAATATCACTGCTCTTTGTTGGAGAGCTTGCAGGCAGCTATTTTTGATGTTATTGGGTTAGCATATCACAGAGCTTCTTCATTAGGTCTGTGCTACCACTCTACAGGGGAAATTAGAGACAGTCAGTGGGGTGGATGTGTGTCTGCTTTTTATGCAGCTTATCATTTAGGATTAAGAAACTATTAATTTTTTTTTTTTAGGAAAGGGTTGGCATGATTGACTTCTCAGAGTTTCTGCTTCTCAGATTAAATGTTTAGAATTGCTACTAGACCCAAACATGCTATTTTGCCACACCTCTATAGACTAAATAGGTAATTTTTTCATGCTTACCTTTTGTGATTCTCCTTTTTTACTTATATAAAATGTATATACATACACATATATACATACATTTTCCCTGTAAAACATACTGCAGTTTTTAGCCTGTCAAAGCTGTAGCATATAGGAAATATCCGAGACTGGGTCACTGTATGAATATACATGTACTTAGTCCCTGTGTCTTAACCTAATCATCCAAGAGCTTGTGACAGTAGCATAGTGTGGCTTCCTTGTCTGCAGCAGCATTCTCTGAAAGGGAAGATTCCCTGGTGAATTCATTATTACACATAAGTCCCACCCCCATGAAACTGCTGTAGACACGTAACAGGATTACTGCTCAAGAGTTTACTAGGATGCAAGTAAAATTGTGCCAGTCAGTCAGCAGCAAGCATCTTTGACTAAGGTAGGAGAATGCTTTCTTTTATGCACCTCATGAAAAAATAAGGAATAATTTCTATTTATTTGCTGTAAATAAAATTCCTTTAGATATTACAGCATCAACTCAATTTATATGCAAAAAAAAGTTTTTTTTTTTAAGTCCTCTGAATCTGGCTCTGTAAAAATACCTTTTCAGGGTTAGTGCATTTCAATTCAGCCAAGCAGCAGATGTGAAGATTGCCTTACTGTTTGGAGAGGAAATATAGTTCAAATATATTTTAATACAACTAGGGAGAGCTTTTGTACTTACGAGATTAAATTACTAATGATTTTGAGAGTTAGTATTTAGGATTCTTTTGTTGCTTAACATAATTTCCTTGTTTCTTGTAGCTTCACAGTAGCAAGGAAATAGCAATTTTAGTTTCTAAATATTAGTTGTTGCATATTATGTCTTGAAAAAGGATATGTATTTTGTCTCCAAATCAGTGTTTTGATAATGGTAGTTCTCAATAGTTACAGAAAGGCTTTGGTATGAATCTTCTAACTTCATTAGCTAATGAATGTGTCAAATGTATTCATGTAATTCTAGGGAAAGAAATTAGCTGGATCTAATAACCTAATGGCATAGAAGTGCTCTCAAAATGTAGAGCTGCCTAATCGACGTGGTGACAAATTAAATGATCTGTGGCCTTGAAGGTTAGGAGTTAATTGAATGAAGAGACAGTATTGACAATATTTTATTTTTTTTAACAGCTGCTCATATATTCCTAATGGAAAGCTTGGTTTTATTCTTCCTTAAAGTAATTGCACATTTATTCTTAATTGAAATTCCCTGGTTTTACCCAGCAAGATGCTTTTAGACAGGGCAAAGATCTTCAACTTTTATATTTTGGAGATTTAAGTTGTCAATGTGATGTATGGAGCACCTACTTGTAACTGTAAGTGACTAAAAATCATTTTAACCTGCACTGAAAATTTTCCTATACTCTCAGATTTTAAAAGCTTGTGTGAGTGCTCGGAAATACCTCAATTTATGAAATACATTCTGTGTTTTACATACTATTAGCTCTCCAAATTACTGTATGAGGAAATATAACACAGTTTTGTTGAAGTAGATTTTTATTTTTCTGCATAGCCAGCTACATACAGCATAACTTACTTCATTGACATCTAGATCAAGAACACTATTTAATGACATCTAGACCCTTATTCATGTCCTAGTCCAAATCCTAGGAAGTTTCCTTACTAGGATTCAGACATCACAAATGTAATAACAATTAAGTGATTATCCAGGTCTCAAAAAAAAAATAAATTAGGAAAGCCAGCTGCTTTTCCTGCACTTCCTACAACTCTTCCATCTTTGAGGAACACAGTGATCAGAATTAACTTTGTTTTTCTGGCTGCTAACTCTGCACACTCACTTGTAGTCAGTGAAAGCCCACATCCATCAGTTGGTTCTGCCTCTGAGAAGCCAATCTAGTTGAAAATGTCCATGCTTATTGCAGGGGACTTAGACTGGACAATTTTTGGATGTCTTTTCCAAACTATTCTATGATTCTGTGTCTTCTCATTGCTCATCCAGCCGCAGCTATCCTGAATGTTTCGATTTTAAGGCCATCTAATATTGGGAAAAAGAAGGAAACAAAGTTTCAGAAAAAAATGCAGTTCAGCTGCGTAATTAACTCATGTTTAAATCAAGACACAGTGAAATATAAAATTAAAGCAGTGAGAGATAACAAGGAGCTGCCTATTGCCAGTGATCCATCTACCTGTCTATTTTGTGACAAGCTGGATAGGAGTTTGGCACAAGGTAACAGCATCACCCTGTCTTTTTCCTTGGGGTGGTTGATGAACTGAAGACATAGATGATGTCATGACAGGTATGAAGATGTGTCCAAACCCTGGGATACAATTTTAATACGGAGATATCAGAATGACTCTTCAAAGTTAGAGGCGGAGGGGATGTCTCACTGAGAACCATGCACCACAAAAATTACAGGCACATGACAGCTTGGCAGCCCTAATTTCACCCTTCAGACCTAGGACCTCTTCTGGATTGACCTAAACACATACGTTTTGGGGGTGAACGAATTTTAGACTAACAATTTCATTCTACTATTGCAGGGTCTGGGTCCTACATCCCAGGCTCTTGAGCGGGGACTTACTAAGTTTCAACTACTTGGTTTCAGGGAGGTACTGTGCGATATGAACAGTGTTCTATACTGGTACCTGGTACTAACAGAGCTGTCCTGAGCAAGTAGTTGTTTTGTTTCTTGGTTTATATAGAATTTGGACATATTCAACATTAATAAGACTGCCTGCTAGCCTTATTCTATAATCATGCTTATAATTCATGTTTTTGTAGTTAGTAAACTACAAAGAGAAGAAACTCCTACGTCGTTGCGTAACCCTCACTCTGACCTAAGTACAATCTCACTGTATAGTGAGAAGATAAGTTCTGTACCTTAGAAACTTAGGAGGTATGCAAAATACAAACCTACTGTGTAGGGAGAGAGGGAGGGAGAAATCATTTCACCCTTCCGTGCCTGGCAAGGAAAAACCTGTGTTACTACTTCTATTTACTGCAGAGTGAACTGTTATTCTGCCCCTACTACACAAGTTTTATAACTTCGGATAAGAGTAACTTTGTCAAAAGTGACTTCATGATATAATTGCCTCCTGCAATCCATTCTATTGCATTTTGAACAGTAAGTAGTAATAATAAAAAACCAGAGGGCACTACAGAGTGCAGTTTGGAGGGGAAAATGGACAGAGGGGTTTCTCTGTGTGTGTGTGTATTTGTTTGTTTTGGGGCTTTGTTTGTTTTTTTAATGTGTATTTTTGTTTTGTCTTTAAATGCATAGTCCAGGAAAAATGTTGTCAGAAGGTAAGAGAAGAATTAATATCAGAAATGTCGCCACACTGTTGGTAATATTATCTTCCCAAGCACCTCAACCACTTTTTTATCAGAGAAACAGCTTTGAGCTCTTAAAATTTCTTGTTGCTGGGTTTCTCAAATAAGTCCATGCTGACTGTGGTAAAACTGCCTCACAAACAAGGCTTAGAGCATGATGGAGTGATATTTTTTTCCTCCACTTCTGTCTCTCCTGAGGTCTGGTAAAAAGTAGGAAAAATATTTACAGGAATAGAGATTTTACTGATAATATTGTACAGAGCCTTGAGGACAAGCAGTCATCATAGAGTATACTGACAGTATCTCCTTAATAAGTCCCCTATATCTGCTCATACCAAACTGGCTAGTAGCTGGTAGCTAATAAGGCTGTTAACTTACTGGGTCTGATAAGTGCACCTCAGAATGACAGGGGGACTTCTCATGGTGATACTTGGCCCTACAAATGTTTATCGCAGACAAACAGAAAAAAAAAAAACCTGTTTTGCTGCATATTCTGAGTTCAGTATTTATTTACAAAATTACTATATGATCCTTTCACAGGAGTGAATTGTACAGAAATTAAGATGCATAGTACAAACAAACCTTTTTGGAGTATCTCCTTGCTCCACCTTGTTGTTTTCCCTCTTATTTCTGTCCTTCACTTGATTTATCTTTAACATTTGCAATTGCATTTTTTTCTCCCTAGAGACAAAATTACTTGTTAATGCAGTGATTGGTCTGGAAATCTCCATCCATTCAGTAGCTTATGCCCAAGTTGATTTCCACAAGGTACATCTACTCTTACTTGTCTCATTCTGGGGTATTTTTTCCGATGCCTAGTTGTCTCCTAAGAATTTGAAAGAGGCAACCATTGAAATGCAATAGCTGTTCTTACAATGGAAACCAACCCATAACCCCAAAAGACTAGTAGCTATGTAGAAGAGCATGGGATAGTAGTATAGCATATAGCTAAAAAATGTTTTGAGGAACCCTCTTTTCAAGTAGAAATTTGCAATAAAATAGAAATGAGATGATCTTATGGCTGAATACTGAACACAGAGCCATAACAGGGAAGGAGGCAGCAGCAAAAAAAAACAAATGGCACTTGACCAAATTTCCTCCTTCAGTAACTACTGTCTATACAGAAGGCACCTTCCTCCACTCTAGTATCTTTGTTCTACCATAAGCTAACTTCATAGTGATCGGTTTGAAGTATTTGTGTTTTAAGTAAACTTCTTGTGTGATAAAACCATTGATATAGTACAAATACACACATATGTATCAAGAGTGTGTATGTGGTGCTCGAGGTCTAACAATTACAACCAAAGAAACTTGTTCTTGGCTTGACATGGAAATATTTAGTTTTCTATTATGTATGGATGTATATAACCCAAATGAATGGACAAGTTTACAAGATTTCAGTGTTATTTGCTGAATAATAATAATCTGTAAACTAATGAGATACTTACATCCCAAGGTTTACCTATGGTTGTGTATTATACAGATGCATAAATCAGTGTGTCAGATGTAGAACAAATGGTGTGCCACTTAAAGTACATGTACCTGTACAGATACATGTACAGATATTTAGATTTCTAGGGTTTCTTCACAATGTAAACATGAGCCAAACAAAGTATGAAGCTCTAAATTCAGATATGAAATTAATTTCTGTTATGAAAATACAAAGATATCTTTGAAATGCAATACTTTTCATGTACCAATTCACTAAGATGTGGCTTTGAAAAGATATCTTGGCAATATATCAAATCTGAATTGATGCATAAGGAGCAATGAGGTACATGTTAATTATCTATGTAATAATTCATTTAATGTACTTGTAGTTTTACCGTTTTACTTACTTAACTTATCCCTTCTCTGTAGCAAAGTCCTGTCAAAAGACTTCTAACAGTTTTAGCAATCAGTTTTACAGAAGTGGTCTGGATAATTTATTTAGGTGTTAATCTATTTAGACTCAACTAATGCTACTGAAAGTTCTACAGTTTTATTTGATCTTATATTCACTTAATCAAGCACTCTGTTGAATCAGCAGAAGTCACACAAGTGTAGTTACGTATCTTTCTAGAAACTCGTATAACGTGGGGTAATATTTTTTCAGACAGCTCTCTGATACTCTGAGTTTGTGCCTTGACTTTATACCAGTAAAGTACCAATGATATCTTTCCTGACCGGAAGGGACGAAAGTAATTTTCTGGAGAGTTTCAGAGACCTTTTGGCATCCAGAAGAGTAGGAGAAACCTAGGTGTAGGTAACTGAATCTAGAACTCCTTTATCCAGAGATTTTCTGTAAATTAACACACTTGCCAGCACAGCTGCTTTGTTCATAAATTTAGTCTGAGATGTCTTTATGCCTCAACCTGACTTTCTTATTTTAATTTGAGCTTTTAAAAGGGAAACCTACACAAGTACCAGTAATGGAAATATGGTATACACATGCTCCATTCCCTCTGTAATAGCTGTTGACAACAGAACAGACTTAAATGCTATAGAGAATATAGCTATATATAAGATTAAGAGTTGGTGGTCTGAAGATATTCAATATGATGCTATAATTTTCTGGATTTCATGTTGGATTTCAGTTGTCAGTCAAGCTATTTGAGTTCTATCAAATATACAATTAATAAATTCTATCTCTGATAGAACTGTCGCACAGTGTGAGCTTACTCCTAGCAGTTCCTTATGTTGGCATGCCATTACTCATATTTTCCCTCAAAGTTTTCTACTGGCTCACCTTGATTCTGGACTTTGAACAGGCTAAGTAGGTGAGCCTTTGGACAGGTTGCAGCCAAAAGTGAAGAAGGTATTTCCCACCTTTAATTAGGAAATGCTCTGGGTAGACTGTTAGCTCTTGCTGCTCCTATTTTCCCCCTCTCTCTCTCACACTTGCTGTGTGGAATTTGACTGCTCTACCCAGGTTACCACTCTTAGGCCAGAGGTACACACAAACTGTGATAGGTATTTGTAAATTACCACTGAACAGCACTGGTCTTCACTTCTGTAGTTCATTGGACCGAGTAAGGCATATGACTATCAACTTTTTTAAAAATAAATTCCTGAAAACCAAAGAATACACAAGTCATAAGCTGATTCCATGCTTTGTAAGTAGGAGAGCAGCTATATTATTCTTAAACCAGGTCATCTAGAGCATGTGCAGACATTGACCAAGATACTGTATGGCAAAATACTTGGGCAGAACTTCTATAGTTGTTTTCTTCAGCTATCTTATTCTAACAATCTGAGTGGTCTTTGTCAAGGATGGGAGAAGGATTGGAAAAAGAGTAAGAAGACCTATTTTAATTCTTGAAATAAACGAGGAAGAAAAAATAATATACCATTAAGGTACTAGTTGTATCTCTTTTTTTGTGTTGTGGTTTTTGTTGTTCTTGTTTGTTTGTTTGTTTTCTTTTTTTCTTGATGTCAAGACAAAGGTCTGTTACTTTGACACAAAAGAGAAGCATTTTCCTCTTTTCTTATCCCAAGAGTCATCAAGTAAATCTCTGTCAGGTCATTCTAATGTTTGCAGAAAAGCAGTCCCTGAAAGAAGAATGCAATTAGCCTACTTATGTCACTTAGTACTCTGTGCTTTGGTGTTCTCTGACTATAGATTAGTTTCTGTGCTCTAATTCCTGCCATTAATATTCACCTGCCATCAGCTTGTTTTGCTATGCATTATTTATCAAGTGTAAAAAGTGTTATAGCAAGTTTTAACTAGGTAACAGGCAAAAACTGTTGTCCAAAAAGTGTTTTTAACCTAAATATTTGACACAGGGAAGAGGAAATGTGAAAAATGCTATTTAAAAAGAGGCAAGTTTCCAGACACTAGGGACATGCTACTTGCTTGCTTTTTGTTTCCTATCTGTATAGCCTGCTGTTTCTGTAAATGTTAAGAATTAAACTAAATTTCTATACTCTTGATTGGGAAAGTTGGAAAAGAACCCTCCAAGTATCTGAAAGAGAATCTTTCCTGCCAGAAGGTTACTCAAGCTACAAACTGTAAAAGGGGGCCTTACTTCTACAGTCACTTAGGCAGAAGGGGCTTTCATAGATGCTTCTATAAGAAATACTGTTCACTGAGTAGAAAATGGGGTGGATCACCAGGCCCAGGGAGTGGTGATGAATGGAGTTACATCCAGCTGGCAGTGTTCCCCAGGGCTCAGTGTTGGTGCCAGTCTTGTTTAATATCTTTGTCAACAATCTGGATGAGGGGATCGAGTGCACTCTTGGTCAGTTTGCAGATGACACCAAGTTGGATGGGAGTGTCACTCTGCTGGAGGGCAGGAAGGCTCTCCAGAGGGATCCAGGCAGACTTCATCGATGGCCTGAAGCCAGTGGTAAGAGGTTCAAAAAGGCCAAGAGCCGGGTCCTGAACTTGGTTCACAACAACCCTGTGCAGCACTACAGGCTGAGGGAAGAGTGGCTGGAAAGCTGCCCAGTGGAAAAGAACCTGGGGGTGCTGGTTGACAGTCAGCTGAACATGAGCCAGCAGTGTGCCCAGGTGACCAAGAAGGTCTATTATATCAGAAATAGTGTGGGCAGCAGGACCAGGGCAGTGATTATTACCCTGTTCTCAGCAGTGGTGAGGCCGCAGCTATGCCTGGTTCTGGGCCTCCTCTCACTTCAAGAAAAACATTGAGGTGCTAGAGCGAGTCCAGAGAAGAGTAGTAGAGCTGTTGAAGGTTCTGGAACACAGGTCCAGTGAGGAGCAGCTGAGGCAATTAGAGCCATTTACTCTGGAGAAAAGGAGGCTGAGGGGTGACCTTATCTCTCTGTACAATTATCTGAAAGGAGGTTGTAGCGAGGTCACAGTCACTCTCTTCTCCCAGGTAACAAGCAATAGGACAAGAGGAAATGGCCTCAAGGTGTGCCAGAAGAGGTTTAGATTGCTTATTGGGAAAAATTTCTTTACAGAGAGGGCTGTCAAGCATTGGAACAGTCTGCCCAAAGAAGTGGTGAAGTCACCATCCCTGAATATATTTCAAAGCCATGTAGATGTGGCACTTAGGGACATGATTTAGTGGTGGACTTGGCAGTGCTAGGCTGATGGTTGGACTTGATCTTAAGTATTTTTTCCAACCTAAATGATTCTGTGATGCTCCAACCCATGAATGTAAACCACTAAAATAAATCTGTTAGTTATTCAATGCTATTATTTGCTAAAAACATTCATAGTTTTGGTAATATACATTAAATTATTTTCATTACAAAAAGAAATTTTAAACCTTTGACTTTTAAGAAGGATATTTGGATTGGGTAAAGGAACAGAGGGATGCAACACACTTAGAGGAAATACAAACTTTTACAAGGGAATTGGTTGAGGCCTTCTCCCTGGAGAGAATCCCTGAAAACTGTGTTGAGAGTGTTTTGGTGCATGTTTAATCTGAGACCTCAGTATAACAACCATGAAAAGAAGGGAACAAGCATGGGATTTATGCTCCTATGAATTCAATGCAACTCTGCTGTGGAAAGGGGAACAGCTGCCTTCTGTGAACACAATGGAAGCCTGGACGCAGTCTGTTAAGGGACAGTTTAAGATAAATACATTGCTGTCTTCATGAATGTGGTTTAAAAGTTACCTATTTGAGTATTCAAATAAAAGTGAGCATGATTATCACTGGAGTTGTTGCATCAGGTATCCACAACGTATCAAGATAAGTGCAAGCAAGCTGCGTGAATGTGTGAAAGCAGTTATTTAGAAGAATAATTTGACTAAATATTTATTCATATTTAGATGAGTGATATGGCTGTACATATGAATATATATGCAAATAGAGACACAAAAATATGTAACCTGCAGGTATTAATTATTTAGAGAAAGGAATATTTAAACATTGGAGAAAGGCATTCATTCAGGAAGAACTGCCAAAATGTGTTTAAGGTATATCTGGTGATTGTAAGGTATATCTGGTTATCTTTCTTGTAAAATAGTCTAATAACTAGAGCAGTAAAGTAAAAAATTGGATATTTGTGCTATGTTCCATTCTTTGTATAATCTCAGGCAGAAGAATATTAAGTATTTACAACAGTCACAGACTTTAATATCCCTCAGTACTTTAATTTTTTCATAAGTTATATGGCTGGTCATTCCGTTGATCAGGGACACTACTGAAGATTTAACCTCAACCCATATAACCTAAAAGTTCAAATTTCCATCACAAAGGAAGGAGTCTGAGCTGAAGGTACTATGGGAAGATGGACCCACAGTAGCTCTCCTTTTAATATATTTGTTTTGACTGGAAAAAAAGTTGTAATTCAAAATATCTGGCATTTGGGATTTGAGGAAAAATATGCAATCTGGAGAAAGTGAATAAAGTTTTCTGTCATTAGTTAAACTCTAAACGCATATAGGAATATCTTAGAGCTGATGTAATGCATGAGTTGAGGGAAATTATAAATTGCTGGAGGATATTGTCATAGACTTACCCACACTTGTGGTTTAGAAATACATCTAATGTTGACTTTGTAAAGCCCATTGGTTTTTATGAGTCACTTGTAAGGCACTTCATATTCATATGACAGTGATTTTGATTTTTATTGATTTCTCTCTTTTCTTTAGCAAATAAATTATTTATTATGGATTATATAGTATGTAGACCCAAAACATCAGTTTGAAATTATAAAATTAGAAAGGTTGAATTTCTATGTATTTGATAGTCAAATACTCTCCAAATGAAGCAATGCTGATATGCAGTCACACCATTAAACCAGTTATAGAATTAAAAGGTTCGTGTTATTTCATCTATGAAGATGCAAGTATGTTTTGTGCAGAAAGGTTCTTTATTCTATTTCTACCATGAAACATCTTATTTAAAGATATATTTATGTTTCAGCTAATCAAAATTCAAAGCTTTTAAAGATTTAGGTACATAATCATGGAGCACAAATGAAAGCAAACCAATGATGCTTGGAAATTAAAGACTTTATGCTTCCCCTGTGACCTGCAGTGCACCCTGTGAATCATTCATTTTCCAAGCATTAACCTAAGATTATTTTTTTTAATAAAATATATCCTCTTATTCTCTTTTTATTTGTTTTAAACTAAAACAGCAAAAATGCACTTTGTTTTCTCTGCAACACTACCATAACTAATGCTAGTACTAGAACTAAACTGGGAGGAGGGTCTCTGTGCCTTGACTGAATCTATTTTATTTTTGAGGAATCTCTATAATTCTTATCATAACCCCCAAACCTATCCCAGTAGGTGACTGTAATATGTATGGTAGTGTAAGGGACCAAATTGTGTTTTTTTTTGTCAACTCCATAAGACTCATACAGCAGAATGTTTCTGTCTCTGTTCATAACTGGCAGCCTTGAACTTCTGAAGTTCTGAACTTGTTTTCTTCATGGGATATTCTAGATAACCTTGCAGCCCCAGTGATGAGGAGGGCTTGTCTAGTTCAGCACTGAAGAGAATACTTTGCTTTTCAGAAGATTATATCCTCATGTGCAAGATTCAGTGCTGTTCTGGATGCAAAAGGGTTAAGCAGCACGGGGAGGCGATAAGTGTTGGTTTCAATGCTGTTTCCAATTAGGTTTGATAAAGAATTGTATATAAAAGCAACAGTCAAGGGCAATGGAGAGCTGCTTTAGAAGAAAGAACAGATGCTGAAGATAGATTTATGCTCCAGGTGATTGGTATAATAAGCTTGAGGAAATAGTGCAGGAGACAGCACAACATTTTAAACAATGTTCTGTGCATAATTGTGCTGTGCTTTTTATGCGTGGGCTGCATTATTCTGTGGAACATCTGACATGCCGCAGTTATGAATGTACCTGCACCTGTCCTGGGAGAGCAGCTGTGGCTGAACCAGGACACTTAAGTGTTAGCACATGTTATATACTGAAATAAGGAATGCATTTCTTACCCTGTTAGTGCTTTTCTATTTGAATGGAACTTAAGAGGCCAACTTGAAAATCCAAGGAAATATTTTTTGAAGAAATTTTACATCTTCTGTTATTAATTTCTCTCCTTCTAAGTTCCCTTAAAAAGCATGGAACACATCATGCCAGAAGCATTTTAAATTTATTTCCCAAGCTGACAAGAACTACTTGTTGAGGACCTACTTCTCCCTGCCCTTGATTTTGAGGATTTCTATCCTCTGTTCCTGGTGTGCTGAAAGGTATTCCTACCATCTACCTCTACTGTGCTAAAAGCCATCCAAGAGAGCAGGACTGGACAGTGAGGTGTGATCTAATCGGCAATGCGCTAAAGGCTGTGCATTAGACATTGTCTACACAGTTATGTCTTTTTGCTATGTATTTACAATTGTGTCCTCATGACATGTCCTCCATATTAGGTATTCAGTATCTTCTGAGCAGTCTGGTGCTTCTTTGTCCTGTTGCAGGACTAGGGCTCTGGTATTGCTGCACTCAACTGACAATAAGAAGTTGTCAGACCTGACTGCAACCTACAGCCTCTGCAGTCACTCTGAAACTTCCATGGTTCCTCTCTTACCATCTCATTAGTCATCTCTTCTGTGAAAGCCCTCACACCATGTTCAGTGGGATAAAGAAATAATTTGAGCTTGATGACTGTAAATACAATGCCTGAGAAGATGTATTTGACTGCTTACTACTCTCTGGCATTGGTTCTGTGAACTAAAGCCCTGGGAATTTCACATCAGTTTTGTCGTTGTGGACAATTAATCTACCACTGGAGAAGAAACTGATGATATAGACCGCTTGCTTTGGGAGAACTTTTTTTTTCGTGCTTTAGAGTCCTTTTTTCTGAGCCTGTTAGACAAACAGGTAGGTAGAAAGTTGCTGTGCCACATTGCTGAGGTAACCAGCAGCAAAAATTCAGGATAAGAAAATGTTCTCTGGTGAAGATCTGCACAGAGTTCACCTCAGAATTGCAGAGCAACATGAAATCTTCCCAAGCACTTCAGAAGCACACATCTCTCAGTGTATGAAGGGTTACTCAATTTCATGGTAAAATGTCAAAACTTTTAGTGCAGACATCACTTGAGGCAGTAGATATGTGACTTAATTTTAAGATTGTAGTGCCATCACATTACTCATCAGTTTCTCAATCCAGTTTTAGTAACCTGGGCTACTTTTAACCAAGGAAAAAACAAGATATTAATGAATAGTAGTGTGAGTCCTCCTTGTTTGGGATGGCAGCAGGCAACAAAACAAAAGAAAATAAGGAATTTATTCATTTCTTCCCATCAGCAGGCAGATGTTTAACCACTTCCTGTAAAGCAGGGCTTCAGCAAGCATAACAGCTACTTTGGAAGACACATGCCATAACCATGACTGTCCTCACTTCTTCCTTCTTTCCTTTTTTTATTTCTGAGCATGATGTCATATGGTATGGAATATCCCTTTGACCACTATAAGTCAGCTGTCCCCTCCCACTTCTTGTAAACACCCAGCCCTGCTCGCTGGTGGAGGTAGAGTGGGGAGGGAAGAAAACACCAGTGCTATGCAAGCACTGTTCAGCCGCTGCCAAAATATTGGTGTGTTATCCATGCAGTTTGGGGGGAGCGGGGGCGTCCCACTTTGGGAATACAAGAAGTTGTGGTAACATAAAGTAATACTGTTGATACAGCTTGCTGTCATCATCAAACTTGCTGAGGATGCACTCAATCCCTCTGTCCGTGAGTGAGGGACTGAGTTTTTTTAATTGCCTTAGAACATTGCTACTGGAGCGAGCTGTGCAAGCCTCCTGCCAGGGGACTGAAGATAATGCTAGGGAAGGAGGCCATAGCCCACAGATTGCTAGATTTGTGGAGGCCCTAGGGGTGAAGTCTTGGGTGTGTCATGCTTCTTTGGGTGTGTGATGCCTATCTAGAGGAAACCAGTGGAACTCTCTGGGTGTATAATGTTTACCTCCTATGGGCCAGGCAGTGTCAAAGGCCCCTGTGTGCACACACTCCCCACAGCCCCACTCCACACACATCTGGCGAAGGCACCAGGAAAGTTTCTGAGGGTACATAAACCCATCAAACTTTGTTTCACAGGCTTCTCTCCCCCACCACTCCCTGATGGACCAAGACACCAATGACAACAACAACCAAGTTCGCCAAAGACCTTTAAGTAGTGACTATAAAACTTTTATTCTTTTCTTTTTCTTTCTTTCATTCTTTCTTTCTTTTTCTTTCTTTCTTTTTCTTTCTTTCTTTCTCTTTTTCCTTCTTTCCTTGTTTCCTCTTTCTCTCTCTTTGCCTCTTTTCCTTTACACACTTCCTTGGGTGCTCTTTCTTTTCACTTATTTTATTGGGTTATATACATTGCTGTATTACAACCAAAATGCCTAAACACCTGTTTTCCTTTGCAATAACTTTATCCTTTATCCTTTATATTGCCATGTTACTATAGGTAGTAACAACCAAAACAGCCACATATCTGTTTTCCTTTACAACCAAATTGTTCTAAAATAAACCATATATATATATATATACACATATATATATATGTAAACACTGATCATCTAGTATCAATTTACTTTAATGCACTCCAAGGAATTCATTAATAAAACAAGAGTTACTCCTGCCTGGCAGGGGTAACACCAGACAAAGATGTTAAATAGTAACAGTCCCAACACCGACCCCTGAGAAGCTGCACTCATCGTTGCTCTCCACTTCAACATCGCGCCATTGACCACAATTCTGAGTGCAACCATCCGGCCAATTCCCTGTCCACTGAGTGGTCCATCCATCACATCCGTGTCTCTCCAGTTTAGACACAAGGATGTCATGTGGGACAATGTAAAATGCTTTGCACAAGTACAGGTGCTTTTCAGTTGCTCTTCCCTCATCTGCTAAAGCGGTATCCCCATCACAGAAGGCCACAAAATTTGTCAGGCACAATTTGCCCTTAGTGAAGCCATCACACTCTTATTTTCATTGTGCCTTAGCATAGTTTCCAGGAGGATCTGATCCTTGATCTTGCCAGGCATAGAGCTTAGACTGACTGATTTGTAGCTCTATACTTGCTGAGAATATCTTACCGCTGAAATGTTCCAAATAAAACATGCAGAGAAAATACTATTTAGAGGGATTTTATGACATGCCTTTCATGTATTACAAGAATTAATCCACAACCCCACTTTATAAGGTTGGTTTGTGCCCTGCTCAATTTTTGCAAAATTGTTTCAAATTTGAGTAGATAAAGCAAAAAGATACAAGTGATCTGCTTGATGATAAAGACAAAAGGTTGGGTAGGGTGTACCATGTAAATTTTTACTGTGAAGCTGGTCAGTTTAAGAAAGTAAGAGAGAAGCAGAGAGTTGCTGTAGAAGGAATGACAGGAAAGCCGGTAAGAACAGATAAGAGCACTTTATGAAGCTATTGCTTAGTTTCAGGAAAAGAACTTCTCAGAGTGCAGAAGGAGAAAATGATTCTATATAAATCCTGCAATATAGCTGCTCTTTTTACCACTTTTACCATATGGAATCTGCTGTGGTAACTTTCAGAGTATAATCTGGAAAAATAAATGGAAGGTATTAATTTAGGATTAGACCAGTTACTTATAATAAAGTCTATTATATCTAAACATAAATAGCTACCAGCTGACACATCTGGGGAAGTGGGTAGTTGTGTCCACTTTGGTCTCTATGGTACAGCTTCTTGCATAGCAAGGAAGTCTTGGCTCTGAGTCAATATTTCTTTTTCAGAGTCAGCAGAAGCTTCATCTTTTTTTCCTTTGCCTTAATTGGTCATATCTGCCCAAACATCAACCTGCAGTGTGTCTCACAGCAAAATCTTCTTAAGATAGGTGGGTTGTGTGAATGTTTTTATAGCTAGATTCTCATTTGTGTCCAAATCAATGCTTTTGATTTGGTAATAAATTATGTCCTGGTTATGACCCCATCCTTTTAGCAGCTCTCTCAAATCTATTCTGGTTGTTCTGTTTCATTTCAGGAGCTTACTGAATCTGAATGTTCTTAGACTTTGTGGAAATTTATCTGCAGTTAAAGTTACAAACTCCAGTGACAGAGTAATCCAAAGTCTAATGTTTGCTTTTAGAGCAGATACTCCTCATAGTTTATTCTTGGATGTAGACTAACATGTAAAGAGTCTAATTATGACTCTCAAAGAGCAGAGACTACTCTGGTACATAGCTTAATCCACTCTATAGGGAGTAAAGAACTACTAGATGACCCTGGAGGACATACAAACATCAGCACCCACCAGTTTCATATACTGTGGTCTTCCTCCACCTTCAGACACAGAACAGACCTATTAATCAATATTAGTACATGTGATATCTGAACTGAGAGTACTCTGGGTTGCACACAGATGACTATTCATGTCCTCATGTCAATTTAAAATAACTGAAATATATTTACGCTGGTTTTCCTGTGGGATGTAGTGGCAGAGGCGCACAGAGAATTAGTTTAAATTTTCTGCTGATTGCAAGATAACTCAGCTTCAAATGCCAACTGCATCATTACAACGCAGTTGAGTGGGGCATGTCATACAGGTAGACTGAACCATCTTCAGAATTGTTCTTTAATATTTTGTTGTTTTAAGGTTTTAAAACTATATGTTGTAGATGCCTCCCCTGTATTCTGTCTTTCTTGAGTTCTTCATCCTCCTTAATAAATTATGATGCCTTATGAATCATAGAATCATAGAATGGTTTGGGTTGGAAGGGACCTTAAATATTATCTAATTCCAAAACTCTCTTCATAGACAGGGATACCTTTCACTAGACCAGGTTACTCAATGCCCCATCCGACATGGCCTTGAACACTGACAGGGATGGGGCTGTCAGCTTCTCTGGGCAATCTATTCCAGTGCCTCACCACCCTCACATGTAATATCTTGCTTACCTGTTTGACTATACTACATCTCTTTATATTTGTAGTCAGCAGAGAGAACAGATTCCCACATGTAACACAATTAAAGTTTTACAAATCACTTTGCAAGAGAACGGAACTGAAGGTTATTTTACCCTACAGTTTGATGGAAATAGAGATTTACTGTTTTTCCAATCACCTAAGTGCCCTCTTATTGAGGCTGCACTACAGTTAAATCGATTGTCCCGTTATGGTATGCTTTCTTAAGTTTTTGTAGCTATTATTTTTAGAACTCTACATTATTCATACATTTTTCAGATAGCAAAGATACATGCTTATCTATATCCTTCTCCTAAGTTTCCAGTCTCCTTTGCAACTTTTGCTTTTTTTCCTCTGAATTGCCTTCAACTTGCTAACAATCTTGTGACAACAGTGCACCAAAGTAGTTCCTCACTCCACTATTTTGGCTGTATAAGTTTGACAGGAAGAATTATCAAAAGTAAGCTATGCGTGAACATGCTTAAAATCCAGTGGGGTGGGGTATTTTTTAGTGGTTTCCTCTTTTTCCATACTGACCACATGGGACTCTGACTGGTCAGTCTGAAGTCTGTTTAAAGCAGTTAGAAAGTGGTTGTGTCTTAGTCATACTGACTGGCCACCCGCAAATGCTCAAAAAAATTCTTTAAACTTCATCCACCGTTTTTATTGTCTTGAGTCCAACAAATGAAATGATCTGGATATTAGTCACAGATGTATGTGCTACTTCATAGTGAGTGTGGGCATTGCCCAGATGTTGCATGTACATGAGCTTTTTGGACTTCATAGTCCAAAGGAGGAGGGGGAGAAGACACACAGATACACATGTATATATAAAAGTTCACTTGTGAGTGAGCTCATCATCCAGTATTTTTTGATGATGGGCTTTGGAACGATTTATTGAGGCAGTTATATTTATATCTATTTAACTTTTTGTGGGCATGCAGACAAATATTTACTATAGCTCTATTTCACCTTTCACATACTATAGTATATTAAACCACAAAACCACACTGGCATAGTTAAAGGGTGAGTATTTAACATTATACTCTTCTTGGAATAAATGTGTTTGAGAAGGGGTGGGACGGGGGGTGGTTCTGTGTGTGGTTTTTTGTTTTGTATGTTTTGGGTTTTTTCCTTACAACTGTGCATGTCTAGTAGCAACTACTTTTCAACATTGAATCTTATCACGGGTCACACTGCAACTCAGCTGTTCAATCACAGTGGACAAATTTACAAAACTTAATGCAAAAAATATTCAGACACCATTCTGTGTCTATTTGCAAAAATATTTGATGTGAATATTGTTCGTATTAAATTTTTATGAACAGTCTGAAAAAAAATGGCAGAATTCAGTACCAGTAACCTACACTACAGCTACTCAGTTAATATTAATTGGTACCAATTTTAATGTGTACATGGAATTGCCCCAGAGGTTGCTTCATTGAGGAAACAATTATGGAACAAACTATTTCTTTGTTTGGTTGCTGTTGCATTGAAATTTGTGTCTTTGGCTCCTGTTTCTTAAGTGTCATTGATTAACAGGAATATCCAAGAGAGAAGAGAGACCTTATTAGCCAGCAATCTTTTCTGAAAGACTCTTGCTTTAATCTCAGGAACAAACACTGCTAGCAACAGTTCACTCAATTTTACTTTTACATCATTTACAACTTTCATTCTTGTGTCAGCTTCTTATGTTATTTCTGCTTCTATCTTCTGGCACGCTCACTCTCATCAAATAATTTCATTGTCAGACTCTTATGCCCCTCAAAATACAGCAGTATCTATTGATACTGTCCAAGTGTTCTCCTAGAATCAGAGTCACAGACTCCTGCTGCCACGGATCTTATCAAAACTTATTTTCTTTGCCAGGAAACTTATCAAACAATAAACTCAAACTCAAGAGACAGAGATACTGAAATTTATTGTGTGCATTGTGCCCATTTGCTATATGTATTGTTTTTGTGTAATAAAAAACCTAGTTCATGGAGTTAAGTTTATAAACACATTTAAATCTGAAATTAATTTGACTGTGCATGTCCTTTTATAGTTCCATTAATAACTGTTTTAAATCCCTGAGTGGCACAGAAACATAGTGCCCACTGACAATTTCAGTTAAATAATGAAAATACATGAAACTTCTGTAGTATATCTTCAATGTTGTAAAAGTTAATAATCGGGAAAAATTTCCTTTGAAATTATTTTATTAAAGCTGAATCATTGCTAGTAACACAGGAGGCTACAGGCTTAGTGTACTTACCTCTCTAAAAGCTCCAGTAATACAACAAACTATGAAGGCAGACATGACACTGAATATTGTGCTACCACAGAACTCTCTAGATCTTGTTTATCTTCAAAACTGCTAATAATACTTTACTCTCTAAACTAAATTGCATTCCTAACCTTGTGTTTTGAGCAATACTGAAGGCTCTCTGCAAATGTCTTGGAAGTACATTTAATAGATGACGCATGCGCACTCTGTGTTAAGGTGCATAATATGTATTACACTTCTATTGTTGCTTTGTATTCTTTTGACTAAACACCTTTTGAAATTTTTGTAGTTTCGTTTAAACTGACTGTAACCCAGTCACATCAACTTTGCTGCATAATGTGCTAAACTGACAAAAGGTTACCAGAAAAATGCGTAACTTCACTGCCAATCTATGATTTATATCACTGAGTCACTCTAAATTAGAGCATCTTTAGCCATGAGCAGGAGATCTTCTAAGAAGGATACTTATGAATGAAGAGTGCAAAGGAATTACTTTTTTTTCCCAATAATAGCAGGTAGTAGATGCTATGTGTTAGTGTGTGGTATGTATGCTTCTGTTTAGAAACCTCATGATCATCTTTACAGCTCCTACTTAGGTACATTTTTGTACCTTAACAGTAATTTCTTCAGTAAAACTAAGCTAGCTGTACTATACCAAACTAGGCCTTGAATCATAGAATGATTCATAGCATGGGAATCTAAATTTGTTATTGGGTATAATCTGACATAGCTCAACATACTATATGGGTATTTGTGGAGTTTGTTGACTGTTTACAGCACCCTATCTTCAGGATGTGTGAATATTGCACACTGTGTACCAATATGCATTTTGGAACTTGGAATAAATCAATAATTCAAAAGCATGGCTGTATCGGATTTGTAGAATGTTATGGTGAGGTGAAGTAGGTCTAGTATCTGTTGCTGCTGATTACAATTCGACATGTTTAGACTTTGCTTCTCCTCTCTTTTCCCCATCTAAGTTTGAGGTATAAAGTAAATGGTAGAAAATAGTGACTAGAATAAACTATAATTTCAGGCTTATCAGGTGATTGATCCCATGTCCTATGCTCTACAGTGTATTTCATAAATCTTTTGAGAGCCTGCAAAAAGCAAAGCTTCTCTCCCTGCCCCTTCATTGTTAATTAATCCTGAAGATTAGGGAAGTTTCCTTACTGTTCCCATAGTGTTCTCTTGTTCTGTTTAATCTTTACACTGACTCAGCTTCTGGCTTTTAGTCAGGCTGCAAAAGTCAAGTCACTGATAGAGAATTAAGATCTTTGTCTATTCTGAATTCACATGGCCTGGGTATGCAGGTTGGACAGCAAGTAGATAACCTACACAAGCCCCTTTGCCAATCTGCCATGATCTTTCTGACAGGTAGGAGAGTTCAAGGGTTTCTTTGAACTAGATAAAGGAGGCAAATTGTGAAATATTTAACTAATAAATTAATTATGTGAAGAAGCAGAGTCTAAATCTTCTGAACTGTCGATAGGGGTACCTGGAACCTACCAAAAAGTAAAAAAAAAAAAAAAAAAAAGAGAGATTGAGGTGGGAAAGAAAACTTTCAAGATTGAGGGTCTCCCCACACATATCGACATCTTTCAAAAGATAGTATTGGGAGTCCATTTAGTTTACTATATCTGTCAGGATTAATCTCCAAATCTTCCAGAAGTTTCCAATTATGAATAGGCCTTATATGTGCTGATTCCACTTTGAATTCTGTTGGACTGGGAAAATTTTCCTGCAATGTAAGTAAAATCTCATGAACTGAGAAACTGGACTTAAACACTGAGCTTGTAACTAATCAATCAGTTGTTCTCAAGATTTTTCATCCTGCAAACCAGCTCATTTTTCTAGTTCTCTCAGACCACGTGTGATATATGATTGCTTTCATCTGTTTATGAGGTTAAATTTCTGAACTGTAAGTGTGGAAGGACAGCTTCAGTTATGCATGCTGCTAGCTGAATAGGTCTGCTTAACAGAGAAAAATGTTTTGGTAACTTTTATTTTCTCAAGTTGTAGTCACTGTAAATCACTGCACTAATTTTTAACTGTGACATAAAAAAATTTCAGTATAAAGCTGCATTCCTCTTTCTATGTTTTAAAAATATCTGTCATATCCTCAGAAATGACAATAGAATTACACCTGTCTGAGCACAGTCATCCAGGCATCAGAGTCCTTGATGACAGCGGCTAAGCTGACTCTTAAGAGGGTTTCTCTCTTACTGAGAAATGTAGCTTAAAGTCCTAAGATTCACAAGTGTTAAGATTTGTATTACTCGGATTGCTTACGTCTCAAAATAAAAGTGTTACAGATTTGTCCATTTTCTCTGACTCAACCTAAAAGTTTATGCCCCTCCCCCATTTATTACAATGATTTAAGGAGATGAGCTTTTGATTACAAAATTTGAGTCAGTGACAAAAATAAATGTAAAACATTAAATATTTCGTATTTAAACAATAAATAGTTTGTATATAACTATAAGGTTGTCACTGAGATGCTGGAAAATTTCAAATGGTACAGTTCTACTTTGGTGGGAGTAGACCTTACTTTAGATCACTATACTTCTTTCTCAAAAGGCTGTCCTATGCCATTCTTAAGTACTTTTTCTAGTTGGTCTCCATTAGGAACCCTGTTTCAGTAACAGAACTCCGTGTCAGACTTGGCTATAATGACTTGCAGATTTTCCCTTCAATCCTTGGGAATTAGGATTTTTCCCCTTGTTCCTTGAAGTTCATCTAGGAATCTTGGGAACACAGAAAGTATACCCAAGAAGGTAGTAATGACTAAAGTGAAGAGTTCTTTATCTTCACCTTTTCAATTTGATAAAAATGCATAGTTTACTGAAACTCTTTTAATCACAAGAGACACTATGTACCAGGAACACCTTCTGTCTAAAAGGTGAAATTTTGTCAGAAGGCTAATAATAACTGAATGTTCTTTCTAACTGCAAGACGTGAAAAAGATTTAGAAAATCGCTTTACAAATTATACTTAGTGGACTTTGTGGCTTACTTAGATATGGAGAACAGCATACGTCAGTGTTTCCATTTGTGCTCTGCTTTGAATACCCCTTAAATTAGCGTAATAACTTTGTGCTAGCCTTGTTAAGTTTTTAAGTTTATCTTCTAGATAATTATGACAGACAGTACTAAATCAGTACTTACTATCTTGAATGGTAAGGAAGGAAAAGAAATAGCATGTGTCCTTAACACACAAAGAAAACTGAGTCACTAGGATTTATCATAATACCTTATTTAAAACTAAGCTGATACATAATAAAAGTGTGAGTTCACTGAAAACAGGATGCCTGTAAGCCTAGCCAAGACAATTCAATGAGTGATCTTGGTTAGACAGAAAGGAGTTCATGTCTAGTATACAAATATGTCCTTTTCAAATGTCAAATTTGATGTATTAAAGACAACAGCAACTACAAAAAAAGCATTGTGGCAATCAGTGGATATAAAAATATTTTATATACCTTATATTTGTATGTCTGTGTGACTAAACATATGAATAGAGGAAACAATGAAATAAAAGTTCCATGCAAAAGAGTACAATATATGTCCTTGCCATATTTATTGCTTTGAGCAAGTAGAAGTTTTGTTTGACAAATTTCTGTGATGTCTGGAAAACATTTCAGATGCCTACCTCCCTCTCAGAAAAGCTGGTTTTAATCTCTCCTTTACCTAGTTTGTAAAGTAATCTTACAAATATCGTATGGTGTAAAGGACATGGAAGTTGGGCTCCTATCAAATGTGGGTAATCTTGCATTGTTCTTCTTTAATTACTCAGCTGAAAAAAAAATCGGTTATCCAAAATTCTTCTTTTGCTTAACTTTGAGCTCTTGGTAATGTATATCTCATTTATCATGTGTTACCTTTAAAACTCAGTTTGTAATGGGAAGCAGAGCAAAACAGGTCCTTTTCTTTACTCTGAATATGTCATCTGCTGAATCTTCAGTTCTGATTCAAACCAGTGTTAGGTGAGCACAGCTGCTGGAGTCCTCAGATCTTAACACAGCATATACTCTTTTTTCCCTTCTGTTTATTTTTACCAATTTCTGTCTTCTTTTTAAAAATATATAGCTTGTATCTTTTTCCATTGTATGTTACTACTCTTTGATCTTCCCCTCAAATATTTGCTGTGTATAGTTTCTCACTCTCCGTCAGGTATCTTTTCATTATTGTCTTCTCTCAAGTCACTTGATAAAATATCCTTTTTCCATTTTTTCCCCGCTTTCATACCATGATGCAGTTTCCTTGTTCCTTTGACATTTATAGAAATCTAATTAGTAAATCACAGAATCACAGAATATGCTGAGTTGGAAGGGACCCACAACGATCATTGAGTCCAACCCTTAGCCCTGCACAGGACATCCCCAAGAGTCACACCATGTGCCTGAGAGTATCATCCAAATGCTTCTTGAACTCTGTCAGACTTGGTGCTGTGACCAGTTCCCTGGGGAACCTGTTCCAGTGCCCAGTCACCCTCTGGGTGAAGAACCTGTTTCTAATATCAAACCTAAACCTCCCCTGACACAACTTCAGGTCATTCCCATGGGTCCTGTCACTGGTCACTACAGAGAAGAGATCAGTGTCTGCCCCTCCTCTTCCTTTCATGAGGAAGTTGTAGACTGCAATTAGGTCTCCCCTCGGTGTCCTCTTCTCCAGGCTGAACAGACCAAGTGACCTCAGCTGCTCCTCATACAACTTCCCCTGAGGGCCCTTCACCATCTTCGTTGCTCTTACAGCTTATATTGTAGTGCCCAAAACTGCACACAATATTCAAGGTGAGACTGCCCCAGTGCAGAGCAGAGCAGGACAATCCCCTCCCTCGACTGGCTGGCAATGCTTTGCCTGATGCCCCCAGGACACAGTTGGCCCTCCTGGCTGCCAGGGCACTGCTGACTCATATTCAACTTGCCATCAACCAGGACCCCCAGGTACCTTTCTGTGGCTCTCATTCCCCATTCTGTATGGATATCCGTGGTTGCCCCATCCCAGGTGCAGAATCCAGCACTTTCCCTTGTTGAACTTCATATGGTTGGTGACTGCCCAGTCCTCTAATTTATTGAGGTCTCTCTGCGGGGCCTCCCTGCCTTTGAGGGAGTCCATAGCTCCTCCTGTTTTGTGTCATCTGCAAACTTACTTAGTATCCCTTCCAGTCCTGTATCCAAGTCATTTATGAAGATGTTGAAGAACACAGGGCCTAAAATGTAGCCCTTTGGAACCCTACTAATGACAGGTCACCAGTCTGATGTTACCCCATTCACTGTTACTCTCTGTGCTCGACCCATGAGCCAATTGCTCACCCACCACATGATGTGTTTATCCAGCTGTGTGCTGGACATTTTGCCCAGAAGAATCCTGTGAGAGACAGTATCAAAAACATTACAGAAATCCAAAAAGACTACATCAACTGGCTTCCCTTGAAATCAGGTAATGATTAAAAACAAGGGATTTTACAATCAACGCTGAGTTGCACTGTGTGCAACTGTGTGTTAATTTTGTACTGAACCTGGATTGTTTTATCAGTATAAACTTTTGTTCCAAAGACCAAATTCCACAATTATCTAATTAGTTTAGTGGGGAAGTTCCTTGCAGCTTTAAAATTTGTTTATACAGAAACTCTAACTGGAGTTGGTTTTAAGAATTATGGAGTATGGGAATAAAAATGAGTTTGTGTTTACCTTAAGTTTCTACTGCCTTTAGTCTCACTCTTATAATGAGAAACAAACTACATAAATACTATTATTTACTCCAGTATGTTTTATTTCTTTTGTCCCTTGTAATTTGAGATCGATTCTCTGTCAGAAAAATCATTGTTTGTCAAATATTACACACAGTCAAAGTCTACTGTTGCACTTATCATGGTTTTGTTCAAGTTAAACGTACAGTCTTGAAAAAAACTGTGAAAAAAGTATCATTGTCAGTTTTGGTACTTCTAGAAGGACTAGCAGCTGGGAAGCTCTGAACAATCATGGTAGTCAGCCTAAGAAACGTAGGAAATGTGAGAGAGAGGGAAAAAATGTTTTACTAAGCTAAAGCTGGAGAAATGTACTCTATTTTAAAATACCATGCAAGAACCAAATATTGCCAATGAAAATATCAAGAATGGAAAGAGGAAGAAAGCATCAGCAAAAGATGAATAGAATATTTATTCTCAAAAAGGGAAGCAGAAACCCTTCAAGATGAAAACCGTATATGATCTTTTTCTACTCAAAATCAGCAATGCCTTTTTAGTGAAAAAATATCATAGTGGTAATTATAATGAATTCAATAAATTTAATCTTTAAAGGCAGATAAGCAAACCACCCCAGTGTCTAATCAAGATCAATGAATGCTAAGCTCCCACCTGCCCCTGACAAAACAACTGAAACTTCCCTTGAGACAGGCTGTTTCAGAAACTCCTGTACTGAGGTTTCTTCTTTTTCCAGATTCCCAACACATCTACATTAGTAGGTTAATGCAAATCCAGAGCCTATTTTGAGGCAAATGTCCTAGTCATTCCAATTTACTATGTTTTGCATTGCATTGCTACAGAGCAGGCTCAAGGAGCATGTGAATGAAACTAAACTGCATCACGTGGAGCACACCTAATACATCCAGCCTAGGGCACACAACTAGCTCGAAGAAACAAAGGCTCTGAAATGCATATATGTGGATCTCACTTCCCTAGCTGTTTTCTTCTACAGGTTTGCTTTCCTTAGTTGACATTACTTACCAATGTAGACATAAGCCCTGTGGTCTAAGACCTGACTAAATAAACCAGAAGATGATGTAGACACTGGTACAGGAAATGCTGCGTGAAAGGCTCTGTGAAGCCGATAGTCTTGGCTCACTGGCATTTCTGAAAAAATGGAAAAAGACTTGTCAGGACATAAAATTTTATATTAACAGAATCAAAGCATGTCTCTCTAGTTTTTCATGGTATTAGCTGTTAAAGACAAGTTTTAAAAATAAAGTTATTTGAGTGAAACAACTTGAATTTCCATTTTAGAAAAGTGTGGATGAAAAGTGTGGGGTTTTTAATTTCTTTTCAGTTCTTTTTTTGTTTTGGTTTGGTTTGTTTGTTGGTTTTTTTTGGTTTGTTATTTTTTTTCCTAACAGTCTCTATGCATTTTAGTTGCTTAATCTTCTTTGTTTTTCAAAACCAAATTTTTTTGGCCCAGCTCTTTCTTCAAACTCCTTTCTTTTTAAGGGGTCAGTTTCTCAGATTAGTGAGATATACTCAGAGTTGCATACATCTGTCTTGTCTTTAACTTTTTAACCTATTGGCTTGTTGCTGTCAGTTTAGGAATACTGATCTTGGAGAGTTGAAGGAGAGTGAAAGCTACTGAGAGTGAGTATTCTGTGAAAGCTCAAATACTTTTAGGCATGGAAACTAAGTGTAAGAGACAATACCATAAGAAATCAGATTTATTTATCCCCGCTATTCATGGAGTGTGAAAATAGTGAACTAGCTAAATGCTATGCAGAAATGATAAAATTAACTCTTAGTCATCAGCAGTTGCATGAGATATTTCATTTCATCTCATGGAGACATGACTTGCATTTTATTTTCCTTATGGGTTCGGGGGGGAGTTAATGTGGAAACCACCAAATCCTCTGGTTTTAATCTAAATATTGAGGGGTTTGTGTTTTGTTGGGGTTTATTAGATAAAAAAAAAATAAATACATAGCTCAGCATAAGCTGAAATGTATGCACTGTGGTTGCACTGGTACGTAATGTATGGGTTTGATCTCCCAACCCAATTGCTGTTCATGTTGCAGATATGTCTTTGCTCATATTTCTAAAAGAAATGAGCATATGCCCTGATTCTCTAACAAAATTAAGTTATTGCACTGTTTCCGTACAGTCCTATCCCATTCCTGGATAGAAACCACCTTTGAAAAACCTACTGCAGCTGTGGATGGCCTCCTTATTTTCATCACAGCATCCTTCTAATTACCACTGGAATTTTAAATACTTACTGGCATTAGGGGAAAAAGAGGGAGAAGGAAAAAAAGTCAGATATTTTTCTCTAGTTCTGTGTTCTGAGAATCAGATGCTGCCCTTCACACAGGAGAAGATACTGGAGGAAGTCTTCCTCTTGAAAGTCTAATGAACTGGAGGGGATGAATAATTTTATTCACCCTACAGGAAGAGGCAGGAGGGGTTACCTTCAGCATGCATCTGCAGAGAGTTAAGACGTCTCATTTGGGACAGAGCAAGAGGCAGACTTCTCAACACCAGCCCAGATGATGGAGTGACCAAACACATTCCTGCCACTGCAACCTTATCCACAGCTCATTACACTGTGTACACATTTGCCTGATAAAATAAAGAAGCTAATCTCTTCTAGTTCCAGCAGATCCAAGCCTTGCTGTGTTCAAGTTCTCAGAAAATTTAATTAGGTAAACAGGGTTGTTCATAAAAAAGATAAGCATCCTCAATTTTGAATAAGTTTGTATGTAGACAAAATAGACACTCACCTAAAATAAAAACAAGTATTGTAAGTTTCAGCTTTTACTTCTCTCTCCTCAAGAGAGAAATAAAAACAGGTATAAGGTTGTCAGAAATGTTCGACTTTCTTAAGTCTGTAGTTGGATACTCTGTATAAGGAGAGTAATAAGAAAACGTAACATAAGAATGATGGTACTGTACAGCAAGACAAGGTCAGACCCAAAATTCTGTGTCTCACAGTGGCCAGGAGCAGTTTCCTAGTAGTGGCAAGTTATAAAAGATTATAAGAACAGGAGAATTTCCTTTGTAGTTCTCCCTAGTCCTCTGCTTTCCTCAAAAGTCTTCAGTTTAGTTCAGAAATTCAAGCCAGCATTTGTATCTTTGTTTAATAGCCATTGATACATCTAACTACAAATGGAGGAAAAGTTGTCTTCAGTGTGCTGAGATAATATGAACCACAAATTGGGACCTTCCTTAATTCATCAGAATTCTGAATAAAATACAGTAAGATTGAAGAGCAACATGCAATTTTATATTTACTGTTAGTATGAACATTTAAATTCTGTTTAAATGGCTATCTTTGCACCCTGGAGGGTTTTAACATCTGTAATGTTAATAAATTTTAGTAATATTTTAGTGTATTAGTAAAATATATTAGTAACATGTTACTAATATTAGTAGTAGTAAAAAATTATGAATATTTTATGTGTAATCTTAGTAAAGTGTTATGCTGTCGGGTTGTCTCCCACAATCTCATTTACCTTTATGGTTACTATCTGCACCCATAGAATTTCTAATAAAAATTATGCCCAAATCCTGGAAGTGTTCAAGGCCAGGTTGGATAGGGCCCTGACAAATCTAATCTAGTGAATGGCATCCCTGTCCATGGAAGAGGGGGAGTGGAACTAGACAGTCTTTAACGTCTCCTAAACCTTTCTGTGATTCTATGATCTACACCACACTTAGGTTTTCCTTAAGTATTTCTCATCAGATATATCCCAGATCCCATTTCTTATCTGAATTTAGTCAATATCTTGAAGCATGTCAGTCTTTTTCCATCCTTTGTAATTGTTATAATCTCAACACTAAGTATGGTACTAACAGAAATTTATACACAGTTGCAACTCTCTAGTCTATAACTAAAAGCAACTCTTGGAACCAAATCTGTGCTGATTTATATTGGTGTTGATTTGAAGATTCTTTTTTTGGAAAATAATAGTAATTATTTGAATACTACAAGGATATTTATAAAACAAATATAAGTGTTATCAATAGGGGAAATAAATGGCATTTTTGGGACTACTGTATGTGCCATCTGAAATTTCTATATTTGCACGTTTACCAGAGTTTCATGTTAAAACCAATTCTAAAACCAAATTTTTACTCTCACTCTCTTTAAGTAAAAACTGAATTATTTATAGCCATTATTTCTCAATTGGTAATTTAGGAATTATTTCTTTAATTAGTAGATCTTTTTGTTCTTAATTGAAATAGCTAATAACCTTATATCTAATTGCATCATTCTGTGAATATTTGCATGTTAGCCATGCATCTGTGTTGGTTTCTGTCATGTTACTAATTTTCTATTTTTCTAATAAACTTCCATTTTTAGCTAAAATATCTAAAAAACATTTTATACAAATATTTTCTCCTCCAGGATTAAGGACCAGCACATTCTATATCTGTGTCTGAAAGTTTTTGAAATTGGATGGATGTGGAACCTTTCCATTCTTAACAGTTTTAGAGGCTATATGGCTAGTTATGAAACCTCTAGAAACAGATCACAATTTCTTGTTGTGTAAAATCCTGATGACATGTATAGTCATTCACAGACTTCAGTTTTCTTATAGCAAACTCATATTAAATTTCAGGAACAGTGATATAGCAGAGATTTTCATATTGTGGTGTTTTGCTGAGGAGCTGCTGCCTTTCTTTAGTGAATAATATGTTTCATAAAACCATAAAACTAGAAAAATAAAATACTGATTTGAACTTGTAGTTCACAGAAATGAGAATTACTACCTTTTTGTCAAAGAAAACTCATATGTTTGTAGAGACACAACTTTCTTTATAAATCCTAAGTGTAGCACCTTAGGTAAATAATTGTTCTGAAAATCCATCTACTTTGTACTGTTCTTTTCAATGGAAAGAAAAATGCTAGCTTAGACTTTCTTGCTTTTTCTAATTAGGATTTATCAATTACCACTTATAAATTTACTATTTGGTACATGCTTCAGTATCCAAGTATATATAAATATATCTGGCTGCTACAAATATGTGATTATCCTATAGGAAATGTAATTTGTAGTTATTTTTGTACCAATATTAGTTGTACTCTGAAATTATAAGCTTGTTTTTATTTTTTATTTCCTACCTAAATTTCCTACCTTTCCATTTAGGTAGGAAATGCCCCTTTTGCCAAAAGATTCCCGCAATTTCTAAATGCAAATTTATAGAACGATTTTTCTCTGTCAAAAAAATATATTTCTTTTTTTTCTCCTGGTCTTTCTCTAAAATACAAAGAAATCTCCATGTTTGAGGCAGCAACTCATAAATGTGATTCCATAAGAACAGCATTCAAAGCTATAAATATATTTGGCTCAAATTAAATGTATTTCTGGAATGTAAGTTTATCCTCTCAGAAGCCTGGATCTCTCACTGAATGCATATATGCAGTTCTCTCTATATTCAAAACTTACAATTTTGTCCTGAATGAGTCTTACATTTTGTACAGATTGTTCAGTCAACATATATGATGATTTACATTGTCACGTAAATGACCACTTATAAAATAATGCATTTCTTCTAGGGATTATGCAACCTGCTTGAAGTCAGTGCAGCTAAGGTTAAAGACACTAAAAAAAATGACACCAGGAAAGAATCTCTCTGAAGAAAGCCAGTAATTTCCCTATTGTTTGGCAAGTCTGAATTTATTTTGAGTAATTGCTGGTTTCTACAAGAAAACAGTGATAATTATATTTTCTCAGGAAACAGACAAACAGCCTTTCTTGGTTTGTTTTGAGAACAAACACATCACCACTATAAGTATTTTCTTATTGACTCTCAGGATGAAACAGGTTCTAATGGAATGAAATGTGATACTGAAAGGGTAAATTTTTAGGGTATTTTGCAAAAGAGAAAATTAAAGGCAGATTTGGCACAAACTTCATAGGATCTGTAGAAATGTTAAACAGTGTGTGAATATCCAATCAGAAAAAATGTCCTAGTTATTTTATGCTGTATAGGATGAAAACTGACAATAGCACCCCATATTCGGCTAGAAGTGCATATTAAAATCATGAGCTTCAGTGGATTGAGCACTAATCTGGAAAGTAGATTAACTTTATTGAAGCCACAGATAAATTACTACAACACAGTTTTGGGGTTCTTTTTATGGAATATTTGGCACAACTTTCATGAGTGAAAAGTACTTCCTTGATATTCAAGTACAATGTACATTTCCCCAGACATATATAGGACTGAATAATGTTCTCTATTACAGCCATACTGCAGATGGCTCATTACAAGCAGGGAACTTCACAGATAAAATTTAATCCAATTGTTTATCACTTTTTCAATTTTCTGATTTTAAGCTCTGATACAAAATTGGTCATGGAGTATAATGACTAGTTTACCATAGTTGCTTGCTAATAATGATCACAAGATTTTTTTTTTCATTGTTAAATGTGTATTTAGTGTTCATTTAAATATTCTATAAAGGTTTACAAATAATTTTCTCATAAATGAGCATGCAGTGACTGAGTATTCTAGAAATGGCCTTTGTTATGCATTACAATTATAACCTTGTGTCTCAGTATTTGATATTTCATTCACTGTCACGTTTGAAGCTGGGAACATCTAGAAAAATGTTTGTATTTTCAACAGTGACTCATTGACAAGGATGAGGTTCAGGGATGCAGTTATATATAAAGGTGATGATCCATAAATTCCTAATTCTTTCTGGAAATACTTTGTGGTTTTAATAACCTTATAATTCATATAAAAAACTTTGCATAAGATATGGCTAACATCATCAGAAGGCAATAATACAAACAATAGCAGCATAAGAATTTGATGTTTTTATATGGAATAAGAAAAACAAAACCAACAACAATCGAATATGCAGTGGTTTTACTTTTGTGTTCATAATCCATTCTTCTGCAAATAATCTACAGACTGATGAAAAGTTCAGTTTTCTTAATCATTCTCTTTAGACACAGCTATGGTGATAATTTTACTAATGTAGATTTTTCTCTCCTAGAACTGAATAGAACTGTTGAAATATACCTGTTTGAATCGGATTTGACCAAATGGTTTCCAGTGAGCATTTCCTGTACTTGTTAAATTCTTTTGGTACTCAGGTAAATTTTTTATATTAATTCCTGAGAAGAAGTCCCCTGCCATAGTTTCTTACTGCAAGCACTCCCAGAAGTTGAGCAGAGGACTGTGTTTCTCCCTTCACCAACTGCAAATATGTTTTACATATAAGTTAATGTTATTAAAATGAAAAAGAGTGATAAACTCCTGGATGTTATTGAATGCTCTTATGCATTCAACCACGTGAAGGTTTAGGAAGTGGATCAACAGCTTTTATGTTGTTAGATTCTGTTTTAGATAGGTGGACAAATATAAAATAATTAACAGTAAATATAAATACAGAGACAACAAAACCAATATCAGTAGAGGGAGAGAAGAAATGGCCTCAAGTTACTCCAGGGGAGGTTTAAATTGGATATTAGGGAAAATTTCTTCACTTTTCTTCACAAAGGGTTGTCAAGCATTGGAACTGCCTACTCAGGAAAGTTGTGGTGTCACCAACCCTGGAAGTGTCCAAAAGGCACAAGGATGTGGCACTTGGGGATATGGTTTATTAGTGAACATGGTGGTGCTGAGTTAATGGTAGGAACTGATGATAGTAGAGGTCTTTTCCAGCCTTAATGATTTTAAGATTCTAGGTCTGAAAGGTCTCATGTAGGTTATGCTGAGGAGACACAGCCACTGAGAGACTGACATTGCACAGGTCTGAAAGCAATTAGGAAAAATGAATCCAAATAGCTTGCACAAGTTTGGAACAAATGGACTACATCCTCAACTGCTTTAAATTAAAGTAGCTCCCCTGAGTTTAGTGCAGCTACTTTGATCCTATCACGAGAACAGTAACAGCAACAAAACATGACTTTTCAAGTAAATGTACTTCAATGTCCTTCCAAGACCATTCATGTAAATGGGATTTGAGGAAAGAATTGTCTACACTGAGAGCTCAAGAATGTTGAAGAACCTTACTGCATGTTGTCTACTCATACTCAATATTTAATGGCACTATCCTTAATATTTACCGTATGTAAGCATGTATTCTGCTTTATCAGTGCCTGTCAACTCTATGGAAATAAAATGTACCACCTGCACCCATGAGATCATTTGTAATTAATCTGGTAACCACAATATTTTGTAGAGTACTTGAAAACGGGCAGTTACTTGCATCTTCATGCTTTTGCTTGAAATTTGTGGTCTTTAAAAGAAAAAATTGTCTTCACAGGGGCTTGATTTAAAAATTAATAATTGTTTGAAAGACATCCCCAAAATAGAAGATACAGTCTTCACAACAGGAAATGTAAAATATAGTTCAGCAATACATAGCTTTCTGAGTTTCTTGCCAAGTTATGACAGATATACTGATTTATTACGAAAAGGTAGAAGCAAGGCCAATATCTGAATAGCATATTCCAATAAGCCTAGAACTACTACTTCTTTGATTAACTCTTGAATCCACACTTTAGCTTTAGTTTACATGATTGTGTAACACTGTCAACAAAATACGTTTGCAATGTCTTGCTGAACTTTAGTGTTAGTTATCTAGAAATATGAAATTGTAGATTGTGACAGATTTTATTTCCATGGGGACTGCAGCAATTGTACTTTTACAGGTTTTGTCATTAATTCGCTAATACAAGAAAAGGTGTGTTCACCAAGCAGCATGTCCACTAACAGGTACTTTTGAGACCTAATTTGAGGAAAGTTTCATTGCCCTTAGAACAGTTACTTGCTTCCATCTTTGGCATTTATAAAATGCTTCTCCCTAGTAAAATGGAGCGGTCTGAAAGGATTTCATATGAATATTAATGAAGAAAAGGGTTTTTTTAAATACCAACACAAAAATTTCTACCAGTATTCGAAACTTGCGAAGAAGATTTGTTCAGATGAATGGCTAACAATCCATGTCAGGGAAAATGTAAGCAACTCTGACAAACACACCTAAAATAGCTTAATATAATATAAACAAAATCCTTCTTTTGATGATTCAAACCTGAATGTGAATGATCAAAAGGCCCTAAACAGGAAATAGAACAAACAGTTCTAAAAACAGATAATCTGCCTGAGTATTATCATTTACTCATTTTGGAAGTCATTGCATTCTTTTAATCAATGTTAATCCTCATTTGATGTATTATTTTGGTGCTTGTACCTTCCTCATCAGCAACCTGGAATTTGAGGGTTGATCTTCTGTAGAAAAATTAGAATCTTTGAATAAAAACCAAAATGACCTTTTTGTCTTTTGGTACCTTACTCATAATCTTCACTAACACATCACTAGAGCAGGAAGGTATAGAAACACATGCAAGACTAAGAGCGTTTAAACAGCAATCTAAATGTTTCTATCTAAATTATTGAGAAGTTAAAGTTCTTTGACAATTAGAATTCAATATTCCAAATTGCAGAAATGTAATTAGCAAATTCCAAATGAACTGTTTATTTAGAAATGGTTTTATTTGGTATGTTTTCAAAAAACCCAACATTATTTCTCACAGTGACACACATAAATATTATTGTTCCTCCTAGTGATTTTGATGAGGCTGTTTCTCAAGCAGTTCAAATTATATCCTGTTCATAAAGTCTTGGCAGTGAAGAATTTTGCATCTGGATGTAGCCTTAACATATTTAAACAAATTTAATTTTGCTGAAATGACCATTTGTAAATTTGTAAAGAGTCTTTTTCAGACTTCTTCATGCAGCACATTTATCCTGCAGTCCAGTACACTGGGACCTAGCAATGCTCCTGAACAGAACTAGTACATGAAATCTGTGTTTCTCTCATGCCTGGCCCCCAGCCACTCTGTTATACCAGTCTGTGTGTGCTTGATGAATGTTTATCTTTCCTTTCTTTCAATTGCTCCTCTTTGTTTTTTATCCATAATGATTTTGTCAAATCCAAAACTTCTTCATAAAATGTCTTGGTATGAACAAAACAGTGTATTTGATCTTTATGAAATGTGAGAGTATGGAACACTTCATAAAATCAGCTAATTCCACTGTGAAAAAAAAAGCAAATATTGCAACTTTGAAAATGTTTTTTAAAAGATTTGCCTCTGTTTGCCTCTGTCTTGAGTACTTTCAGCAGTTCCAAGGATATTTAAACAAAATAAGGGTTTGTTTTCCTATTCTTCAGTCATTAGGGGAAATAGATCAAGTTTAAATATACCCTTCAGGAAAAAAAGAAAGATGTGAGCAAAAACTTTCATGCATTGCTTAAGTCAAATAAGAATTCAGGTGATCTTCTTTTATTTTTTTAAGACATTGCTTTCCCAGCAAAGTTACTTTTTAAGCATGCAAAGAGATTAGGTCAGTCCAAAAACCCTGATGATACTGTTTCACAGAAGAAGTTTGCATTTTTCATGCAATAAACCATATCTATATTGTGTTAATAATTTCCTGTAAGACTGTGGGATTCTTATTGATTTATGTAGGGATTTGACTGAGCAAGAACTAAACTAGGAAGAGCCTACCACCATGTGTAGTTCTAGGTCTAGAAAAGACTGTCACATCTTCAGACAAATAAAGAGTGACTGAAAATATCCACATCCGCATTATACTGATGTCTGTGTACTGTTACAACAGAAATTGCTTGACTAGTCTGAATTCTTCTCAGTTTTTTAATTGTTTTGATAGTTCTTTTTATATAGGATCATGTAAATAGCATATTATTAGTTTATCTTTCCATAATAGGGAAAAAATACCAGCTTCTACTAGGATAAAAAAATATTTTATGGTTTTGGATAAATAATATTTTATATATATGATTTTTTCTACATTGTTCTCATTTTATAATTATTTTAGGAAAAAATATAATCATGATAAGAATAGAATAGAATAGAATAGAATAGAATAGAATAGAATAGAATAGAATAGAATATTCTTCAACTAACACTACCTAAACAAAAATTAGAGTTGTTTGAAAACCTGATTTATACCACCTAGCTTTGAGACATATGGTTTTCTGAGTTACAGAGGTACCAAGAAAAAAATACCACCTTTGTGTTTGATTTAAGCTTAGAAAGAGCAAGGAGATAAATTCTGACATTTTAGTGTAGTCAGTCTGATCACAATGGAAGTGCATTTTATCACCATATACAGAGTCCAGCAGTGCTATGAACTGGTCTCATTAGTGAATTACCTTGTTTCTCATTACTGCTCTATTCCTCTATTTAACTTTTTTGGTTCTATTTATTGTTCAAGACCAAACAGAATTATCAATATTTTCAGACTTACATGTTCTGATTACACATGTTCTTTCTATTTTATCATTATAAAGTTTTATTAAAGCAGCTTAGAATGAGTATCCAAATTCTGGTTATTCCCCTCATTTCTGCAGGTGTGATAGCAAGAAAAGATATATAGGAGACAGTCTGTCCTCAGTTTTCTTAGAGAGGAAATGGACAGACATTGTCTACAATGTTCTGTTCTCTTTTTTAGCAATTCATCAAGTGCTAGAATATTTGAAAGTAAGTTGTCTTTTTGAAACTGTTTCACAGAGCAGACCATGTTCTAATAATGTCATACCTTTTAAATATATCCCCACTTATAAATTTTTTAATCTCTTTTGTTCCTGTGACTTGCTTCTGCAAAAAAAAAAAAACCACCTTATTTTATTAAAATCAAAGCTCCTTGATGGAACATTAATGAAGTTCAGCTGACTAAAAATAGTTATTTAAAAAAAAAATTAATTAAAATTTTGTCTTGAAATATTTGTTTCTTTTTTTGGAACAGTATGTTTCTATTTTTCATCACTTTTTTTGGTATTGTAAAACCAAAGAGTTTTAGTAAATTTTAACTGTAGAGAAACTAAAGGCTTTTTGTTTTGATTCCCATGAACATAATTTTAAAATTTTGCAATTTGTGCAATTGCATAATTGCAAATAAAATGTGTCCCTTCGCAGATTGTAATTTATTCACTGAATTCCAAACTGAAATCTTTCAGGGAAATAGTAAAAGTTATGGATTCAGTACTGAGAGTAGCCAAATACAGTTAAAAATAATTTTGAAAAGATCTTTACCTCTGAGGCTGTACTTCTGGCTGTTCAGAGTTTACCAGCACATGTGCTGTTTCCTTTTATGGGCTTCAAAGACCTCTGTCTTTGAAGATGCAGAGGTTAGGCTGGTAAGTCATTCCACTTAAGGTTGTCTACCTCCACTATACATGCACATGAAAGCTACTGGGAAAAATTTCAAACCCACTTCCATTTGAGCCTGCATGATTTTGTAACTAACTTTTAAAGTTAATACTGTAATTTTAAGGCTGAAAAGTGCATATATAAAATTACATGTATGACAATGAAGACCACATTTGGCAAATTTAGGAGATTCTAGCACAAAGTTCCACATGCTGAGGAACTAAAGTTTGACAAATTAGCTCCAGATATGACCATATTAGTGGAGCTGGAGACAGCCCTACAGGGCTGGCTTTTTTTTGACTTAAGAAATGCCCTTGAGAAGACTCAGTTGAGCTAATGAAGGCATTTTATAAACAGTTATAAGCTGTTGTTGGGGGCTGGTAGAAACTCGTGCATCAGCAGTTAGTAATTATGAAGTTTTCCTATCAGCTTTCAGAATACGTATCCTGTCCCAGTTGTGGCAGAGCTGCTGAACAGAGATTTTCTGGTCACTAAATGTCCACTCAGTATTTTGTGTATAATAATGTCTGCAGTGTCTTACCTCTGCATCTTTATAACTCCCTGTGAAAACCAGCCAAAGTTTCCAATCAATAACCTGATCAGTAACTGTAAAAACATTTGCTCAGACCAATAATTAATAAAGACGGTTTACACCAGCCGAAGGGGTCATCAGAGGGTAAATGGTGTATGACTGACCCACCTGGCAAGACGAATAAACTTAGCAACAGCGCTTTTTTCTGTCTTGAAAGAAAGTGTAAAATAAATAAATAAATAAATAAATAAATTTTTACATGTTGATTGCTAATATGAGTCACACTGACCTAAATAAAATAAATATTGAATAAGTTATTTCACCTAAATATGAGACCAGTGGCCAAACATGGGATTTTGCATGTGTTTATTAGTAGATTTTGTTATATGAATAGCTAATATTTATTACTAATAAATGCACTAATTAAAGCCATACTCGTCATTTCCATTAGCTTACACTCAAACTTCTTTGGAGCTGTCTGTCTGGTTTTAATCAAAACCAAATGGTAATCCAAGTTCTCAGGCTGGAACAGCTAAGAGGAAGTCATTCAGAGGAGGCAGAAGAAAGCAGAAAAGATAAACAGATGATATTCACTAAATTTGTGTAGAGCAAAGGATGTCGATGCTGTGGGTTACTCTGGAGACATGATTCAGGCACCCTGTCAGACTGGAACGAAGTAGTTACAAGTGTTTTATGTCAGCAAAATACTAATATGATCAAGATGGAGTCTGTCCTTTTGCTTTTGCAGAGCTGGATTTGTGTGACTCTTGAGGATTCTCAGAAGAGGTAAAGCAACATGTACCACTGCCTGTGATATGACTGTGTTTAAACTGTAGCATTCATTTTCTCAGATCCAGCTTATTCTCTTGAGTAGAAATACAGTTTTAGCGTACGTGTTAAAATGGTATCTCTGTATATTTGCTCTACAGAATAGCACTAGATCCTTTGTTCATGCAATGTTTTAATTGGGTTTAGACCATGTTGCTTTCTGCTTGTTTCTACCTGGTGCCAAAGACCAGGTGTTTCAGAAATGTTCTCCTGGATAACTGTTACCTTTGCGTGAACATTAGAGATGCTTAAAGTATTTTTTTTTAAAGGCAAAACAAACTAGGAGGGAGGGGTTTGAAAGCATTTTTACATTATGTAGCTGTAGTACAGATCTTCATGTTATGCAGAAATAGCTCATCAGTTTATTAAGCTAAATGTCTTGAAACACTCGGTCTTGTCTTTTTCCTTTTCCCCCATCGCTGTGTGCTCTTTCCTTGGCGCAGGCAGGCAGGCTCGCTGTCTCTCCCTCTCCCTCCCTCTCTCAAAGGCAGGAAATACTTTTCAGGCAATCTGGGCCTGGTTGTTGAGGCCCCTTTCACAAAACATCAGTCTGAATTTAGTAGACAGAAGTCACTGGGAAAAGCTTGACAGGCTCGTGCTTAGCTAAGGCTCCCTCCAGCTGCAGAGGGAGTTTTTGTTAGAATCACACATTGAGCAAAACTGCTTAGAATAGAGCAATGATCTCAGTAACGAAATCTGAACTTTTATGCTAGCAGGAGCTAGCTGAGACCGGGCTCTTTTGTTTGTTTGTTTGCTCCTTCATTTTGTTGTTGGGTTTTTTTTTTTCTCGTTTTATTGACCAAATATTTTGGGAAGGTCATGTCCAAATTCCTGATTCTCTTCATCTAGGTAAGGCTGTCTTGGAATCTTTCTATACTTTAAACTATCAAAAAATTTAAAAAATAAGAAGGAAATAAAAGAAAAATCAGAAAAGAAACAAGCAGCGGAGTGTTCTGCGTTCAGGATCTCAGCACTAGAACTGGAGGTAAAAAAATCTGTAATTTTAAAAATATACATTTAGTTGTAGACTGTGGCAATTCTGTTTATCAAAATATCTATAAAAAATAGATCTATAAAAATATCTTCATGTACATTTTTCTTCGTCTTTTAAAAATATGTTTGATATGCTGGACCTTATTTGCTTTCTTATATAAATAGAGCTGTATGGTCTTGTTTGCATATTTTTTAGTGGACATTAAATTCGAAAGCTAGAGGTGTGAACGATTTCTTTTTTCACCACATTTAGCAACACGGAGGGCATTTAGGGCTATGTTTTTTTCTCTCCCCCCACCTTCCCTTCACTCCCCTCCAGCAGTAGTGATGATGATGAGTGTTTTATGTAGATATATCAGTTATACCTCTGCTGGGCTTGTTCTCTAGCCTTTTCTCAGTCATAGATGAAATTTGTAGTATAAGTGACAATATAGTCTTAAATGTGTACGCTCTAAATCTGAAATTCCAAGGTTTATTTGTTGGCTTTAGCTAAATTAGGTTATTTTTAGTAACTTATGATTAGATACACAGTTTGCTGTGTGCTGTGCTAGCATTTAGAAGAGGAAAAGCAAGACTTAGTAAATGTCAGCTAACTATAATTTTCAGGAGGGAGTATGGATTTACTCAGTCTTTTTTTTAACCTAGTAAACTTTTAACTAGTAAAAATAACAAGAATTTGCTTTTAAGGGAGAAATTCAATATGTTATCCTTGACTGATATGTGAATGGATGAATATTTTATGTAAAGTTGTGATTTAATTATTAAATTGTCATGGATATCAGAAGCATTTCTCATGGTAATCTACATAGCATTCTTTGTCTTCCTGGAAATCTAAAAAGACAGTTGTTGCTTATAAGAAATCTGAAAGATTCTTTCTTATGTGCATCATTAAGGTTCCATATAGTTACTGGCCAGACTGGTAACTAAAGAGGAGTAGTCTGTTCATGTATTTCAAGAATTTTTCAACTGTGCTTTTACTGAATATTTTTCAAAATGATTGGTGAGTAATGAAATGACTTTGTGTTGTGGAAGGGCATGAAGACCAATAAATACTCCATAATGGAGTCAAGTATCTGCTCTGCAATAGATTGAGAGTTGTACATTTTACTGCCATTTGGGTAGAAGAAAGTTGTTCCTAGTGGTCAGAAGTGGCTCTGGATTGTGAAGGGCATGCATCTGAAGGGGGCAAGGAACAACCAGTAGGCAGCAAATTTTTCCTGATTATATTCTGAGATGCATTTTAAAATCACAATCACTCATTTGCTTATGGACAAGTCTTCTCCAGGTAGGTGTCCTGGTCTGGGAGAACTGTGATATGTAGGTAGTGGGACTAAGAAGTTGAGAGGAATCTGAATGGCTGAGTCTCTTTGTCACTTGCATGAAATTTGTGCTGGAACGTTGATGTCTCAAAGGATTTAGCCTTAGTGCCTTTCACTGCACAGTGTTCCCATACTTACTTCTGCGTATATTTGTGCACGTATTTAGTATTAGTGAGTACTTTAGTTAAACAGAAGAAAATATTCCATATCAAGCAGTCGTCTTCTGCAGCTCTTCTGGGTTTTAAAGCATGTAATGACCTCATCTGACCTCACTTGCAGATGAAAATACTTGACACCTGAGGCAGTTGAACTACAGGGTAGACAACAGAATAAAACTCAGAAAGTATTTTCTCATTTAACTCTGTAGTTTCTTGTAGACTGTAAGAAAATGTAACACAGATAGTTGCCTGCCTTTTTTATTTAGAAGGTTTAAATAAAAGTCCTGAAGACGAATCATTGTTCAGCTTCTGGTTCTACTTAGTCTAACTTTTCCATTATACTAACCTTATTTTGTTTTTTTAAGATATGGTTGTTCAAGAAAAAAAATTCACAGAAAACCTACTGTCTAAGAAAACCTCTAAAAATTGTTTTATAGATACATAGCAATAATGAGAATGAAAAATGAGTATCTAGAGTTTTTTGACCTTGCTCTGTTCCTTCAAAAATGTTAATGTCCTTAGTTTGAAACAAGAAAATAGCCCAAGTAGTTATATCAAATGACTCCTGTAAAGGAAGTTAAGAATTTATTTCTGCAGCCTCGAGAATAATTAATGCAAGTGGTTATATTCATATAATAGAAATTATTTCAATAGACTTCCTTCACCATAGATTTATGTGCCTGCAAACTTACTTTCTTTTAAACCTTGTACCTGTTGAACTTTGTGTTAAATTCCGTAATTAAAATACTGGAAAAAAAAGTTTGTATAGTTAGGCCTAATTCATAAAGTTATCCATAACATGAAGCAATCCCTCCTAAAAGAAAATTAAACCCAAAGATAACAGCTTGAGTGGCCAGTTTTTAAATAGGTAAAGTTTATAGCAATTCTGTTCAATTGATGAGCTTAAAATCAATTTAAATTATTCTTTAGGTGGTGGAACAATCAAAGGATTGGCTTTTGCACAAGTCTCAAAAGTTAATTAACTTTTTTTTTAATTGTCAGAGGCATTAAGCTGCATTTTTTAGGATAATTTTCTGTTGTTCTTAACATGAATTTTGTTGGTGAAATGTATCCTCCTTGTTATAAAGCATCCCTGAAGAGGGCGGTAGCAGAAGGAGGAAGGGAACTTTTCTCTTTTCTCAAAAATGACATATTTTAGAGTATTCTCCTTTTTTCTTTTAGTCATCTGGTTCCATTTTCTGTTGTTTGTTTGTCTGGAGAAAAAAATTAAAATATGGGTTTTTTTTATTTTGATGTTCTGTTCTTTTTAGAAAAGGAAAAGCAAAAAGACAAAAACAGAGTAACAGAGGGGCCAGAGTAATTGAAGTAGCATATCCAGAAGGGCTCGGTCTTGGTTTCCTTCCTAATAGGAGATACCCTCTGGACGTCTCTGATCCAACATGTCACTCAAAGTGGGGTCAACTAGGGCAAGTTGCTCAGGGCCTTGTCCGCTTGGGTTTTAAATATCTCCAAAGATCATGATCAGTGTTAATACATAGTAAGGACTTTAAGACTGGCTGTATACACAGGTGTGTTTTTAATACATGTGTATATATACATGTACATGTACATGTGTACATATTCATACATGTATATATAAATTTTACCCCAAATCAAAAATATACAGAATTTTTGCATACAAATCCTATATATATGTAAATATTATTTTATTGTAATAATTACCAATATTGAATTTCAATATTTTTATCATATTTCACCATTATTATTTGTTGATGATTTGAGGTACTACTTATTTAATAACAGTCTGTTGGTAGAGAATTTCAAATCCACTCTTACCATAATTGCTTGTTTCTCTTTAATGAAGAAAATCACTTATGTTGAAATGAGAAATGCCTGGAGTCTTATCTGTGGTGTATTGTACATCAGTTACTGAACACAAATACAGAGGTTTGCCTCAGGCTGTATGTATCTGCATTAAAACTAGTTTTACTCATATGATGTATTCTTTACTTCTACCCCTCATTCTCATACAGTCTTTTTCTTATGCTGGTTTGTGATATTTCCTATTAGTTATTCCAATGTACCTTATGTCAAAATCTAGTAGATTTAGATGAAATGTCCTTGAACTTTAGGAAATTTTGTAAACAATTCTGTCACTTCTGAATCTCTACTGGTGGTACTCCCACCCTCTAGCTCATTCTTTATCAGTTCTAGAGTTTTCAGAATAAGTACGTCTTATTGATGAGAGTTTCACACATGGAATCAACCATGACAAATACTCTTCAATGCTAGAACAAATAAATGTTCCAAGTTGAACGACATGTCACTTGTGGAAGTTCACCTTATGATCCAAAATTTTACTTTGGATAAGAGGGAGGCAGTGTTGAGTCTCAAATAGACAACTTCATTAGATTGAAAAGTGAGGAAAATCTGAAGTAATATGGAGGATATTTGCAAAGTGTTGTTCTGCTAAGGGGGCTAAGGGAAAATGGAAGAGGCAAGAGGAACCGGTGAGAAATGTATCTAACCAAAGCAGTTGGGTTTACATTATTACAGCTATACAGCTGCACCTTATTAAAGAGCACTCGACAACTTTAATATTGTATTATTAACATCTTTGCTAAGACTGTCACAAAATATGAACTTCTTTTAATCTCCTTATGAATTTTTTCATGCAAGATACAGACATGTAATGGGCAAGGAAGACTTGCACTGAGTTCCCTGGTTCAGTCTAGAGCACTTAACTGTCCACTTCTGGGTAGTTCCGAGAAGCTCAATGCACTGGAAGTTGTACTTTTAAATTTCTTTTTTTTTTTTTTTTTGTCCACTAAATGGAGATATCCCTTTTCATTTTTCTTGAATTGTATATCTTCAGGTAACACTGTTTTATCAGAGAGGTGGCAGCTTTTAATATTAATGCACTAAAATAAGAAGTTTTTGCTGAAAGGATGGTCTCTAAGAGTTTTACGCTCCACTGCAGAGGCTGGACTTTGAGGATTCCAGGTTCAGAGACAATTTTACACTTAGTTCCATTGAATACCTACGTGCAGATGACAGTGTCTTCTTGGCAACTTCCAAGTGTTGAGTCACTGTCAGCATAATTGGATATATAGCTAAAGATTTTAGAAAAGCTTTTGTGTGTTGTGTGAGAATTGGTAGCTGGTAAAGGAAATAGACTTGAATTGGTTTTAAAATCAAGGGGAAACCTCCACATGAGCTCAGGACGCATCTGGTTTATTTTTTCTGTACTTATATACTCAAAAAACATAATTTCCAGGGTTGGGCATATCTTTCCAGGCAGGCTACAGATGATGAGTAGGAGAGTATCATTATAAAATCAGGACATCAGCTGACGAGTTTGGAATTGAAGCACTCTGGAAAATACTGTGGAGAAGGTCTATTGACTATGTCATATTTACAATATGCCTGTTAGAGGCAGAGAGAAAGGAGATAAAGAAGTGAGATACATACACTGTACAAAAGTCCAAAACAAGAATATTATAATGAAAAATAGTAAATTTCAGGATTATGTTTGAATGCAGACTTCCCCTCCCCCCCCCCAGTTTCTGGGGGGAAATTTGTTGGGGGATAAATTTATAAATTTTATTGGGGATAAATAATTTTATTGGGGAATAAATTAAATTTTTTGTACTCCCTTCAATGCAGAAAGAGGACTTAATTAGGTTCTCCAGTGCATTTACAACACATTTAAACATTTAAAATGCTCAGAGTGCATTATATGTTATTTCTCTCTCTAGTTTCAAAGAGATACCTGGTAAAGAGCCATTTTGATTAATTTTTGCTTTTCACATATTCAGCTACATTCCAGAAATATTTCCTCAGTTTGCTCTTGGAACTTTTTTACAGGTGCAATAAATTGGGATTTCAAATGATACTGTTAGTGATTCATTCCCATCAAAAAGCACAGTCATCTCAGCAGTCGTTCTCCGTAGACTGTCAATATTAACATATTTGTCTTTCTCGATGGGAGAAAATGATTTTCAGCTCTTTATATACAAAGTATAGGCACAATAATGTCTATAATATTTTTCAGTCATGTCTGCACCAGGAATGAAAACATGCCCCCTGCTATTCAGTAAGCAGGCTAGTTGCCAAAAGTCATTGTCCTTAGTGCCGCAGATTTCATAGCTCATGGCTATAATGAGCAACAGCAACTTTTTTTTAAATGGAAGCACCATATTAGAACCTTAAATCTAAAAGGCAACAGGAATACATCTGGTTAATTTATATTGTTCTCAAAAGGACCTCATGTAGTTAAAAAATTTTTCACTAGAGTTGTTAGCAAATGGAATTTCTTCTATTCTGGGGGAAAGCGGGGAGAGGGGGAGGAGAGAAGGGGTGTTGATCTTATTACCCTAATTCAGAACCAAAAATAATAGCCACAGTTTTCTAGGTTTCCATATCTCGTGGGATGGCCTTTTCTCATTTCGCGTCTTCTTTTCAAGATGCTTACAGTTAAACCATGGTGTAAAGGGAGGTGTAAGGAATCTGCCAATTATGTATCTTTTCTCTTCTCTGGGAGTGGGGAGCTGAAATGAATTGGGTGATGAACTTTCCATATAGAAGACGTCCTAGGCAAAAAAAGGACTTTAAACCTTTACATCTTCGATTACTTTTCTTTATTCCAAAGAAATAAGCAATTTATATTATGAAATCAAGACAGTATATACATAATTTTCACACTACTAAATTTTGGAGACCAGCAGACTTACAAATCAGAATCACTAGATATCATGGCTCTGATTTTCTTCTTGAAAAGTCTATGCTAGAAATTATTTTTGGTTTAAAATCTTTTCTCTTTCTAGTGGGCAATTATAAATATGATAGCTGTGTTGTCACTTTGGGATGATGCTGTGGTGAAGAGAATAGATTTGTGTAAGAGTTCATAAGACTTCGATGCTTAGTAATTAATGTATTAATTGTACTAATTAAATGTACATAGTAATGTACTAAAAAAACCCTAACAAAAATATAACAAATCCTATAATTGTACTAGAAATTCTTGAGAAAAGAGTATTTCAGTATTTTATCGAGTATTCAAAATAGGACGAAAACAAAAACTTAGGTATTTTAAATTTGGAGTTTAATTGGTTTTGATTTGATATTTCAATTGGGTGTAAATAACATAGATCTTTAGTAAGCCTGGATAACTGTGGATCAGTTTGGATCCAGTCATTTCCCCTTTCTCATCCTTGAGGAAGAGGTTCAGCTAATCTGAGGCTCAGCACTGGAAATGAACCAAATACAAATACAACCAAACTGAAATCCACTGTAATCATGAATTGACTACAAGTAAAAGCTCTTCTTTGTATGATGATGAGCACTGGTAATGCAGCTACTTTTTGAGGAATAGAAAATAAAGCAATTCCATGATTTATGTTTTCTAGCAATAAATTAGGCATATTGACAAAATTTGGGCACATACCTTAGGAACCAATAATATTTTCACAAAACAAGAAAGACTTTGGATGTCTCTGAATGAACCACTTGCCAGCTTGACTTTATATTTTGTAGTGTCTAATGTATTGAGATTTTATAATACTGCTGCAGAGTATTCCAATTTTTGTAACATGTTAGCTGTCTTCTAAAGAAAGGATGTTAACATCCTTTCTTTACCTTGAGCATATTACACATTTTCACTGGCAGTAAACTACAATGACCATATATGACATATGTCAGAATCTGTAAAGCAGAAAAGAAAATAGTTTGCTAAAGGATGAAACTGATCCTCGAAGGAAAGAGGAAATCCTTATCAAGTCAGAAGAATGATTTCAGGTACATTGCTTGATTAACTTCTTATGTTGTATTTCTTGCATCAGAAATAACAAACTTTTTACAGTATATCTTTTATATTTACTAAAAATATAGCTTCTATTTATTTACATGCTTAAGCAAGAAAAAAAAAATCTTCTTTCTGTTTTAATATTTCTGCTTTCTGTTTCTACTTTGGTCTTCTGCAAGTTCCTGTAATATGAGGCACAATGAATGAATGTTCTCTCTCTTCATGATACTGCTGATTTTTATGTGATTCTAAATCCTCTTTTTCCCAAGCAGGAAATGGTCATGTATTTCATGGCTCCTCAGACAGAAGCTATACAATACTTATAATCCTTTTTATTGTTTTTTGCTAGACCTTCTCCTACTTTATTTCTCTTTCTGCAATGAAATTACCAAAATTGCATTTAGTTTTCAGTTCATTGCATGAGAGTTTTAAAAATATTATTTTGATATGCTACTGTATGCTCAGTCTCTCTTTTGCCTGTTGTGCTACATTCTTTGTAATTTTCACTGAGTTTGAAATTCAGTTCTAGATTACCAGCCACAGTGACTTAGTTTTGGGTTTCTTTTCCTGATTGGTAGCAGATATCGTAGAGAGTTGTAATATGTATTTATAGTTAGGAGTATTTTTTTAATCACTGCATGCCATTTTATTTAGTAACAGAGAGTTTCATGTGCAATTTTATCTCCTAGCTCTCCACTGCATTTGGGTTAAATTAACAAATTTCATAATTTCACTACTTTTCTTGTTCTGAATAATATAAAAAGCACAGGTTCTAATAGCTGCTTTCACAAATCTGTTCATGATCTCCCTCTTTATATTAATAAATAAATAAATAAATTGCATATTCTCACTTCTGACTTTCTGTTTAGTGTCTGGGGTTTTTTAATTTTTACTTTCATTCTTAATTAGATTTTTCAGCCAGTTTACTACATATGGAAATCAGATTTGCAAGTATGTAGTTCAAGACCAAGTGGTCTTTATATGATTTGATTTTAAACCAGCTTTTGGTGCATTCAGTCATTGCTCGCAGCACTCCAAGTCTATGTGTGCAGAGCAATTCCCCCTGTTCTTCCCGGCTTCTCATTCTGTGGAGATACTACTCAAGAGGCCTAGTAAGGAGTTGGGGATTTGTGGGCCAGAAGTCCCTCTGCTTCTCCTTCCTTTCAATGATCAGAAAGAAAAGACTGAAAAAAGTCTCTCTCTTATCCTAGAAAGGCTATACTTCCCACACCCACTTCCAGTCCCTGCTCAGGATCCCTTCTGGCTCTGTGGCTCTCCCTCAAGTAAAGCTCATCTCTGACTCCATAGGCATTTGTGGTTAGCTTGGAAGAACATCCCTCTTGAAGCTCCCCAAATTTCTCCCTCTTTATGTGTCTCCCCTTTTATTCCTGTGTTCAGAGGGGGTAACTTGGGTACCTTTCAGAGTTACAAATTCAGTAATATCTCATTTGAGTATTGTTTTTCAATTCTAACATTTGGTTCATGATCACTTTGTTTTCTTGGAGTCTCTTCTAATAAATGCTTCAATATGAGTCGGTTCCTCACACTTATCAGAGGGTTGTTATCAGCTGTCTTTTTTTGGATGTCGTTTGATCTACAGCTGGCCAGCAATTTTTGTCCTGAATGGCATGCAGAATGAAGCAGAAGAGAAAAACTTTAGGTGATTTGTGTCTAGTAAGCTGTACTGTCTCTATGGCCATAGGGGTTGCTTTGATTTGGGTCCTTTAAAAGCAACTTTTAAAGCAGAGGCATATATTACAATGTACCTGAGTCAGTCAGTTTTAATATACCCGTTTGTCTTGGTGTAGGCAGAACTTCCTTAGCTTTTCTTGAAAAGTGAGATTATCAAGTACTCATTGCATATTTTCACAGAAGCTCAAACTCTTCTCTTGCAGACAATATGTCTCGGGGTGTGGATTTCTGTCAGATATTAATTACTTACCACCTTTTGCTGCCTCATAAAGAATGTACCTCTATTTCTGTCCAGTGATTCATGGATGAAAACAACCAGTAAGAGATCTCATAAAAAAAAAAAAAAAAGACAAATACCATGTGAAAAGACATTATTGGCATATGTTTGTGTTTATTTTTACAAAAATCAGCATCGGCTATATTACTAGTCTGTGTCCATATTTATAAGTGCATCACATGCTTACACATGCAAATCTCATCATTAAAATTTATATAAAATATTTCTTTTTTTATTTAATTCTGAAGACATACTTGTCTTAAGAGTACTGTGCTTTTTCTGATATTTAGAATAAAGTAGTAAATATTTTCAAAATAGTTGTTAGTTCAAACAGTTTTTAGTGTTTGGTCTTAGATGATTATCTTTTATATGTAAAAGAAATTAGGGAAAATGCATCTGGTACTCACTAAATTAATATCCTACAATAAATGATCCACATATTTTTTATTCTAGGACAGCAAGGTCTATAAGCCTGCACTACTGCTTATATAGAGACTGCAGACAAGGTGATCCTCCACTTCAGTAAAATCCAGAGGGTGGAATATGTCCAGGAAATAAGAGGATGAAGGATTACATTTTAAAAAACAGGAGATATTTTAAAATAAATAGCTGAGTGAAGACCTAGAGGCTTATGTTTTATCTCAAATTATTTGTAAACAACATTCTCTTTCAGAGATTGGTATGGCATTACTGAAGGAACTGTATGTAAGCCAGACCAGGAAGATGGGACATGAGTTTATAGGAAACAGACCCTGTTCACTTAGACTTCCTTAAACAAAGTTTACTGACTGGGGTCACAGACCAATGAAGATAAAATAATGATAACAAAATAAATATTTCTTCTTGATCTCCATTGCTTACATGTGCCTGCTATGTAAAAAATGCAATGAAACAGTCTTTCATCTTCTTTTCAGTTTGTAAGCTAATGCTTTGCCTAATTAATTTCTTCTTTTCTTTTTTTTTTTTTATTTAAACTGAAAAGATTTGCGTCCCATGTAAAGCATTAGCAAAAATGTAATTCCCCTGGCATGATGGTGAGACTTTACTGCCTGGGCTGCCCTCTCAGAAACTTTCCTGCCACTTAGACTTCATAAACTCTCCCGTGTTCTCTGCAACTTTGTCCCTTCCAAAACTTTTCTATTTATTCCAACAGGGAGGTCACATATAGTTCAATGAATTGTCAGTATGGTGGAATTGGTGAAAGCAGCAGAGATGTCACACTTGGGTCAGTGGAAGTCCTTGCTTTGGCCATATGTGGATGCCTCCAATGTGTCCTCTTGCACAGCACTGTCTTCCTTATGCCTGCTTTTGCTTTTGCCGTAGCCCTTCCATCCTAATGGGATGGAGTTCACTGTCTCAGCTTGTGTGGTGGCTGATACTGCTGAATGTCTTCATGTTTCTGTCCTTGCTTCTTTATTCCACTCTGGGAAAAACAGAGTGGGCTCCACTCCTGTGTCCTGGAAGGCTGAGAGAGGAGATGAAGGACCAGAGAGCCCTGGTTATGTGCCTCTGCCTCCCCACTCTTGTAAGTGGGATGTTTTTGTGTCCTGTCCTAAGCCCCAGAAGGAAAGCTGTTCTGACAGGTCTGGGTAGTCACAGATACAGACATTTGAGTAAGTCTCCTTCCTTCCCTTTCCATTCTTACTCTAGCTCCAAGTCCTAAGTCTTCCTGCTGCAGCTTTTGCAGTTTTCGCAGGTGTCAGTAGGTATTGGGTCTGTTTAAGGATAGTTCTTGTAGACCACCATGTTTTCTTCAGGAGAGAAGCAAGAGAAGGTAAAACATGTGTTGAAAAATGCATGGCATAGCCAAACCTGAATGGAATTTCATGAGACAAAGATGATGCTTTGAATTTCAAAAGCCTGCTGGAAACAGTTTGAGTTCCTCAGAAAAAATCACAGGAACCTTAATTGAAGCAAAGTGTTAGACAATCTAATTATAGGAGAGCTGACCAGTTCATCATCACTTCGTGTTTTATCAGCTGTAAAGTAACTATCAGTTTTGTGAGACTAGATACAAAGCTTCCAAAATAAGCTAGCATAAAAGTTTGCCCAGTTTTCATTTCCATTATGTTTTACAATGAAAGGAGACAGTCAGTAAATTATTATAAAATCCATTTAAAATGGCATCTAGTTTTGTAAACAATGTGAAGCATCACAGAGGGTTCTGGAAGGGGGTCTTGCTGCAGTGTGATCACCCACTGCTCACTTCCATTTCCTTTGGTCAAGAATTGTCTATTGGATCAATGTTGCCAATATTCCTTAGTTCAAACACACGATCAAGAAATTTTATCCAGGAGAAATCTTTATCATTTGTGTTTTTGTTTCAAACCCTTATTTTTCAGAAAGTTAATAGTACTAAACTTATGCTATTGAAAAGTAAAAGCAAAATATGAGTCTGAATTATGGCAACAGCTGAGTGGATGGTATAATGACAGATGCTTCAATCAGAAGAGGTCTGCTAAACATTTCAACGCACTGATAATGGCTCATCTGACTGTCATAAAATTCAGGAGAAATCAGATGCAAAGGTTTCTAATTGTGGGATGGCAAGAATAGAAAGTGAGAAAGGCAGATTCTTCTTTCCTTGGGTGAAAGTACAAATGGACTTGGGAGGGGCATTTCTCAGAGGACAAAAGATGTTGCATGTCAAGAAAAAAGAGCAGCAATAGCAGAAAAGCAGTGATCAAGGTAGGAATGCTTTCTTTTGCAAAGTGGTGGTGCACTTTGTTCTCTGGAAGAGAAAGGAGAACAGTTATGAATTTCATTCAGAGGTCTGGAGTGGTGAATCCTCCAAGGCATAACTTATGTGCCTGCATGTGAGTGAAAGGAAATAAGTTGTCTTGAATAAAGAGGTAGAAAAGAAAAAAGTTCCTTATTGGCCCATAAGTGTCAAGCAATTAGAGCAGGAAGATAATTTCTAAGCTAAATTGTTTAACACAGTCTTTGAGGAGTGGAGAGGGAGTGGAAGAAGAGTAGGCTTCCACCAAACTATGGGCTCCTTCATGTGCCTTGGAAATGACGGGATTTCAGGAACTAGTAGGTGAAGCTGTCTGGAGAGGGGGTGTTTGTACAGTAGATTTTTCATATTTAGTGCTTATATATGCTCATATGTTAGAGAATATTGTGACAATAATTAGAATAATATGACAATTAGCACAATTGTCATCCCCTTATTTGTCTTGCATTTCAAGCAAAGTATTTTATATTCTTTTGTTTAATCATTTTTCTGCAGTCTATGAGGCAGCCAAAACTAGTGATAGTGTGAGTAAAACAGAAGGGTTCTAAAGTAAAATTTATTTGTTTTTCAGTCTCCATGAAATATAACTCTCCACATAAAAAAATGAATAACAGTAAGGGATCTGTTCTCCCCTTTCTGCACACGTGTAACTGCATTTCGCAGCAGCAAGATTAACACACACCCATTAACTCTCTGAGAGCCTGCCTTCTGCACATTAAAAGCAGCCTAAATCTTAGGTAGGTGGATGCATGTATGTCACTGGGAAGTTGTATTTTTTAGCTTTTTACCCTTAATATTACTAGGGTCTTTTCTTGGTTGAGAGGGAAGAGAGATGGAAGCTGCAAATGATTTGCATCCAGGTGCAACTCCAAACTTTGCTCATGAAGGACAGTAAAAATCATTGAGCCCCTTCTAGTAAACATGGCTCTTTTCAAAGGTCAAAACAAAACATAGTGGTGGTTGTAAAACTAATTTAATTGGTTTTGAGGAGCTTTAGAGCTCATCAGAAAAAGGTGCAGCAGAAGTTAAAAGTATTCTCAGTATTGATTTTGCACTCTGTGGTAATTTTGGACCACACACACTTAGAAATAGCAGGAGAGTATAAGATTAATTGAAGCCAGAATAAGAATGCAAATGTGCTGCAAATTCATACAATAATTTGACTTCAGATTTTAATATTTAGGCTTGCTTTTATATCTGACTAGCAAAGAAGACAGAATTATAAAATTGTATTAACTTCTTACTACTAAATTTTGCCTCTGAAAGCAGATAATTTTTTGGCCTGGCTCTGTGTGTTATTTTCCGTTTTGCTCAGCCTCCCACACGCTAATGACTTCTGCATGGAATTCTCTTACCCTATGAATATATATTCTTTTTAAGCAGAGTCTCCACAGAGTTGGAAAATGTGAATGTGAAATGAAGCTTGCCATCCTAAAAGGAGGTTAAAGATCTAGAAGCGTGTACAAGTCTATTCTGAAAGCCAGTTTGTCAAGACATAATTTACGGAGGTTCAGTTACACAGGCATAATTCTGCATTTCTTTCAGGATGAATACTTCTATACCTTCAGGCATGTGATTTGTCAAGGCAGCTTTGTGGCCTGGTGGGCAATCAGAATTTGCCTTAGTGGACTGAAACGACCCAGAACAAACTCAGTACTTTATCTTCTTTATTGCTGAAATCAATAAGCACATCCATGCTAAGTGCTGACAGTTCTTATGTAGAGAGTGAAAAGTAGAAGCACCTGCTCCTTGAACTTCTAATGTTTCATGAGCCAGAAGTTTTGTTTTCTTCTTTGACAACAAACTTGTTAATTATATTTTATAATGCATAAATTAATATGAGATATTTTCTTTGTGCTAATATATACATGCAATGACACAAGATTAATGGATCTCAAATGCCATCATCCAGAATACCTAATACAGCAGTCAGCGCAAATTACTCACATAGAAAACCAAGCAGGGACAGTGGGCTCTGGCAGAGCTGGGCAGTCCAGGTAAGTAGCAAAGCTACAGCCAACCACACTGTCTCACAAGCTCCCTTCTGGAGAGTCCTGTCCTAAATAAGAGTTTTCTCCTTGCCTTACACTAGAAGGTAGGGGTTTTTTCAGGTTTATAATGTATTTGAGGTAAGGAAATATACCAAAAGCTTAAATTAGTTTTTCTAGAGTTGTATTTTGAGGGGTAGGACTAGATGACCTTTAAGGGAACCTTCCAACCCAAACTATCTTATGATTTTATGATTTTATTTTTTAATTACTCTACAATAACTGATTGCCTCTGCATTTGCATGTAACATTTGTACTTACAGCTTGTCCTGAAGAGAATGAATAATAACAATAAAAATGAGAGCCACTGAATGGGCCAAAGATACTCAGAAGACAAGTGGTTTATAACTTTTATAAATTCAGAATAACCATGAAGTTCTGCTCTATCTCTTTGGGAAATAGCCAGAATTTTGCACTCCACCGATATCTGTGGATGAGGAAGAAATAAAAGTAACTTTGTGTGCAAGCCAACCATAAGATCTAATGCCATTTATACCCATCAAAATTAGTAGCTTATGACAGATACAGTTAAGACAAGCTTGTTATCAAATTTTGGCTCTGGAGCTGCTTGCTTATTCATGTGCCTGTTTATACCATTTTTGTTTACCTGATACTGGAAAGTAATCACAAAAAAAAAGTTATACTGAATTATGAGTGCTGTCAAGTTTTGTATCAAAAGTATTAAACTTTAAAGAAAATAGTCATTTAAATTCAATTTTTTCTGGTCCCACAGTCTTATCTTGTTTTAGACTTTTGTTTAAACTGTTCCTTCCCTTTTATTTTCTCTTTATTTGGAGTTGATTCAATGACACAGTCTTTTTTTTATTTCTTGCAGATGTTGAAATGATGAAACACTCTCTACCTCTGGAGCAGTGCACAGCAGCCATGACATCTCTGGTCCTCTGTGGAAGGTACACTGCAGCCTGCTGCTGAACTATTATGACATGTCTCTAGCAATCAGAAAGAAAAGCTGGGAAGAGCATGTGACCCAGTGGATGGGATTGGCTCTGGAGTCTGTGGAGTATAATACAGCATGTCGTCACGGACTTGTAGCTGATAACTTGCAGACAAGTATGGAAAAAGATGAGGTTTTGAGTGTGGATCGGAAAGAAAAGTGTGCTTCCTTTCCAGAGTGCTGCTACAGTGGAGAGATGACTGGCTTCCCTGAAAAGCAGCTGGGAAATGTTTCAAAGGAGGTGGATGAAAATGATAACCATGAGGATGAGGAGCATTTTCTGGAGGCCAGCACAGAAACCCTAGTTCATGTGTCTGATGATGACGATGATGACTATTCAGCACTCAACCTGGATAGTGTTAATTACCACATCACTGCTGTAGGAAGTGAACCAAAAGATGAAGGGCAGAGTTTAAATGGAGCAGGGTCCTTAGCACAGATGGTACCAATAACAGAGGGTAACAAGGCAGCTGAATCATCTGGCTCAATTGGAGATATAAGTGAGGAACCTGGCTGTGACACAGTTCATAAAGAGGAGATGAAAAAAGATGATGTTTCTGGCAGTATTGGCCAAAGCCTGGAGCTTTGTAATTATGAAGGCTTAAATGAAGTAGTAGATGTAGAGAAAGAAAATTGTTTTAATTCTCCAAATGTGAAAGAAATTATTATGCCTGGGAAGCAGCTGCTTCATACTGCTGTAATTGCACAACAGCGCCGGAAATCTGATGCTTTCAAAGACGGGCTTGGAAAGTCTGAGTGCAATGTGGTAGAGAGTGGGATTTCTTCTGAATCATGTACCAGTAGTGATAGACAGCTCTGTTCAGCAGTGGAATCCAGCAACTGTCTTATGCAATCTCCTCCTTGCTCTCACATCCCAGCAGTGGAAAATGGTCTGGATGAAAGAGGTTTCACAGAACCTCAAGTGGCCCCTGAAAACAAATGCCTTTCAAATGTCAGTTCAGCAGAAGACATTCAGTGTTTACATGTAAGGAATCATTTGACCACACAAGAATATTCAGACAGTCAAGTGAAACTGCGCAAAAGAAAGGTAGGATACTTATAGGCTGCAGACATTTTTTTGAATGTTTTCTCCCAATTTCTTATGACGATGATACTGTGCCTAATTCATTGCAGAGAAAAAGTGGTTTTCAGCTTTGTTTCATCAATTTATCAAATTCAAACTGTTTCAAGACACCTATGTCTATACAACAACTAAATTTTAGGAGCTCTTTTTAAGATCTAAAAATGGCTGAGTTATAAACTTGTATGGTGCCTTATATTCACTTAATATATATTATTTTGTATGCTTCATACATGCTGTTCAAAGATATAAGTGTCTTCTATGGGTTTGGGTTTATTTTTGGTTTTCTGCTGCTATCAGGTGTCATTATCTGTTTCCTCTGAGGAAACAAATTGTGTCCAGGAGTTTGGAAGCCTTATTGAAAAAAAGAGAACAGGGGAAAAGTGCAACAAAACTTTAAAAGGGAAAAAAAGGAGCAGAAACATTTTGCAGTAGTTCTTTGTTTTTTAGCTTAGCCCCATGAGCTTATGTTCTTGCAAAAACAAGTATTGCTGATTTTGGAGCAATGTTTTGTAATTTTAAAGCAACAAGAGAGTTTCACTGTCTTCACAAAATAAGGAAGGGTATCATTACAAAACTGTAATGGGCAGATTCTCTGGCAATAAAACTCCCATTGGCTTTAATGGAAGGAAACGTGCTGACTGTGGCACTATGGAATTCATCTTGAAGTCTGGCTTTTCCAGCTATGCTGCTTATTTTAGCTAATAACCAATTTGTAATTGTTTACTTCTCTCTGCCTTTTTACATTTAACACCATCCAGCCTCTTTTGTCTGGCTTTTTTTGTGTGTGTGTGTTTTTTCTTTTTTTAATAAATATGGTTTCTATTAATTGTGTGGGTTTTCTTCTATCAGGTACAGTGCCTCAGTAGCTGTTTCACTAAAGCACAAATTCACATATCTAAAGTACTCTGTACCAACACAGCATCCTGAGCTGCTGGCCATTGTTTCCTTGTGTTGACCCTTTGGTAATATTAACACTAGATTGATATGGTCAGAAGCTACAAGCAACTTTTTCAAAAGGTTTCAGAAGCTCTCAAAGCCAGTCTTCCTTTTTAGTTCATGCAATCACAGTCAACGCAGCAACTGCTCAACTGATCTCACATTAACTATGGCTCAGAGTTACAATTAAGAAACAGAAACCTGTCTGGCAGTACCAGACATGCTAAACTTATATATCTGTAGAAAATGGTTCAAGTTTAAAAACAGAAAATTAACCAAATTAACATAATATTTGAGAACTAACTGACTATTATAACCATATTTTCAGCTGGTCTACTTTAGCATTTCATTTTCTTTTTTTTAAGTGTAAAAGTAAAAACAATTATATTAAGTATAGTTGCTGATGTCCATGTATACATATACATGTATTCATATTGTTAGCATGCTGTATTTTTTTAATAGCTTTGATCATGCTAGTATCTCCTTGTATTTTGTTTTGAGGTCACGTACTCATCTTTTAAATATATGTTTATGAGAATATTTGAGAATGTATGTACTATTTGTGTTTGTGCCATTAAATATTTTAAAAGACAGAATATAAACATTCTAGTGAGATTAATGGTGAGAAAACCTAAGAAAGGATATTAGCATAAAAAGGAGCAAAACAAGGAGTTGCTTCAAGGAAGGTTGGGCATTACGTGGCTGCAACAACTGTGAAGTTGTGTAGTGTAAAAGGGATTGGAGTCTGTAAACCTGAAGGAGACCTCATATCCCTTTGGTTAAAGAAATCTTTGCCAATCACTGTGAAACGTATGGCAAACAGGAAAAGATATGATCTGCTATCATTTGTGGTATTATTTATCTCTAAGTTCTCAGGGACTTTTACAAACAGCATTCCTGCATATGGGATTTTATCACTTATATCTAACCATGCACTATTTTACAAAAGTCTGTCTGTGTTGGTAATAGTGTGCAATGAAAAATGTGTCTATGTTTATAAACTTCTCCTCAAAGCCACTTCTGTAATTTTAAGAAAACATTAGAAAAACTAGACTTGAAACTGAATCCATCCATAAAAGCCAAGTATTTGCTTTGCAGTGACAGGAAGACTTAAGGGATTGGGTATGGCATATAAAACCATTTCTCTCAAGGTCAGCAGTTCAAACAGTGCAGTTAAAGCCTAAAACACAGCACTGTCTGATTAATGCTCTGTGTCAATTATAGTTGCATATAAATATGTGCCCATGAAAGTCAGAATATGGGAAAAGGCACATGGAGATGAATTACTGAAGGTATTTGGGCACCTAAATCTTGAGGTAGCACCTTGGTTGATCATAGAAAGGTGCTGATCTTTAGACACTTCCATGACAGTTAAGAACTTAGGACCTTAGAGTGGACACCATTCTGCTCTTTCTGGTAATAAATTCTTCTGAAAATCTGTTTCTCATTAACATATTTTAAAGTGCTTTTAATTATGGCAATAGAGCATGACCTTCCCTCTTATCTTTAGATCAGCTGTCTCCAAACTGAAGCTGAGGTGAGAGACAGTGTGGAATTGCTATGCTTGCTCTGCAGACAGATGCAGATTTGAGGGCTTAAGGGCTTAAAGTTTAGCATCTTTGACCAGCACTACCTCCATATCAGTAAATTGCTTTAGTCATGATGGATATACTGACACTGAAGATGCTTTTTTCAAACATGTCCAGCTGCTGCAGCATTCTTTGCTTCCTCAAGTCACCAGAGTTCAGATGGTTGATACACAGCAACCATCCTTTGCTTTCTCAGAAAGACTTCCTAAGGCTCGGAAATAGGAAGGACCTGAATTTAATTGTGAGAAGTTAATGATGTTAGGTCTAATTTAAAGATACACAGTAATCAAGCTTTCCTGTTTCTGTGTTGACTGATAATCAATTCAGTTTATCCACAACATGAAGTTGATGGTTATTAATGATTCAGAGTAGCAGAAGCATAAATGGATTAACTATATGTGGGTACAAAAACTAGACCCTTCTGTATGCTTTTCTGGCTTAAATAAATTTTAAAACAGTCACTTCACTTGAGAATTGTGCATTCTGAATTTCCAAAGATTGGAATAATCTTTGGAAATAATAAGCAACAGCTTATTGGGGTATTGCAACAGCTCACATTTTTGTTCATATGTATAAGGCAAAAGAGCATTTAGAGAATAATATTATACAAAACCAGAAGAGTATCAACTATTAAGAGAATACAACAAAAGGAGAGTATTTAATTACTATACACTGATTTCAAAATGGAAGAAAATGGCCATTATCTTATAAACAAACTTTCAAATTATTGCATGTGCCTCATTTTATGCATTCTCTAAGCTGCTTATCTCATCAAGCTTAGGCAAAGCCAGAAAAATCCTTGCTGGGGCATGTTGAATAGGTGCACAAATTAAGCAGAACTCTAACGCGTTAATTTCAGTTCTTTTACATCACAAAAAAAGCTACTTTATTCAGCATCAGCAAAAAAAGGTGGATTGAGGCATACAGTTTCACAGTACATTCTCATCACTCACTTCCCAAACACAATCACACCTGCAGTGTTGCAGCCAGCATTTTGTAAATACAATTTTTAAAACAAGGCTAACACAGCTCTTTTGAATGATGGATCAGTAAAGGTATAGAAAGTCATCATGGTGAAGTATCATTCTGAACATTTTGATTAAAAATCCATGACATTTAAAAAAAAAGTAAAGCATCAATAAATTCCACCTACAAAAGAAATTTTGGCTTGTTCCCTATATTTCATTGTTCTTCCACACTCTCCCTTAGATTTTATTTCTAGAGATCATTCAAATGTGAAGAAAACAGCTACAGAACCAACTGTGACTGTTCACTTCTCTCTCCTGTAGGATAATGTTATATTACCTATTATGTTTAATAAAATGCAAAATGACCTATGACGGTGGGGAAAAAAAAAGAAGCAACAAAACCACCATATATAATGGGAATTAGCACTGGGTTCAATGCATAGGGGATTATAATATCCCTGTATTTAAGGAGAGGTGGAGATGAAGGATTGAAAATCGTTCTGCATGCAAAAGGAAAGAATTACTATTAATAGGTTTTTTAATAAGGCTCAGGAAGTTGTAGTTAATATTTTAAACCAAAATTAAATCCACAAGCTAGTACCAAAAGTTTGAGGGGGGGGGGGGGGGAATTGTGAAAGGATAAACATGTTTTCAGTCAATGTACACAAACCTACAAGAAATATGTTCTGATTTGATCCAGAGTAAATGCAGGAGACTTTCCTCACATGTATATGGGCTGCTTTGAATACAATATAGTTCAATATCTGAATGTCAGAAGAAAAACAACTGAATTAATATAGACATAAACAATTACATATCAAAATTGTTCGTTACCTGATCAATTGTTTTCTTAGTTTGGATATTTACACTTGCATGCCTCTACACTTGCAAGTAAACAAGTTTACTGAAAATCTGTCATTTGTGGCAATAATTCAAGTATTTTTCATGTCCTATGTTTTATATTTCAGATTGTAAACATGTAAGAAAAAAAAGTTGCTCTGTAATCAGCCCTTTTTGGTGTACAAATTCCTTATCTCTCTTTTATGAGACTTTTGCTTTTAATATTTACTGCTTGCAGTTCTTCATGGTGGCCTGCTTAGAAGCTTTCCAGTTTCAAACAATTGATGTTATCTCAAAGTCATTCTTGCAAGACCAAAGAATATAACAGTCAGTGCTATTCCTAATGCTCACTATTCTTGCTATTATTTTAATTAAGATTTCTAGATCAAATGCTGTGTGCTTTGCAAAGGATATTTAGGGAAATAGCTAATAACAGCAGCTTCCCCTGTCAAAGAGATGAAAATTAATTTAAGAACAAGATAATCAGAAGAATTGCAGTAAATGTCAAAAGAAAGCTGGGTAGCAGGTAAGCTGGGTTGACACGGGTCTTTGGAACAGTGCTTTTTCCCCACAGGAAAGCTGTGAGTTTTTAAAATGTTGTTTTACATTTCCTGTACTGTTGCAATAAAATTTAATTCTTTATTTCATCAATTATAATTATACTAATGTGAGAAAACAAAAAAATTGCTTACTTGAATTCAGACCTTTCCATCTGCATTTGCTCCTTGAGTATTACACGTGTACATGAGACATGAAGGCTGACTTTCTTCCGTTACGACTAGAATTAAATTCTCTTTTACAATGCCAAGACTATGCATTTTATGTCAAGTTAGAAAGTTAGGTTCTTCCAGGAGCTTCTGTTTCTATCACCCTGTAAATTGATTTCACATGAAACCTGTGGAGTTTTGCCTGCTGGTTCCCACTAAGGTACCTGGGAGAGATAGTAGAAAAGCTTCGCAAAAGCCATAAGAGCTACCTGTTTTACTGGAATTGTTTCTTTGCAACATTTTCCATGCCATCTCTTCTATTCACGTTGCATAATCCTTTTCAACTGAGCATTTAAAAAGTGATATGAGCTTGTTGTGAACAATAGGATCCCACATTTTAGGTATTTTTCTTATTTCATTGCTGTTAATATACTGGAGACCAAGTTTCCAGCTCTGACACAAGTATGTCTTTCTGAAGTGTTAATCTCCCTTTACCTCAGTTCAGTCTTTGTTGAATTGGGATAATTTAATGGTTAATTATTTTTTTCATAACCATTTTTAATTTAGCTTTTAAGACTTTTAGAGTGCTTTTGTTGTTTTTATTTTATAGAGATTGGTTTAATAGGGATCCAGTCTAAAATATTGCTACATAAGTAGTACTATCTAGGCTTTTTGGTGTTGCATTGCAAGAGGTTAGCATAGGAGAAGCAAGCATACAAGATAAAAGTACCAATAAAACCAAATAAAAACAACAGGAATGTGCAGGAAATCTTAATTAAAAATGGAAACATGCATTTTGCTGTATCCTGTTTTTGCAATAGTGAATTGAATTTACCTTTTTCTGAGGTTGAGCCTGCAAACATGTATCGCTAACTTTAGAGACTAGAGAAGCTAGTTACTATAGAGGTATTAGCACTACAAAGTTATTTTCAAATTATATGGTTCTCTAACTATATTTCCTGTACAATTCAGACCTGCGCTTCTGCCAGAGGAGATTAATTTTCGTGTACAGAGATTAATAATATAATCTTGGTATCTAGGAAATGTTTTTTCTTAATTTTGTAAAGGGCAATGGCAAATGCACATATTGGAAATCTGATAATCTCTTTTTAAAGATAATCTTTCAAACAGCAGAAATCTATTTCATCAGGTGTGAAATTTGGATTTGCTTTTGTACCATTTCTGCATCTCTTATAATTTTTGAACTTTCTATAGGTTTTTTTAAAGGTTCTCAAATTTTTCTGAAGGTTTTAGGAAAGAGCATTAATCTTTTCTTCCGAACTCATAATTTAGATATGAACACCATCAAAAATTGATGAGAGATCTTAAGCCACAACAGCTTTTTGAAAGGTTAGCTGCTACCCACAACTTAGAGCTATAGTCTGTAGTAGTAGTACAGTGGGCAATTATTACTGAAATCCACAGTTGCTTCACCACAAAGAATTTGCTGCATTTGCACATTGTTATTAAACGGTCGTAGTTTTGAAGGCATCGGGAAGAATCTGGCAAGAAGTGCAAGTAAAGCAAAACAAAGTATGATTTCTTTGTAAAAAAAAAAAGGAAACCTTCTTAGCTGTCATGAATATTTGTTTCTCTTCTGCACTGAAAACTTGCTTTCTAAATTTACCATGTAATAATGAAAATGTGGTTCAAAAATATAAATGGACTAAAACAGTTGCATTTACATTTTTAAAAATTACATATTATCTATGGTAATTTGTAGAAAGTGGTGGTCATAAAGCACTCCTATTATTGTGGTTACATGACCATGAATTTTCTCAGTTACTCTCACAATAATATGTATCATAAATATTTTCTCCATCTGGGAAGCTAAAGAATGCTTTCCCATAGACTTCCTTTGTGTTTGGACTGAAGTATGATGTATTTCAAACAATGTGAAAAGTATTTAAAACAAGTTCAGAGCAGAATGGGATGATTGCCAGGCCATTACAGTATAACCTTTATGCAAATTTTACTTTGACACATTTTTGTGGCAATGTTCAGCAATAAATTTTAAAAGCTGACAGCATTGTCTAGACTGCAAACCAAGAGCCTGTTGCACATCAAGTTATGCTTGGAGCTGAGCTACCTAAAATGGTCATGAAAGTATTTGTATTTATACCCAGTTCGTAGTCACACACTACTGCTTCACCAAAATCATACTACGTGTTTCCAGGGACCAATGTAGAGAGCTTTAGTGTCATGCCGTGTACACTCAGAGACTTCCAATTTTGTCCAGATTTGCAGTATTAACTGGAAGAAAACTTCTAAAACATTTTTAGTTTTGATTTTAAAATGAATCTTTAAAAAATCCTTTCTGGTAAAGGTCAATTATTTACTGTTTGCAGTCTATAAATTCCCAGTGGTAGGTCATATTAAATGGACCAATGACCACTTGCTAAAATGACACCAGATTTTTAACTAACATCAGACTTTTAAGGGAAGCTGTCTTGAAAGAAATAGTATGTGAAACCTTTAACAAATGAGAAGTGGAGTTAAGACACTTGAGCAAAACCCTCTGGACTATATGACATCACTGTTCACAACACACTTTTCCATTGGTTAAAGAAAAATTTTTTTAAAGAAGGACTTTGCTTCCTAGAGCTATTCCTCTGGCACTATCACAAGCATAATATTCACTTTGAGTTAACAATCAAGTGAAAACTGAGAGATCTAAGAAGCACGCTGAGAAACAGCTTCCATCAAAAAACAGCAAATACAGCAGTAACCAGAAAAGTCAGTATTAGAGCACCACAGCCTATATTAAAGAGCCTTTGAAGATGTAGCTATGGCAGAGCAGCTTCTTCATCACAGCTCTCTACTACAGATGTAACCTGTGCTAAAAGCACAAGCTTATATATTAGTGGTGCTGTGTAAAAGGAGGAGACAGAGAAGAATGACCCACCTTGGCCAGCTCTGGGGGCTGAGGCTTTACAATGATATGGTCTTTGCTACTGCTGTCAAGGAGTATTTGGCCATAGTAATATGGTCGTGGGTAAGTCCACAGGTATCTGACCAATTCCTATGTGATAGTTAAAAGCAAACAAGCAAAGAGAGACACCATCGTGAGCTGAACTGTAAAAAGTGGGAACCATCTGCAAAGTGTGTACCACAGAGTTTTTTTGTTGGTGGTGTTTTGGTTTGGTTTCTTTTTATTTTGCTTCCCATCATGACGGTACATATGATTGAAACACCTAAACATGTGCTGCTTATGTTTATGTCCTTTTACTCCTCTCTCTTAAAGACAGCATAGAAAGTTTGTAAAGACAAGGAGGTTTATGTCACAGATAATACACAGGGTGTATTGAATATGGCTTACAAAATGAAACAATACTGCTTTGGTTGCCAAAAACTATTCCAAGCTCCAGAGGATATGGCCTAAAATGGTTGTGAATTCAAATTTAGAGGGGTATTCTTCTTCCTATGAAAAAAATCTAGGCAGCAATATATGTGTAAGCATCTGTGTGCACTGGGGTAAATGTATAGCAATTGTATACCAGATCCTTGCTGCTTTTCAGAACTCTGTCACAGCTAATGTCTAACGCTTTTACAGCAATGGAACATAAGAACTTGGCTTATGTACACAACATTAATGAGGAATTAGCTCACTGTAACATAAGGATGTCCTTCAATAATGTGACATATTACAGCAATAACTTTCATATCTTGTTTCACATTGTTTTTGCAATCTCACCTTACATAAGGCTTAGAATAGCAAATGCAATATGCAAAATATTTATGTTAAATGAAGTTTATTTACCCTTTCCTGTAAGTTGCCTCCATCCCGAACTCCCAAATCTTTTTTGCATGCAGCACATCCAATTAAACAAAGGTTCCTATTTGAATATCTTGAGTGTCTTAATTATCTGGAAAGTTTTGCTTTAACATAAAATGTATTATCTCATATACCCATTAAAAAAAATCTTTAAGGAGCTGATTCTGTTCTTGTACTACATGTTTTAATCTCTTGGGTGGTATCCTCAGCCTTCTTAAAAAAAGATGGTTTGCATGCACTAGTCATCACTGATATGTGATTCATGGCTGTTTGATATGAAGGCATGAAAAAAATTCAGCAATGCTAAAGCTCATGGCTTGTGTTGCATGTAAATAATTGCATGTAGCTTCAAAATAAAAGCTGACATGTTTACTACATTGAAAATGAAAAAGCAAGGCCACAAGTAAAAATTTGGGAATCTAAACTATTTTCTTACACCCAGATTTTCTGAAGCACACTTCTGATAAATGCCAAGCTGTATTTATCATACACAAATTTAGTAGTGACTGTATGTGTACATTACACCTCACTACATCTGCTGAATTTATTCCAGCAAGTTAAACTCACCTGTTTACAAATATTCTCTACTGTTCGGTAGAAGATGACAAGATGATGTGGTAAATGAATGCTGTGCTGTTTAGGCTTACACTTACAGGAAGCAAAATTCACAGAGAGTGAATATGAGAAGAGATGAGGGATAAAGGACAGAGATCTTGAGAGACTATCTTAGAGGTGGGATAAAACTAGAAAATAAATAGATGAAAATTCATTGATTTTCCATGTAAAGTGATAATTCAACTCTTAATTGCACAAAGCTTTCCCAACTCGTGAAAATTACTCCCAGTTGACCAATTTGTCTGTTTCCAGGTCTTTCTCAATCCTGCTAATATCAAAGATAATTTGGGGAGTTTTTCTATATTTGTACCTTGATTTATATTCTTGTGGGTAAATATTCTGCAGGACTCATAATTTATCACATTTCACAAACATTTTATTAAGCTGTTAGAAATGTCATATTTTAATTTTTGCTGTAGGTTCTTTTGGATGATATGTTTTAAATCAATGGATTGTGCTTTTGCAGACTGAAGCCTATGAATAGTTATGACTGTGGGGAAATCAGCTTTAATCAGATTCAGAAGAAATACATATAATCCTGAATTTTGGTCTCTTGGGAATAGTAACAGTAACCTTAGATTAGAATTTCTCTAGGTTATCGACACTCTTTGTTAGACATAAAAAACTTTTCTTAAGCCAGAGTCTTCTAGTCAGTGTATTAAGATCACTGGTTTTTCCCTCTACCCTTGCCTTTTCACAAATGCTTTGGGGTTTGATTTCCCTCGTTTCATATACTAAACTGAATGCAATATTAAACATTTTAGCTTTTTGGGGCTTATGTGCATATAAGGGAAAGATCACTTGGTGACATGAGAATAATGTGTATTTTATTCCTTGCAAGTATCATTTCACAGGGTTTGATTTCGTGCTCAAGGCAGCAGCCAAGCAGAGCTGTGCAGTCACATGAACAGATTAGGAAGGGAATATGAAGTTGTTAGTAAAAAGGGTGAACTACTTCCATGACTCTGCTCCACTTTGGTGTGGCGGGAGAGTGGTCTCAAACACTCTCAATTTCTAGCACTACTCTAGTAGTGATAGTGATTTCTAGTCCCCTTGTCCAGCATTCATTTCTACAGTTGTGTAAAATGCGTACTCAAATCCATTTAAGAGTCTGACAAAAACCTAACTATTATGTGTCCATTTCATAGCTTCCTTATGGGTATATCTGCTGTGACTTTGTGCCTGATTTTGGGTGCTCTCTCTTAGTTCTTTCCATTATACTTCGTTTGTGGAGGACAAGCTCTCTTGTGTCAACAGCACTGCCTCATGAAGCACAATAACAGCAGTTTAAATGTCAGCACTGTTAGTCATTGATGATTGTCTTAGGGTTTAAATAGAAGTTTCTTACTTTTTAGCCACTGCGTTCAGAGGGAGTGCTTACCAGCAGCAGAGTATAATTGTGGAGCTTTGATCTTTGCTTTGAAATGTCTTTTTAAGTGTAAAGAAAACTTGTCTGTGCTGAGAACGACATTAGAAGCTATTTCTGGAGTTAGACCAGGATTCTGAAGGTGAAAGGACACTTCTCTAGCTCTCTCAACAAGTCCCTGGGAAAGTTAAAAATAAGTCTTGCTTAAAAAAAAAATTGGCACTCGTTATTTGAGAAAATTTTTTTATTCCAGGAACTGCCTCATGTAGCAGAAATTTATTTACCATCTGTGTAGACTTGAAAAATTTTCCATCTTACCAGATACACAACTGAAATAGCAACAGATTTTCCATCCCTATGGTTTCCACCGACCTCTGTTTTAAGGAAGCGTTGCTGTAAAAACTTATGAAATTGTGTTCTCCCGAAGAGGGGTAGCTCAACTAATAGCCCATCTGCCAAACTCTGAGTTCTGGCTGTGACCTCTAACAGTGTCACCTTACTGTAGCTAAAGCATGTCACAGGAGGAATTCGCAGACCTAATAGTTGAAAATATAGGGGGTTTTTAGTTATAGGTACAGTTTTATGTTAATGTTACAGTACCAACAAATTAAAAACTAGTCACTTGAGAATTTTATTTACTTTGAGTACAAATGTACTTCTTAATTTCACAACTCAGGAACTGCCGGAGGAAAAAGAATTTAAAAAAAACCCCATCCTACAAACAAAAACCCCCACTGAATCTAGTAACCAGTCTGTTAAAATATGAAGCAACCTGTCTCTACTTCTGAATATCACTTCTGAGTATTCATATGAATACTCAGCAATTCCTGGGAGACAGAAAAAGGGAAAGGAGTTCAAGAACACATGTCAGGGTACAGGAGCTTAACTTTTTTTTTCTTTTCCTGCGTTGTTTTTTTTCTTTCATGTATTCCATAGATACATTTTGCTTTTGGTTTTATGCATATCAGGATTCTCAAGAACTATAGAGGCTGATTCTTATTTGATGCTTGGATGTTTTTTTGATTCTATCTACCAAAATAATAATTGTGTGATTAACAAGCCTGGTGTAAAAGGCAGGTGTCAAAAGTTTCCTCTTAAGTCAGCAGTCTGATTTGCTGAAAAAAATTTGAACACTTGTCTGCCATTCTTATTATAATTGTGAGGTTTTTCTACCTTATCTATTTTTACCTGCCACAGTATTCATGGTGGCTGGTTGAAGGGGCTTATCCTAAATAGGCCTATCACTGATGCTTTTGTTTTCATAATTCTGAGTCTGACCTAGCAAAATTTTATGGGATGTGAGTTTTTTTTAACGAAAAGTATTACTGAATCCTTTGATCTGGCAGTTTTGATCTGTATTTTAAACTTATTCTGTCTATTTTTGAATATCTGTATAACTTTTCTATTTGACTATACAGTAAGGTAAGTTATTTTTGTTTCAGCAAAATTGCATAATTGTAAAAATGGAAGGGTATAAATTTTAAGCTGTTCTATATTCTTTCTTGTTGTTGCTAAATCACTTACAATCTGAAAATGAGGAAATTAGAATTTATTTTCACAGTGTGCAACTGAATGTGATTCAACAACCAGAATTTTAAAATGGAAGTTGCAGTTCCCAAAGAAACAGTTTTAGTTAAGTTTGTGCTAGTGAGTTAAGGTACCTATACTCTGTTGTTTGAGCCAAAAGCATTCTTTTGGAGGGAATTTACTGACTAACTGTGATATAAAGCATGATAAGTGACATCGTGAATGATATGAGATAGTGAGATTTAGGTGCACTCTCTGATTTGATAGCTGTAGGGCAAATTTGACAGATTAATGCATTGCTTCACAAAGAAAAGCTATATTTTGGAATTGTCAATGGGGAAAATTTTTCAGATATTAGGAGGGCAGCAGATTCATATCTGCACAACACAAGAGGTATGAACTGGAAGACTAGTTATCAGACATAGTCACGGGATTTTATGCTCCCATCACTTGCAATGTGACAACATCCAACTCTACCCTCTACTCCAAACAAACTGGTTGCAAGATACATAACTGTTATGACTGGAAAATACTGAGTACCAAAAAAAATCTTCTGAAGACAGATTTTTAAAAGAGAACAGAACATCACAGTTTCCTTTTATGTGAATTTGATAAATATTCCCTGGTAGAATAATATAGATTTCTGACTTGAGGTTAAAATTTAGCCCTTAAACAAACTAGGCAGTCTCTTGAGATTCTTTATAGGTTTTATTTCATCTGTATGAAATATATCAGATCCAATGTAAAACTAGTTTTTCCCCCTGTACTTGTGCTTTCTAGTTCTCTCACTAATTCCCAGTAGTCTTGTGGTAATGTGTTCATTCTGTTGGCCAGCTGTTCAGCTCTCCATGAATTCATCCTCCTGATGTGCATTTCCCAGCATTTTACAAGTCAGTGTCCTATTCCACTTCAACGTAAAACTTTTTTGAAAGCAAAACTATGTGGTACTGGAGATCTAGACAGGGAATGTAATGCAAGCATTAATTAAACTCAGTCTGAATAAGTGAGAAGTGGAGAAATAGGTACTACACAGTATAAGCACTAGACTGCTTTTAATGTGTGTTTGAAATAGAAACAGAGAGATAGTATCTTTTATAATAGGGTTTGGTTTGTTGGTTTTGGTTGTTGATTTCTTTCTCTGACATAATTAGCTTTCTTTTTGCTCTTCTTACTGCCTGTAATAGAAGGGAACTCTTTGGTTCACTTCTCTATGCCCTTGATAGTAGGACCCTACAGTAAAGCAAATAGTATCCCCCAACATTGCCATTGATATTAACTTCAGTCTTTGGTAAGGATAGAATTGTAAGCCTCAAAAGTAAAGTTTTTCTGTACAGGAGGAATAGAAAGTGTACAAGCAGACTAAACCAGAAAGAGCTGATTCGTTCCCTCTTGGAACACATTTTTCACCAAAAATGGCTTGTGAGATTATTAAACACCAAGTGTTAAGGGAGCTGAAAATAGAGATGGCTTCATCCCTGGTACTATCCCAGATTCGTCAAAACAAAGGAGAAATTCATCAGCTAGAAATCATTGCATTTACCCGGTCATCCCAAGGCAGCTGGGGGTGGTGGTGGGTGGGGCTCTGTTAATCAAAAATGAAAAGGAAATACAGTTTATTTTAAGAATATTTATTTGTTTATTATAAAGCCTAACATTTCATTCATTGCTATACAGTGCTTGGATTCAGTTTGACATGTAATTCTGTACAGATAGCTTAAAAAACTGTTATGCATAGGACTCTGTAATAGTAAGTATGGTTTATAGTGGGTATTTTGAATTTGGGCCATCTGCCTAATTTGGATTGCTCTCTCTTATTTAACATCAACTGAGATTTACACCCAGCCCACAGTTTTAGCAGGCACAGCAAATGGGGACTGTGACTTAACCCAGTAATACACGAGGAGGCTCTGTGTCAAGAGGAATTTATGGCATCTGCTTGATCACATTCTCTGCCTGAGTGGTTCCCGTTATTCCATGACAAATAGTCAGATTTGTCTTCTCTACCATGACTAAAGCATAAAAATCTACCTTTCTGTGTGTCTCCATATTGTATGTACATGTATTATGTGGCAGTTGTTTTGATCATTTTTGGCAGTATGTGGAACAGTTTTATGATTATATCACTTCACATATTCTGTAGGGAAAATAAGACAAGTATTCATTTGTTCTAGTTCATTCTGTCCTGTATAAATGATCTCTGTGTATTATTTGTGTTTTAAAAGGTAATATGAGGATTGCAAGAAATAATCTTTGTAGAAGGTTTTTGTAGAAAACAGTATGTAATATTTATCACGTAATCTCCAGTAAACACCCTCACCTTTTTTGAGTTGTTGTTTAGGGAATCTAGCCAAAACTTAGGAGTCTGGGAGAAGAGTTACTAATAACGATGTCAGTGCAAACATGAATAAATCAAAACAGGGAAGTTACAGTCAAAGAGAGAGCTGGTGTTAGGACTTGGGAGTTCCTTGAATTCCAATACTTCATTAAACATTGAAGATATCGTATGCAGGCAAAATGATTACTTTATTATAATTTATATTTTCAATAGTCAGTAGAATAATTTTAAATATGAAATTTATAAAAGGAATATCCCAGTTGAAATAATATAATGTACAGAAACTAAGAGAAAGAGAGTAGAAAAATAGTTTGGATGTGTTCTGGGGATTTTTGCAAGCTTGAGGTCATTGCCTGGCCTTTGGTAGCCAGAAACTCAGGTCCTGAACTGGGGTCAGGGCAATCACAAGCACAAATCCAGGCTGCACAGAGCCCAGTTGCAAGAGCGGCCTTGAAGAGTAGGACTTAGGGGTGTTGGTGAATTGAAGCGTGACATGAGTTGGCAATGTGGGCTTGCAGCCCAGAAAGCCAAGACAGGCTGAGAGAGTTAGGGTTGTTCAGCCTGGAGAAGAGAAAGCTCTGGAGAGACCTTGTAGCATCCTTCCAGCACCTGAAGGGGACCTACAGGAAAGATGGAGAGGGACATTTTACAAGAACATGTAGTGATATTACAAGGGGGGATGGCTTTAAACTGGAAGAGGGTAGGTTTTGATTGGATATTAGGATCCTTAATATAAGGGTGGTGAGGTAATGGAACAGGTTGCCCTGAGAAGCTGTGGATGCCCCATCCCTGGAAGTGTTCAAGGCCAGGTTGGATGGAGCTTTTAGCAGTCTGGTATAGTGGAAGCTGTCCCTGCTCACGGCAGGAGCTTTGGAATGAGATGATCCTTAAGGTCCCTTCCAACACAAACCAGTGTATGATTCTATGATATGATCTTCTAGGTGTTCTCTGTTTACTTCTACTTTTGACAGATGTTTAAAGGGAGTTGTCTTGGCAATCACTGGAGCCTTCCATTTTACCTTGCTTTCACAGAGCGTCAGAAAACATGTTTTCTAACTAATGATGGGGATGTATCTGCTGAGTTGTATCTAATGTCAAAGGAACCACCTCACTTGGGACAGAATATGGCTACTATGATGGGGAGGCAATAGCAGCACAAAAGCTGGGTGTATGGGCAAGGACGATACAGACAGAAAAATTACAAATCTGGAATGGTGTCCATTTATCACATGCTACTGTACCTTGACTGTCCACATCAACAGAAGTCATACAGAAGAATGTTATTTGTCAGTTGGTGGATTCATTTGGCATGACAATTGCTCCAAAATCTTTTTATAAACAGTAAAAGGATTTCACAACTATGACAATATATACTGATAGAAGACAGAGAAATAATTATTAAGAAGGAACCAGTCTCCAGTGTTAACATTTTATTTAAATGAACTGCTTCATGTGAGCCAGAGCTCTTGCCATTAGATAGTCTTTGCTAAAGTACACTGCAGTGGAATTTACTAAACGGAAAGATAATGCTTGTTCCTTGAAAGAAAAACTCAAAAGATTTGATAATTAACTCTCAAAGGAGTCCATTGATTATTTTACAGCTGTGGAAAAAACAGTGGAGACTTATTTATTGACCTAGATATCTGATAAATCAGAAAGGGATCAGTGTCATGGAATCTTTTTGAACAGACCACCTCCAAACACTGGGAAAGATCCAGATGAGGTCAAAACCCTCAGCTTCCTGTCTCAGAGAGGAAAAGACAAAAAAAACTCTGATAAACATAAAACTACACAGAGTTGCTTTGGAAATCTCTAGAGGTGAAGAGAGTAGGGGAAAAACATTAAAAAAAACCCAGCCTTCTCTTGTTAAATGTAGTGAGACAAGACAATACATGCATTCAATAAATAGAAAGAAAACCCCTATGATTTACATTTTTTCCAATTTGATTACTCTGTCAGAACTGAGCCTGAAACATGAGAATCAATAGTGAAACATTCTCAACAGACATTATCAGAATGAAAAGTCTTCTCCTGGGCACGGTTGCCTTGAATGCCACACAGCAGAAGGATGTAAAACAGATTGGTGAAATCCTAATTTTTTTGTTAGCAAACTCTGGGTTGTTTCAAAGGGCCTCAGATTTCACCTGCAGTCATCTAGTTGCTTAAGCCTGATAATAAAATCTATCATCTAAATTTTTTAATTAAGAAGAGCCAAATGGTATTTTGCTCATGTTAATAAGCACTTTGGCATAGTGGAACATCCATACTGCCATTTATGGGTCACATTGTTATGAGTCAGCGGAAGCAGGGTTTAACACAAATAACAATGGAACCACCCTTTATATTTTATTGGAAATTCTAGAACAATTATGCATTTATCTTTCTACCATATGCAGAACGACATGTTTGATAATAGTAATGTTTGTTTTAATTTAAATTTCTGTACAGGATTAAATACTTTTAGATTCCAAATGTCTTACTTTTCAAATTGAACAGTCACCAGTCCAGCACCACTCACTATAGGGTGCCTTGAATGCAGTGGAAGTCTGCAGTGTTCTCAGTGCAGTTCTTCCTTGGGGATGTCAACGGGTGGTGACTAGAAATTCACTACAGCTTGCCTTAGTGCTGGCTGTGGACTGAATCAGGTCCTTTCTCCAGACATTTATTTATGTGTATTTCTGCTATGTGTTTCTGAGACTGTAGTTTCATGCTTTTGGCCTCACTTGTGAATCAGTAGCCAGAGTTTTCATGCAACGTTTCTGTCTTCCCCTGAGCTGATTTTGTCATGGTGTGTCTTCTGTTAAGGCAATAAAACTTGGCATATACCACAGATAAAAATCAAGCCCAATACCTGATAGTACATATATATATAATAGTGTAGGGTTGGTAATTCTTCAATTCTACTGGGATAATGCAGTCATAGCTCATGGTTGATTCAATTGGGGAAACAAAATACTGGAGTATACTTAGATGCTCTCAAGCTGGTTATCTCAAGTTCTCGAATAGAAACATTTTGATTGTATGAGGACATAGGCTAATCTGTGCCAGCTGTTCTGTACTTAACTATTCCAAAAGTCTCATTTTCCCTTCTCAAGCAATTTTTTTTCTCTGCAGACATATTTCATGCAAAAGCTATGCTGACCTTTAAAGATGTTTTACGTTTTTGTCACAAAATATGGTGGCAGTGCTTCTTTCTTTTAATATAAGGAAACGCTCCATCTAAAAAAGTTTTTTAAAAGTGTAGCAAAACACCTAGTTATTTCTAGCTTTATGAAAGGTAAATAACAATACAGTTCTATGGCTTTTTTATATAGGGGAATATAAGGGAAGTTTTAAGACAGTAATGTTGGTGTTTCATCATACAGAAAATGAATTATTATTTTTAAAGAAGTCAGTAGAGTATCAATCAAGAATATCTTCATTTCTTTAATTCCTCACCATGTTTACTCATTTACTGGAGATAATGGTTATTGTTTAGCTTATGGATGCGTCTATAAATAGTAGGTATAGAACTGTATTGCCCTACTGACTTACACAATTTTCAAAAATCCAGCCAATAGATACTCTTTTCCCAAAAATATATAGTGCTATTTTGGTTTAGTGTATTTACTTAACATGTATTTCCAAGGGTAAATAAGGGGGGGTTTAGCAATTTTGTACTTGCATGTCCAACTACGAGGTCATACTGCTCACATTTTATTTGCATGAAAGCAGGACAGTGCTTTTAAATATGGAATATGGGAGATACATACATATATAAATTTCAAAAAAAAAATCTAGTCAAGGAAGATCCCTTTACCAAAAGGCACTGTGTTGTACTGGGAGTCTTCTAATATTGATATTTCTGAAGTGTTAGTCATAGTAAACTCAGTCAGATTTTAATCCAGAAAAGCAAGGGATTGAGTCTAAAATGAAGAGTGGCATTTCTATTTGCTATCAACAAATCATTATTTTATGACAAAGGAAAATAAGATTAAAAATATATATAAATGCTTCCATTCAGGGCAGATTTTTAAAAAAATGTGTCTACTCCATTCTAGGGTCGTGTTACACTTTTTGTCAAGGGCATGTTGTTGTCACTGTATCATGGCTTCTTTGTGTATTTAAGCAGACACTTATTGACAAACCATAAGCTGCCTATTGCATACTTGCAAAAGGAAATGAGTCACCTGGAAAAGCTCAGCTGAAAGAAAAGTGTGCAAACTTTATTTTTGTTTTGCTTTTAAAAAGAGCTTAATAACTAAAATGGCATGTGCTTGTGCACGGTAAGACACTGAAAAACTTAGAACAATCAGACATTTCCATGCAAAATATTATCCAGGATCTGATACTTATGGATTTATAAGCATAAAATTTTGCTTAAAAGATTTAATTCTTAAAGTGTACTTTACTGCAATCCAGTTAAGCTGTGATATGCAGATATGCAAATTGGAAACACTAATGCATGCAGGCTGCTTTCTACCTCATGATAATTCTTTGTTATTCTTTGGTAATTCAGTTTACTAACACTCACTGTATCAGTTCTACAAATAGCTGTTGTATTTATCTGATCATGATAGTGTCTCCATTGTTAATAGCTAGATTCCACCCACCTGAATTTTACTAGGTCATATTCAGAGACTAGTCTTATAGATTTCAGTAAAAGTAATTGTGAAGAAATGGCAAGCAAATTTTATTCTGCTAACTTGAAGGGTTGAACTACTGAAAATGCAGTTTGAACAGAAGCTGAGGATTTGTGAAAAAATCAGGTTAACGGCTGGGCCTTTAAATCTTACTTCACGTTTACAGTAAAAAAATTGATCCTTCTTATTTTCTGCCGTTTCTTACACTTTGACCTTATAAGATCAATTAGGGTATCAATACTCTTCACTTAAATAATTATGAGTCCAGGAGGCATAGTCCTTAATATTATTGGTAAACCCAAGAATTACAATAGTTTCATCTTTTTCACTCAGCACCAGTCTATAAACGCATTGAATTTCTATAGCACAATCATTGCTATTTAATTGTAACACCACATAGGCCCATTAATATGCTCTAACTGATCCAAAGCTATAACATTATGAATTCTTGGAATCTATATAGAGAGATTTCAAAGACCTGCTAGGGGCTTTCCCATGATGCTCATGAACAGTAGAGAAAATATTTCTACATCCCTTAATTGCATCAGTTCCAGCATCTACTATAATCTGTCCCATTTTTTTGTAGTTACAGATTACAGTATCTTTTGCATTGTTTGAAACTTAAGTAATACTTCAGCGGTCTAGGTTTCTCACTAAATATCCCAGTCACTTACTTCAATCATAAACCCTTCTGCTGCTTTATTCACTGTTTCCACTCAGTTTTTAGTCAGCTGGGGCTTCAATCAGACACCAACTCTCAGAACAGAACAGCTATGACTCACTCAGCAGGTCTATCTTGCACATTGGACCTGGCAAGACTTTTCCTCCTGTGCCTACAGTGCCCATGTTTACATCAAATCCAGATGACTCATCTACGGACAGTGCTGACTAACCTGTCCTTCTCGTAGTCTCCATGTTTCCCTGAGTCCAATGGTTGCCTTCCCAAACTGGCAACTCTTCTCAGAACATCCCAATATTTCTTCTCTAATCTTGAGGCTGCAAGACCATTAAATCATTAATCATTAAATCATTAATAAACTATGAATGTTAGAGTCATATTCTCAATGACACAATACAGCCTGTTACAACAGCATATAACTCAATGAGTCAGGGAGACAAAGTCAAAAAAGACATAGAAACAAGATCTTCCTTCAGCACTCTGAAAAACCACACACTCCAAATTTTGAGTGATAGTAACATGCTTCATAAGAAACATTTATTTTGCAGAAACTCACTTTAATATTTCAAGCTGAGGAACTAAAATGAAACTTCATTGTGCATGTCTCAGTCCTTACATCTGGGATCTCTTCCTTAAAAAGGAGAGCATGCTTGTGGAATTCATTTGAGAGTAGAAAGGTTGAATTAGAAAGCCACAATTTGTGATCATTGTCTATTAACCTTAGAGCTTCTTGAAATCTGTGTTACTCCTAGCCCAACTGGCTCTTCAGCGAGATCTTGTGTATCATTAAGGATTCATTTAGTGATTCAAGGTCCACAAAAATAACAAAAGTGGCTTATGTCAGGTAGGCTCATTTCAGTAGCGGTTGGTTAAGATTTTTTCCACTGGCCTGAAGCAGGACAGATTAGGCAATGGACAAGCTAGCATTTCTGAAAATGCTTGAATAAATTATGTACATTTATTTATTTGTTTGTTTGTTTATTTATTTATTTCTCTTTAGTTGAACTGTTGATACAGCTCTCATGCCATAAAGAAATGGCAATCACACAATGCTGAGTTTCCCAAACAGATACAATTAAATCCAGATGAATATTTTTTTCCTGCAACATATCCAGGCTGAGTCATACTGGGTATCTCCTCAAAATGGTAATGTTTTTAATGCATTGTAATGTATTTTTAAAATATTACTCACTATTTGCTGCTCATATCTGAACTTTTTAACACTTCATTGATCACAGGAAACTTCAGGCAACTTGGAGGAATAACAGAAAACCCAAAATAATGATTTTTTTTTTTCTGTCCTGAATGCTACTTTCTCCAAGGCCCATTGCATCCTATCTTTTTGGCATGCACGAGTTTTTCATTCCATCTGCTTTTTTCTTTAATGTGGTTTGTTCATTGTTAGAAACATTCTACTTGAGTGTTTCTAGTTGCCTCTTTGTCCATTTAAAATCCACCAGAAGTGAAGTGCTCTTTTCTTATTCATAATGAGTTTCCCTGGTTTGATTTTTGTTGGGTTTGGATTTGTTATTTTTTTTAACTCTCATTCTATGGCCAGAGTTTATTTTTACATTTTCATTCTGAATTAGTCTTTCCAAAATAAAATCTTACTACAAATTTAATATATTTCCAATTGTTATATTTCTTTCCAAATTTTTAACATGTTCTAGATTTTGTAATACTTTTAGCCATAATTATTGGAATTCTCTATCTATTGAAATCTTGATTTCCAGCAAGAAATACAGATTTAGGTGCAGAAAAAAAATGAAACTATTTAAAACCGTATTACAATTAAATAATTAAAATATTTTCAAATTGTTTGCAAGAATGAAATCATGTTCACCCCAATAACTGTTTTGAAGAAGAGTTTGGAATGGAATACAATCTTGCTGAACATTAGTTAAAATATGTGATTTAATCCTGGTCCAGATATATTTGTCTTTTTTATTCTATATCCTCTTTGAGATAACTCTTGAACTTAAACATCCTGTTTGGTAAAGCCTCACTTGGAAATGACTTCTGAATCCACTTTCCCTCTTTTACATACCTATATAAGTAATATTTGTGTGTGTGTAGATATATATATATATATATATGTAACTCCTGCAATGCTCTGGGCATATTTACAATGTAAATATGTTAGGTGTTAGTCAAAACTAGAACTTGTAACCAACCTCACCTCCCATTCAAATTGCCCATCTCCTAATTGTAGGTTACTGGGACCTTTGCGGACAGATGTAGTGACACAGACTGACTGACTGAACCCAGTTTGAGCTACATGTCCTTTCTGAGAGACAGTCACTTCCCCGCTTCTGTTCTGGGAGGCAGCAGCTGTGAAAGGAAGCTGTCAATCATCAGCTCCCCAAAACAGAGGAGAGGTGTTCAGGCATGTAGAGCTGCTGAAGGCTGAGCTGGGAACAGGAGCTCACATCCCAGTTGGGACCAGAGCAGGGCTCAGTGCTTTTCCTTTCTCCCAGTCCAGACTGTCAGAGCTGAGTACCAATGCCATTATCCACTGCAACCTGGCTGGAACTCTCAGAGACATAAAGGAAAAGGAAAAAGCTATCCAAGTCTCATTTGGACTCAAGTCCAGCTAGGGCATCTCTAGTGAGCTTCTCCCTAGGAATAGTGGCTCAGGTTTCAGCTCAGGCTGTCACTTTCTGCTTAGGTACTCCTTATTGCTCTCTTGATTACAGTGTAAACACAGCCTGTGTTTTTTAGATAAATGTGTTAAGAACTCAAGTATGATACACAATAATATGTCACATCAGTATTTCTCATGTGTTTTGTTTCCTTTAATATTTTTTCCTCACTTTGGTACATCCATGAGAGATATTTTCAGATTTTATAATAAGAAAATCTCAGTTTCCCATCTACATACAATTTGGATTAATATATTGTGCATACAATTTGGATTAATATATTTTTGCTATTGCTGATAGAGAAAGTGAAAATTCTCAGACAGTCCTTGTATAGATCACAAAATACTGGTGAGTTATGGCTGAGTTATGATGTGAAAGAAAATTGTAAGCTGATATCCACGTGGAATGCTATTGGTGCTGAATTTTCACTTTACTTGGAATAAATTGTGGGTGCTTTTAAAAGAAATATGCTGTTCAGTTTTGAAGGTGTTTGTCTTACCTTCCAAATAAGATTAGTTATCATACAATGAAGTGTAATTCATTTGATGGTGAGCATGGCTGCAGGGTATGACTGGCAAATATACCCTGTCTGTGGAAGGCTATATGCAAAAGCAGCAATACCTATCCAGCAGCAGTACAAACACTAAGTGGAATACAGTAAAGAGATAAATCATTAAGCAAAATGCTTAGGTGCATTTAGCAGTAGTAGTAGTACTTTCTACCCAATCTAGTTTTACCAATGACTTTTGTAAATAATAATTAGTTTCCATCCAATAATGGAAAACTTAAGGACAACCTTAACAATTGGTTGGAAGGGACCTCAGGAGGACTCTACTGAAGCAGAGCCAGACCTGAAGTCAGACCAGGGCTTTATCCAGTTGGGTCTTGAAAACCATTAAGAATGGAGCCTGTAGAACTTATCTACAAGAAAAGTTTGGCTGTATCTGAACTGTTCCTGGCAATGATTCATCTCAACTGCTTGTTGCTACCTGACAGCTGCTTACTACCTGCAGATCCCAGTCAACTGCCAGTGGTTTTGGCCTCACAAATGCTGGGAGGTGAAATGGCTTCCACTGATATTTATTTGCTGGCACAAAAGAAAAATTTCTTGAGAATACTGTGCTTTTCCATTCCTAGGGATGCATCTTTTACATTAGCTTCACCTGTAATGAAAGCAGAGGGTTTTACAAGTTGCTCTTCAGGAGGAAAGTTCCAGAGAGACTCAAGAATTGATGTGAGAATGGCCAGAGATGGAAGAAACCAGTCCCTGCCATTGCATTGTGGAGGGGAAGGAATGAATGTGAATACAGGGATGGGAGGAACATAATACCATTTCCAAGGACAAGAAAAGTCTGTCATGCAGACAAAAATTAATAAAAATAAGACTTAATGAGTTCAGGCTACAGAAAGACCGTGAATAGGTTTTTAGTACTAAGGAAGGTAATACTGGAATACGATCTTTTTGCCTGGGGCAGTTTTGGAGGTTAGTAAAAGGAACTGGAGAATCATCCATTAAATATGACGGACTTGTCATTGAGAGAGAGAGGGATGACATGGCATTTCAAGATCACTTCCAGTTGTGTTCTTTATGATTCTATGACTTTCTATTTTTAGCTCATTAATACTGTATCTAAATGTATAATATTTAATATTGTGTAATATTTAAATTTAGTGTTAATTACTGTTGATGGTTTCAGATTAAAATAGTCAGTAGACTTAGCAAGCTGAACTTACTGTTGAAAAAGCAGTGAATGTTAAAAATGAGCCTACAAAATGTATTCATTTAAATGTCAATGGATAATGGTTTAAGTAGCAATTACGTGGTGCAACTTTGGGTCTGCTTCTAAGGATTTAGGATAGAAATGCTAAAAAAAATTAGTATTTAAGGTGAATGACAGAAAAATCTAAGCAGCACACTTTAGGGGGAGAATGAATTCAAGGATTCAAAAAGGTAGTTACAAAACAATGAGGCTTTCAGACTAACTTTGTCTTCTGGTTGTATGTTAAGTGGATTCTGTCCTTTGATGTGAATGGAGAATCAACCCTAAAGGCTAGTTTACAGGACAGTGTGTGTGTCTGAGCAAGCCCTCAATGCTGTATACTGAGCACATATCAATCCCATTAAGTAACATTTAATAGCTAGAATAATTCCAGTGCGCATAAACATATTTCAAAGGCATACATGAAATAGCTGAATATGTTATAAGGAAAAGCTGAATTCCTCGTCTGAACCACAGACTTCTACAAAATTCCAGTCAACCACTTGCCACATGGTCAGACACTTAGCTTTTATGAATTTCAGACAACAATACTTACAAGACAGATGCTATTAAGGGGTGTCAGAGGTAAACAAGGAGGGCTTGGTAGTTTTTACCAAATTCAGGCCATTATCAGCTCTTCAGAAGTCATCCCTTCAGAAATGGTGCAGTAATTGGTGCAGAATTTCAGAGAAGCTTACATGACTGCAGCACCTTGGTTATTTCTTGCAGGAAATATCTTAGTTGTAAAGTATGGTGTGTGCCATATAAAGGGTGATCCAACCTCCTTTGATTCTATAATTTTTCAAAACCTCTAATTGCCACTTATTACTACTTTCTAAGAATTCAAAATGAAAGAGAGAGCATGCTTTATGAAGATTTTTTTGAGCTATCTAGACTCTTTCTTAACGTGGCTGAAAAGGAATAATAATGTCCTTGATCAATATTTCCACTCCAAATGTGTTTGATCCCATCCCAATTTGGGGGGTTTGTTTTGCCCATGACTAAGCTTACATGGAGTTAAACTAAGAAGTCTGATATGAACATCTAATTTTGTAACCCTTTTGTTAAATCACTTTTACTGAGACAAGTTCTGCAAATTCAAGCTTATTGGGTATTAATACAAACCTGAACCTTAACTTTGGTCTTATTCACAAATACAAATTTTATTCCCATTCAATATCTAGAGTTTTACAACCACTTCCTCAGTCACCAATAAGAGTTCTCATGAATATCAGTGTGCTGTGAATGGTGATACAAAAGTAACCTTAGTTTATATCTCACTGTGCAGAAGTAATTTAATAAGAAATTGTCACTGAGACAATCCAGTTTTCACATGGGAAAGAATGTGTTCTTTTCCAAGAAAACAAGGCCTTAAACTCCTTTCACTGATTATAAAAAAGTAGCAATGAGTTTTCTCATGCTATCATGTTCACTTACAAACTCGTGATATAAAAAAATATCTCTGGCATTTCATCAGCTGCACAGATTGGCAAAGCTAAAGAAGGATACATGGGTGAAATGAGGTACAGGGGACAGGAATTGGCTTCTCTTTTTTGACAATAGACCTCTGTTTCAGACCCTCACCAAGTTACAAATATGCACACTCCACATATTCTTCATATAGGTGTCCTGAAGAAAACCATTTGAGAAGCCCCCAGACCCTACAATGTCTGTAAAATCAGCATAACCTCACCTGCAAAAAACCAAAGTTACAGTTAAGTGATCACTTTGCACTAACAAAAATCTAAGTTTCTGCAAGAAAAAGAAAAGTCACTGCAGCTGATTGTCCTGCCTTTGTTTAGTCTTCCTTGACCACCAGTGACATTTCTATGGCTACACAGGGAGACTCTGCTAAGCACTACACTTTTCCCAGGGATTGTGTTCAAATGGACTTACAGTGGCCTTCCACTAGAAATCAATGCTGACACAAGGAGAGCTGAGGGGCAGCCTGGGCAAGTAGATGAGAGAACAGCACCTTTTTAGAACCAATAATTTTGGGAAAATTAAAGTAACTATGAAACCATGACCTGTATCAGATTATGATTTAGATGTCTATTTTTTAAAACTAAGTTTGGAGTACAACTATGAACAGAACAAATTACAGAGTTGCTAAACAATTGTTTACTGATCACTCTTGAATCTTGAAATACTAAAATGTTATTAATATCATCTAAGATGAAAGTATATTTTTAGTCATTGTCTACTGTAAGGTTTAGTCGTGGATTTACTACATGGTAACAAACATCCACTAAAGTTTGTCTTGGTATTGAATGGAATCTTTGCAAGAATTAAATGAGCAGTCTACACAAATGAAGAGGTATAGCCAACAAAAGCTTGGCTCATTGCTATAAGGAAAAATAAGTGCTTTATAAGGAAAAATAAGCTAAAGATCAGGCTGCTCACAGAAGTGCATTCTCTGTTCTTCGGTGTTTCCATAACCTGACAGAATCAAGCCCCAAAGAGCTTGGTCTGATCTCACAGTTGCACCCTATTCCACTGCTCAGTCACCCTAGCAGTACAGGTTTTTTCCTCAGGTCTAAATGGGATTTCTTGCATCTTGGTTTGTTCCCAATGCCTCTTGTCCTGTCTCTGCGTACCACTAAGAATTATCTGGATCTATCTTCTAACTCACTCATCAGATAGATGCCTTCCCAGTTTTCTCTGCACCAAGCTAAACAGTTCTACCTTTCTTAGTGAGTCCTCATATGAAAGATGCTCCAGACCCTTAATCCTCTTAACTGACTTGCATCAGTATGTCAACATCTCTCATGTACTGGGGAGTCCAAGGCTGGACCCAGCACTGAACCCAGATGTGTCTCACCAGGACTGAAGAGAGGGAAAGGATCCTCCTTGTCCTGCTGACAATGTTCTTCCAAGTGCAGCCCAGATACTCTTGAACCTTTTTAACATGAAGTTACTCTTAATTTGTTTGATTTCAATAGATGTTGAGGATATTGTGAGTGACCATTGGCATCAATTCTCTCTTGATTTACTCTGAATAAATAAAAAAGGCTGAAAATTGCTTAAACAAAATCACAAAGACCAGAATGTATCTGCTGAAGGGCAAACTCTCCTGATTTTACGGCAAAGCTAAACCAAAACATTTCCCTTTCCACCAACCTATAAAGTAGACATATAAGTACACAAACAGATTCACCTATTGGTGTATTTATAAAACACATGCCAACAGGCAAATCAGAGCTAAGTTTCATAATGTCACTGATCCTGATTTAATTTCTGATTATTAAAATAGTCTATATTTTTCCTAGTTTCACTTTTTGATTTATGTATAATAGAAAAGTAACAAGAAGTTCACTGAAGTATTTTCTTGTTTATTTTGCACAAAATAATTAGATTTGAGGTAGTTTTGCAATAATATAAAAATACAGCATCAGTCATCTGTCATTGACATTCTTTTTAATCACAGTTCTATTTAATTACAGTATTTTTCCAGTCTGATAATTAGTGCTCGGATTACTGTCATAATATTCTCAACAAAGCAGAAGTCTTTCCCCTCATATCAAACAGAAATGGGGTCCAATAAAGGTAAAAATATGCCTTTTTGCTTACTTTGTAAGCCATAATCATGAAAGTGTAATCATAAAAGGTGACTTTTAAAATAATTACAATGCTACTTTACAAAAATATAAAGAAAGAAGCTGGAAAGTAACTGAATATTGTTTATGCTGGAAAGAGCATGATTAATTACTTTATGTTTAACTATACTTTTTCCCCCCCAGTGAACAGAGATTACATTTATACTGAGCTCTGTGCCATTATGGAATTTGATTTTGGCAAATTTTCATAGTCATAATCCTGACATGATGTTAAATCATGAATGATAACTGGGAGTTGGGTGTCAGACTGGCTCTGGTAATCAAGCGTAACTCCAAAGACAGAGAGTTGGATTTCATACATCATCTATACCTTATAAAATTGTACTGTAAATGTAATTATCTTCTGTATTGGATAAGATGTACCATTTTGGGCTGTTTCATTATACATTTGGTTTTGCTTCTGTTTGCTTTTGAACTAGTGCCACCAATTATTTGCATTAATATTGCAGAAGAATTAGTATAATGCTAATGCAATAATGGCAATCTGAGAAGTCTATATTTTTCATTAATAACTACCCACCCTAATCCTAACCCTAATCCTGACCCTAACACTGGACCCCCTTCCTCCTCCCACCTCTAGCTAATGTGACATTAGCTAGAAAGTGATCCTGATTGACTCTGTCTAATACAGAGCTGTTCTGTTTCAAGAGCAATCACTTCAGGAGAAACTACTAGCTGCCATCCCTGCTGAGTTAAAACAGCTGTGTAACAGATTGTTTTGCCCCAGCGTTTTTGAGTGATTTTCCATTTCATCAATAGTGAATCCCTAAATTTCGTGAAAACAGTATCTCTGCTAGACAGTTTACTCAGCTGACATGAAACATGGAAAACTAGAATCAAAACCGCATGAACTAAAATACTGAATAGTCTAGGGGTTGAGTATGTGTTTAGGCAAAAAACAGCTGTAGAAAGGAAATTACTACAAAGGAATGCTTTTGTTTGGATTAAATTAGCTTTGAACGTGAAGGATGGCAACTTTCTGCGGCAGAAATTGGGTTAAGTTCAGGAGACCATATCTGTGAACAGCACATGAGTTTGAGAGATCTTGTGTAAATTTAGGGAGAAACTGCTCCTCACTTCTAGTTGTGAAATATTCCCATCCCTGTAACTTTGCCTCTGAAGACTTTACTTTTGCAAAAATAGCTTACTTGTATGTTTAACAGGAGTTAAAAAGCACATGTACATCAGTGTTATTGAATACTTTATGTTTGGAATAACTGAGTAGGTGATCTAAAGTGCTTTTAAGGAAAATGAGAAGAAAAGCTTCTTTCTCAAAAGCATGTATGAATGTGTAGGGTGAATAGCTGCATGTATATAAGCATGTCTCCTCATCTGTGATATGTACACCAGTGTATGCTTACATTATTTGTTCTATTTTCAGTCTGTTCTAAATATTAGTTCAAAATATGATTTATAATAGTAATCTTACTGTGATTTTTCTGGTGTCTAGGCCTTGTGTCTTATGTCAAAAAAGAATGGAGTGCTTTAGCTTTGTCATTGTGTTTTAATGTTCTCTACTTGCAATCCCTCCAATAAAATGAAGAATAAGACTCTAATCATACAATCATAGACTGGTTTGGGTTGGAAGATACCATAGAGATCCTCTAGCTCCAAACTCCCTGCCGTGGACAGGGATATGGTATATGGTAAGGTGGTATATAGAGTGTAAAATTTAGAGAAAGATAAAATTCTTAGGTATTTTCCAAAGTTTGTGAACTGTACAGTGCAATGTAGAAGGATGAAAATTACACCTAATTTGCACATCTGCTAATAAGAATCATCAGACTAATTCCAAAACAGTGTATTTTTCTTTATTCTTTCTTTCTTCGATTGAAAACCTTCACAGCCTAAAATCAGTGATATATAATACCTTTCTATTTTTCAAAAAGGGTATTCTTTAGCAAGGAAAGACAAGAATGAGTAATTTAGTGTCATATGAAATATATAGCATTAATATAAGATTTTAAGTCAGTCCAGCTGGCTGAAGTTCAAGAATACCAGGTGAAGCTCAGCCAGCTCTTTCCATAAATGATCCCTTTCTTTTGTCAGTACTCTAGCTCGCCTTGTCAATTGTGCAAATGTCTTGACTCTAAAAACCAAGCTTTCCTTTTCAAAGAAATTATGAGCATCTTGACACAAAAGTGTCAGGGAGGAGCAAGGCTGGTGGTGCCCTGATAGCCCTAGCAGGGGGATACTTGGAGGGGGGCATTCTCTCCCCTCCTTAACCACAGGGCATTGGTACTGGTGGGGGTCTGCTCTACTCAGCTGAAAGAGGTATATTTAATACACCTGATAAGACAGGTGTATTAAATCCAAACTTAAGTAGTGCCTTACTCCTTAATTGATTTGTTTTGTTTGAGTTGTCTGAAGTCATTGTGATGTACTGATAATATGGTATAAAATTCTAGTGACCTTACATAAAAAGGAGGGGGTTAATTACTTTCTAGAAATAGTCTGATTAATGCTGCCTTTGTATAGGATTATTTATCCATCAAATTCTCAAAATAAAAATTATAGCATTATGTGCACTGGACATTATATTCAGAAATTGCCAGGTGTTGTCATACATGTTGCACAAGGCAAGTTGGTAGCAAAAAGACACAAAAGCACTTGAAGACATGGGAGTAACTAGGGGAAAAACGTTATGGTGTTCTTGTCAATAACTATATAAGCTCCAAAATTACAAAAGGGCCGAAAAAAAGTAGCAGATGTTCTCAAAAATGTTTTCATTCTTTTAGCATTGTTTTCTGATGATAGAAACAGGACTTGTAGGCTGTTTTCCTTGTAAAAACATTTGGGTTTTTAGTACTTAATTTAGGAGTAATTCAAGCATCCTTCATTCTAGGAACTGTTATAATGCTTTCTGTTCTAAACATATGAATGTATTCAAATTTAACCAGCTTTTTTATCACACCAGTGAGGATACAAATTAAAAGAAATATTTTTTTTTTTCCAGTTCATGACCTAAAGTATTTCCTCTTTGTGTGGAGACATGTTAAAAATAAAATCTCCAGACAAATAAGATCTCCAGTTTTGACTTACTGTTTATGTTTGTGACGCATTCCTGAATTGTCCAAGGTAAATACCTTAAGGCAGAAATTATGGTTGCAAGTGCAGTCTTTGGCCAGGCATCTTCTAATACCCGAGTTTTGACTTCAAAAGGGTAAAGGTAGGATTTCTGTATAATCCTATAAATGTAATTTATATTTTTGGATTCTAATTTGGAAGGTGAGAAGCTATCGGGGGGGAATAATGTGAAAGACTGCAAGCAAAGAAAATACTGTGTTTTCGAAAAAACCCGAAGGAATTGCTACTACCTTGCTGGCTTTAGATCATGTCACACTTCAGTAACAAAATCTCAGAATATACACAAAAGGGAGATACAAAAAAGATAAATAGGTTATAAAGCTCTTGGAAATTTATTAGATAATATCAAGGCTAAAATTGTATAAACATAAATTAATCTTATAGTAATATTGGTTCCATGCGTTGTGATGAATTTGCAACTCAAGATTAATCTTTTTTTATTTGTATGTGTTAAATTTTTGATATATTGCTTAGGCTTTCATGTATACACACTGATAGTGCCCTGGCAAAACAGAAGGAGATTATTGTCTTGTTAAGTACATTTTAAAAATAGAAATCATAGTTAAAATGTTAATTTTTTCATGTTGATGTGAGCAGCAACCAGAACCACAAAGTTAAGACTTCTAAATGGAATAGTTAAATTTCATGCTGATAATATTATTGTTTTACGGAAAGCAGTGTTTGCCTACAAAGCCAGCGCATTTTGTTAAGTCTGAGTATCACTTTGAGTAATATTTTGCCGTGTCTTTATTTCAGCAGATTCTTCTCCAGCATTCTCAATCTGCTACATGCAGAGCAAGTTTACACTATATTGGCAGGATGAATCAAACAATTTGCTTGGAGAAAATTCCTGATTTATTTTTTTCTTCATGTAAAATGCCTCTTATCTTTCTAGTCTGATAAGAAGAAAAACAAAAACCAACCACAAAACAGGCAAACTAAAAAACCCCACCCAGCCATCGCCTCTTCTTTTTTTGTGGTGTGACAGTGAACTTCTGTTTTTTAAGTCAAGTGTAAATTTTAGTTTTATTAGCCTTTACAGTGCTGTATTTCCAAGTAAAATCAATAGAAATAAAAACAGAGTTAGGGGACTAGGAGTCTAGTTTTGGTAGCAGCACTGGCACGCTCTGGATGTGTAAACCCGTTGTGGTCTTGCTCACCGTGGCAACATGGCCTCATGCCTCAAAGAAGGTCATGTCTACTTAGCAGACACTTAGTTGCTTCATTGGGCTTTCTGTACCCATGCAAATTAGATTAAATAAATATTCTGACATTTGCAAACTTCAGATATCAATTTAACATCAATTAAAATGAAGATCCGTGGAGTTGCAATGAATCGTTTGGGGCATTGTGTTTTCAGTTTGAAAGAAAGTGAAACTTAATCCATTTCATTGATTTCCAAGTTATTTTGAGGTAATATTCTTTCAGGATCATTCTAAACTGAGTTCAAGTTCATCAGGAGGTCTTGCAAATTCATCAGCTTTTTCAGCAACCCAATGCAAAATATCAAGTTGTAAAAAAAATTAAATACACAGTTTTTCTGAGTTATATGACTGTCTTATCTTTACATATCCTTTAATTCTAGCAGGAATCATTTGATTCATGTTTTGCACTGTCTTTGAAGCAGTCTATAATAACCCTGCTAAGAGAATCCTAACTAGAGAAGCTGCTGCACAGCCTGAAAAACAATTTAGAGACTAACAAAGAACGGTTGATTTGGACACTTACATTGCCTACTTCTTGGGCATTATGATGTAATTATAATGTATTTTCTTCCATTTCTTTAGAAGGATTTATAAAAATATTATTTCAAGTGAGTTAATGGAACTTCCTATTTTTTTACTTACTATTGTGAAAATCCATAGAGGAACCAGTAGGTCTTTTTCATATTCCTGAATTTTGAGGCAGGCTAGTTGGCTAACTTTTGTGTTAACTCCCTATATGAAAGGGAAATAGAGGGAGGGACTCCTTAAGAGCGTTATTTAGTCTATCTAACTGAAAATCTTGCTTTGAGTTGTTCTTTTGAAGATCTTTGTCGCCGTTTTCTACAGGGTATAAAGAAATTAGCTGCAATAAGCTCGGTGTTTGAGGCTGTGATGTGAATACCCCTCATCCTTCTCTCTTTCCATTCAGAGGATCTAAGATGCTGTGTTTACTATTACGCTAACGTGTCTCATATCAGTCAAGAATTTCCAACCAAGACAGAAATCTCTGCTACAAATTGACAAAACATAGTTACATTAATGAGTTCCACAAAGAAAGGTAGTTGCGGTTATCTTCAGCTGGAAAAATGGTTTCTTTGAAGTTCTTCTATCCCATTTCCATCATATATCAACCTTCTTCATTTGTATTTGTACAGTCATATTAACTAACTTGAGGTTAATATTTTGAGAAATGTTTAGAATCAGTAGCTGTTTTAAAAGTATGTGTATCAAGGGGATGATCATGATGCATTTGTGGTAAAAAATTGTGCTTTTTTAAAAATTTACTTGCCATAATGGATGGATATTAAACATTAACATAAAATGTTTTCCCAGCTGTAAGTCAATACTCAGTAAACTGGTTACACAAAACAGTATTTTACAAAAAACCCCAAATATTCTGCTTATTATTCAATGTGCTTTCATGCCAAATCAAGAAATAGAGCTTTTATAATTTAAGCTTTTTTTTTTCAAGTATTTCCATTTCAGATTTATTAATTGTATGTTCCATATGAAACAGATTTACCAATTGTATTGTTCAATTCTGTTCAATAGGAAATAGCAGAAGATCGGGATCGTTCACGACTGGATTCAATGGTGCTGTTAATTATGAAACTGGACCAGCTTGACCAGGATATTGAAAATGCTCTCAGTGCAAGCTCTTCCCCATCCAGCACCCCAATATATAAGCGAAGGCATATACCTGTAAGCCAATTTGCTCAATTTCCTTATTATTCTGAGTAGAATCCTTTTTTACTTTACTTTTTTTCTTTCAGTCCTCACATTTATCAACTCTTTGGTTTCAGAACCCAAGCTCCTTTTGTAAAGAATTTGACTTGTATTTTTTTTGCATGTATATACATTTTGAAGGCAGTAAGATTTGTATCCATTCTTTCTTTTGGCATCATTTCATAAATGAGAGCTTCAGAACTCCCAGATAAAACAAAGGGAGATCAACAAGATTCAGAAAATGTCTGGCTCTCTCATTATCACTTACTGCGAGTGGAGAGTCAGCACAGAGTCAGGATCACACCAGTCTCAGAATATTTGACATTAAATAGAACTGAAAGTAAATCTGAGCTCCAAGCCTTGCTTTTCTACTAGTGGGAAACACACTTAGAAAATTCTCTGTCATTCAAAGTAAGATTCTGGGCAGAAACGTGCACTTTAATTATTTAAATGTCTTTCTTCTTTTTTATTTACTTAAATGGACAATTCTTTGCTGAGAGTAGTCTGAAAGGAGATGGGACAGCTCACAAGCATGACTGATGCATTCTCTTTTTTTCTGTAAAATGTTTACACACATAACTATGAAGAACATGAAATGGCTGACCCAAGGTGTTCTCCTGCAGGCTTCCTGTTAATTTCATCCACATGTGCTGCAGCTGCTTTTCAATTCAAGAAACCTGAGAAATACTGCCCCAAGATCTCTAACATTCAGGTCATTTGTTTTTGTTAGTGATATTTTCTTTAAAATAATGAGGAGTTTTTCCTATTAAAGACAGACTTTGTTATTGCTAAGTGAGTGGTCTATAGGTGAAAAAAAGCTGTATTCAAGTTTCAGTGGGTTTGATCAGGTGAAGATTTTAAAATATATCATTTTTAAAGGACATCACATAATTTCGCTTTTAACGGTTACACATGTTCCCCATGGATATCAATGTTCTCACAGTATCTCCTTGAGCACTGATGACACAGAAAAGCTGAAATACACTGTTAATATCTGTTCTCTGTATCTCACCAATCTGTGCCAGCATTTTAGCTAATTTCTTACAGCAATAAAGTGAGTTGAGGCAATCTGTATAAATAAGCCTGCACGATATTCAGAGCAAAGCAACCATTCAGAAAGACAGCTTGCATCAAACATGGTATATATGCTATCTATATATGCTAATTTTCTAGGGGTTTGTTGAGCCTTTGATTATTATGTATTAGAGGATCAAAAGATCTGCTTTTCAGGGCATTTATGTATTGAGTTCAGGCTCGTATTGATTTTATAGTAACAAAGCATTTGAATGTGATATAAAAACATGGGTGACAGGGCAGGGAGCATGATTCTGTACTGTGGCAGCATAGTTCTGCTAAGCAGAAAATTCTAAGAGCAGCTGTAGCCAAACTGACCGCTACAGAGGCCTTTCTATGACACTTCTGCGTTTCCCAATGCTTCACATTGCAGAGGACTAACTGGCAGGAAATACCTGACTCAAATACATGGTCCTACCTAGAATGTAGCATTGTCTCTAACTTCTAACTGTTTTCAGAAAACCACACACTTGTGTACATGGTGTAGAGACACCTGTCTAATTGGCAGCTTTAGTTTGGCAGACCACAGACTTAACTGGAATTAATAAATCAAAGGGTGCTGTATCTTTTCAGTTCAGGAGCTCCTGAGATGTCGCTGCCTCATATTTCACCTATTCTAGGAAACTGGCACTAGGAAACTGGGGCTTTGTCTGCACAGAATTATCTAGAGTTAATAGTTCAGGGGTTTTTTTGTGTACTCTGTAGCTGTATTCAAGCAGGCTGCTCCTCAGCTAACAATCCTGACAGTGTATGGCTGGTTCTACACACAGCCAGGTCTTTGCCATACATGTGTCGCAATTTATCTGCAAGCAGTATAATCCCCTGCTCTCACTTTATGCAGTAAATAAAGCATGTACTATATTTTTACTTCCTCAACAATAAAACATACCATATATCTTCTTTTTATTCCCCAAAAGAGGAATGTAATCAGTATCATTAAAAGTAAGGGCATTTTAATCAAAAATAGCATTTGGCTGATAAGTGTCTGCTATTTCCAAAAAACTAGGGAGCTGTACCTCTGAATTGTATAAACTGCTGCATGGTGATGTCATTTCAGCTGTGTAATGGCTCACAGATGTTCGCTAGCTTGCAGTGCTGCGGAGACAGAAGGTGGGAGAACACAGGAAATACTGAACATCAGAGGAAAATGTCAAATTTCTGCAGCCCCAAACTGATTTTTCTTTCCTTGAATTCTAACATTTATGGGAATTATTGCTTTGATGTTAGCAGTGATTTATAATTTCAGAATAGCAGCTAATGGAAATCACCACATTGAAAAGGACAGCAAATGAATGTGTAGGTAATGGAAATGAATAAGGGGAATTACTCTTACACAGAGAATTAAGCATATGTATTTAAGTGAGCTTGCCTAAATATTTCCATTATTTAGCAGAAGTAAGTTTTTTTTTCATGTTCACATTTACTAAAGAGACTTGCAATACTTTTTTACAGGATGTCGAATCTGGTTCTGAAAGTGGAGTGGATGTTGCTTCAGTAAATCAGTCACAAACAAACTTATCTCCTAACATTCACACTTCTGACCTAGCATCTCCCTCTTCAGTAGCCAGTTCTGGAGCTATACCAAAGGCTGGGGTGAGTACAAAGGTTATATTTTTTTTAACTTCTCTCATGATTACAGCTTGGAAGTGAAATTAAGAAATATTATACTATTCATTACTGAGATACACATTCTGATACAGCAGAATGTGTGTGACACTAACAAAAAAAAAGGACTAATAATGCAGGTTGTCTCAAAGTGCCATTTGAGTGGCAAACAATCCTAGAAGTTTCACATTTAAAAACCCACTATTAACAGCTGATGATTGTAATAAGCTGAGTTTTTACATGAGAAAATAAATTACAGGAGCTATTTCATTTAGGAAGGTAAGTTTTTTGGAAGTGGTATTGCTTGGAACGTTTCCTAAATCTCATGGAGGATGCAGCCAGAGAAAAAGATGGTTAAATTATGTGGCTTGATTTATGATGTCTAAACTCAGTCACCCTAGTCCTCTTGAAAGGTTAAACTGTTGTGTTCTGCAAGCAGAGCTATTACCCTACTGAAGGAAGAATGTCATTCTAAGGCAAAATTTGGCAAGTGGTTTCAGATGCTTATGATCAAGGGGAAGACTCTGAGCAAGCAGACCCTTTTCTGCAAGTCCCAGCAGCGAGGAAGGGCTGGCCTGAGAGCTCAGATATGGCAAGGAACCTCCTTCTAGACCCATTCCTAGATACCTATATATCTAGGCTCCTTTCTTTTGCCTTTGTCCATCTTTTGAAGAATCTTTCTTCATAACACTTCAGCCATCAGCATATGCCAAAAAGCTTGGATGTCCTAGAAACTCCTGGCATACTGTTTGTTCCCTCTTGCACTTGCCATTTCTACTGCCTCAAGAAGCACAGAAATCTAGACTCTTCTAAGCTTTGCCTACACTGAAAAGTCTTAGCACAACTTCTGCTCCATCTGTTCACAAATTCAAATACTTCTGGTAACCAGACCAGCAGAAATTCTGGGATAAAATATTAAAATAAAAAGTGTGGTTAGCATAAATATATATGTTTAGAACGAGTCTATAAAAAGTAAAATAGAGGCCAGCTGTCATTTACTGCACTGCAATAATAGCAAGTTAACTAATGCCTTTGATTGAGGCAGCAACAAAAGTTCTAATAAACATTTACATTTAGGATTGTTCACTTGTACAAAAATAAATTCCCTTGTAATTTATCATTGGTGCATAACTATAGCAAAACAGAGAGCTCTGCACTCTGTCACTGCATACAATGCAGCACAAATTCTCAAATAAGTACATATGTTACGCCAGAAGGTGATATACCATTTTACCAGATCCTGAGAAGCACACAGACACTTGTTAAGGAGTTAAACATCCCTTTTAAATGTAGGTTTCTCTACTAACATTCAGGGAACTCTTAGCACCTCGCTTTGCAGAAGTGTGAGTCACTTCCTTTCACTTAGATATTATGTGTTAATTCACCTTCAGTAAGCATTTGTTTGACTTTTACTCTGATGAACATATCTGTAACTGTTGTTTTACTACTTAATTTTATAAACTTTTTATAAGTGAAGTTAAATTTTCTCCAAACACAACTCTCTCCTAAAGTTTTGCAGGCTGCAGCTCCCCATGATCTACATGGGGATTTGGGGATAGGCTCTTTTAAGTAAGTATGTTCAGACAAAGGTCATATTTTCATTTTTATAGTATGTTGGATAAGTACAAAAAAGTGGATAATTTTTGCTGGAGTGTAGTTCTCCTACAAATTGGGGAAAACAAGATCCTCTCAGATGTTCTTTTTACTCCTTTTGCCTTGGGGCTTTCAGATTGTTTTGATTGTGCACCCTTCCAATCCACAAACTGAGCACAAACAGTGCTCTGTGTGCTGTGGCTTCAACTGTTCAAAACTTCATATGCCTCCCTACCTGCAGTGAAATTTTATTTGAAAGCATAAGTTTTCTTGCAATATGCTAGTAGAAAATAAGCTTTCATTCTTGCCCTGTGTATCTCTGCCTGTGTTGTTCATCTGGTCTGCATGGCCAGATAGACTGCTGTTAGTTGCTTGATTGCAAACGTATATTAGTAGAAAAGTTCACATATTCTTCCTGTCATGTTTAGCATTGGGATCTACTCAGGATGAATTTTTCAAAATGGTATATTGAATGGCATGTCCTTGAAACACTGTCCAGGGCAGACTTCAGGGTTGTCTGTGTACAGATGATTTCTATGTAGTGATCTCCTCTGAAAATCCTAAAAGCATGGTATTCAATCTGTAAGACAGGCTGTCCTCATAATTTTTGGGGGTTTGGGGGGATTTTTTTGTTGTGCTTTTGCTTTTGTTTATCTGGGGTTTTTTTTGTTGTTTGCTTGGTTGGGGTTTTTTTTGTTTGTTTTGTCAGACTAGCTGATATAGGAATAAATCTATTCTAGACTGAAAACTCAACAAACTACTTTTTAATGGTAATGGACTGTTTCAAAGATTTTACTCCCTTTTTGGAGTTTACAACTGCAGATCTTCAAGGATTCCAGATGCTTAGTCTCCAAGGACAACTTCTTTTGTTGCGTTTATTAATAGTATATAAACAGGAGTACAACGGCAATTAGTTATATTGTGGAGTGATATGTGGTATTTTTAAACAAACTATAGCAAACTGCTGAATGCATCAAAATCAGACTGTAAAGATAAAACACAACATCATGTGCAGACCTGGGGAGTGGGAACAATAAAGCAGGGCAGGGAAACACGGGTTCAGATCTAGTCCCTGACAAAGAATTTGTAAATGATATTAGCTACATAAGATATAGCTCACAAATAGGAGATCTGTGTACAGACAAGCTGTGTCCATTCATGTTAATTCAGCTTTATATGGATTTAAACCAAACAATTTCAAACAATATCACAATGTGCTGGAATATCCATAAGCAGAATTTGGTTTGATAATCCAAGTGGAGATGATTCAGTCACTGGTTTATGGAAAGCAGGAGATTTTAAATTTTCATGGACAGATTTTATGAAATGTGAAAAAAGAACTATTTAAAAATTCAGCATCAATTATAATTTTCTTTGTTAATTAATAATAGATATTATTTTAAATAAAATTTAGTGTATGTGCGTATACTTTCACGCACAAGTTATTTACATTTCATGAAAATCCATGTATGGATAGTCAAATCTACTCTTGTCAGTGTAAATGCCTGTGTACAGTACATATCCATATATATAACCATACACATGCATGCACACACACACGCAGAACTTCTTACTGAATACGGGCATGACAAAGAACAGGATTCTCACTGGAGCATTCTAGAAAGGCTTTTCTGTGATTCTGCAGGGTGCAACATGAAAGTCTTTGATATGCCAATGTACTTGGTATTTTTGGGATTATGAGAAGCATACAACTGAATAGCCTTCACCCTAAATTTAGTATGTCACTTTTATATTTCATGGTCAGAGTAAAGTAGCATCATATGATCAGTAGAGTGCTTGATCCACAAACTGTACATGTTTGGCAAGGTGCACATATGGACAACCCTTGTGAAATAAGGATTCACATGACTGAACAGGCACATTTCTCACTTAATTTAGGATGGGATAATAAGAAATGTTTTTGGCACCCTTATATTGCTTATGTTTGCAGAGTAAAAAATGTTCATGCTTCTATCATTAACACATCTCTGTGTTCTGGAGTTTTGTTAATCAGTCTCCCAAATAGACAAAGATTTTAGTATATTAGGACTTTTTTATACAGTCTGGTTTTTTTTACCTTCCTCTATAGAAAAATATTGGCAAAAGGACAATAGCAACTAAGGCCTTAAAGTTGTAGCCAAATTTTTGTCCTTGAACATCTGCTCTGCAAAGCCTATTTATTTTCTGTTCAGGTGAAAGAAAAAAAAAGCCATGATTATTTTCTACTGCTTTTCTTGGCAGTCTTGTCCCTCCTGCTTCAACAGTGTCCAATTTAGCCTTAATCACACTGTGCAAAGGTAGTCAAGCATCTATTATCACCAAAATAGCTGGTATCTAGGAGAAGATTGTTTTTCAGATTAGCTATAATGACTCATTTAAGATACATTCAATTCTCAAGGTGGTTTAAGAACCAGTTATGCCTGAAAGTATAAAATTACCTAGTTTGGCTGAGCATTAGAATGGGCTTTAGGCATAGCTACTGGTATCAGTGAAGCCTTGGATGAGCTCAGGAGTCCACTTTCACAAATCTTGTTACTGTATGGGGACAGTTGTGTTATCTTAATGACAGATTTGCAAACTTTTCATTTGCTTGGACTAAAATAATTTAGCCTTTCACATATGCTTTTGATTCATATTATATTTTAAAATTTGATCTTTTTAAAGAAAACCAAATCATTTTGTGAAGAATGATTTTGAGACTTGTAGATTAAGAAGCAGAATTCAAGTTTCTTCCTACTTTGCTACACTGCTTTTTAATTAGGAAAGAAGCTAAAATTTATAAGAAGTACAAGGAAATCTTTATTTCAGAATTAAATATTCACAAAGAAGAATTATTAGAATTATTTCAAGAGTTTGAACTGCTTACATTTTCTACTGCACTATCCTTTATAGTAAATTGAAAGAACTGTGAAGTATGCAAACACATGCAGACTATGTCAGTGAATTTGTCCTGACAAATTTTTCACAATGGATCAGCAATTTGAAAGGTTTGGTGATTTGATTTGAAAGATTTTGATGACTGAATCATACTTTTATGTTAAATTTTACTTTTTTGTCTAAGTCCTCATATCACTTTTCTAAATTGTGCTGCTGTTATAGTGTTCCTTGAATTCTTATTTTACTCATTCAGGCAAAACTGGAAGTTATTCTAGTAAGCATCGGGGAGAAAGACTCTTACTATTAATTCAAATATTGTTCCTTTAAAACTGATAATTTTTATGAACAGAAGATGAGAAAAGACTTCTCTAGACCTGACCAAGTAATATTGTCTTTCATATCTATGTTTAAAAGAAAGTGTTAGAAAACATGGCAAGAAAATTCATCATGAAAGTAACTTTTCACACAATCACATACTCACTTGAATTCTATTAGCCTGTTATTTCACCCTACAGAAAGCAAATTACCATGAAGTTACATTTGCCAATCATGTATAAGAAAACAGGAGCATTATGCTGTATTTGTTACATGAACTTCTCAAAAATTTTCTTTGACTCTGGTTTGTTCCCCAAAGGAATGAGTATTTTGTTTTAAGTACATCTTCCTATGTTAACCCCAAGTGTATTTATTTTTTCTCAAGTGAAATGGCAGAGCTTTTTGTTCTGTGAAATCTTTTAAGCACCATAAATCTTAAAGGTGAGCCTTTTCTTTTTTTTTTTTTTTTGCAATGAGAGTAATCCACTCCTACAATTTGCACCAAAACCACTGAATCCAGTCATTACACCTTTGACAGTGCTGCTGTCAAAGCAGAGGAAGAGTCTCTCTCTCTCACTGTTTCTGTCCCTCAGTGTTGAATCCTGAGTTACCAACATAAATTCACAGTGCAATTTTATATGGCTGCAGCACAATCCAGGAAATGCATGTATTGGGCTGTCCATTTGTGGTTTCAAGTTCAATCCCAACAAAATGTTTGGAATCTAAATAAATATTCCGCTTGTGAAGTGCTAAGCATGAACATTTCTGAGTTTTTCCAAGCTGTCAAGTTGTTCATTTACATTTCTGTCTCTTCTTGTTTGTAGCAGCCATGCTTATACACAGGTTTTTTCCTCATGTTTTCTTCCTTCTGCAGAGTTGCTGACGCTGTCTTCAACCCTATATCATTCTGATTGTGTACAATAACCAATTTTTATAAACCGAAGGAAAAGTTTATGACTTCTTCATCAGTAACATCGCTAATTGTGCTGTTACTAATGTTAAGTACATTTTTTTCGCCGTATACTGCCACCTGGTGTCTAGCTCTTTTAAATGACGTGCGCTGGGCAGGGGACATCAGGCACTTACACAAGATTTTCATCTTATTCAGATGTATTCGGAATATTTATTAGATATAAGAGACTAAAGGCCGACATTTTTCTGTGATAATGAAGTTTTAAAGGAAATTGTAGTGGATGGGGATACTTTCAGAAATGCTAAACAATTTTCACTTAGTCTTAATAAGATTTGATTTTATAATAATGGAGGATAAATTCAGCTCTTAATTAACAGAAGATGCTTGGAAGATTTTAGATGACTCCCTTAAAATGCAAGTTTCACATTAGGAATTTTATATTCGCACATGCAATAATTTATTTGTACATTAAGTGTATTGAGTGCTGGTATTCATAAAAGTCATATCTCATTTCCAGCCAGCTACATAATTACTGACACAACATAATATCACAACTGCATATGTACCACCATAAGAGGAATGTGGGTTTGAGTCCATCGAGTCTGGTATACTGGGAGGAAAAATACCCTACACTCCTGACAGACAGTCTCTCTTTGTTTTGCAAAATTCACAGTGGTTTTTATTTTTCTCATTTTATTCAAGCCTCTTGTGTTTGAGAATAGGGAACATCTTCTCTGTAAGAAAAATTAATAATAAGGTAATATGATACCTTATTGCCAATATTCAAGTAGTTCAATACAAAAATGTAAGCAAGGTTCTGTTTATATTTAAAGGTATCATGCTTAAATGTGTTAGTCAAATGTGTTAATATAATATGTTAATCAAATGTGTTATAGTTATATCTACCTATAATGAAACAGACTAAGAGGTCAGAATTGCTCAAGATGAGCTCAGATTTGTGAACACATCTTGCATCTTTTCTGAATGAACAAAAAGAAAAAACAAAAAACAAAAACAAACAAAAAAAACAAACAAAAAACCACAAACAAACAAACAAAAAACCTGAAGGAATTATAATTTCTGTTAATTTTACTGTGGTAGGGAATCTAGAAATTGCAGTTTGGGCTCTCTAACATCCTGTTTACATTTGGGCCTGGGCAAGACAATTCCCAAACCCATGGTTTGCATTACCATTTATTCATAGTAAATTAGACTTACTGATACCTGGAATCAAATCTGTTATGTTCTTGCACACAAACATTGTGTTTATTAGAAATACTATATCTATATTTGAGAAATGGAAACTGAAATCTGTGACAGGAGGAATTTTATTGTGTTATTCTCAGGACCAATATCCTTTTATGTATCCTAAATTTAAATACTCAAGGCTTAATAGCAGGAAATTTTCAGTGTTGTTGTTAAATGATCACAAGCAGATGCAGAGAGAGAGAGTTTTCCAAGTTCTCTAAGAACAAATCATCTGAACATCAGTCATGTGAATCATCTAAAGTTACACAATTTCAAACTTCAGCCTCACTTTAGCCTCATTGTGCATTCAGTTAAATCCATTTTCTCATAGGAGTAAGTGTGTTTATGTCAACAAGACTGCAGAATTAATGCTTTGTGCCTCAGTTAAAAGGTTTAATAATCAGAATGAATTACTATAAGGACACGGAATGTTCATCTCGATGCCATGTGCTTGCTATTGCTAAAGCTAGAATCATAGAATGGTTAGGGTTGGAAGGGACCTTAAAGATCATCTAGTTCCAACCTCCCTCCCATAGCCAGGGACACATTCCACAAGACCAGTGGCTAATAAATACACACAGAATACCAAATACGAAAAACATAAAGAAAAATCATAAGTAACCTTTCCCAAACATTGTGAAGCTTCCATTATGCCTATTATGACTACCCTCAAAGAATTGATTCATATGCCATTGATTAATAAATAATGGTTTAGACTGGATTTTACGAAAAATTTCTTCACCAAAAGGGCTGTCAGGCATTGGAATAGACTGCCCAGGGACATGAGTGAGTCACCATCCCTGGAGATATTTGTGTAGATGTGGCAATTAGGGACATGGTTTAGTGATGGACTTGGCAGTGCTGGGTTAATGGTTTGACTCAATGGATCAGAGGTCTTTTCCAACCCAAATGACTCTATGATTCTATTGTGGACACTCGCAACAGGGTAGCCCAAGTTTGCATTTGGGTTCATGATGTAAATGAGAGTCATAGTTTGAAACAACTGTGTGATGCACAGAATTGCTAGTGTCCCATGTTATAAAAGTCAAGACAATGTTAACTATATGTTAATTATTTGACTGTCTCAATGTACCACAAATTTTCCCTGTCAGTATGTAACCTACATAGTGCATTTCTGCATTGCAGAACTCCAATTCTGAGCTCAACTATGAGATTCTTGTTGCATGCACGTACAAAGATGGGGAAAATTGTTAAATCCCTGTTAGTCAGAAGCCTGTGGAAAATTGCTGCTAAATATCTAAACTCATTCTTATGTCAATGGCTTTAAGAAATTTATTTCCTTGAAGAAAAACAAAGTCCATTAAGCACTGAGAAGTTTTATTAACAGATTTTTTTGTTGTTTAAATTGCTGCAATTCAGAGGTGTATACATCTGAGTGGAATTGCATTAGCTTTGATATCAGCTAATGTTTGCAAAAGGGATCACTGCAGGAGATGGTGATAGGTATAGGTGAGGTACACAGGAAGTAATCGCTACTTCTTTAAAATAAGGGACAATATTTTTTAAAGATTAAATCTGTGAAACTTCCTGATACTTTGGAAGGTAAAAGTAAATTGGTCTCAAAATATGCCTAGACATTTTTCTAGGATAAAGTTTGTAACCCATCAAAACAGCAGATGGAAACTTCTGTACATTATCGTCACAGTCTTACTGTCAGTCATTCAACAAAATCCTGATGGAGGAGTTGCATTTGACTCAAGAATCACAGCTTGTCATTGGGATTTCCATGTTTTTATACGCATCCTCTGATCTACTACAGGTCCAGGGAGAGGAAAATGGTCTAGATTAATCCAATACAACCATGGACATGCTCAGAACCATTGACAGCTGGACATAGAAGCCCTTATATGGGCTATTTCTCTTGCATGTAAACTGTTTCTCTTGCATAGAGTTTTATCTCAGTATAACTTGTCCTACTGACACCTGCCTTCTCTGTTTCATGTCTGATAGAGCCTTTCGTAGCAATTAATAAATGCCAAACATTACTGGGAAATTCTGATGAAAAGAAGGAATCTGAAATTTCCTGTTAAAAATGTACTGAGATATATTGCATCAGTTATTACATCTGTACATCTCACTATTTTTAGAATTCTGTCTCTCTGAAAGGAAATACTTGGAAGATATGTTGGAGCATAAATTTCACCACATGCAGAAGACTAGCATAAGGACCTTTACTGCATTTACTTGTAATTGCTTAAAAACTGTGTTGAAGATCATCTTACTGTGTTTAAATGAGCAGAAAATGTTCTGTGTGACAACACCACAGAAATAGAAATATTCATACATTTGTGACTCTTTCCATCCTGTTCAGTAATAACTCAAGATACCTTCAGAATCATTAGAAAGGGAATTTCAGAAAGGTACTTGCTGAACAGTATGAAGGAATGGAAAGGAAGAGAGGTGCTTGGAGACTTGCTGTAGAAAGCTAGGTTGCAGATTTTATGGAAACTGGGGATAAGGGGCCTTTAAGCTATGAAAAAACTTGAACTTTTTGCCAGCAGACCAATAGGTGACAAAAGGCTGCAACTTTGCTCAGTCCAGCAGTGTTGCACAAGAGTTTCAGCTAGGAACAAACTGTTGTTTGTGAGATTTTGTGAGTGCTTATTACATCTCCCTAGGAATTAGATCACTGGGAGAGAAGCAGTCAAACCAAATAGCCGATATTGAAAATCATCTTGTGACTGAGACCCACCGGACACTTTTCTTACCCCTCAGCAATTCAGGAGAATGGAAAGATCAGAGTGTTTTGAAGATGGAAAAAATAGTGTTATTTCAGTTCATTTAAAAGGTCATGCTGGCCTAGGGTTGCAATTGCTTTCTGTCTCCTCCTTTGTGTGATTCAAGGAGGGGATTCGAATTGTCCAACTGTCCCATGCAGTACTGTCATGAAAAACAGGTGAGATGCACAATGATTGCAGGTACAGAAATCACATTTGAGCTGCCAAAAAATTATTCAGAAACATACTGCTTTGAGTATCTGCCACGATAGTCTCCACTAATGATAATAACTATTAGTGACCATTTAAACTGATACTAAATAAGTTATCCCAACAAGACAGGAATTGTTCTATTTATTATAAAGTAGTATTACTGCAAAACTGTTTTCAACTAATCTTCTAATATTCATATCCAAAAGTTTGGTGTTTGATGGAACTTTGGCCCATGTTGAGATGTTATGAAATTTAAATCCCTTTTGGCAGAATTGTGTATATAAAAACAGGAAAGATCAGCATTATCTTAAAATTATGATTTACTTTAGCTTAGCTATACTCCTGAATCATTAAAGTGGTCTTTTTCCTGTTTCTTCTCTTTTGTCTTTCTTCTTTTTCTTTTTTTTCCTTTTTCGTTTTTTGTTTCTTCTTTCTGTTTTCTCTTTCTCTCTCTTTTTTTTTCTCCTCCTCCTTTTCTTCTATTTTCTTTGAATTTTCCACCTTTCTGGGTTTTATTCTGTTTTTTTATCTTGTGTTAAAGTCATCACGGCTGCTAATACCAAGTGGTACCAACTCTGCTCCAAACTACACTTTCTCTTTTCCCCATGGTCCATGACTGTCTTTCACCAGATCAGTCCTAGTGAGATCACTGGAACGATTGTACAGCCATAGCTTTGTCTATTTCTATAAGCATTTTAATTTCTTCTCTTCTTCTAATATAACACTGGACAACATGTCTACCTGTAACTTGAGCAAGGTAGAATATTGGCACTTAGAGCAAACATAGGTATTCAATGTTTTCTAGGCCATGGGCTGAAGACCAGTGCCTTTGGGGACAAGTACATCACTAATAATTGTTTAAGCTGTCAGTCTTGCTAGTATTGAATTCAGCCTCCCTAATTCATGTCTCTGCTTGCCGTTGTGGTTATTTTAAGTGTGATTTGGGGGGAGGGGAATAATGTTCATTTAGCTAAAGAGAGAATATGCAAAACCTCAGGAAAGAAAAGCTGTATTAAAAGGGAAAGAAACAATGTAGTATGTAAATATTCCTTTTGGTGAGAATTTCCTGTGTTTTAACTAAGAAAGAATTTCAGGCTTACATCCAAGACAAATAAAGCAGCACAGAACGAGGGGACGGAGACAGAATTTGAGTTAGAAAAGCAGTGACAACAGTTTAATCTTTCTGCCAGTAGATGGAGAGCACAGGAAAGTAGAAGCATGCACATAAAGAAGGAAGGAAAAAACCTTACATCAGCTTCTTTAGGGGGGTGAGAGATAAAAGAACAAAACAGCAAGAAGTGGGGAGGAGGGGAAACAGATTGCAAAGTAGGTGGAAATTGGAAAAAAATGGATTCTAAATGATAAAGGGGAAATGACAATTCCTAGATTATCAGCTTGGTCAAATCAGCTTGTTGATACTGAAGAAATAATTATCTTCTTTTATGCCTTGTACATGGTATTCTTTACTTTTGGAATATGGTTTGAAAACGTGGCATGAATAGTTAGCATTACTGGAATGGAATAAATCCACGTCTGCCTTTTCAAGTGCTTTTCCAGACACAGACATGCTGTGAGTGACATCATGGAAAACCATTTCTTTTTCTCCTTTATATATACCTCTCTTGTAATGGATTTTTTTCTTCCTGTGCTCTTCTTCTCCCCATCTCTTGCAATTTCTGTCTCTGTCTCTCACTCTTCCATCTCTTACTGCTTACTTTCTTTCTTTTTTTCTTTTTCTTGTCTTTCCTTTTTTTTTTTCCTTTTTTTTTTTTTCTTTTTGACTTCAAAGCTGGGGTAGAAGCAAGGGATCTGGTTAGTTCTCTGTTTAATAGTTGAAAGAGCATGGTTTGGGGTTTTTTAATGCACAAAATTCCTCTCAGTGAGACATGCCACACATTCTGAACTCTCCCCTTCAGGCAGTTACACACTATTAAATATGGGGTTGGAAATGACACGCGTCTGGAAATACAGAAATGAAACAGCCTTCCACTCTCTGCACTGCACTATACAATGAAGGTGTTGTAAATTGTTAATTGAATGGCACAGGCTTCTAGTTTGTTGGGCTTTCTATAAATAGAAATTTTACATTCCAGTGTGTTGCCACTTTTTATTTTCTTCAAACTAACTGAAGAACCTTTCTGTGTTATATAGAGATTAGCAAAATTTTATTTACCTGTTTTTATTCCCTAAAACATAACTTGGGCTCTGAAATTTTTTTTTTTATTTACCTTCTTTTACTGAACCATCTTTATGGTATTTTTGGACTATCCCTATTTTAAAAGAGAAGTAAAATCCAAGCAACCCAAAATGGTACTTGAGATATCCCCTGTACCTTACAACCCAATAAATACTGAAATATGATTATAGTATTTTAAGTAATACAGATAGATTACATAGAAATTAATAGCAAAATATTGCCACACAGAATACAGAAAGGCAAGTAGGGTACTGCTTGAGATGAAAAGCTAGGAGATCCTTTGGTTTTCCAAAGTCATTCTGAAGTTTTGGGTTCCCACTCTCAGAAGACAATGCTATCTGTATGTGAATGGCAGAGAAGTTTATTATCCCATAGTAGTTTGATAGGTGACACAAAAACTGCACGTGAGAGCCAGCTGGTGAGGAATTGTAGGCCATTGAGTCTGAACACTACAATGTGAAAACGAAGTAAGGTTTCATTCAGAGTAGGGAGAGAAGTAGTTGATGGAATTAATCTCTCAATAATCTGTGATCCTGCAGAATGCTAGCTCTTTCTTTACAAAGCTGTCATTCTCAGTCCAGAGTATTTTATATTGCAATGCTATAGCCCCAGGAGTGTACAACACGGTTTGCAAGTAACAATGAGTAAATGCAAGATTATGTGGAATTAAATACACTAGTTCTTTGAAATGTGATGAGTTTCAAAACACCTCAAATGATTGACCAAGACAGGTGCTCTTGGAAGCCTGAAGGAATTTTCAGATTACGATATTTAAAATTCTGCATTTGCTGCTATTGGCAGGTTTAGCTAGAAAAAGTGAAATTAGGTACAGAGTTTTCTGCTAAACAGGAACAATGAGTTTATTTTCACCATAAACTCACATGGTCAATATGCTGAATAAGAAAATGTTCAACAATTGAGTATCTGACTGTAGAATCAGTGGGGTGCTAGGCTTAAGGTGGAGAGCAAAAAACATGACAGAAAGTAATAGAGTCAATTTCATATCCAGCTTCCAAACCATTAAAACCAAACTGTATTGGCTCATTGTGGAACTCTGTCACACAGTAACATGCAACTTTTTCTGATTCCTCTTTTAAGTAGGAAGAACTTACAATTTCTGCCAGAGTTCTGCCTTGAAAGCATAAAAAAATTTTCAGAAGCCTAGTTGACTTTATATTAAAAGTCCCCTTTTGTAAGCAACTCGGACATTTGGGAATCAAAGGGTTCTCCTTTTCCTCTTTTTCTTTTCATGTTCCAAAGATATTTGCACTTTTCTGAAACAGTTGTTCCCTTCATCCATCTGAAAACAACACAGAATACTAGATTCAAGGCATAGTTTCTTTCAATTACAGGCCGAAGTTTCTGCACACAGGATGCAGGTAGTTTTTCCAAAGTGCTATCCCAGAGAATCTCTGATAATATTTCCATACCCCACATGATATTTACACCTTTTTTATATATATTTAGACAAATTTTTCCTTTTTTTCTGATAGGTCCTTTGACACACCTATTGGAAAATGTTAAGCTGATAGATGAGGTTATTTACCAAAGGAATTTGGAAGACCAAGAACATTTGAAGAGCAAGACCTTAAGTCACTGAGAAAGAACCTATCTGTCTTGTAACTTTATTCAGAATTTCACAATCCTTGCTAAACTGCAAGATAAGGGCCAAAGGCAACAAACCAGCAGGAGCCAACTCAGAATGTGCCAAAGTTCATAGAACAGTTGCTTCAGGCTGAAGTTTGTTGACCCTTAATCACTCGGGGTCATCAGTGGTTCTGCTGCAGGGCCTTGCAGAACGTGAGTCCAGTCAGATCTCCTGCTGCTCCTGTCCAGGCTACTGGTAGGGTGGAGTTAAAGCTGGGATACACGAATTCCAAGGCAGCTTTTCATGTGTGTCTGCCTGTCAGAATGCTTTTTTGGATTACCATCCTTCTGTAACTCACGTGTTTTCTAATTCTAAACTTCCTTAATCTCTTGCAAATGGTGTAGGTGGAGTTAATCACAACACAGGCAAGAGATTCCTTCCAGTTAGCATACCTTGTATGCTTTCAGGACTGTGTTTTGTCATTGATTGATATTAGTGTAAGCACATACTTACACAATTTAAGTTTTAAATCATTATTTGTTAAATCATAGGGATAACATTGTTGAGAAATGCCCTTTTTCTGTTAAGTCTCCTTTGACTATTAGCCTTACCTTCAATAACTGCATTGCAATGAGTATGCTAGATTGCTGTGCAGTAATTGAGTAAAAGATAGTAGAGAAACAACTGGCATTTCACACACTAATCTTGCAACAAATTCGGCATGTAAGCATGCACTGACAAAAAACATACTTCAGTCTCATGGTCTGTGACAAGATACAGAGTAGTAGCTACTAATGAATACTAATTAATTTAGCAATGATGCCATTCATGGTATAATAAAACTTTTAATGTATATTTTTAAGAGCTCTAGCACACATTTGGACAGTTCACAAATTTTTACAAAAAGAATCTTTATGACAGTGATAAAACTTAAGAAAATATCTCATTCCTGAAAGATATTTGAGTATAGTTCATCAAGTACATAAATTGCATAAAAAATTTTTGAAAATTCTTCCACTGTCTTCAAAAGCTCCAGAATTGTCAGTATTTCCTACTTTTAAGTAGGAAAGCAGCAAAAGAGAGCGGAGGCATAAGGGCATATTGACCCCTGGAGCAGCTGTGTGCTGCAGGGACTAAGTGTTTGGGAATTTTCAGAACTGGATGATCCTCTTTGAGAGAAAACTGGAAGTGGGGAAAAGAAAAGGATAACAACAGTTCATGTTGCACTACAAATGAAAAGATTAAACAGTTCATGAAGAAAAAAAGACAAGATATTCTAGATAAAAATATTCTACATTCTGTAATGTTTAGGATTATACTTCAGAAAAGTACTTATAGTGCAGCATTCACAATTGTGGGAAAAGCTGATTCCAGGATACTGGAATCCTTCCCGCTTTTCCTCATAAGGACCCTCCCCACGTACATGAATAAAGTTATTTCATTAACTATTCCAAGTGCTTTCTGTATTGTACTCTTTTGCTGAGGTATCTGAAAAAAATTTGATATCAGTCAAGATTCCTGTGTTCCCAGACTACTTAAAACATTATTTATATGACACAAATTGCCATTTTCCTTGTACTCCCACATCAGACTGCATGAAGATTCTTGTTTTATACTGGTTGCATTCCTTCTGGTGCATGGGTAATTCTTCTGCCCTGTTTACACAGGATCTTGCACAATGAGGTTGTGGTCCAAGTCTGTGGCTTTTGAGTGCTTCAGTCATACACATAATGTTGTCACCACTTAAAACAGGTTTGTGAAGTGTAAGCATGTCTGATCTTGATGAGAACTAAAGCAAAAATACTAGCAGGCTACCAGTATCACTATTATTCTTATTTTTTTAATTGCTGAAAGCATGCTGTTTAATTTCAGTAAAAGTCCAAGGAGTTTTCAGTCTAAAGACCAAGGTAAGACAGCTCACACTAGGAAGCAGGCAAAAAAAAATCACAGAATAATTCATGAGTAAAACATTTTTAAAATATTTTCTCACTATCTTGTCTTCAAATACCAATGGGCAAGGGGTAACATTTGACGTGGGAAGGGACACTTATAAGTCCTTGAGGATATACTAGTTGAATGTCATGATTGACTGTACTTGGTAAACTGGGTATGAAAATTCTATACCAATAGAAAAAGACATGAATAAGCCAGTGGACAAGACATCTATGAGCATGTTTGTGATCCAGGAAAGAAGGCATACTGTGAGAAAAAAATAAATCAGCATGGTCACCATCTTTCTCAGAGTTAAGATCAGAAACAAGGAATGAAAGAATAATAATGAAGATACTGATTTCGACTGTTAGGAAAAATATGATGATGACTGATAATTTCCATCTGAAATTGTGGGTGTTGACTATTTCTACAAATGAAGATCAAAACAGTTTCAGACAGAAAATACAATTAATTATTTATATTTAACATTATGGAAATGGCATAAATAAATGATATATAAATAAGTGATATATAAAAGCATGATTGGGGAACATATGCAGTATGTAACTATGATAGGAAAGTTTATATGAAGAATTAAGTAGGAAGTTTAAATGCAAGACTATTTTTATTGATACAGAATGAACTGAAGAATTTATACTAAAAAAAGTCAGCACATAATTTTTTCTAGTTTGAGTTTTTTAAAAAAATTCTCTCTCCTAACATTTAAAGAGTGGATTTTTATCAGTAATCCATGTGAATAAATTATACTTTTATCTTGTACAGAAACCACACATCATTGTCATCTCCTAGCAGATAATCTCTATTATTTACTTGAAAAAAAGGCACAAGTTTTCATTTCCTGCTGACATGTGATCTGACAGTATTATTAGCAAATTTTACTTGAAAAAACACCATCAATATCACCTTCCAAAATGAGAAACTGACTCAATTCTTCCGATAAGTAAATCATCTTCCTGTGTGAATCCACATGGAGTATACAACTTGTTCCATAAAACGCATGGGAAATTCTTTCCTAATTCCTGTTGAATGCTGTGTAGTCTTCTGAAGTTCCCACAGAAGCTGTAAAAGCTATTAAATCTCTCCTTACTGTTTTCACTGAAGTTTTAGTAACTAGAATCAAACCAGTAATTATGTTGTTATTATGTTTTTGCTCATAGGCTACATATGTGCATGTATGAAGTTCCCACTGTTGCAAGCATTTCATTTTCACCTCTTCATCAAACAGATCTGCTCTGACAGTTTCTGGATACACTGGAACTGACTCTCCCTCAGCTAAACAAGATTTTCCCAAACAGTGCAGCTGTCCTTCTACTAGTACATGAGGAAAACTGTACAAGTTCTGCTTGTGACTCTCACGAGTCTTGGCCCAATCAGTTGTTCATTAAAACCATACTGATCCCACTGTGCTAGAGAGCTGTGTTCCTCACCTATAGGGTGAATTCATCCCAATGAGAAAGACATTTTGTTGTAGGATTCCTACTCCACTGCCTACTTTATTTTGGACTAAAGTAATTTTAAAAGACTTTGGTAATTTCATTTATAGGTAATAGGTAAGTTGTTCATCAAAAAGTTTGTATAACACATACAAAACAATTCCATGTAATAGAGTCTTAAATTACTTTGAGAAAATTACTTTCAAGCAGAATCATAGAATCAATAAGGTTGGAAAACACCTCTAAGATCCAACCATTAACCTAACACTGCCAATTCCACCACTAAACCATGTCCTTAAGCACCACATTGACATACTTTTTGAACACTTCCAGGAACAGTGACCCTACCATTTTCCTGAGCATCCTGTTCCAATGCTTGACAACACTTTCAATTTTGGAAGTTTTTTCCTAATAGACAATCTAAACTTCTGCTGGTGCAACCTGAGGCTGTTTCCTCTCGTCCCATTGCTTGGAAGAAGAGGCCAATCCCCACCTTGCAACAACCTCCTTTCAGGCAGTTATAGAGAGCAAGAAGGTCCCCTCTGCACCTCCTTTTCTCCAGGCTAAGCACTTGCAGCTCCCTAAGCCACTCCTCGTATGACATCCTCCAGACCCTTCACTATCTTTGTTGCCCTTCTCTGGCCATGCTCTAGCACCTTAATGTTTTTCTTGAAGTGAGGGGCCCAGAACTGGACACAATACTTGTGATGTGGCCTCACCAGTGCTGAGTGCAGAGGCACAATTCCTTCTTTGGTCCTGTTGGCCACATTAATTCTTGTAGTGAGGGGCCCAAAAGTATTACCATACTAAGTCAAATAACAAATAATTTATTATCATAAGCTGCATTATGTTAGTAGGCATTTTAAACAGAGGTTCAAAATTCCTTTAAACATGACTTCTCTAACTAAGTGCTACAAAGGCTAATTAATTGGTTTATGACTCCTTTCTGTAGCTGGCAGTAGGACATGGACTTTGTCTTATCCTTGGATTCCTGACTTAGGTGATAGAAGGCTTTCTGAGCACGAGGCAACTCAACAGTTCGCTTCCTTCCCCCATGCGACACAACATGGCACAGGCATGTGATGACCCTTCTTTGAAAGAGTACATTCAGTTGGTTCCCAGGCACCAAAGTTGGTTCTCAAACTTTATTTCAGTAGCAGCTTGTAAAACTGACAGGGCAAGTAAAACATCTGATGAAAGTGAGATTGAATTGACCAAGGAAACATCAATTTCTTTGTCATTTGATGTCAGAAAAGATCAGGGGAAAATATGGTCTTTAGTGATCTAGGACTTGATTCAGTGTTTGCCAAAGTCAAGGAAGGGTTCCCATTGATTTCTCTTAAGTTTAATTAACAAAGTCACTGTGGTAGAGCTGTAACAGTGTTCAGGGCTTTACGTGGGATAATGCTCAATGATTACTCCTGGAAAAGTTCATTTATCCATGAGTAATTCAAATTAAGTAAATATTCACAGGTGGAACTCAGGTCAATTTTGTCACTTCAGAGCACTTTTATAGCATATCAAATCTTTCATTCCTGGTAAACACTTAGAAATCAGCCCAAAGAATAGTGAGTGCTTTGATAACTCTATGTAGGAATGTGGAAAAGATATCTGAGTGAATGGCTTTTAAGTCTTGCCAGCAAAGGCATAAGAAGATTGATTCATTTGCTACAAGCAAATTAAAAACTCAACCTTGCAGTGACACTCACTTTCATGGCAAAAGGACAGTTAATTGTTACACTGTTTACTAGAGAAGGTTGCATATTGGAAGCATCCCCTCCCCTCCCCAATTCTTTAAAACGAATTGGGTTACTGCCTAGGAAACACGATTGGATCCATCCTTCCCACTTGTCTTTTAGAAAGGTGTGATATTTCAGACGCCTCTCTTGTTCCAATAGGTCCCTTTCACAGTAATTTTTTTCCTAGACTATTTAAAGATCAAGATTTGTTCATGAATCAATATGTCTGCAACTTTCTTGCTTTAGTTTTTCAGCAAAATAAAAACTAAAATAAAAGCTCATACTTAATTTCTTCACCTCTAGGCATCAGAACAGAATGATTATCCCTGGGCAGTTAAGGTTTTCAAAGGACAAAAGACTGGCTATATTTTTCTCTGAAGCATTCGTCTCAAATAGAAATAAGATACAGATTAGAGAAGACCACTGATGTTATGAAGGCTCTCTTCTCTTCTGTTTAGCATCTAGTCTCATTACTAAACCAATTGTCAAGAGGACTCTCCATACACAACTGCTAGAAATACTGATTTATTTTTCTTTCCCTTCATCATAATGTCCTACAAAAATATTCTTTTTTTTTCCTATCTGGCTTATTTAAGTTAATTTACTAAATTAATTTACTGCCAAACACTTACAGCTTGCAACCTGAATCTCTCCTGAACACAGTCTCCTGGAGACTACTTATTTGAACTGAATGGTGGATAATTGCCTATGCAACATAGAAGTCAGACTAGGTGGTCTGTTCTACTTTGTTTTATTCCATTTCTGTGATATTGCATCCAGGCTCATAAAACTGAAAGTACTCAGGTGGAAAATTTACCTGTCTTAAAACAAACAAACAAAAAAAAAAAAAAAAAAAAAAAAAAAAAAAAAAAAAAAAAAAAAAAAAAAAAAAAGGAAGAAAATATAACTACATTACTGAAAGCCTTTAAATTTTAGAATACTTGAGTATATTAACTTGCAAAAGAATTAAGAATAAGAGCAAGTAATAATTTTCAATACTTTCAGTACTTTTTAATTAGTGATGATCTGAACAGAGTCTGACTGCTATCATGCTATCAGAATGTTTTGATTTTCCATAGAAGCCAGAAATCTGTAGCTGCAGCAGCTTTTATATAGCTTCAAATGAGAGAACAGAGTTCTTGAAGATACAGGCTACCCTGAAGTGCACCTTACAGTAATGAAGTAGTAAAGCTATCTTTTGTGACCTATTTTCCTTAGTCTCATCTCCCTACTAACTTTTTTATGAAGTTTTCAGTATAGGAAAAAAAAATCAGGAAATTTGTAGTAATATATTTGTTTGTACATACAAACAAGTTTTGGGTTTCTCTAGAACTAGATAAATGGATACTTCTAGTGCCAGTACTTCAGGACTGCACTGGGTTAGGAATTTTCAGGTTTCATAACATACGTACCAATCAGGAGAGCGAATGCTGAAATATATGGTATTTTGTGTGGTTTTGATTAAACCAGAAGTTTGGATTATTTAGTCGTGTTTAAATGTAGCTTTGAAGTTACATACACTTCTAAATACTGTCACATTTCACAAATGTAAATTGAGTTTGCTCAGACCACTTGGGTACCCATGGAAATTTCTTATTACTACTTAAGGCAACACCATCTCTTTCTGCTGCCATTATTTGTTTGCTTGATGTCTGTGGAAAGTACTTCAAGACCATCTGTCACATCTGCAGCAACTGTAAGGGTATCCTTTGAGCCAACATCTCTTTCCTGCTTGGATCTCAAGTTTGAATTTATGTGTCTCTTTGATGCCTTCACAAGAAATGCTTACACTTTGTAGCTCTCAGTACACACAGCAGGAGCTATTTCAGCTTCCAAAAGTTCCCAATCCTTTGTTATTTTGGGAACTCTCTGAAATTTCACTGATTCTAATTTTCACAGAATTTCATCTTTTCCTCAGGCTGAACACAGAGCTCCTTTTCTGTGTTCGGCAATGTTTGGCATTATCTTCTCAGCCATTTTGTCCAACATCTAAAAGATGCATCCAGATGCCATTAGGAGCTCAGAACAAATTAGTTCTGTTTCATTCTAAAAACTCTAAGAGATAAGCTGTTTTTGAATTAGATGCCTTAGCTAAAGATGTCAGTTTTAATGGTTGGCAGTTTTGAGTGATGTCAGTCCAGCTAGTTTTCAACCCACCTCACTGTCTGTTCTTCCAGCTTATACTTTCCCAGCTTCCAAATGAGACTGCTTTGGGAGACGGTGCAGAAAGTGTTACAAAACTTAAGGTGTATTATATTCTCTGCATTCTTCTTGTCCACGTAGGCAGTGATTTCATCTTGAAAGGTAAATCAGGTTGGTTAAGGATGATTTGCTCTTAGTAAATTGATGTTGATTTCTCCCAATTGCCTTCCTGCCACTCAGGTCTTTGGTAGTGGATTCCAAAGTCTGTTGCATGATCTTTCTTTGGACTGAGATGAGCTTACAAGCTTAGAGATCATTGCTTCTTTGCCTCCTTTGAATATAGGTGTAACTCTTTCCCAGACATCAGGGACACCTCACAGCTGTTGTGATTTTCCATTGATGTTAGTTAGTGGCCCTGCAATCCCATCAGCCATTTCTTTCAGCATGCCTGGGTACTTTTCATTTAGTCTTTCAGGTTAGAATACTTTCAGCTGGTCTGAATAGGACCTAGCCTGTTAGTTCCTCATGTCTGGCTGTTCCTCTGTTTCTAAATCATGTTAAGCCCAGATGATAGGGAGTAGGATTTAGCTATGAAAACTGATCAGAATGGTCCAAATTTTAGCTAGACTAGAAGTACAAAACAATGGAGAAATGAGCATTAAAAAGGCAATCTGAAAAATCTTGATCTAATTTATCTGAATATTAGCTTATTTCTTTTTCTCACTCTCTTTGTTACTAACTACTAAAGGGTCTTTTATTTCAGTAACTTCAAGGTGGTGAGTACCCTCCACTGCTATTACTACATTTGTTCTTAAAGCAGGCAAATATAAACAAAACTTTCATCCTATACTTCTGTCTTGAGCAACTTGCTGCATACACAGACCATTCCTTTCTCACTGAGTTCAATCTACAAAGAGAGTTTGAAGGTCTACAATACATGGGTGGTCAAGGGTACTGCATTCTCCTATTCTTTTCAATGAAAAACAGGCACTGGTAGAGGGTTTGGTAGTGTTGTTGTTTTGCTTGTTAGCTGGGTGTTTTGTTTTCACTAAGCCATATTTCTGCTTACTTTGCTGCCAAGACATCAAAAGAAATAGTTTTTTTAAAAGAAACATCTATTCTTCCTCTGATACCCTGTAATTTAAATTTTACTTATAAAACTAGGGATTAATGTGAGTGGATGAAAAATTTCATATTTATTTTATTCATATAATTCTTTTCACAAAATCTTTTTCATATGAAATACAGCTATTTTCACATAAATCTACTCTGCCATTCAGCAGACTATCTGCTTTCAAAAAAGCACCTCCTCTTTTCATGTGATGAAATGGGATTTGTCGCTCTCTAGAGTTTTTTGCACGATTGTTAACAGTCAGGAATATTTTTAAATGCTTGTGAAAAATTCATTCTAGAAGAGTTGAGTGTGAACATAAGATTCAGTCAAAAGTGTTTTTGCAGAAAATGTTTCATACTTGTAATAGTGCCTCAACTAAAATACAGAATAATTCAAACTCTCCTAGGGGAACGGGTATTGGTACAAAAGCCAAAAGTGTACTTGGACTCTTGTGCGCTGTTTCCCTCTGGAAAGTTTTGAAAGCTTAGAAACTGTGAACTACATTTTTTTAATATGCCACACAAAGTTTGGGAAAGTTGGAACAGTTCTGGAAGAAATTGGACTTGTAAGTCATGATCCTGGGGAAATATAGAAAATGCCCAGCACTTCACAGAATTGGACCCACTTGTACTCTCAGGATCTGCAGTGCATCTGTCTGCTAGCCTAAGCGAGATTTTCATGGGAATAGCATGGGAACACAGACATTGATGAGGTACTTCTTTGCTTAGTGACTGCAGAAACGAAAAATAAAATTCAGAACAAAATAAATAAAGTGATCCTGAAAGAAAAACAATTTTAGAACTTCTGGAAAAGGAAGGATTTTTAAACAGCTTCTTCATAGTAAATGTAGCAATTAGTTAAAGTTTTGATAGAAATCCTGGCTTTTAATAGTGGGTTATATTACATTACCTTTTATGTCTATTCATATATGCACACACAGGATCGTGTCTTTAACAAGGAAATGGACACAGCACAGACAGGAAGGCTGCATCAACTTGAGGCTTCACTTACTGTAGTAATTGGCAAAGTTTCTACTAAGAAGCAGAATTGTGCTCTGTATCAGTAAGGACTTCTTTGTTCCATAAATTAGAAATATATCATTTGTAGAAAACATTAATGTTTGGAACTTAAGTCAGATAAATGAATGGCAGTATTGAATATCTCCAACTTTTAAGTGCCCCACAAAAAGAGTTCACAAAATAAAGATTTTTTTTAGACAGAGCATATCCTTCACCAGCTATGGTTAACCATTGTTTCAATAGCAAACTATTATATCTATTAATTAAGACAAAAAAATTCAGTGTCATTTTTGTGATGTATGAAGCTGTGTCTTACACTCACTGATTCTAACAATCAAAATCTTATAAACAACTGAACTAAAATATGGAACTTCTTAGTGGAAAATGTTTTGATTGGAATGCAAGCTACAGAAATACACAGCAGGGTAGATTATTTAGAGTAAAAAAACTTAGTAGTTGTAAGAAAAACTGTGTATGTTCAAAAGTAAAATTAATTTATTTGTTATGTGTTAATCTTGTAAAATACTGCACTCTTACACATGATGCATAGAAGGTCTATCACAACAATCAGAATACTTGCAGGATTGTTTTTTTAGGCACTCAGAAGACCCCAAACATTTTTTAAATGGTAAAGCATTATTATTATTTCCATTTTAAACATGAGAAATATTAGATGTTTGTAATATTTGTAAGTGGCACAAAGATTGTCCAACTAGTATTAATGTTTAAGTAGCAGACCATGACTATCCCCAGTAGTCTTACTCTAAGAAAAGGAATAACTAGCCTATCATCTTACCCATGCAGTATGCTCATCCTAACTTTAACCTGCAGCATAATATGCAGGTGTTGAATGGAACCCAGAATCCCCTGCAGTAAATTGCAAAACAACCCTTCCTTTCTCCCAGGCTTTTTTAAATATGTCAGCAGCATGAGCAAAACTTCACAGATATATTTCTATCAGTTTCTGGATTGTTATGGCATCAAAGATCCCATCTTTACAGATGGTACCTGAGAATAAAATGAGATTACTGCACAGAGATGGAAGACGTATAGCGTGTGTATTGTCTGTGCAGGTGTCTTTCCATGTAGGAAAGACTATGAAATGCTACTTCAGACATCATCCAGTTAAGCTAAGATTTGAATGACCCTGAAGAAATATGATAGGAAACGGTCATATCACAGACCTGGAGTGGTGCTCTTACTGGTAATACTTCCAGCTGAGGAAACTATATGGCAGATGAAACATATATTTCTCTGTTTTATTAACTGTACCAGAGGAACCAGGTTTTTTGTTATTTTGTATTTTGTTTTTTGTTGAGCAGAGGTCACTTGATACTCAGTTTGACCAGAGTTTAGATATTAAAATAGAAATGGCTATAACTGGAATTTTTTTCCCCAAACAAACAAAAAAAAAATATTATCTTACAAGCATTTTAGCATAAAACAGCTGTGCAGGTGAATCTTTTGTTTTCCAAAGAGGTTTTTCAAGGGCTTGGGGTATTTTTTAGAATTGTCATTGTCGCATTTGGATTAAAAAACCTACTTTGTGTCATTTCCATAGGCCCTTTTTGGAGTCAAAGCTCCTGTTTCTTTTCACAGTGAGAAGGTTCTCATATTTACTAGTTACTGGTTTTGTTCCTTTTTTCCGTTTTGGAAAGCGATAAAGGGAGTTGTTTTCATGCAAGCAATATCTTTGCAACTTATTTGAAACTTAATTATTTTGAAAGAAACGAAAAATTCCTGAATGAACTAAAATGCGAGTTTTCTTACTTTTTCACCTAAAAGACGTATTTTTGGTTTACTGCCTCTTTCACCCAAAATCTTGACAAAGGTTTAAAGGTTAATGCACTGCCTATGCAGAGAGCAAAAAAACCCCTCATTTCATTTCATCTCTCTTTCTCTTGAATGACTTAGAGATATACTGACTCAGTAAGGTCACAGTATTGGCTTTTGAGGATTTTTAAGCTCATGCTCGCTACATGTGCATGTTGGAACACAAACAAACTGAGATTCCAAGAATATGGTCAAATAAGCAAATGAGGCCCAGGTAGCATATTATAATGTTTACTCCTCTTCTTGCTACCTTCACCTCCTCCTCCTGCCCAAGGTAAAACTACTGTGATCTTGTGTGCTTCTAATCCTTGTCATTTGTCTTCTTATTGTAAAAGCAAATAGGCTGGTTTATCTTAATTTATGTTTCTCTAAGAAACATAAGAAACTAAGAAGAAACATGATAATTATCACATCTATCAAGCTTGGTGATAACTTTCTGAAATGCATTAATTTGACACTTATTCTCTTATGCTCATCCCTGCTACCTTGCAAAGTTAGATGCACTTTTTTTCCATAAACAAACACCCCTCTGACTCTCCCAAACCTATCACTGTTTCTCTCTGGTGTGGTACCCCTCTCCTGTCTCCATCATCTCATGATTAACATCACTATTTTGTGATTCTTCAGCTTCCTGAGCAAAGAACAATGATGTTTTACAGAAAGGGTTTCATCATCATAGAATAAATACAGCTTTTGTAGTAATTTATTCTTTTATACCTGGAATAAAGCTCAAGTTCAAGAGTCTCATAGAGAATCTGCTTTAGATCCTTTCCCACCTGGTCCAACAAGAGTAATATCGCAGTGACTGTATCCACGTGAGACTGTGAGCATAAAGATTTGTGCCAAAACATACATACCATGTATTAAAAACTAGTTGCTTGGGTTTTGCTTTTTTATTTACTTAGAGAACTCTAAACAGTTGCAACAGCCTGCTGCAGCTAAAAATGGGAAGAGTGCCTGCAGCTGAGGTTACCTGCAGAGATTCAAGAGAGCAAACTCTTCCAGGATCAGAATCTTAGTAAGTGTCAATAGTTGCTGCCCTCCCAATAGGTGTCGATAAGTTGCTGCACTGCTCTCCACCTGATTTTCTTCTGTAGAACATAAAGAACATAGTGAGGTCTTCTTTGACCAGCATAAATTCTCATGCTTTATATGTAATATTCCAGAAACTCAATTGTTACTGCTGCTAAACTCAGTGAGATCTGAATCCAGGAGAATAACACTAGTGGAATTCAAAATCATAGTTAGCAGTGCACCACTGGATTTGGGCAGTGTCAGAAACATGAATAGAATCAGATTGCTTATTTACATATCTGATTATTTGTTTAGCTAAGATTTTTTCAGTTAGCTCATGAATATGCAACACTGGTGTTACGATGGATTCTGGCACTTGCTGCCAAGAGATGAGCTTCTTCATTTTCATCTCTTCACCCATCAAAATTAGTAAGAGTGACTTGCTTTTCTTGGGATGAAGGGAAAAGGACTCCTTTGTTTTCTTTGAGGTGGCTAGGGAAAGACAGGAATGGTATGATTTTTTGGGGTTTAAATTGCCTTTTCATTCTGAAAGTAGGTGCTCACAAGTATTTAGTAGCTTGGAGTCATCATGTAACAAATTTTAGTTTCTATCATCACATGATACTATGAATTCTTATTTACATGAAATGTGGACCTATCTAAGGTTTTAAGTTTTATATACAAGGAGATGAATAAAGACTGAAATCACCTGGGATTCCTGTCAACCACATAGAAGCATTCCTCAGACTTAAGGGTTTAAGGCAAAAATCACATTTGTAGACATTACATGATGTTGAAACAAATAGGAAACATGAGACTCTAATTATCTTTTACTGTTGCCTTATAGAGTTGCGTGCCTTGTGGTTCCCAAATAGTTTAGTTTTGCCAATGTCACAGGGTTTATTGATATGTTTTCTATTGTGAAAAGTTGTATAAGATAAATATTAGCCAAAAAAATTACTTCTGACCTTGGGAAAAAGCTCTCTGTGTAAATAAACACTAATAGAACAACTGGTGACTGATGAAAAACATGAGTACTCTTGGGGCTGCTCCAGTTCTAGAGGTAGTGTGTCACATCTCAGCTTTGGTGTTAACATTCAAGTTATGTTTTCTTTAGGAAAGAGATACATATGTTTGGGGTAATGGGAGGAAGCACGGGTTTTTTTATCATTAAAAACTAGATGAATGTTCCTTAACATCGAACTAAAATTTAACTGACCCCACATTCAAGTACTGTATGTCCATCCCAATGCAAAAAGAGCAGTTCCTTTTCTGGTGAACTCCTAGGAAATATCAAAAATAAGTTTATTTTACACATTTGCTTTTATTCCAACTGGAGTCCTTATATGGAAATAAGCTAAGGTCTAACAATTCCTAATTTAAAAAAAAAAATCATAATTATTTTTCACAAAATGTGTGACAGTAACTCTTGGGGTATTTAGAAACCTGCAGCTGCTGCTGTGAAGACTCTAACATCCCTATAGAGAAAGAACTGTATTATGGCCAGATTCTACTTAATGATCTGGACAAACTGTGGACAAGTTGCTGTCTTATCTGTCATATAAACTAGTTTCATGCAGTCCTGACAGATTTCAGAGCATTGGGACCTTACTCCGATTTGCGAAAAGTCTGTGATAACACCAGACAGAGCACAGGACAGTTATCCCGCATCTTTGTTTTGAACTTCCAGTCCAACAAGGGTCACACTCTGCCAGTGGAATGACAGAGAAAATTATCAGACCACCCCAAGTGCAGGCTCTTGGCAACTGTCTCATGGAAGGAGAACTGCCAACCATCCACCACTAACTAGAAGGGGTCTGTGCATGACCTGAGTGGCATAAAAAGGCTCAAGCAAACAAATGTCTAGTCAGAAAACAAAGTGGGAAGTGGCATGCAACTAACTGGAGGAGAACATATGCAGGCAAGCATGTACTTCCATTAGAACTAAATTCATAGTGTTGTCATAACCTTAGCCAGACACATCTGAACATGACATTAATTTCTTATTTAAAATGAGATAATTGATGCAGCTTTATTGTGAGGTGGATTTTAAACGCATTCTGCTCTACTCTTCAGTAAAATGAAAGACCACAAAGACGAAAGACCTCACTAAGTTCCCCTTCTAAAGCTAGTCTGTCCTGAAAGTTGATGGTTTTATTTTTAATCTTTCCTCATGCAGATGGAAAAAGAAAAAAATTAAAATTTTTTAAATTGTCGGGAACTGGAATCTTACTTAAAAAAATTGCAAGTTTAATAAAATTATGATTTGTGAATAGATTTGAGTGATAAACTAATCACTCTTGAGTTTTTTCCTACATCGTTGCTGTGATTTCAATTCAATGCAAGTTTATTCTCTTAATCTGATTCATTAGCATGAAAGGCTTTGTTTTCAAAAGCTCAGAATTTACCACTAGAAGTATTTATTCGGTATTTTGGTGTAATGGGAATATAACTGAGGAAGTTACTGCTTATGGACTGCGGTATTTCCCTAAATTCAAACCATCTGAACGATCATGAATTTTTTTCTTCGTAAAATAACCCAGTTAATTTGTAATTACTAGTTATCCAAATTAAGAAAACTGGAGCACACATTCTAAATAAATTAAAATACAAAGTCTATTTAAGGACTCCAGATGATACAGAACATAGGTCGTTTGATGAGAAACTAAATAATGCTTAAAATTTGTTCTCTGTCTGAGCAATGTTGACCTCAGTTTTCAGGTACAAGCTTGCTTTTGTTTACTGGAATAGAACTCTCTGTCATTTGGTTCATTAGTCCTTCCTTGGTGGTTATATATTGTGTTGATATTACCTCCTTTCTTTCTTGTTTGAAGTTCGGTAGATAGCCCATATTTAGAGGATTTTAGATTTTTGTTTTGATCAGTTGAGTAGAAAAAAAAAACCAGATATATATTTCAATCAGTTGTTTCTGGTCTTAAAATCAAAGATCCTCTCTAAAACCTAAATATAACATTATTTTTTATGTTTACAGACTTAGGAGGTTGGTCTCTTTTCTGCTCCTAATGCAATATAAAGCCTCTAGTTTTTTAAAATAGGAACATGGGTTTGGTTGTGAAGCAAACAATTTCAGTGAAAAACACAATTTTTACTGTCTCTGTTTTGCATAAAAGAAGCATCCACTAAGGTGAGATTTTAGACCATGATTTTTAATTGCAGGAATAAAAGCTGGATACCATAGAAGCAATTCCAAAAATAATGTAGGGGATTTATTACAGCTTGAGCTCAGCAATTGTGAGTCACTTGTGAAGGCTGGATTTTCCCTTTCTAGTCAAATCCTCAAATGCTAATCTTTGCCCTGAAGTTTTCCCTTCACCCTGGACAGTAGAAGAGAAAATTGAAAAAAAAATGCTTGCAAATCAAGATGTACTGGATCATTAGCAAGGAAATTTCCCAGCATTTCTATTCAAATACCTAAAAAAAGCTGAATAGCTGACAGCCTTCTATGATGGAAGGACTTGTAGAATATCTATCATTGGTCGGATGGCAGTATTGAAAACTTTATCTTCTATTAAAAAAAAAAAAAAACAGAACTATTATTTTAGACAAAAAAAATGGGTTTAATGGTTTTAAAATAAAGATGCTATGTTTTTTTTCAAAAATTGAAATACAGTCACTTCAATGTGTTTAAGAGATAGTACAAAAATAAATAGATGTCACTAGATACCTATTTCAGAAACTGTATGATACATGCTCCTCTTCAATAACTTGTTATTTTATACAAATCTTTGCTATCTACTTTAGCCATTTGCAGAGGAGTCAGTCATGATAGAGCTGTTTATGTTACCTGAGTGCACGGAAACAAAATGAAAGCTAGTTCAATTTTATTCATAATGGCTTTGTCTGCAGGTTTTGAGTCAGTATGCAAATAATGTAGCTTTGCCCTACAGTTAAGGGAAATCAAAGCTGTGCTCGAGTCAGACTGGCTGCACCTCAGCTTTTTACAATGGCAGTCTTGCAGCTCAGCGTACCCTCACCACTGCTTCCAAACACACGCTGTCTTTTTGCAGATAGTGCCTCCTGCTTTCACCACTGTGTGCATTTATTGACTATACCTCTTCTAATCTGGACAGCTATGGTTCTAATTTTTTATCCCAGATCAGAGATGAAATACGTGGATTTTGACGGTCTAATGGAAGGAACCTAATTTGGAGAGTGGGAAGGGATTCTTTCTTTCTTTTCTTTTGTAGCGAAAAACTACTCATGGCCAAAATGAATGGTTTCTGTTTGAAATTGTGAGGTGCGTTGTTTTGGGGGGGTTTTTTTGCATATTTACTATTCTTTCCTGTTAAAATATTCTTAGAACTTTAGGAAAAAAAATAGATATTTTGACTTCGGTCAAACAAAACTTTTAATTTGAGCAAAAATTTTACTTTAAGTTTTGATTTACCAGAACTTTCCACCATTTTCTTTCTTGCTGGAAGACAGCTTTTCCACCAAATGTCTAATAAAATTCACAGGAAGTGGCTATTTCACTCAGTATTAGTAGGTAATAATTTCTATCTGTGGAAGGTAACTGCAATTTTAAAGAAAAATGTCCAATATACATCCAAAATGTCCAGCACAGCTTCACCAAGGGCAAGTCCTGCCTGCCAAGCCTAGTGGCCTTCTACAATAGAATGACTACCTCAGTGGACAAGGTAAGGGCTACACATGTCATTTATCTAGACTTCTACAAAGCCTTTGACATGGTCGCCCTAAACATCCTTCTCTCTGTAGTGGGGAGAGATGAATTTGATGGTTGGACCGTTCAGTGGATAAAGAATTGGTTGGATGGTTGCATCCAGAGGGTAGTGGTCAATGCCACAATGGACATCAGTGACAAGTGGTGTCCCTCAAGGGTTTATATTAGGACCAAAACTGTTTAATATCTTCATCAGTGACACAGACAGTAGGATTGAGTGCATCCTCAGCAAGTTTGCAGATAACACTATGGGCGCTGAAAGGAATGAGATTGCATACACACACAGAAGTTTGATTTCGGGGTTTCTCTGCCAATCTTTTTCAGTGTTCCCCTTTTATTCATATTCCCTCATAAACAGCACCTGGTGTTGTCTTCTAGTTAATCGAAATTCCCAGGATTTTCCTAAACCGGTGTTTTGATCACACACATTCACCTCACATCATGTGGTGGCTGTGTTCAGCCATGAGAGAAAAAACACACACTATCATACAGACCATTAAGTGGTTTTCCACTTTGAGAAACACAACATTCTCTCTGTCAAAAAACTTAGCCAAGGTCCTCCTTTTTGATTCCAATTAACTAAATGCAGGTGCAGAGTGACTCATCTTGTTCCCACAAACACCAAGCTGTGTGATGCAGTTGACATGCCTGAAGGACAGGGTGCCATCCAGAGGGACCTGGACAAGCTTGATAATTAGGCTCACGGGAACATCATGAGGTTCAACAAGGCCAAGTGCAAGGTTCTGCAGCTGGATTGGGACAAGCCCTGGTATCAATACAAACTGGGGGATGAGCAGATCAAGAGCAGCCCTCATGAGGTCTTGGGAGTGCTGGTGGATGAGAGGTTGGACATTAGCCAACCATATATCCTGGGCTACATCAAAAGAGGACATGCCAGCAGGCCGAGGGAGGTGATTCTCCCCCTCTACTCTGCTCTTGTGAGACCCCACCTGGAGCACTGCATCCAACTCTAAGATCCGCAGCACAGGAAAGACATGGACGTGTTGGAGTCCAGAGGAGAACCAGGAAGATGATCAGAGGGCTGGAGCACCTCTCCTGGAAAGGCTGTGAAAATTTGAATTTTTCAGCATGGAGAAGGCTCCAGGGAGACCTCATTGTGGCCTTCCAGTACCTAAAGGGGGCTTATAATAGAGATGTAGACAGACTTTTTAGCAGGGCCTGTTGTGATAGGACAAAGGGCAATGTTTTTAAACTGAAAGAGAGTCGATTTAGATTAAATATGAGGAAGAAATTTTTTACAATAAGGATAGTGAAACAATGGAATAGGCTGCCCAGAGAAGGGGTAGAATGTTTCCATGTCTGGAAACATTCAAAGTTGGACTGGGCTCTGAGCAACCTGATTCAGATGAAGATGTCCCAGCTCATTGCAGAGGGGTGGAACTAGATGACCTCTGAAGGTCCCTGCTAACCCAATCTATTCTATGATTCTATAACTCTATAGTGTTTTACATGCACTTTCCAGTCATATTTTCATACATAATATATTTACAGTGAATCAGTCGCAATACAGCAAGGATGCATGCAAAAAATTTCAACATCACCTTTAAAATGAGATTTAGTGAAGTTAAAAATCCCATCCTCTAATTTGAAAGAAGATACTTAATATATTTCAGCAATGGTCTGATAGGGATTTCCTCTTTTTTTCTCATTTTTTATTTCCTTTTCTTTCTTGGTGCTGCTAAGACCACATACTATTAAAAATACAGAGAGGAATCTGACTTTGGGGGGTGTTTGTTGAAGTCTTTAAAGGGCGTGTGTCTGCTTTTTTCTAAAACACGTGATCTAATCATGCAGAAATTGTTAGTCCAGTTCTTCAGTTCTGTGAGGAGAGTGAGAAATAATGTGAAGTTACAGTGAACCCATCTGGTCAAGCAGGAAAATCCTGGTTAATTGCTCCATTGCCAGAAATGTTAAATCACTTCCTGGGAATGCAATTCATTTGGAACATATGGAACTCATTGGAAGGTCTCCAGTGAATTCAAAACTGTACTGAAGATGAGAGAATTTCTCCTAAGTAACAATCATGTTTTCCCACCGGACAGCATGAAAGCAGCATGTGTAGCTGTATTAACAAAAAACTAAACAATAGTAAGACTGTCTGAGATCTTGTTGAACAAGATTTGCCTGTGGTTTACTTTATTTTAAATTTTCAAGAGATACTATATCCATTTAGGGTTTTTTTTCTCAGCTTTTGAGCAGCAATAGAATGTTCTGACAGAACTTTGGCTCATTTTACATCTTAATTCTGCAGAACTACACTGTTTAAAAAACAGATATTTGAAAGCATCATACAAGACAGCTTTTTATATTGTGGATCAATAGGGTAGTTTTTTGGTTATTTGGGGTTTTTTTTTAATCAGAGGCTTTACATGTACAATATATTTTAATAAAATAGGAAGATTCTCAATTTTGCTGTAAACTAAGGAAATCTAAAGCTTTGGCTAAAAATATGATAAACATATGAGTTCTCCTTAAATTGTAAAGAACTAAAGACTTTTGGTTACATACATTATCTTAAGAAAAATATTTTTCGCAACTGTTATGGGGGATTCAAAATTTATAAGTACGCCCCAGTACCATGTTCTGAATCAAGCATTTGTGTTATTTGCAGCCTTTACATTGAGAAAAATATCGATATTCTTTGGATAAAAATATGTTTCCTATTCTGTCCTAAACAAAATATTTTACTTTCATTAATTTGATGCTATTAGAGGGGGTGGGGGTTTTGAGATAATTTCTGTTTTCTTTTTTTACTTAAATTCACATGAATCTGAGAAAATATTTGGTTCATGAAAAGTACTATAATTTTTTGTTATGCAGTTAATTGATAAAACCAAATCAGAAAATACTAGTTCTTTAATTTTAAGAGCACATTGAGCCTAGGGGCAGCCAAGGGGCAGCATGCCAGTGTTGTAGATGAAATCAGTAGCCCAGCTGAAGTGACTCTACACCAAAGCACGCAGTGTGGGTAACAAACAGGAGGAGCTGGAAGCCAGTGTGCATCAGGGAAGCAATGACGTAGTTGCCGTCACAGAAATGTGGTGGGATGATTCATACAACTAGAGTACTACAATGGATGGTTATAAGTTCTTCAGAAAGGATAGGCAAGGAGGGAGAGGTGGTGGCATGTCTCTGTACACTAGAGAGTGTTTTGACTGTATAGAGCTCAGGGATAGTGATGATAAGGCTGAGTGTGTATGGCTAAGAATCAAGCAGAAACTAAGAAGGCAAACATCCTCATGGGAGTCTGTTATAGGCCACTCAGGCTGGATGAAGAGGAAGATGAAGCATTCTATAAGCAGCTGGCTCATGCTTCATGATTCCTAGCCCTTGTTGTTGTGGGAGACTTTCACTTGCCATATGTCTGCTGGAAACTCAACACAGCAGAGAGAAGACAGTCTAGGAGGTTCCTGGAGTGTGTGGAAGATAACTTCCTGACAGCTGATAAGCAAGCCTACCAGGGGTGGTGCCCTGCTAAACGTACTGTTTACAAACAGAGAAGGGTTGGTGGGAAATGTGGGGGTTGGAGGCTGTCTTGGGCATAGCAACCACAACATGATGAAGTTTTCGACTGTTGGTGAAGTAAGGAAGGGGGTCAGTCAACAAAACCTCTACCTTAGACTTCTGGAAGGTAGACTTTGGCTTTTTCAGGACATTGGTTAAGAGAGTTGCTTAGGAAACAGCCCTTGAAAACTAAGGGGCCCAGGAAAGCTAGACATACTTTAAGAAGGAAATCTTAAAGCTGCAGAAGCAGGCCATCCCTATGTACTGACAGACACGGATGAGAAAGAAGACAAGTTTGGCTGAACACAAAGCTTTCAACGGAACTCGGCAGAAAAGAGTTTATGACCTTTGGAAGAAGGGGCAGGCAGCTCATGAAGAGTACAGGGATGTCATTAGGTCATGCAGAGAGAAAATTAGAAAGATAAAAGCTCAGCTAGAACTGATATATAAAGATATCAGCTAATATCTTTATCGATGATCTGGGCAAGGGCATCAAGTGCACACTTGGTCAGTTTGCAGATAAGTTGAGCTTGAGTGTTGATATGCTGAAAGGTAGGAAGGCTCTGCAGAGTGATCGGGACAGGCTGGATCAATGGGCTGAGGCCAATGGTATGAGGTTCAACATGGCTGAGAACTGGGTCCTGAAACTGGGTCACAACAACTCCATTCATTGTTACAGGCTGGGGGCAGAGTGGCTGGACAGTGGCCCAGCAGAAAAGGACCTGTAGGTGCTGGTCAACAGCTGGCTGAACATGAGCCAGCAGTGTGCCCAGGTGGCCAGGAAGGCCAATGGCATCCTGGCCTATATCAAAAATAGTGTGGCCAGCAGGACCAGGGCAGTGATCACCCTTCTTTACTCAGCACTGGTGAGGCCACGTCTCAAGTACTGGGTCCAGTTCTGAGCCCCTCACTTCAAGAAAGACATTGAGGTGCTGGAACATGGCCAGAGAAAGGCAACAAAGCTGGGAAAGGGTCTGGAGGATGTCATATGAGGAGTAGATGAGGGAGCTGTAGTAGTTTATCCTGGAGAAAAGGACGTTCAGGGGAGACCATACCACACTCTAGAACTACCTGAAAGGAGGTTGTAGCATGGTGGGGCTTGACCTCTTCTTCCAGGCAACTAGTGGCGGGACCAGAGGAAATGACTTCAAGCTGCATCAGAGTAGGTTCAGGTTGGAGATCAGGAAGAATTTCTTCTCTGAAAGGGTGGTTAAGCATTGTAACGGATTGACCAGGGGAGTGGTGGAGTCACCATCCCTGGAAGCGTTCAAGAAAATATGGGATATGTCCAGTTGGCAAGGTGGTGTTTGGTCAAAGGTTGGATTGACAATCTCGGAGGCTGTTTTCAACCTTATGATTCTACGAAATGGAACCATGTTTAGCTGAAAAAAAGTAGGCTAAGTTTGATATCAAGAAGAAAAGTGAGTCAATAGAAAAAAATCTTTGTATTTACATAATTCGCTGTGCGGGATCTGGAGTAGTAAAAAATGGTGGCGACAGGTAGTCATCACCATGTGAGGTCCTTCTCATAATTTCTCTAGTAAAACTTACATGCTTTGTGATGCTATCATTTTGAATGTATTTCTTTATCTGAATGAGCTAGTATTATTTCTTTTTTCCCATGCAACTTTTTTTAAAAATTCTTACATTTGATAATTTGCATAATCCACGTCTCTCTAGCATCAGTCTAGCATCAGTGTTAATGAATTGTGGGAAGATTACTGTAGGAATTTAGGAAGTACTTATATCTATAAACCTCACTCAACCTTAAAGTTTTCTGGAACTTGTAGTGCTTCTTCATCCTACTTAACAGAAGTATAAATTTTGTGACTTACACATCTGCCCTGGGGCATTATGGTTCTATGTATTTCCATTTACAGCTTTTTACTTGGGCTAAACCTACTAAATTCTAACAACCTTTAAGACTGCCATCTAAGAAATTCCCTAAAATTTATGTTTCACTGTAAATCAATGTTTTGATGATCATCAAGTAGAAATATTGTATATTTCCAGGAAATAATTTGATGTGACAAATGACATTATTAACAATATTTAAAATCTGATATACCAATACGAAAAAAAAAAAAAACCTACATGTTGATATGAATGATGATGACATCTGTTTCAGAAGTGTTCATTCAGGCCAAAGGCACTGCCAGTGAGTTGAAGTGCCATTATAAACATGATTAAAATCCATTTAAGTCTGTCATAAAACCACCAGAAAATTATCTTCTTTACTTGTCATTATCATATCCACGTGGAGTTTTGTAACTGCTTTGCCCCAGCTATTCATCTTGGCTTTGCATTTTAGACTTTACGAAGGCTATCTCCATCAAACTGTTATCTCTCTTCCATGACACAGCTTATGATTTCAATGCTGACACCGCTTGTTGCCACATCTTCAGCTGTGTCAATGGTATGCTCTAAGCTTTCCTTAAAGCTTTTTTCTTCTGTGAATCTGGCTAACAAAACACAGCACTAAAAAGTGATAACAACCTGTCCCTATCTTTCCTTCATTTTTCCTGACCCTCTCAGTTGTCTTACACTTGCATTCCCTCGTTCTTTCTTGTACTGTTTTCCTTTCCTGTTTGTTTGCTTGTTTTTTGCCTTCTTCTCTTTATAAAGTTCTCTCTTTACAAATTTCCTCCTTGTACAAATGTTAATCACAGAATCACAGAATATGACAAGTTGGAAGGGATCCACAAGGACCATTGAGTCCAACTCTTAGCTCTTCACAGAACCATCCCCAATTATTCAAACACTTCTTGAATTTGGCAGTCTTGTTGTTGCGATCGCTTCCCTGGGGAGCCTGTTCCAGTGCCCAACCACACTCTGGGTGAAGAACCTTTTTATAATATCCAACCCAAACCTCCCCTGACACAACTTCAGGCCATTCCCTTGGGTCCTATCACTGGTCAACACAGAGAAGAGATCAGTGCCTGCCCCTCCTCTTCCCCTCACAAGGAAGTTGTAGGCTGCAGTGAGGTCTCCCCTCTGTCTCCTCTTCTCCAGGCTGAACAGACCAAGTGCTTAAGTCAGCTGCTCCACATACAGTTTCCTCCCAAGGCCCTTCACCATCTTCGTTGCCCTCCTTTGTACACACTCTAATGGCTTAATCTGGAGTAGATAGCTTAATAGCTTAACCACTTAGGTCTGGGTAAGAGAAGAAAACTATATACTAGTTTTCAAAATTTTATCATTTTTTTTATAAAAATCTATACATGAGACACCTTTTCTTTCTTTGAAACTGAGACCTTGATTCACTCTGTGATTTTATTGCTTCTTTGGTATGTTCATTTTCTTCAGTTCATGTAAGTTAGTGCCTTTATTGCATTACTGGAGAAAATGGTCCTTCTGAACAAATATATGTTTGCAAAATGCAAGGGAAATGCTTTTCAGGCAAGAAGCTATCGTTGTTTTGAAAAATATTAGTCTGATGGTACAATGTTTTTGAATGTCAAACCTAAACAACAGGTATTTAATGAGTCAGAGTGCAGGTGAAACAGAAAGAATCACAAAAGATATGTATTAATATGTATCATCTAAGACATGTTCTAGTTGAAATTTTGTGCAAAATACCATCCTGGAAATGCTATAATACACTATTTTATATAGCAGGACAAATCAAATCCTGAAATTAAATTTTCAAAGTCTACTTTGGGAACTCTATAGCAAGTCTGAAGCTTGTCGGTTTGTTATTTCTGTCCATCACTCCCCTCTTTCTTTTTCTGTGAATCTGCAGCAGGAAAATCTGCTGAATAAAAGCTAGACTAACATAGTGGAATGCAATGTAAAATTGATACCTCAGCTCACATGGCAGTTCTGCATACATTGCATACCCAGTCCAATTTCTCATCCAGCCTTTCTTACCTTCATCATATATGCACATTTTAGAATTCTTTTTATATGTGTGCCATATAAATTCTATTTTACTATTCATTCAATCTATAACCTCCTTTCTTTTGGAGGGGAAAAATCCATTCAGAAAATTCTTCTACATTAGTCTGAAAGAAAAGCATAATATGCTTTTTTTACATCCATTGCAAAAAAAAACAACACACACACTTTTCCAAGTCCAGAAACAATTACAGCTGATATGAAAACACTTCTATTACTTGTTGCTGAAAATTTATATAAAAAGTAAGAAACTGGTATATTATAGAGCAACATATACTTGAATATAAATCCTAATTATGTGGAATCAATGGCAGAACTCCATTTGAGTTCTGGAGGAGAAAGATTTGGCATTTCAGTCTCATCTTCAGCCACATGGATTTTGTCTTCACTCCCTCAGAATTATTAAGTAATTTCCCAGTGGAATTTTGTGGGCAAGTATTCTGGGATGATTATTTCAAAATGCGATCATAGGAATATCTTATTAACTCCATCTCCTCCCTCCTCTCCTGGTCATTTTTAACAGTAATTAGTTTCATAATACGTTACAAGACACTAAAATGAGAAGTGTATATTTCTCTCCAGAGTGCTTAACACAGCGAGACTTTAGTTCTTTCCAGACCTTCTGGACAGTATAAAATTTACCTTAAGATTTTATAATGTTTCCCTAATATTATTGGGTTTTTAATAGCAATATCTTTTCTTTTTTTCTTTTTCCTTTCAGGCTATGCCAATTATTTCAGAGAAGGAGAAGGCTGGTGAGTCAATATTTACTCATTTTCTTATTTCCTTGTTGTATTTGTTGTTGGAATACAGTGTTGCTTAACTAAGTGATAAAAGACAGACTTCAACTGTGGGGTTTCTAACTTATAGGATTACAGATCTAACAAACGTCTGTGTAAAGGTTGTTTCCTGAATAGGGTATTTTCTCTTTCTGAAAAGCAGTCCAGCTTTCTGAGTGATACTAATAAAGATGTTTGAAACTGTCCTACCAAGTATCCGGTTGGATTGCAGCTGCTCCATAAATGTCAGTCTTCCTGTAGTTACTAACTTGTTATTTGATGTTACCATCTATTATGATTTACTAGATGTCTCAATTAACAAACATAGATGCAAATAGGTTTTCTCAAGTCAGTGAAATCTGATGACTGAGAGTGAACTTTATTGCCTGTCTTTAAATATGGCAGGAAATTCCAGTTACCTGGAGTATTTCACTGGAGACAATAACATTTGTTTTGGCTAAGTACTTCCTGAATATTGAAAGATTGTTTTTCTGTTATCTTCCGTCATATGTGTTCTCTGAACACTATATGTACTTTGGTGTTGGTATGTGGAATCCACTAGTAATTGCCTGCTAGATACTGTCGAACAGGTGTGTTCTTGTGATAAACACTAGGGAACGCTCCACTCTTAGCACTATAGTTCTCTAGAATCTCTGTGGTTTCTTGTTATTTATTTTAATTGATTTAATTGCTACTGCCCATTGAATATAGCTTGAAAAATACCTCAAAATATCCAAATGCCACCTGGCATTCGGATTTATATCTGATTTTTATTGGTGATATTTTCTTGCAGTATCCTTGTTTGGATTTTTTCTTTTCTTTTGCTTATTAAGGGAGAGGAATAGGTTAAAAATGTTTTGAGAGAAAAGCCACAATTCTAATCAGTGCTGTAAAAGCTATGGATCTGTCTGCTCAGGATGTTGCTATTTTGGCTGTTGAAGTTCAGAAATAATTCTCAAACTGTGACCCATATTTAATAAGATTTTTCTTTATAGATTTCACAGGTGGCATTATTTGGAGTTTCTTTTTCTGAGTCAGTCCATATTTGACCACATCTTTTAAATTATGTCCCAACATGCAAATTGATTATTACTAGCTTTACTATTTGCAGCTAATTTCAAATAAGTTTGTCAAGTATAAATGCAACATTGAAAGTTTTTGTACATCTTTTGTAATTGCATACCAAACAATATTAAAAACTATCTGAAAGTCTTTAAAAAAATCTTCAGGGCACAGACTTGTAATGACCCCAATTTTAAACTAGAAGAATAGAGCTGCAACAAATATTTGCCATAATGGTTTGTAAAATTAGAAATAAAACTCTATGTTTACTCCTGCAGTGTCAAAACTGCCTAACATGTCAGTGTTGATGATGGTATAAAATCAATGGTTTTTTGACCTACACTTTATAACCTGTACATATTCATATGAATGTCTCTCTGTTTTCTTTCTTTCTGTTCAGACTTCAGTGTTATGGGGTTTTGTGGACAGCATTATATATAATATTACAAATATTAGACAGAACTTTATGCCACATGAAGTCAGTTTGCTGACATTTCCATGCACATGAGCACCAGCTCGACTGAGAATGAAAATGTTGTTGCCTTTTAATCACTTTTGGCTCTTGTTTAACTCTACAACTCAGAAGCTCACAAGTTCATGTTAGGGTTTTTGCAATATTCAGCATGTATTAGGGAGATGATTATTAAAATCAGTCCTATTGACTGAAGTCACTTGGCTCCAGGGGTAGTAGTAAGTGCTGCTTTTGTCAAATGCAACTGGATCTTGATTCAAACATTCAGGTCCCATGCTTTGCAATTTATCTTGCCATCATTTGATCACTGCTGCTTACACTTCACCAGATAAATTACATTACAAGAGTCATTAATGACAAAGCTGTAAGTAAGGTGTGAAAGCCTTCAAAAAAGAGTATAGCATATCTGCATGTCTGCTGTAAGAGAACAAAACAAATATTAATTTTGTTATTTATTTGGAAATACCAACAATCTAACTCATTCTAGTTAATATTATTATGAACAAGCTAAAATATGCTACAAAATATTACAGAACAAAAAGAAAGAGTTGTTTGTGTTATTACTGGCAAGGCTATTAAGGAAGTAAAAAGATTAGCTAGCATTGTATTAAAATTGGATTAAAATGAACCCAAAATTTCTACTCAAACATCTTATCTCATCTTGAGAAAATTTTCTTGTAGGTCCCTCTTTCCTACTTACTACTATTTAGTTCCATCTGCAACTGGAATAATAAATAAAAGAAAGTGGAATGCCTGTTATTCCAATGTTTCTGGTTTAGAAATCTTGTATACAGAAATAAAACCTTGTTTTTCACAAGAATTCCTATTCTGTAGACTCCAGATACTTTGATACTTTCAAGTGCTTTTCCTATAGGCAACCAAACATTTAGATTTGTAAATGGACCAAGCTGCTTAAGCAGACTAGAAGTTCACACATTACTGATTATGTTTATAGCAGTTGTTAATCCTTGAAATTAAATATTTTCTTGATTTCATGTATTTTCCAACACACAGTAAATTCTGACATCAAATTCAAACTTTCAGATGAGGTACTTGAAAAAACCCCAAAACCCCCACACATACTATTTTTAGATTTGGAGCAAAGCCAAACATAATCTGAAAATATTGCTGCTTTTGTTAATTAATAACTTAAGAGTTGCATAACCAGTTAATTTTTTTAACAGTGGAAAGTGCAGTAAAACATGCAATTGCAGAGTCCCTTTGGCAAAAATCTATAAATGATCAGTATATTGAGCAGAACATCAGTCATGCCTAAATATGTATACTATTGCTTCCACTTGTGTGAATTAGGGCATTGCAAATGATGTACTGTGGCATCAGCTATTTCTGAGTAATGCATTTTTAAGAAGTCTCAATATTGTTGATATTTCTGGCAATGTTGACAAAAATAAATCTTTCAAAATAACATTTTGAAGTAGAAGTTAAGATCAAGCAGTATGCACTGTTGGGGAAAATGAGGGCTCAAGCCAAGAGATGACTCAGGATTAGTACTGTTGGCCCCTAAATCAAGAATACAGGCCAGAAACCAGATTCAAAACATTATTTTTTCAGTTTCATCTGTTTTTCTTTTGAGTAATTTATGTATTTGCATGCCTTTACTTATCTTACTGACTGTTGTGATTTTTATTGTCATATTCTGTCCACAAACTCTAAAGAAATTTGAGGGATAGTGTTCATCACACCTGTCAGTAATGGAAGTGTCTGTGTCAGGGTTAGTGCTGTTGACTTCATTTATAGCCTAAAATAATCAGCGTCTAAACCGGGCTATATGTCACGTGGCTATATGTCAGCATCTGATTTACTGATGTGAATCACAGGATGAGACTTCATGAATGTTATTGGTTAACTTTCCACTAAAAGTCAAGATGGCTTTCTAACACAGGTGTTATATTCAGTACAATGAACCCACTGTGAGCCTCCTAATTCAGGGCTAACTTTTGTTTTTGGAGCAGTGTTCCCAAAACAAAGGTGAAATAATTGTAAGTCAATATCAGAATTATTGTTTAAGTCTCTTTGTGTACCTGCTAAATGATTTCCAAATGTATCCTCAAATATTTGTAGGGAATAGTGAATTCTGTCACTTAAAAACATTGCTATAACGGAGCCAGCAGGAAAGGTAGAGTGAATATCCACATCTGGTCACAGACTAGCACAGCTCATTTCTCTTGAGGTGACAAAACTATGTGCTATCACATAAACAGGGCAGAAGGTTTAGTCTAGCCCTAAACAAATATTAAATAAATATTAACACCACTGGTCCACAATGTTCAACGTGATGATTTTTTTTTTACTGTGCGTAAAACAACTACCCTGTGGTATTTTTTGTTGAACACACATTTAGAATAGTTGCTGCTCTAAAAATAAAAAATGGCCTTTTAAGTGAGAATAGCAAGTGAATACACTTTTGAGTTTTCATGATTCTACCAAAATGTTCTCTCCTGCTTTAAAACATATTGTAGAAAAAGTGCACGACCTCTTTGGGTTCTTTCCATCTAGTAGGTTAGAGAGGTCTACTTCAAATACAAGTGTCGGGCTTTGTTATGTAGGAGAACAGATTTGATAGCCCACTTCTCAGTTGTGTTTTGATGATCAGCAAGCCAACAAGAGGAGAAACATTAAGCACAAAGACGGCAGCCTCATTGGATCTCTGGCCAGCATACTGTGTTTGGAAGCTCCCCAGTAGTACTACAATATGAGCCTAGCAGTGAACAAGTCTCTTTTTTTTTCATTATTTTTCTGCATCTAATCTAGATTTCTGGTAAACATACTAATTAATAAAGTACAGGTTCTACTGTCCTTTGTTGTTAATTTTCCTGGTTGTCCTTTTGATTCACAAGGAATACAAATACAGAGACTATTAAAGGGACCTTAATGACAGGGTATTTCCTCTCATAGACTTTTATTGTCAGTGTCAGACAGCAGAGGACACTTGAAGCTCAGCCCCATGGTGAGATGAGCTGCAGAACAGGAGGTGATGGAGTGATGACAAGGTGGGTCAGGCCTGTCTGTGAGAACTCACAGCAGGAGGACCTGAAAAATTCAATAGTGACAGGTTCACTGTTGTATAAAAAGGCACATAAAAGACCAAGTGCTTGGCAGTAGGTAGGGGTCTTTTTGTTTAAGTTAATTTAACTGCAGCTCTAATCAAAAAGGAAAACAAAGAAAATCTCTACTAGATTCTACAAATATGTTCTAGATCCGGAGAAATCAGTTCTTTCTATGAGCAGTATTCACCGGATGCTCTGTTTTCACAAAATCATTAAGGGTTCATCCATACAGAACTTATTTTGAACCTAGAGCAAATGTTAAAAAATTCAATTTGACTGGCTACAGGATATCAGTTTCCACATAAACTAGGGAGAAAAACAAGTTAATTGGCACAGTTACTAGTTTTCTGGCTGTTTTACAGTAACTCTAGCCAGTATTCTAGAATAAACTGGACAAAATGAATTATTAATTTTTCCATTTTGCAAGTGTTATATCTGGTTTTGGTAGAACAGTCTTACTAGTGCTTTTGTGAGACCTTAGTATGAAGTACCAGTTTCTAGTTAGGTAATCTGTCTTTTACTGTCGATGTTGCAACAGTTATAAAATTTGTTTTAGGCAAGTGTTTGCTTTCTAAATAAAAATGTCAGGTGAGCAGTCACACTTCAATCTGTCATACCGGAAAACAGTTATAGAAGCTCTGCCAGAGTATGCATGGATGGCTGTTATACATTAACCAATGCTAATAAATATATTTTAATTCCACTGCCATTTATTTCATTATTAGAAAAAATGATTGTGCCCACAGATACAGAAGGTTGACCTTCCATGATAAGATTCCCAATGATGTTTAGTTGTTTGGTTTTCTCTATTTTTTTCAAAATGCAGTAGAATATCTGATGTCAGGGTTTTTGGTATATGATTTTTAGTGGCTTATTAACCACACACTAGAGTAGTTGTTCTTCTGAAAAAATTACTTTACTTTTCAAAGTCATATGCATGCGGATATAAACATACAAACTTTAAAATGCACATAGCACTGTGTGAAGCCGAAGTCTCACTAATCTTAAGATGCTGTGGCCATTTTCATTAACTTTTGGAGGAAACAGTAGGTCCTGGGACTGCAGCTTTCCCATAAAAGTCCACTTCAAACCATGCTAAATGCACTGCAAGCAGGATGACCCCTAAAACGCCTCATGGTTGTCTGTTGTACATTACTTTCTTGAGTCTTAAGGGAAGAGTAGGGCCAGGTAGTGTGAACGTGCTCTGAGGGGAGCCAGTAGTCAAGAAGGCTGTATACCCTTGGAGAAGGACACAAACATTCAGGTGCCATGCCTGGACAGTAAAACAGGTGTTTTGTGGAAGGCTAAAACAAATTCCATTAAAAAATTCTATACTAATAAAGTACATCTGAAGTAACATGTACTTGGGAGCTAACAGATCCTGTTGAGCATAAAATTTCTTAGCTTCTGCTTTCTTACTCCACTCGCATTAATATGGGCCATCAGTATGGACTTGCTTTTATACTTCTTTGGAAGAGCTTCTTAAGTCAAAATATGCTGTTGTTATCTTCAAGGGCCTTTAATTTTGTTCATTTCTTTAATATAGTCTCATTTATTCTGATCTTTAAAATGCTTAGATAAAGAAGCTTGACTGAATTATTTTAGGTCAATAACAAGGACAGGCCATTCTTTTCACATTGCATTGGTCCATATAATACATTTTAATGCTTTTTTAGCATGATGATTGTGTTAATTGTGGAAAAAACTTTAAATATTTCCTTGACAAATATTCAAATGTCATTTTTCATTTCAGAGGAAACGAGCCGTGCCTAGTGCCTTATATTCCTGTGTTAAGCAATCAAATTTTGCTTTCTCTCCTGGTTTAATGTCTATTCTTAAGTAATAAAATTACCTTATTCAAATCAAGATATTTCCCTGACTAAAGCTTTATATAAAGCTGAGGGATTACTACTTCCAGCCATCATGCTAAATCTTTCAGCTGCCCTTTTCTGTCCAATCCAATGTGTTTTTAAGGCAATATGTGTTTTCCTAGTTAAGGCAAGTTTACCTTTTTTTTAAATCACAGAAATTATGTCATTATAAAAAAAAAACCCCAAGCATTAGCATTGAATTATTTTAAAGATATTTGACATTAATAATATGTATCATCACAGATTGATAAATAGTAAGAATGTGCCTCATAACAGACTTCATCACCTATTAGTAAAAAACAGTTAAACAAAGAATAACTTTCTTCAAGGAGACCTTTGGAGGGCCTTTCTGCAACCTTCTGTTCAAGCAGACCAACCCTGACTTCAGACAAGGTTGCTTGGGACTTTATGCAGTCCAGTGTTGGAAACTTCCAAGAATGGAGCGTGTGCAACCTCTATAGGCTACCTGCTCCGCTGCTGTACTGTCTTCATGGAGGAGACAGTTTCCCCTGCATCCAGCCTGATCCTTTCTGGTTTCAGTTTATGCCCATTGTCTCTTGTCATCCTCACGTGCACAGTGTGAAGAGCCCAGCTCCATCTTCTTGCTGCCCTACTGTGAAGTCCTGGGGAACTGCTGGTAGGACCCCAAAAGCCATCTCTGCAGTCTGAACAAGTCCTCAGCCTCAGTTCACAGACCAAGTGATCCAGACCCCGACCAGCTTGGTGGACTTTCCCTGCAATTGTTCCCTTTTATCAATGTTTTTCTTATATTGCAAGGATCCTGAAACTGGGCTCACTATTGCAGATGTGGTCTCACAAGCACTACCTAGAGAGGGATAATCCCTTCCCTCCATCTCCATCTTTTATTGATACATCCCAGGCTGCTGCCAGCTCTCTTTACTGCCAGGGCATGCTGCTGGCTCATGCCTAGCTTACTGTTTGTCAAGACCCCAGGGCCTTTTCCATAAAGCTGCTCTCCAGCCAGTTTTTTATCATGTATTTATCCATCTTTCCAGATTATCAAATAACAACTTGCAAACAAAAATATTGTAAGAATTGTGCTTTCTGTTGTCAAAGCAGAAAATACAGGAGGAAGCTTAAGAATTTCTTACTTTCAGCCAATTTAATTTTGTATTACATTATAAGTAATTATAATGTGCTCAGATTTTAGACCACCACCACACGGACTGTAAACCTGTACTTAGTATATTCTGGCTAGTATCATATAATTAATCTTAATCAAGTTGTTTTTCAATATAGAGTTAATTATCAGTTACATGGTGATTTGGAAGTATTTATATTATCAAGCACAAATTGTGGTCCCTTATTAAACTGAACATCAGAAACATTATAAAAGAGGTAGTCCCTGACCAAAAGTGGCTTTTAAATCAAAGCAAACATGATCAAGTTGTTCTTCCTTTCCTTTTTTGGCTATAGCAAGAATTACAGAGAATGGTGATAACCAATTAATCAAGTTATTTCTAAGCTAATTTTGTTCAGACTGAATTCATGGTAAAGACTTGTGTTGATTCAAATGAAATATAAACTAGTTCATTTCATCCTAATTGATACTGAAGTGTAGTCATTAGGCCACAATTTCCAAAGTAGTAATGTGACTGTTGATTTGGAAATCAGGTGACAGTCTTTCTTTTTCAGTGTCCAGAAATAGAGTCAGATTCTGAAAACCTGAGGTGCCCATAGAAAAATTTTAAACCTAACTTTTGGCAACATTTTCGTGGTTATTTAGGTACCTGAAGATGACAAACAAGCTCTCTGTCATGATACCTGCTAACTGTGCACCGACTCCCAGTCAAAGTTACTTTTGGGCAGTAAAATCTGCACATGGCACAAAATTATGATGATACCTAGTCATTTCTGAAAAATTTAATACACTCTTCTTTACTTCTTTGGGTTCCTAGACAACATTCAAAACATCTGTAAAATACTGTGCTCCTGTGTTCATATTTGAAAATAGGATTTGAACTGCTTCATTTTCTAGAGTTGTTGAAGATTAACCAAAAAAAAAACCCAAACCATTTTAAACCACATGGAACAGGAAGAGCTTAGAGCACTTAAAATCATGTAGGAAGATAACTTTTCTCTTTTTGTATCTGTAAAAACATAGGGGTAAGAAATGGTTTCAGTCACAGATCACCTAGGGCATGAGCTTTATCCCGCTGGGTTTTTTGTTGCTTATACATCTGAGGTACTTACATGCACACTTTAAAGTCCTGTTTTACTAGAATAAAAAGTTGCTTTTCACAAATCCTTAGGGAAAAGAGAAAGGTCTCTGATGATTGATGAGAAGACATGATTATTTACATTCCTTTAAGGACATGGTGAAAACTTGGGTGAGAGACACCCAAAAGCCCACTTTGGACTAGGCACACCTGGAGAAAAAATGTCTTCCTGATGTGGAACCATCCTTGGAAGCACCATGACAGGGCTGTATTTTAACTGCGATGTCAGAAGTTCCTCCGACTGGATTTATTTTACCTTGTTGAAGTTGTTGACCTGTGCTCTGAATGTCTTCTGCTACAGCGATATTTGAGAGAATTAGTTTCTGCCTGTAGTGTGTTCAGCATGAGCAACTAGACATCTTATTGTCTATAAGCTCAAAGATACCAACTATACTGACAAAAGGTATTTTTCATTATTTTGGAGACTTTTAAGTAACTTGTGATATCTAATCAAGTTTAGCCATTGTCTCAAATATTCTCTGCAAACATTCTTGTAAAATTAGATTGCTTTTGCACATATTAGGAAATGGCAATCAAATCAAATGTTGATTCTCTAGCATATGGTAGATGCCATTGGTCTTTAAAGTGCACCAGTGTATGATTCTTATATGCAAAGTCAGTCACTTGCCTCATGCAACTGCTTTATTAGCACTGTCAATCTACCTGTGTGTTAATTTTAACACAAGTGAATTTCCCCTTCATGACACTTTATGAAAGAATCAGATAACTGCATGAAATTGTTGCTTAATTTGTAAGTATTGCAAACAAATAAATAACTGAAAACCAAGTTTATTGATAGACACAACTGCCAAATGGTCTATAAGCTATAAATCTGCAAGGAGTTATTCCTGCAGGTAATCATTCTAGTCTTATGAGTTTGAACTAAGCTTGAAAATAGAAGTTTGCTAAACCCAAGCCTAAAATGATTTCTCTGAAAGTTTCTCTGTGTGAATATTCTCTTTAGTTCAATTGGTAGGTTATTAATTTAAATCCCAATCTACTGTGGATTCAATTGCACCCGCTGTACTTTAACCTAAAGGAGAGGAAATATTTGGTAACGAATTTCAGAGTGGTAGCCAGGTATATCATATCTCAGTAGCTGTCTATAAGCAGAATCGAAAGGCAAAGAGGAAAATAAACTGGAATTTTAATACATATCAAAATACAGGCTTGAAATTAGAGAAAAACAGTTGAAATATCTGTTAAAAGGCAAGGAAAAAATAAAATAAACTACAGCTTCCTACAGGCAGGTGTCTAATTTACAATGTCATCCTGGAATCAATGTGTCTTCATAGTGCAAGGAAAAAAAAGAAAGACTGAGACTTTTGTCAAGAATTTATATATCAATTGATTTAGATAGAATATTCTTTACAGAACAAAACCCATGCCTACACTAGAAAGATTTTGTTCTTGTAGTTACCGTGGAAGGCTCTCAAAAAAGGAATGGAACTCCAGAATTCTAAGGGAATGCCAAGGCCTTGTTTTGGTGGTATGGCTCATGCTAACTCTTGGAGTGGAATAACAATTTTTATGTCAACACAAGTGTGTCTTCAGCAGAGCTTTATTGCACATTCGTAACTGATATACCTGCTCTGGTACAAAATATAAAATATGTATCGGGTTAATCAATTTTATCAGGTATAATTTCATCATTATTTGTGCACTTGTGACTGGAAAATGACTGGAAAGTTGAGAGAGTGTATAGTTTTCCTAAAATTTCTTTCATCTCATACGTGTGCTTTTTATACAGATTGCCCTTAAAACTTAAGTCTGCCCCTGTGTTTCAAAGCATGGATCCAGCTTAGCATTTGTAGGAAAAACTAGTGACAGAAAAATTGATGAGTATAACCCTTTCCTCAGTAAAATTAATAACAGCCTTACCACTGATTTTTGTAGGACTTACCCAAATCATAACCCCCAAATACCAAATCAAAACTTGCCCAGGATGTCAAATTGGTAATGCAATATGTCATTATCCAAATCATTTTTCCCTCAGTATAATCATTATAGCTTAAGTAAGTTAACCCAACTCTACTGGTAGACAGAAAGAATTAAACATCTGGAAAATCTTTGCTGCATCTGTGTTGGGTTTTCATGCTTTTTGGTGCTTTGTTCACCAGTTCCCATGACTCTAACTTAAACCTCTACCTTATTTTCTGAAGTGCATTCCAGTTCAGCTGAAGATGTAGTGATCATTTCATTTCCTGAGAGATATTATTTAGGCTTCCTTATCTTTTTTCCTTAAACAAAGCAAAATAAACCCCTAAAAATAAAGCAACTTAAAAAATAAAGAAAAAGAAAGAAAAAAAGACAAAATATCTTTGTAGCATGCTGCAGTAAGGACAACTGTTCTAACAGATTGAAGCAAGATCGAGAATTGTAATTGTCAGAGACAACAGAGAAGTAAATGTGTTATTGTAGACTTGTTATTGTAGACTTCCAACCGTGTTTAGCAAGTAGAAGCAAGTAAAATACTACTAGGTATTTTACCAAAATTCCCCCTCTGCCATGTACCATGCACAAACAGCACTGTTTACAATCTGAATTGTGTTGGGTGAACCCACACAGTGCAGACAACCAGAAGAGAATTGGCTCCTATATTTCCTTCTAGTTGTTTCCCATATAGTGCTAAACAATTGCTTACAAGTGGTCTTTCCGTCTCCATTTAGAAATACAGGCGATAGATTTAGAAATATAATGATGGGGAAAAAGACTACTACAAAGTACTTGCAAACCTGGGATTTTTCTCTCTTAAAGGAGCTCTGAGTCACATAGGTTTATTTTTCTCAAGTATGGCATAGAAATATGTTAGTTCTTTAGTTATTATGCTTCCTGCTGTAGTTTTGACCCATGGCATCTGGCACCTTTCTAGAAAAGACCCACGAACACTTGAAAGATAACAAGGACTAGGAACTGTTTGAAGCCAGCGGTGGTAGAAGGTTCACCCTTAATATCATTGAGTGGTCTTGATCAAAAAGATGGAACAGATTAATTCATTCTGACATCCTTTGCCTACCACAGACTTCTCCAGGTTTAGTCCTTGCTTAGATGATTCAAATAGGAATTTATGAGCAAATCATCCTCTCCGTGGAAAGATCTTTAGACTCTTACTTCCCAGATAAGGCTTGGGAAGGGCAATACCTCTTGGATGGAAAATACACCTCAGAGAGATTTTAGCATAAGGATTTGAACCACTGCTTTCACCTGCCTCTTCTCGCTGCTTTCGCTCCTTCTGACAAACCATCTTCAAGGTTTCATATTTAAACTTTTACTGCAAAGGAAATTTGGAAATTAATTCTTTTGCTTACAGACAAACGGATCTGGTGACTGAACTTCTGCCTTTTAATTGCTTAGCTATCATGCAACAATAATTAGTTCAGGAGAGAAAAAAAGGAAAAAACAGTGAGCCAGAAAATTGTCTGTACTGCTGCTCTGTGTACATGGAAAGTGGGGTGCAAATGACTTTCAGCTGCTTTCTTAAATGGCAGGGCAAGGTAATCCCTGGCATAAGTGAGAGAAGGGGTGTGGGCGACAATGCCCTGCCAGGCATTAGCATCTGTCCCAGTTTATGCTCCCTGTAGAGCAGCTTTTTGTACCACAGAGTGCTGCTCCAGCACTCTCCCTCCTCTGAAATGGGCAGAGTTGTGCTGAGCCATGCTTAGCACTTGCTGTTCATGTATCGGTACCAAACCATGATGACTTACTAGTAGCGTAAGTGGAAGTCACTGTAGCCATAATTATAGCCTGCATACCAAATATTATCTGCATGAGTGCTCACTCTATCAGCAACCTAACTACAAATTGATGAAACTTGAGAGAGCCTTATATGAGTGTGACAAAGAATAAAGAAGCTCGGAGGCAGGGCTCCACATTAATTTGGTAGAAAATCAGCCCCCTTTTACCATCCCAACCTTATAAACACTGAGCAAGCATTACCAATTTTTTCACATAGCAGGAGTCAGGATTTGCCTTTATTCCTAATGGACCTTTGAACAGCAGATGTCACTGATAAGAAGCAGCAGATTTCATTGATACAGTCAAGTGACTGTCAAGTGAACTTAAAGACATAATACTTTCCTGAGCCTGCAGCAATTAGACACTCACCCATTCATATAACAGTCCTTAAAAAGCAAGAAAAGTGTGCTATGTTCTCTGATTTATGCTGTAAATAACACAGATTTTGGAGTACACTTTATCATAGAATTAGGATAGCCTCTTTCTTTACAGCCTGTAGTAAGACATATTCTCATCATTTTACTAAACAACCTGATTTGTTAAATATTGGTGTTTACTACTGAAGCTTTTTAGTTATTGGAGCACACAACAGTTCTAAATCATAGTAGGAGTTTGGGTGCACTGCATTTTAATTCATGACATGCTAACAGCCTTCACATTTCATCAACTAAAAGATTAAGTTCCCTGAGCAATAAAAAGCTAATTCATATTCCCAGACATGAAAAAATATCCCCATGTTAATGTAGAGAACATGTGTCAACTGACCCTATGTATCTGTAACTGAAGGATAAAATCATTTCAGAGGAGCACTTATCACCAAACCAAAATTTACATGCTGACAAAATTTAAATTAAGGGTCATTCCTGAAGAGCATCCAAATAGATTAATGTCAGAAAATCAAAGAGTCATATTTCTGCTCTTCAGTAATGTTAGAAAATAGGTATCCTTTATGATTGAACTATCATCATATCTCTAATATCTGATTATAGTTAACTGATTTTGAAGGTGCAACACAGTGTTTTTCCTTTCCTTCATTGCCTGCTCTGGATCTCCTGAGAGAAACACAGTACCTAACTTGCAGTCCAAAGTCAGTAAATCCCTTCACATGTAAACCTGAGAGGACACACACTACTCTGTAGCTTAGACTGCAGTGCTTCATGTTGAAAGCAGTATTAATTCATGCAGGAATGTGCCAAACCATATACTGATTCATTTTTAATGAAACTTGGTTACATTTCCTATGCACCCTTCTAATTTTACTGTACCTTTTGGAACTTTTTGGATTTAATACCAATATGAATTTCATTAAAAATAGGGACTTTGTTCCTACTTTCAACAATGAGGATTGAGCTGGATTGTAGTCCACTGGCCCTTCAACTCCGTGCTTCTCTCTAAGCCATTCTTTCTACTGCCCTACCCCAAACATCTCCTGAGAGTGTTTTTCTGGGTTTTCCCAAGGAAGGCCTTTGTAGTTTCAGGCCTCCAAGTCCAGGACTGACCCCAACTAGCTTGCAGGCCATGAACTGATGTCTTCATTCTAAGAGACAGTTAATTCTTCTAGGGCAGCTAAAGTTTTTAAGTGAACCAGTGATATTCTTTTCTGTTAGATTACACAGAAAATGCAAAAATAACAAATCCAGCATACTTAGTCTTGCATCACTTTCTTCACTTTTGTGATATACACTTCTGGCTTAAGTCCAGTCATCTTGAGTAGCTTAGGATCTTAGGTCATGTTTTGCCACTTGAATGGGGCACTCTTTCCAGCTCATTTTCCAGAGCATTTTTGTATTCACTAGTGCAATCATCAGAAAGCAGTGAGACAGTCTGTGATAAACTGAGTTCATCTCTACCATCTTCTGCTAAAGTTTTCTTGACATCTAGTCAACAATTCATTTCCTTCATAGTTTCTCTTTGATAAGTTTCCATTCCTTCAAGCCTTTTCCTCATAAACAGGAAAGAAATCCAGTTTCCCTGGGGCTATTTGTCATAAACTCTCTATACCACAAGAGCTGACTAAAAAGCATAGTTAGACTGAACCAGAGCCTGAAATGAAGCTTCCTTATTCAGTAGCGCCTACAAGGGCTCAGAAGCCATGTGCACATTCCTCTGTTTGCATATATAGCAGCCAATGCAGTCTACAGTTTCTCATAGAGTGTAGGTCTTGTATCTCTTGTCTACATTTCCTGTATGCTTTTAAGACATTTTTTCATGGTTCTTTTAAAGTGTTCATTCAATGTGTAACCCAAGTAAGCCTGATTAATTACCTCATAATTCATAAGGAATAGCTAGCAAATTGCAGAACATGCTGACCTTCAACGGGAATCAAATACTTTCATCACATTCTTATAGAGTCTGCACTTCATTTTACATCTCTTGGTGTTACAGCAACCAAATGTAGTATGTTCAGCCACCTCCAGGAAGTCTACCTTCCTGAAATGTTGCAAGAGAGGGATGTGAATCCCTAAAGTTGTACTAATTGTTTAGCTGGGATCTCGATGTGGATTTGTGTTCAAATGCATGCTGTCAATTTTTAAATGGGATTTATAGCTTGGCTTACAGTTCAGGCAATAATTCCTGGGGTTTATTATGCATAAATCTGCTATGTTTGCAAAATATATATCCTTCTTCATGTATTCAGTGGGCCAGCTTGTGATTAACCTTAGCACAAACAGATAGAAAGTTGTAATTTCCTGAAAGAGAGCTGTGTATTGAAGGTGAGTCACAGTGATGCTTCCCCAACTTTATTTCACTGCCTTCTAAGTTCAGGAACTCGACCATTTGCTGTAAACTGGATCACTGGAGTGATTCACATGAAGTCTATTTTTTGTGTTATGTTGTTTTAATGAGCTGGCTTTCAGCAAGCTGTGCAAACAGTTGCCTCAGCACCAAATGAGAAAACAGCTTGGTGCAATAAGGGACACAGGCAAAAACACTCTGAAAAAAGAAATATTTCTTGTAGCAGCTAGTGTCTTAGGAAATAAATGCCTTAAAGAGGCTGTGCAAGATTTAGACAGGTATAGAGAATTTGGCACAGGAAATGTACTTAAATACTAAAAGATGCAATTCTAACTGACGTAGAATTAGGACTACATGGCTACACAGGCATTCAGAAGATACTACAAGAATCTCTGGTATCTAATAGAAACTATGGACTCCCTTCAGAGATGTGAGACTGTTACAGACTGTGTTTTGCAGACTAAGCATCCCCCCTTCTACTCTTGTGTTTGCTGTGCTGGCGTGGTCATGAGGTAGTTATATGAGCTGCATAGTCATCCCCATGTAGACTCCCTTGGTACATGTGACTTCCCTCACTGCCTTTTGTGACTCTCTCACCTGTACAGTGCCCATTGCATTAGGTCCCTAATCTGTTCTGGCTGACCTGATTTTTCTGTGAATCCTTTAGCATTTCCAAAATTATGTCACATATTCACAATCAAACCATGTCTTTACATAGACTGTTGATATATTATCATGCTCTCGTCCTTCTTCTTCTTCTTCTTCTTCTTCTTCTTGCTAAGGACTACTGTTCCTAACAGAGATCCCCACCATTAACATCTTCTATTTCCTGCCAGGCGTATAAAGATCATGTAACTCCGCTCAGAGAGTGCTCTGCTGGGGACTGTAAAAGCAGTGTGTGTTTACAGCAACACTAGACACCATTTCAGAATAAGTCAGCATCTTTTGCCCAACAGGAATTTGATTCTCAGGCAAGGAGAAGCAGAATGGATGTAAGGTCAGCATATCCTTGCTGTTAATGCACAGTTCAGTTCTTCCTTTCAAGCTTCAGCCCCATGCTTATCTGGCCTGTTTTGAGCTTCTTTGTTTGGTAGATGTTAGGAGTTAGCAGCTGATCTCCCCTTATTTTTCTGAGAACTCCTTTCATGGGGTGATCATCATTGATAAAATAAATGAAGTAACTACAAATGTTTGCATGAGCTTCTCTGTGTTCCACACATTCATTCATGTCTTTTTCACAACAATGTGAAAGTTTTGCAACTAGCATGATGTTAGATGTGATAAGTGAGCAGGGTGTTTATGGAAGAAATCTAAGAAATTACAATATTTTAAAAAGATTGAGACAATATAAACTCTCTTGGTAAAGCAGAAAAGATTTCATTTGGAGTATGTTTGCATTTACTTTGTTTTGCCTCCTAGAGAGAAAAACATATCTACTGACGATCAAAATATGCAGTGGGTTTTGGTGAGATATATGTTTAATAATTCATAGTTAGGTATGAGAGCTGTATACAGACCTTGTTTTGATTGATGATCAGTAGTACTTTACTGAAAACCTTGTACCAAGCACATGGCAGATGCATAAGATGCATATGAAGATCTTCAGTTGAAATCAGAATGAAAACACTTTTTCTGCAGTCTTCTCATCTCCAAGGTATGGTAAGCTTCAGAAATGGCATCGTTCCCCTAGATGAAGACGAATAAAAGGTCTTTAATCTTTGAAGGCCAAAATCTAGAATCTAATGTACCTTTCATCTAAAATAATTTTCAATATCTATCAAGAACGTATTTGAGAGCTGTTTTGAAAGTTCATTTAAAATGATACATCATTCTTAATCCTAAATGCTAGAATTTATTTTTTGGTAATTTGATTGTCCAGGTGCTGAAATCTTACAGTTCTTACATAGACAAGGAGATTTTCAACATCAAATAGCTAGATTATTTAGGTTGAAATGAGGTTAGTTAGTATCTAAATCTAATCCTATTAATTGAAACTCAGAGCTGTCATGACTTGGTAGGGACAGAGATTTTCAAAGTTTGTTTAATATTGAAGGACTTACATTAAAACCTGGTTTTTAATTGCCTTTTTGATTTTCCTATGCAATTTCATATAAGGTTTAGATTTAAGTCTTGACCTTTTGAAATGTATTTCTGTTTTATTCCTGACTTTTATAACCAGTTAGCCAAGCTCAAATTTGTTATCAGTACACTGACAGCTGCTCACTCTAAATTTCAAAAAAGCAGTCTAGAATCAGTCTTTTAAGAAAAGTACACAAAGGGTAGAAGGGTATACTTGCTTGTTGTACAAGAGTACGTTTTCTCCTACAACTTATGGTGAAAGTTTTCAATGAATGTGAGGAAATATTTTATGTCCACATAAATAATCTTTTCTAGTACTTGACTAAAGGGGAGTAGGTTTGGATTTAAAAAAACTTAGCAATGTCTAAGTTTTTACATCTAAATATGCCATCCTTTCACACCCTCTTCTAAAGAATGTTTCTCTTTGTTTTTGTTCCTTATGCATAAAGTATTGAAAAGCACCACTCATATGAGAAAAAAGCTCCTGAATATCCTTCAAATGCCACCTAAAGACACACTCATCCTACATGGCTTCAGAAAGGTGCCAGTATCAGCAAACAGGGCTGAGCTGATTTAAACCGTGAAAAAAAGCATCCAATGATGTTTCAGTTAGCCTTTCAATTATAAGGATTAAGTTTTGATATGATAAATTTATGTCTGAATAGCAACTCCTTTTTCACAGGGAAGGGGTAGCAGGTTATCAAGGAACTACAAAACTTTCTGAGCAATACAAACCTACTTTCAGGGACAGATCTTTCTAAAGAGGATATGTACCATGGTACTGATAAATGCTTCCTCTAGTATTATATTTTGCTCATTTGTCGTATTAAATCTTACTTTTTCAATTTTGATCTTGCTAACTGCTATGTTTAAAGATATACCGTATTGAGGACTTGCACCACAGCTGATATATGCATCCATTTTACATTTGCACAGGTTTTTTCCTTGATTCTGTACTCACATATTTTATTTTGTCTTTACATAAGCTCCACATATTAATTAGCCTCAGTCTGGAGGAAAAACACAACACTCTCCTCTATGCCAGGTCAGTGGTTTGAAACTTTGTACCACCTTAAAACATTTTCATACTTTTCTTGATGTGCTCACGCTTTAAACACTTATAGGCTATTATCATTACTCTGCCCTTGCATTATTAGCTGTTATTTGGCTAAGCAGAACAGGTTTTAATCTTTTATTGTAAATCAAACTCTCCAGGCCTTTAATCATTTTTGTTGCTGTTAATCTGAATTCCTTCAAAACTTGTTGACATCTTCATGGTACTGGAGAGGCTAAAACTACATGCTACATTTGAGAAGGGATTCATTTGTGCGAAAGAGAGTATGTCTGGTTGTTCTTTATGGAAATATTGGGAAAATAAATAATAATTATATTTCTATAATATAAGTGAGCAAAAAAAAATTATGATTAAAACTTCAGAAATAGTAAAGAACAAATACCATACATTTTACCACACTACTCAGTCAATCATGTGAGATATGTATTCTTTCACCATTACTGTAATACTTTATTCTTAATAAATATACCTTCAAAATATTACTTTAACCTATCAATCTCAGGTGTGAGTTTTGTTTTCTTGTTTATTTTCTTCCTCACCTTCTTTGGGAGTGTTTTATTCTCTTCTTCCAATTACCACATTTTTCCCATGAATTTCTACATCATCTATTCATAAGTATGAAATACCTTCCCCATCATTTCACCAGGTCTTTAATTCCTTCCCTCACCCCTTCTGCTATGAAGTACTTAAAAAAACACTTCTACTTACCTGCTTCTAGTGCACATTAATATTTGTAAGTAGTTTTTCCATGTATGTGTTGCAGCTGTTATTCTAGATATTCACATTTTTGAAGGCCTATTTTTGATTATTTCAGAGCCATTAATATCTTATATTGAACCTGAGTACAAGACTCATATTTCTCATTTTCTTTAAGAACTGAATAAATTCACTACTATAATGATGTCTCTGAAAACTTTAAGTTCACAGAAAGTAAATTGAATTTTAGGTTCTATGCAACCCACTTCATCATTTTTTAAGAACAATTGATAACATTTTCGAAAGAAGAAGAGCAGAGCAGATAATCTTAATTTCAAACCCAGTTCATACAGGGATGCCACCATATTACTTTTCAAAATAATTGTTTAACAGTAAAACAATATTAGGTCAGATATAGAGCCATAGCCAAGTCAGGCTGTCAGCTGTAAGAACACAAGGTTCACATTTTCGCCTTGCTTTTGAGACCATGAAGTGTACAGTTTGATAAATATATAATAATGAAATGCCCTGCTAAAACAATTCAGGGAAACTTGCCAACCAGTAACTAGTCTCAGGACCTAAAAGTTAGGCTAAATAGTGTTGTATCCTATCAGCCTCCCAGTCCCCAAACTGTCTAGTCCAAGCTCACTATTCTTCCACAGCCAGCCTTCAATACAAGTGTCATAATCTGGACTCTTAGTGAAGATTTTCCACACACTGCAGTGGGACTCTAGAGAGCAGATATGTCATGGCTGAAATCAGATGCCAGCAGGAACAGCAAATTTCACACAGAAGCAGTTTTGTCTGATTAGTTGAGAAGTAAATTAAGTAAAGATATAGAGAAATCTAATTCCTAGAATAGCAAACCAGAGTGTCTCATTAAAACCTCATTTAATAGTGTTGCTAACCTCATGGAGTAAAAATAAAATGTTAACATCTAATATTAACTTCAGCTGGAGTTTTAGATTTCTTTTGTAAGTATTTAAGGTATGCTGTGTTCGTTCAATATTCACAAAGACTTTGTTATGGGTAACAGAATGTATCTTTCAGTTGAGATGATGTCTGCTTTAGTCTTCCAGATAATTATGTTTGACACAGTACCCATAAAGCTTCAACTTGCATTTGTGATACACTAGGCTTGCAAAAGGTGAAGTGAAATATTAAATTCTTTATCTTTTAAAGATTAGGCATTAGAACTTGTAATCAGTAAGATTTCAGTTCAAATAACATACCCCAGAAGAGAGACATGCTACAAAATTGCATGTAATAGTTGATGGCAAAATCATAGTTTTGCTTTTTTATTCAAAAATTTTTTATCTAATTGTAGCCAATATTCTGCAAAAAAAAAAAAAAAAAAATCTGTTCTGTGCAAAGAAACCAGTTCCTTAAAATTCTGTTTATTCAATTCCATCAGAGTAGGACTTAAAGAAAGTTCTCACTAGCCATGTTGTAGCTGAATTTTAATTGCCAATGGAGGCAAGCAATTAAAACTACAGTAGATGACAGATACAGTTGATCTCTCCTCCCCTTGCCTGTCTCTCTCTTTTCTTGTCTCTGCTTCACAAAGCTGTGTATATCAGTCTCCCTCTTGACCCCAACACAACTTTCTCATTCCATATTATATTTCATGAGGGACTGACCATTTTTCACCTTTTCATGAAATGAAAGTGGTATCAGTAAAAGCCCACAAGAGACAGGTTCTCTCATTCATCTTGCAGGGCTGGCAGGAGTTCATAGCTGTGGTTGCAAATACTTCGCAGGCTGTACATAAGCCAGGTGAGAAAATATCTTCTGATCTGCTGATCACAAATATCCAGCTTTGAAGAACTGCTGTGAAATACAATTTCTCAGAGGCTTGCTGATGGCTACAACAAAGGGACTTTCAGAAAGAAGAAATATGTCTACAAAAGAGCAAATTCCTGTACCATATCACTGTCAAGTATTTAGGGAAAACTTGCTAGAATTTCTCAACATCAGGAAAATAACATATCCTTTCACTCATTTTCCCAAAAACTGGATTTAAAAGGAACACACAAATAAAGCATCTCAAAGCAGTTATGTCACAATGAACCACAGGACAAACAGTTTAAGCATGGCAGCTACACAAAACAGAAACCCAGAGTCTGAGAAAGTCAGGCAGTGTTAAAAATAAATCCCTAATCTAACAATGTAAATAAACATTTGCACAAAAATGGAGCAAGAAGTTACCATTCACAAACCATCCAACAGTGCTTTAATTAGTGAAATCATGAAATCTAATGAGGGTCTCTTCCAATACCTATTCAGAAGTTTACCTACTTTCTATGTCACTGCTTCCTACGAAAAGTCCAGTTTTTCTCCTGTTTTCTCTGCCACTGAGGCCAAACCCCAGCAATTCAGGGAGGGTTACATCCTGCTTGTCTTCACTGAAACAAACAAGCCAGTAGAGATTGTGTTTCACAGTGCTGCAATGGCAGCAGCAGGGATGAGAAGGGAGGAGGACAGCTCTGCCTCTTTGCATGACTTAATAAAATACACATTACACAGGGCAGTGCTAATGAAGATGACTTACATGGGCCTCTTAAATCTCACTAAATCTTCTCAGTAATGAGTTTTTCCCATCTTTCCTTGCAAGCACTGGGACTTTTTCTCTGTTTTAACATGGCTTGCTGCTCTTTGATCTCTCTGTTCAGGATGATCTCTGTACTCAGAACTATCTCCCTGCTCGCCTTGTGACATAGATGAGACCAGCTCACATAATACTCCCCCCACTCCCATTCTGCTCACTGCTGTGTACACAGACACCAGCTTGCCTGCCACCAGTAGATTATTTTAAACTCATTGAATCAAATTGATTCTATTCACAATCATTGTTCATGTTGGCCATTGCAGACAAGCAAAAAAAATTTGTTTCTTTAACATCTCATTGATAATGTGCCCTTTTGCATGAGGGGTGTCTAAAGAGACCTGTAATTCGAGGAACTCACCTCGAGAGAGGGACAGAGAGAGCAGGCAAGAGAAAACAGAAGACAGGGAAGGAAATATTCTAATTAGGAAAGAAGATTGTAGAGAAGAATTTGAACAGGTAGTAACCATAGAGTTGCTTTTTGGGAAGTGTTGGGCTGTTTGTATTATCTCTTTTTTTTTTTTTTTTTCTGTAGAATCTGCATTTTTCTAATCCTGCAATTTCCCATAAAGCCCCATTTGCATTTCCATGGGAAAGAAAGAAGTACCTTATGCCATGCATTTTATTCTACGAAATTTTGTTCATCCTGCCCTCATTCCGCTGATGGGATCAGTCAAGTCATAATGTATTACTCAGCTGACAAAAAACTATCTAAGTATCGGCCATTTGCCTGTCAGTCACTGTGAAGGAAGGAGAAACAATGCTGTTTAGTACTCTTTTGCTGTGGTAAAGCATAACACCTGGCTAATGCTCAAAACTAATTTCAGTTCACAGCTTTTTGCTATCAACTATTCTGTATTAAAGAGACCGAACTGAGAAAATTCTGTGGCTCAAGTTAGACATTTGGAAGTGTTTGGACACCCCCTCCATAGATTAATACTTCCATAAACTTCTCTAAGCAGGTGTTTCACATATGGCCAAACAGAATGAAGCTTTAACACTTCCTTTCTCATTTGAATTTTAAACTATGGCACCAATGTTCACTAATGTGTCATTTTTTTCTCTTTAATATACAGTGTTTCAGAAAACACTTGGCAGCAGGGGCAAGACTTGTAGGGTTTCTTTTAATAATATAAGAATAGTTTATAACCAGTTATATTAAAAAACAAGTTAATATGGAACAATGTGCAACTGAAACTGAAAGCATATCTTCTTTCATGTTATTCAGTTACTTATTATTTTGTATTTATGGCTGTGATTAGAAATGTTTTCTGCATTTCTGTGTTGGTTTATTTATTATTCTTGGAGCACACAGTGATAGTGAGACAGCAGTTCAGAAACAGCCAGATAAGATTACACTTTGAAGTGCACAGAACTCCAGTTAAGCTATGGAGCTATTTGCAAAGCAGGGCCATAATCACACCATGAAATTTGCTAATTATTGTTAATATTTGAGATCATGTTTAATTTGAAACTCATAAAAGTATAATAGAAGGCTACTTTACTCAGTTTATATATACCCATTAGAATGTATTTATCTCACGACAAAAGGCAATTAAAGTAGATATTTTGACAAGATCTTCTCAGTGTTCTAGCAGAAGGCGGCTTCAAGGTTTAGACATTGAAAAGTTCACAAAAGCAACAGCAGTTGTTGCAGTCTGCATCATGGACTGCTGCTCTGGTAGGTGGATTTTGTGCATTTTCTTTCTTAAAATTAAACAAGCTTGTCGTTCAAAAATACAGGTCTGGGCCACGGTATGAGGGTATAAAGCCTGCACAGGTTGCAAAAGCAATGTGTACAGAGGCAATGACTGTCACCTGGAGAGAGGAAGACTGTCCCTGGGGCTTCTCCACACGCCTACTACCATGGGAAAGCAGAGAGTGCAGGAATGCCAGGCAGTGTACTCTTCCTATCCTGGAGGAAACTCTGGAAACTTTCTCTGTTGGTCTACTCTCTCATGGTCTACTATCTCTTCTCCTTACTACATCCATATAGGCCCTAGGCTTTCAAGGGTTAATTCAAGGGTGTTGACATGTCACATGGGCACTTTTCTGAGTGCAAAATATGGTGGGACACATAGGGTTGAGTTGTGCACTCCCACCTCTGCAGAAATCACCACCCAAACTTCTGTTACTTTCTCATGTGCAGCTTCCACTGAGAGCAGGCTGCAGAGCAGCTCCAGTCTGCAGACCAGAGCATTGTCCAGTGAAGCAATGCTCCCACTGACACGAAATACTCTCAAGCCCTTGCCCACCCTAGCAGGGAGGAGTGAAAGGAGCAACATGGAGGAGAGCAGCCAGCCATAGGAACCAGAGGTCAGATGGTGGAGAAGGACATAGCTGGGACAGGAACAGGGAAGAAACTGTGCAAAGCATAATGGGGCAGTCTTTAGAAGGCAGAAGAGAAAAACGGTAGCAAGGAATAACCTGCACGACAGTTTGGAAAGGAGTAAAAGAAAGGGAGAGGCTGAAGAGTAGAGGACATCACACACAAATCAAGAGACAAATCCAGTCTGTGGGCTGGGAGGACTCCCAACCTGTTCTACATTTTTTTTCTGTCAAGGACTAATCTTGATTTTTACTTCATTTTATCTCTATCATGCAGGGAATATGTGACACAAGAAAGAATCCTAACGTTTTTGTTCGGTACCATATAAATAGGAGGCCAGACCATGGGAAGAGAGAATAGTCCTCCTCAGTATAACTCCGACCCTTCCTGCCAAGTCTGAACTTCTTTAATGTGAGAATTCTCACTTCTGGTGCAAGAAATCAGAAAAAAATAATGTCCTTCTAAAAATTTTATTCTCAATTTGAAACAAAGCAAAAGTTGTAATGTTATTGAAGTGCCTCTTTGGAAATACCATGGTGTCACACATCCATCTCTCTTTATTCTATGATGGGAGGGAAGAAATGATGATGACAGAGTGTGACTGCCACTGTAGGGTCAAGTCCTTCTATCTGCAGCCTTGTCCCATGGCTGGTCCCTAACGAGGAATGGGAAAAGCTAAGAATTGGAGAGTAGTCCACGGATAGACCAATTGCCCAGCTGTTTGCACTCTTATAAAAGGACACCTGTGTGCTAAATGAAACTTCTGAATATTTTTACCTCATCTGATTGAAGAACTGAGATTTTTTTTTTCGAAACCAAATCCAATTGAATCAAGATGTGGCTTTGTCATATCAAGAATTTTAAGATTTGTCAAGCTTCTACTAAAACTTTTCTGTTTCAACAAGTACATTTGATTTTCCAGTCTTTCCATAGGAATTTCTCTAAATCTTTACAGTCTGCTCTGATTGGTGGCTGCTTCTTGTCTTAAGATTGGATATGTATCAGATTTCTCAGGTACTGCATACATTGCAGTACCAGATTTTCTTTTGGAAAGCAGCACACATCAAATTCAAAGGGCTCCTTTGCTAGCCTGGTCTCCTAGATAGCATCTGCTGAGAGATGAAACAATGACACATGTCATGTGCCCAGTAAGCTTTTTTAATTAGACATAAAATTCTGATTCTGAATCATTCATTTTGTGGTACTTTTGGAGAGTTATGGCATTACTTTTTTTGTTTCCGTAACAAGCGGAAAGAAGCTTGCATGCATCAGATCATATAGGCTGCATAAACCACTCAACAAAAATAGTCTGGATTTGCCACACCATTTGTTGCACCCTGTACAGAAGTCACAGCAAAGCTCAAACTGACGTGTTTAAAAAACTATGTGTCTCTGGCTGACTATGCATAATTTGGATGCATACATCCTTCCAGACCCAAGCAGCCAGAATCACATAGATGAACCAGAGATAAACATAAGAATGTGCACATTCATAAACATTCAGAAGGGAAGTCAATGTATTTTCAGCAAGCTTGAAGAGCATGAAGCTTGTACAACTGTTTGTTTACTTCCCAGGAGCTGGATGTTGCCAGAACTAAAAATGACATCACCATTCCTGTCCATCCTAGTACCTGGTGCATTCTGTCTGCTCTTTGCCTTGAAGAGGAAAAAGGATCTTTGTTGTTATCTTTGCAGACCAAAGCATGGACAGAACCACTAAAGGACAGAAAACGGATAGGTTTGTCAAGCTTAGGTCCTTCAGCTTGAAATGCTAGAGGAGGGGTAAGGTTCTAGGGAATTACTTCTGCCTCCTGCCCTTGGAGGGTTTGAGAACAGTATGTTTAAGAATGAACAACAGTTTACAAGTAGGTCCAGCCTTGAGAGGGAGATTGGAGAGGCCCAGATTTGCTTATGTTAAAAAGATATTTCCCCTGTAAGTATTTGCCTCTGGAATTCCATAACAGTTCCTGGGCATGCATGCTGCTCCTCATGCATGGATTGGGCAGCCATCTCTCTCCCAAGAGTGTATTACGGTCTCTCTCCGAACACCAGCTGTTTCATTCCCCTCTTGTCAGCAACAGACTTCTCTCTTTCAGATTCCTCTCATACTATTTTTAGTTCAGCACACATCTTTGTTGACTGACCCAGTTTACCTTTTGAGCATAAGAATTTATTTGGGTGTGGAATTTTCATTTCAACCATTACACAGAAAACACTGAATAAAATGAAATCATTCTGGAAGGTAGCTGGAGTATTGGTTGCACTATGACTGTGATTGCCATCAATATTATTCAAATATAAAACCTATGCCTGATGGTGGTCATCTATAAGTTTCCAGACACAGTGAAGCAAAGAGATAGAGCTGCATCATAAATTTTACCCAGATGCTGGTTGGGGGTTTAGGATTTTGCTTATTTTTGTATGCATTTTGCTGTAGTATCTGTATGCAGCTAATTGAATTGGACATGTAACCAATGGAAGGGTGCATAGGTCATTTCCCACCTATGGAAAGGTATTTGTTTTCAGATTTTCCAGTACATTTTTGAGTAGAGCAGCTAAGCATTTTGTCATTTTCTTTAAACACATGTTATTTACCAATCCATAAATCTCAACATTAAAACCTTTTATCCTTTAATATCATTGACAGTGCTCCAGTTTAGCTGTTTGTTTTAACAATAAATTAGTCTAGTACTCTCATGTTGACTGATGTCAAGAGATTCACCAGCTAAGGTCTGTACACATGTACTTGGCACCAATGGCCTTCTCTTCCTGTTCAGACTGTAAGCATGAGTTTACCAGAGAAATGGAAAAAGCTTTTCCATACAAACAACCAGACGTAACTGCAGGTCTGTTATTCAGGTAGATGTCTCTGCGCAAACAGCTACACCTGCAAGAGGAGAGGAAACAAGTCTGAGCTGAAGTGGAAAATATCTCTACATATGCAGATATCATTTGGGCAGTAGCATTTCTCCAAACACAGAGGGAATGTGGGAGGAGCTTGCCTGAAATGCAGGATAGGGCTCTCAACAACAGTATTGAATAATGGCACAGTGGTTATGGCAGCTTGGCAGCTTTCCCCTGAACACACAGGTGTCTTCCAGTACAGATCTACTTGCCACTGTCACTGTGGCCCTGCTGCCACCAGCTGCCTGTATCCCAGCACACTGTGCTTGTGGATGCCTTTTCAGCATCATGTAGATATTGAGAGGTGCAGACCAAAACTGAGTACGTTGTTCCACAAGGGGTGTTATTTAAATAATGCAGGAATAGATACTGCAGCACAGATATGCTCTGATGCATTCTTTTAACATGATTTATAAATCATTAAAAATCATTTGCTTTCATATTGCATGGCAAATTCTTATCTCATTTTGTGACCATAGTTAATGTTATGCATCTCAAACTTTTTTATTTGATTCTATATATTTGCTTTTGACTGTATTTCCCATTAGATGTTGAAGTCTACACTTTTCTAAAATTAATGTCCTTTTATTTTCTATCCATATTTCTAGCCTGTCTATATCTAATTATTTAACCTGTCCATGGTCCAATAAATATTTTCTCACATTTAATTGAATTCTTTACACAATCTTACTTAGATTGTCCCTTTATATGTGTTGTAGCATCAGACAAGCAAACTCTCTTAGCAATCTTCCTCTGTTTTGTTACAATTTATTCCTCCTTTGCCCTTTGTCATGTCATTCTAACATTTTCCAGATTGTTTTGTTGAACTGGTTGCACCAACTGTTTTAAATATTTTGAGCTGTGATCTGGCTATACATGTAGCATAATACACAGTAACTCTCAAAAAATCAAACTCAGATCAGGAATATAAATATTACTGGGTTTATTTTTAAATTTTTAAAAGTCGTTTAGCTGCTGAAGTGAATAATGGTCTGCATGTTTTTATTTACATTGTAGCCTAGACTAGGGACATGCTTTTGAAGAGGATCTCTCAACACCATTCTTTGGTTCACGTCTCCAAGCAATCTTGGAGCACATGAACTGAATGGCTTTCAGATGAAACTAAGCCAAAAGATGCACCCTGATAGTGTGCCAGTGATGTCCAACTCAGCCGAGGATTCATTCAGTTCATGAGGTGCAGGCAGACCTAGTTCAAAGTAACCCTATTTTGAGATGTGTCAAAACATTGGTACCATTTATTTTGCTGTATAAATCCATTTTTTCTGGACCACATTGTTGGTAAGCTACTGATAGTTAGCTGGTTGTTTAGCTACTTGTAGTTAAAACCCTGCTGAGACTGCCTTCTCCCTCATTGCCTTCTGAAATACAGACATACACAGTCAGCTCTAGATAAAGTTATTGTTTACTGCATCCTCATTTAAAAATTAATTACTGCTCTTCTGACCTGTTCACTAATAGAAACAGCAGCAGATCTCATCTGAACAGGGTATATGTTTTTCAAAACAGATAGATTGTGCTTTGGTCATCATGTCAGCATTTGCTTATGTAAGCCTATATCAGCATTTGCCTATATAAACATTGTCACTTGTTCTACAAGTTTTGCCAGAATAATAATGAAAAACAACAAAAACCCAAACATATAAACAGACAAACAAAAAAATCAACAAAAAAACCCCACAACCACACAAGAGTGTGTAATCGTATTGAATCTCTCTAGAAAGTTGTCTGCTTCTTTCTCCATCCGGCCTCAAAAAGTGGAGGGGTGTAATGAGGAAAGCAACTGCAAACTATAGCAATCCCTTGCTGCTGTTGGTTTTGTTCTAAGATGTACACAGGACATTAATGTTTGCAGATGCTCTATAAAGATAAAAGACAAAGGCCTAGATGGGAAGAAATTATGATCTGCATTAAATAGATGATGAGCCAATTCTTCCCTCAGTTACACTATTGCAAATCCCGTAATTTTTTTTTCATTGTCAGAATGAGATCATGATTTGTCTTGAAGAAAATGAGGACTAGTAAAAATGAACTGAGAAGACACCAGAAAAAAAGTTACAACAAGTAAGAAAGTGAATGAAAACTGTTTTGTTCTAGGAAGGAATTCAAAGGGAGTGGAAATCCACAGGCTGAAACTCACAGCTCTGTAATTTAGTCTCTCTGTGCCAACCTTGTAAGAAGTTAATCAATCAGTTTTAATAATACCATAATACTTCTCAAGAAAATAGTGGTATCTGATATTAACAGCTGTAGTTGCTGTAAAAAAAAAAAAAAGGACTTCACCTAGAATAAACATGAAGACAACCTTATTCAACAGTTCTTGCTTTCCCAGATAATAAAGGGGATTGGGCTTTTAGGCTGGCATGTCTCATCTCTTCACGCATTACTATAAATAGTATTAGAAGGGCAAGAGAGTTTCAGGTACCCCTTTATTCCTCCCTGTCTCCCTCAGGGAAGCAACTGGACACAGTAAACAATTAAAAATGTCAAAATAAGCAAGGTCAAATAGCTTAATTTACTGTGGTTATTAATCTCAGTTACATTCATAAACATTTTTCATATCGGACCTTATCTTTCCATTCAGCAAAGATATGGAGTTTAGTTCCCTCTTCTTTTTTCTCATCTCCCCTTTTCCTCTCATTTTTGTATTTCCATCCTTTCATTAGTGCATTGTCATGAAGTGCTCAGTACAGGAAACTCAGAATCAGGTCCTCTTCTCTGGCATAGATAGGGTAATATGCAAGAACAATATTGTAATGAAATAAAACACCTGAACTCTAGATGCTTAAAATTACTTTATCTCTTTTTTATTTCTTACCTTTTTCATGTCAAAACATGAAAAATTACCTGAAATATCAGCTAAGCGGGGAAATATTATCCTAATAAATGGGCATGCAAGTATGTGCCTGGTAAGTTATTTGATTAAACAGGAAGCTAGAATCCTATAGATATCCACAAATAAAGCCCCAAATCTAAATGACTGTATCGTTAGCTCATTTGTAAACTGTTCCAGATGTAAGATTTTGGCAGCTTTCCAGTAGGCTGGCTGCAGTTTGAGCTTTCCTGCATCCGCAGTGAGAACTGCAATGCCTGCCTCTTCAAGGAAAAGCTCCACAAGGCTGATGACAAATTATATAAAGTAACAACCTGACTGCCTGGCAAAGAGAAATCCAAACAGATCCCCGGGCAAAGAATGCCCCTCTTCCTGGGGCTAAGCTACAGCCGTTTGACCTGAATGTGTGATCGATCTGCATTATGCATCACCCGGTGAAAGCCCCTCTGAGAAGATCATTTAGTGATCATATCAGGGACTCCACTGCTAGAGCCTTGGATGTTATCTGGAAAAACACGAGAGACAGACGACTGGCAGGTGAGAAGGACATTACATAAATATATTTTAAGATTCATAAGGGATCATAATCAATAATGCTAATTAGTAGTATCATTTGCATAATGTACTGATGTCGCCTCTAAGTATTTCTCCAGCCCTTTGTTTGTGTGTCATGTTACTTTGGTGCTATGCCTATGGTGGAACTGTGTGTGCTTCTCTAACTAGATGAGATAAACATCAGTTAAAAGAAAAGGAGCAATGAATTTTGGTCCAGTATTTTGATGCAAACTCCTCATAGTAAAGTGTGCTGAAGCATTTTACTTTGCTGTTAAGTCAGACTGTGCTTTACTGCTGTGATGTGCTTCAGTGAGTTGTGTTACGGAGTGTTTTGAGCCAAGGAGTGTGTCAGTTGGAATATCTGGGCTGTGCACTGAGCAATTACTGGTATTTCCTCTGGCAAGGATTTCAGTGCTATGAGCTCCAAGTGAGTGTCAGATATGCCCGAGCTGGACTTCTGAGATATAAATTACCAGCCAACTAGAGAGCTACAATCCACATTTTTATTTTGACTTGCAAATACTCAAAAACTCGAGGCAAACCATAATAGAGAGCTAGAGAAGAAACCAATTTAACTCACTTTATTTTCCACTTCTCTTATTACCTGTTAGATGAATGCTTCTCTTTCACCCTGCTTGGGTTGTTACTTTATTTTGTGGCTTTTAGGGGTTTCAAAATGGGCAGCAGAAATGAACAGTGGGTGTGACTGCGAGAGGGATGACTTTGGTTTGTTTGTATACTTACAGTGGGGGTGGTTTATCGCAGGGGGAGGGAAGGAGGGAGGAGAAATGTGAATAATGATAAGATCAAGGATGAGATGACCCAGAGGCAGACTGTATGGCTCACTAATGTAAACTGAATTTTTACATCATGCTGCTGCATTTATGTTTTGGAGAAATAAGAGTAGCTAAGTGTATAACAGACATTTGGTTGCACACTGATTCCAAAACTGATTACACTGGGTAATCAGGCAGTGAGTGACCATGGCCTATAAAGAAACACAGGACCAAAAACCTGCTTTGAATTAGACGTGTTCATAAAAATCTTGTTCTGCCCACTAGTGATTGGATAAATTCTGTGCCTGTTCCCATAGATGACAAAGGACAGTGAGTTGCCTAGGTAGAGGAACTCAGCTTTACCGCAGTTTTACAGTGAAACCTCATGGTCGTAAGAGATGGAGGCATCAGATTTACTTTAGTGCTCAGTAGGTAGTCACAAATATGGCAGTGTCATGAAAGCACTGGTCATTAACCTCTTTCCACAGTAAGCTGAACTGGACACACAGTTCAATTTATCTCTCAAAAGTGTGTTATAAAACTGGACTTCTTTCGTAGCTTAATGACTGCAGGGCATGCAGCAGCAGTCACAACACAGGTCCTGATGTTTGGGCCATTGCTGAAACCCCACTGGAAGGAGCACCAAAAGGAAAGATATTCTGAGTAAAAAGGCATGGATGTTACACAAATCTATAAAAGGGAAGCTGGTGGGGCCGAATCAGCCTTTGTTTAATCTGTGTGTTGTCTGGTCAGCTGGACATTTGTTTACCCTGACATTCGTTTCCATTCCACCTGCTAGAGATGTTTATGTGAATGCTTTGAAGTAAGCTTTTTAATTTATCATTAAGTTGGTATTTGCATCAACAGACTCTCAACAATACCTCTGGCCTGTGTCCACATAAGACAACTACTACCAACTGTCTTCTGTAAAATTGTTTTCCTCTCATCAGTTGACACTGGAAAGCATATAAGGACATGTAATTTATACTTCTGTATGTGACCTACATATGAAAATATGCAGATTTTATCAGGATATGAAGAGGCCTCGATAAATGTATATATTTAATCTTACATATGATTATCAAATATTTGGGGCCTAAACAACTGCTAATTATATTTCTTGAGACTCTGTTACATTCCTAGAAACAAGGAATGAACGTGAACCCTTTAGCCTCTTTAACTGCACTGATAAGGGTCGGCATGTTTTTACTCTACTTGGCAGCTGGTTATGAGCCATCACAGCTTTTATCAATACAAGGCTTAGATGTTAGAGGACCCTTAACAACAGTGACAGTTCCATTTTCCAGGCTGTGCTGGTGATGTAGGCTTTTCAGTCCACTAGTACATTTGGGCTGCTGTCAGTCAGAAAGTCAAAAAATAATCAGGCAATAAGCAGTACAGTATGTAATTGGAGTAGATATCAGGTTATATTCCAGAAAATACTTCATGATTAACAGAGATTCAGGAAGAGAAACAAAACAGCAAGTTGTGTTGCTGTTCTGTTTGTTCTTTGGAATATCAGCAATTTAAACTGCTGACTACATAAAAATGGTCAAGAAGGGTCATGACACTGAAATAAGAAATCCTCTTAGATCAGCAATTTGTGTTATCAGGACACGCCTTTTTAAAAGCACATTATTTGCAAAAGAAAGAAGAAAATGTGAAATATGCATTCTTCATCGCATATTCAAGAAAAAGTAAACAAAAAAATATTTTGCCTTTAAAACAAGCTTCTAGACTGCACACAGACATAGAAAATCGTGCAATATAATTTAATATAATCATCAAACAGGAAGTACTGTCTATGTCCTATGTTGGGAAAATATGGAAAATGTCTCTTCCACTAGCTACAAATGGCTGGAGAAGAGAAGTCTTTAGAGAGACCTTGTAGCAGCTTTCCACTACCTAAAGGGGACTTTACAAGAAAGCTGGAGAGGGACTTTTCACAGGGGCATGTGGTGATAGGGGGAATGGCACAGTAAAGGAATGCAAATGAATATGAATATGAATATGAGTATGAGTATGAATATGAACATGAACATGAACATGAACATAAACATGAACATGAACATGAACATGAACATGAACATGAACATGAACATGAACATGAACTGCCCTCTTGGATCACCTCTGCGTCCTTTCCTATGCTGGCCACTGTGGAGCAGCATCTTCGTGTTGCTTTTAAACCCTAACAGCAGGGCTAAATTACTGCCTTTGCCATCTCATCTTGTGGCAGAACAGCCCGTGATTCAGCCAGCTGGGGCCAAGCACACTTTTGCTAAATGTGGTATATTATTATAACATATTATGGTATATTATTACTGTTGTATAAATTTGGTCCATCATATAAGTATGATATATATTTATAAAATACCTATCCTGAGGAGCAGTGAGTTGCAGCTCAGCATAGTCACATCATGTTCAAACTACTTTTGATGGCAGCACAGCTCATGGTTTTTTACTCTGTCTTTTCTCCTCTTTCTTAGTTTACATAGACAAAGAAAACCTTGGTGCATGTTTATGGTCATATCTGGTGATCTTAAAATGTGGAAAATTAGTCACTAAATGAATCACTAAACATTTTCAATTTCTGGGACATCAAAAAGACCCAGTAGAGATGGGAAACAATTTGGGGCAATGGAATGTTCATAGAATAAGGACAAAGGACAGAATGAAAATTCAATTGCCAGAGTCCCTAAAAGGGCAATATGAAAATTGTAACTTTTCCTGTTACTACCTTCCCAAGAAATAGATATATTTCCTTGGGAATTCCCAGTTTATTCTCCTTACTAATGTCAGACCATATCCTCAGCTTGGAAGGGAACAACTTTCTGATTTCTTCAGTGGACAAAATTCCCAGAAGAGACCAGGATTTTATGCACAAGAATGGCAGCAGTGCAGAACAAGCTTCCACAGAGCACAAAGCATCATTCTTAGCTCTGAGATGCACAGATTCTCAAAACATTGTAGACATTTCTCTTAGCGCTTCCACTGTTGTCTAAATTAACATGACCCAATGTAGCATTTATCTGCATTGTACTAAGACCCGTTATGTCCACCATATGACATGACTAAATATCCTGGCTTTTTCATTACCACCAGCATTTTTTAGAAAACATGATCAGCCACTGAGTACAACTGATTACTCATATGCTTCTTTTAAATTAAGGGGGTTTTATGTGATGCAAAAGTTAAACTGTCTTCTGAAATATGTGGTATGAGAGACAAAAAAAAAGGATGTGTAGGTAGTCTGAGTTTGGTGAATTACTGCGAGTTATGCTGCAGTGGCTTAGTCATTGAAAGTCTAAGCAAAAACATTACTTATTTGGTATTTTAAAAATAATCTTTCAACTTTTCTATTTGAAATTGTATTGTTTATTTACCTACTTACGAGTTATCATTTACAATTATATAATTTTTTCTAATTTAAAGTTCACTAAAACTTCCCAATATTTTATTTACCCCAGAAATAAATTTATTTTGTATCTTTTAGCCCACTAAAGCTAAAGTGGGCTTTTACCACCCTTGTTTTTCTTGGTTTCATTTTCTGATAATTGCCAAAGAAATGCAAAATTATTAATTTGCGAAGATCTGTTACAGACCATTCTCATTAATCCTATTTTCTAGTATTTAAATCATTTGGAAAAATTCTGTATGTCCTTGTAAGATATTGCTAAGGATGTAGAGCCACAGAGAGAACTCTGAGGTTATAGAAAAAGTAATTCCATCAAACAATTCATTTTCTTTTAGATTCCTTTTGGAAGACTATCAGTCAACCTTTATCTAGTTTTCATGGTTATAGTACAGGCTGTGTTATTTTTGAGTCTACTTATGAAGAAGTTCTTTGCAGGGCCCTTTGAGTAGACCTTTTATTCTTTAACTTATGATGGTTAGCTAGGATTATACCATTATTTAAGTTTTTCTTACTACTGGCCATATCAATCACTATGAGAATCTATGACACACTATCTGCTCTTGCTGATGTCTAATTTGTTCTTCATTATCAACATTCCTGTATTTCCACTGGATTTATAATTCTCTTATTACAATGTTTTCTTTTATACTTTCCCTTTAACTCTGATGCCTTAAAACATGCTTGTTTACAGATTGCAAAATCTGTGAGTATATTATTCTTAAACAATTACAAGATATTGCTTATACTTTCAGGCAAATATATAGCTATCTACAGCAAGTAAAGGAACTAAAGAAAGGAATTTTTTATCCCTGGAAATTTTTTTAGGCACCAAGTTAAGGTGAAGTGTTTTGCATTACATTTCAACTGTCCCCAAAATTTATACTCACGCAGAAGAGAAATTACTGCTCTGTTTGCTTTGTTCTGAGATTGAAGAAAGATTTACGGTGTGTGCAGGTGAAATAAGGCCTTAGAAAATGGATATGTTGCAGAACCCAAGACCACTTGATATATAGCTTCAGATATATCACTATTTGCCTCTATCAGCATTTTTAGGAAATTACTGACCCCCAATCTGGATACAATATCCTACAGGTTTAGTACTTTACTCAGGCTATTATATAAATATTTAAATTAGCCACTTACTATGAGGTAGAGCATGATGAATATACATATTTGTAAATAGACTGTAATTTATGGAAAAGAAACAGGAAAAGAGTAAACAACAGTTATTTGATAATAAAAGCTTACATAAGGCATATGTTGCATATCCAGTGCAAAACATATTATTTATATATAGAAAAAAATTATTTTGGTTGAATGGTTAAATATATTTATCATGCTAAAGTTTCCTCCCTTTGAGAGTGCTCAAGGGCTTTGCTGTTATCCATGCAATTACTAAACAAACTTGTAGCGTAAGCATGTTTTTTGAGAAAATATCAGTTTCATTCTTGTGGTTTATAATTCCTCACATCTTTCAAATTCAAACATCAAATACAATCAGAAATAATACATTTTATACACAGCATATGCTTGTCTAATTTTTGAAAATATTGCCACAACAAATTTCCAATAAGATATATAGAGTATTGTATACCTTTTTCAGCATCGGTGTTTTTATCTTGGAAGGGCTCTAATTCATTTAAGGCAAAGTCCTTCAGTCAAAATGATCATTCAAAATGGCACTTGGAATTAAATGCATCATTAGGTTCTTATTCCATGTTCTGTTTCTTGATTTCTCACTCTCCATATGAAAATATGGAGAAGTGCCAGAAAGATCACTGCTGCCTGTAGCATGAAAATAGTGTTGTTTATTTTAAGCTGCTGGAATGTCTTGTTTCCAATGCTCTCATGCTTCTAATTTGAAGTCTGATACCAACAGAGTTTGGAGTACTCATAGGGAAAAAAATATGTGCATACTTTGTCACCTTGTGTATTTGTAATGGATATTTTCATATGACAGATCTAAATTGCACTGTTGGGGAACTGGACAACTGAGAAGGTTTTTTATGACTTTTCTATTTTCCTCCATTAATGAATTTTAAAAATTTATTTCATGGAGGTCCACCATCATTTCTGTAATCAGGCTACAACAATGGCAGTTTTGTCCAAGTTTACAATAACACAGTATACTAAGCATATTATAAAATTGGTTGCTACAAAATCCTTGCACATTCTAATTACAGCAGCTGTAGAGGATTATGGAAATACACCTTTTTTTCAGCATTTGCTTTTTCCACAGTCATTGTAGCCAATGGACTACCGCAATCAGCCAGCAACCCTATGTCCTGTCCTGTGCCTGAGATTTTAGGAACGTGCGTTAGAGGAATTCAGCCCCTGGATACTTTAGCACTTGGGAATTTTTAGAAATAACTTTGTTGTTTCCTTGGGGACTCCAAAATGATTCTTTAAAACATGAGTCAAGGAGGGAAGGAGCACACCCGGAGCAGTCCACAAAACATGTCCAAGAGGAACTGAGCAGTCGTGTCGCTGTGCAAACAGAGAATGAGCACCCAAATGTGAAAAATATCACTGTTCCATAAGGCAGCTGATAGACAGGAGGAAAAGGAAAAATACAATACACGTGGCAACCACCTGTTAGAAAACAGCTTCATCATTTATACTTTTCAGCATGCAAGGCCTGTATGCGGTACATGTTGTCAGATGGGGATTAAAAATGAGTGAGAAAGATGAAAATTATGGTCTTCTCTCTCCAGGCCCAGTTTCATAATTCATCATTGTGGACATTGTTAAACTCTAGTCTCACACGCTGGATACCACAAGATAAGCAGCATTGTGGCTCTGATAGAAGTCTGTCCTTAGGAGAGACAACCAATAGGAAGCCTATTCTTCTCCTGCTCTTTGAACATTCATGTGCACTTCCCAAAAGCAGGGGCTCACAGTCCCTAGACATGGCTCCCCAGTCTGTATATTCTTTCAGCACTAAGCAGGCATTTTGCACATCTGAAAGACCACTATATATTTGAAACATTCCTAAAATCTGCTGAAAGCACCGAACTGCTTTGCATCTGATTGTTTGAAAGGAGCCTTGCTCACAAAATATTTCAACTGGTACAGTTCTGCTAACATCTGGACATCTTTCTTACGTCAGAGGTGGATGATGAGATCCAGATGCTATGACTTACTGATGTTTTCATTAACTTCTTAGCAGTTTTGTCTTTGTTTTGTTTACCAACTGAAACTTCTTAAGTCCAACTCACATATATGAGTGTTACTGGGGAGATCGGGGAGATCATGGAGAAGAGCTGGAAAGGAAGGGGGCAGTCAGAGAAATTAAATTAGTTTTTGGCCTAGATCCAAAATAACTGCTTTCTCTTATTACAATGGTCTGTTCCAGGATATGCTGTCTGTAGGAAGGTCAGCCCCAGATGATAGGAAACATTTTGCTGAACTGCTATTTTCAGTAAAAATGAGATATATGATTTGCTAATTATGTTCTAATTTAAGAGTAAACATGTTAAGCTATGAAGACAACAGGAAATGAGGATGTAAGATAATATGAATGGCAACATCATGAACTTTGCATTTACAATCACGCCTAAACCTAATTGCCATATAGGGAATATTTATTACTCTGAGGGAATATCATTATTGCAACAGGCACAGGAGAGCTCATAGTTATATTGTAGGCTGCACATTAGGAACTAGCTGAATAATTCTTTTAAGGAAGATGTTGGCAATAAACAGAGTAAAAAAAAAATCCAAACTAAAAAGAAAAAGAAACCAACAAAAACAAAAAAACATAAAACATATCCAAGCAGCTGTATTGTATCTCTGTGGCAATAACTTTTTTAATATTTGCTAATTTTATATGATAGAATTGCATTTACAAGAATTTCAACCCATTCCAAAGGCTAGTTCCTTCAGTTTTTTCCCCCTGAAAATAGCGCTGCAGAACAGCTTTCCTTGCATTGTACATCCCATTAAGAAGTTGAAGCAGATTTTCAAAAACTGTCTAAACTTGCATTTTGCATTTTATGTAGCTATGCAGTTAAAATTTTGAAGGGGGGTTATAGAGAGAGAAACACAACACATTGATTGACTGACTGATCAATACTCATTCGCTAAACGTAGCAGCATCCTTAACATTGTGAAAGAAATTGATAAAAAGAAAGTCCTGTTTTGGAGAGATTATAATCTGTAAAACAACCACTGTCAGTGCTCAGTGGGAGGAGATAAATTCAGAAGCCATATGAGTATATATTATGGTACCCAAAAAAATGCAGCAGCCACTCAGACCAGCACAGGCAGAGCACTTATCAATCCACTGAGCTTCCTCCTGCAGTGCCATGTTTAGCAGCTTGCAGGGACCCAGAGGAGGCTGAGGCTCTGTGGAGAAATAGGGGAAAATAAAAATGAGCCAAATTATCCCAGTGCAGGAAGTATCTCCCTGTACTAGAGGTTGCTCATTTGTATCAGTATTTCCAGACTCTGAGAAGGTCAATTAGCAGTACAGTTTATTTTTGGAGTTGTGGATGTGTTTGTCTGAGGGTTCACATATCTGTGTTAATCTTATACAGACGTAGCTAATAAAAATAGTAAGAGAGAAACATTTAGGCAGATTCTACTTCGAAGTGGTAAATTAAACATACCAAAAAGAATGCCCAGCTAGTCAGTTAGTTGGGCAGCAGAAAAACCACAAGAGTAGCCCAAGGGGGTGGTAAGATATGAGAAGCAATTTTCAATGTAATATGTTAAAAAGCTGCGACCAGTTGTGCAAAGATGTTACAAGGTAAGATCTTGTGACTTCACTGTACTTCACTCCGTATCTCTCATGTGATTTAACTTTAGATGCATCTTTGGTTTGTCATGTTCTCTTATGTGAGAATAGAATAGAGTCCATCCAGGACTGTAGCTTTTGGATTATACTCCAATATAAATTAGAGCGGCTTATATTTCGCAGTTTCTGGCAAGTAGGGATGAGAGTTTGGCACATTTCTCAGAGGGAACTTCCTCAACAGAAACTGGTTGCTGAAAAGGCATAAGGACAAAGGAAAATCTGCATTCTGCTTTTCTCTTGTGCTTTCAATTTTTGAGGTCTCTTTTGTATACTGATACAACTTTATCTGGCAGAGAGATAAGCAGAACCAACACAAGACTGTTCAGCTTTAGATGAATTGTCTTTTTCTCACTGTTGATGCTCCAAAGAGCTCTTAGTCTCTATTCTGTTCAAATTTCACAGCATCCTTTCAGAGTTTCTGCCATGTTACTCTTGCCATCTGATGATGAAGTTCTGTTTTGGCAGCTATCCTGCAGTAACAAAGTACTTGCCATCTGATCTGAAGGAACAACTGGCCTGCCTTGGTGAGCCATGGACAAGAAGAGTTTTGAGTGTAACTTTGCCTGTCACTGTCAGTCACAGCAGAAAATCTCAAGGCATTAAACTGGCTCTAGTCTATAATACTGAGGAAAATGGCGATTGTGTTGTCTTGTGTAGACTTTACATATGATTAAATATACAAGATGTTCTTTTTTGCTTTTAATTCATTCATTAATCTGATCTCCAAGGCAGCTATCTGTGAAATATATAAAAGAAAAGAGTGTGCCTTCGAAAGGCAAAGTAAGCAGTTTACTTCCATCCATGATTTTGCATAACGTGTTCTTATCTACACTTGTGCTTTGCAATGTCATTTGCACATCTTTCCAGTCAGTGTTCAGAGTTGAGGGGGACAGAGACACGACAGTGAAGTGTTCCCAGAAGGCTGGTGCAAAAGAAGCCTGGTCTCAATCTTGTATTTGCTCTCCATATCTGCTACTTGTCAAGACATCTCTATTTTGCCTTCAGTCAGGTACACAGCTTCCTTCTGTGTTGTCTCCCTTGATATACTAGCTCTTTACCATGCCTACTTCTGTTCATCCTGAACACTTTCATTTAGAGATGTGACATGCATCTGCCATGACATTTCTGCTGATAAGTAGTCCAGTAAATATTTCTTTTTTTTTTTGTTGAACCCTACACAGAGATGAAATTCAGGGAGCACTACCATGCACAACCACATACTAAAATGATGAGAAAGCATAAAGTTTTTCTATGCAAATGAAACCAACTTTCCTGACCAGCCTAATTAAGAGAGGACTTGTTTTACCCTCAGTTAATTTGTTAAAAAGTGTGTTCAATAATTTGAGGGGGGGATATAAATTTGAATGATCTTGCTGTAAGAAAGAGAGTTCAGATTAAAATGAAAGTGTGGTAGGTTTCAAAAAGCTAAGAAATCTCAGATAATAATTTTGAAGTCAAGCAGCACGCTTATTTTGTCTCCTGCCACTTTTAACTGATGACACAGTGACAGAATTTCATGTAATAGATCTGAAGAAGAAAAACTCTTACATTTTTCCTAGTATGAAAAGGTGTTGCCTAAAAATCTATAATTGTGCAGAACCAAGAGAAACAGGATTCCAATCAGACATATATGTTGATGAATTTGTTTGTTTTTCTGCTGCAAGAATGTGCTGAATGGACATATTTGCAATTCCAGCCTTTAATATAAAAGTGCTGACCATATTCTTTTGCACACCACATATTTTAGAAGCTTAAGAATCTAATGAGGTTTACAGAATTGATAAAATCCTGATATTCAATCTCGTAGGCAGATTTAGAGGGGTTTTTCACAGTTGTATCAACAAAGAAAAGGAGGATAATGTTTTCATAATTTTTTTCAATCTAGTAGATATTAGTACATACAGTGTATACATAAATAAATATATGTATGACTCTTGCTATGTTGATTCGACTTTTGGACTTCTACAACCGGGTGAAGTGAATAAGATGAATTCTCAAGCAAGAATAACCCCATAGTCAGAATTGTTAAGGTTCTCTACTGGTGCTTCTTCCTTGCCTTTAGGTCTAATTTCGGGGCCAGTCCAGAGTTCCCCGAGTTGCTGGTCAGTTGTGAGTTCATCTTTTTGCATCTCACATTGTATGGAATGGCCACACTTCCTTTTCTAAGGCCAAAAAGACTATTATGATCAACAGCTCTAACCTTCTACATTATAAATCCCATAAAATGTCACAAAGTAACATGCGCATATTTGAGAAATCTATGTATTTTGTTTTAACTTAAGAGTTCAGATATCTATTTCCTGAGTTTTCATACTCTAGTAATAACTTCTGTAATTTGCTTTTGAGTCTTTTGTTCTTTGGAAGATGAAATTATCTGTGGTCTGTTAGGACCCTCAAGCAAGCACTCAGATATTTCAAGTGGGAGGGAAAATGACTGCACAAATATTTATCACTGGCATCAGCACAAGTATTATAGAAACATAGATTCCTTGGCTTATATCCTAGCCATGGCAGCTTTTAAGAGAACTTGAAGCCACTTTTCAGTTTGAGTCTGTTCTTTGAAAGTACTTGATAAAATCTGTTCCATTTCTTATGGGCATATGTTGTCATCTCTAGGCTTTAAGGGTTTGACCTGCAACCTGACATAGTAAAATATTACATATGTCCACTTTGTATCATTTCAAAAGAAATCTCCCTCTGTATCTCTTAGAAGTGTAGTAGTACAGTGAAGAATATACACAGTTATGTTCCATGTTATTTTAACCTTACTGAAGCTGACCAGTGTATATCTACGGTATAATCATCTGGAGTTTTTTTTCTTCAACTGGATATGAAGAGTTAAAACAGTGGACACTCAGTGAAAGTGAAAAAAATTAGATATTAGATTCGAAATGAAACATCTCAATTTGTTGATTGAATAGTAGATATGGCTAACTTGAATTTAACTTTAAAAGTTTTGTCAGTTACCCATAATAGGCTATTGGATGTGAAACAATAAAATTAAATTATCTTAAATAGAAATACTTTTTCATTTCAGAAAATTTAAATAGCTTATGTCTTCCTAGGAGCAAAGAATCTTTCTGATGTGAAAGGAGCAATAACTTCACTGAGGAAAGAATGTAGTCCAACAGAAGAATATGAGCAAATTGAAGATAGGTATTTTGATGAGATTTCAAAGATCAATAAAAAGATAGTCCACATTTCTCAATCTTTCCAACTACACTTTACTGCCATTGCAGCATTTATGAGTGACCATAAAACCTAATTCCTTTCCCAATATCCCACTGTCTGAATTCCTATATTGTTCAATCATCCACCAGATCTATGTGTTTAAGAACAGAAATGACAAACTCATCTTTTTATTTTTTCTTGTCAGACTGCAAAAAGCAAAAACAATAGTTAAGAAACTTAGTTTACTTCTTTGATGAGTCCATATTCTTCATCCATGTTTTAATTAGTACTATTTATAATACTTCTTTTGCTCATAAGACATCTTATATTGTAATGTCACTGGGGTTAGCATCTTCAGACAGCCCATTCGAAAGCTGAAACCAGTAGTTTCTGATCCCTGAGCCCGCCACTGCTTTTAATAAGTTCTAGTGAAGCTGTTAGGAATTAAAGGTCATTACAGCTTTGTGTATATTTGGGCTATTTGGCAAAATTAACTTGCCATGGTGGCCTGATGGGTAATGATGAGCACATCTGGTTCTATTTCTTTGGAGCTACCACAGCAAGATGTAATTTCAAACATGAGGTTTCAGTATCTACCACCTGGGGAAATCTTCACAGTGATTTAACTCTTCTATGTCCACTTTAAGATCATTAACTCTGGTTCTTCCTTTGTCTTCAGTGTATCATACCATTTAATTCCCACCATTATAGTGTTCTGACAGGGGCCAGTTCACAATAGTAAGTACAAAATTGTTCATGACAAGGATGGACAACACCATATGTTCATGCAATTCCTGGAACAGGTGCTGAGCACGATCTAACATATTTACATCTCTCCATGCAGTGCTGTAGGTGAAGTTTTGCTTGAGGACAGAGGGTTCATATCAATGAGCAAACCTTACATTTTTTTCTACATATTTTATAATGTTTAATGTGTTGCAAGAAAGAGATAAGAATTAGACGAACAGGAAAATTCATATTTTAAAAGTAAGAATATTTAAACAAATTATCTAAATAAAAACATCAGAAACAATGATTGTTATACATTTTTAAGACAGCTCAGTAAAAATGCCAACTCCAGTACGACAAAAGGCATAGCAAAAAAAACCCCACAGATTACTATAGTACAGTTTCGTAGTGCTTAAAAATACATGGAATTACCTGTATTACAAAATGGTGTCACATTTAAAATACTATTGAAATCTACTGTTCTGTACATCTTATACTTTTTTATTATTTTGTTGTTATTTGTTTTCTGGTCACAGATCTTCAAATTATTGGACTTGAATGGAAATGAGGAGCAACACAGATGTTTGGTTACACGTAGGAGTAAACCAGAATTTCCATTGACATTTTCCTGTATTCTCAAAACAGATAAGGTTAGAATGCACAGCTGCCTTTTTTTACCATTAACACTTACTAGAAAGCATGAGAAATAATAAAATATTATACAGAAGTATAGGAGGAAAATGTAAAAAACAGGAATAGTTTCATGGGACCAAAATTAATTTATAGCAGTTCTTGAAAAACAGACTGCATTTTGTACCCAGCAACTGGGAGCTTTTTATCTTTTGTTTCAATTATTTGCATATTTCTAAATATGAGAGCTGGGGAGTGGGACCATTCTTCCCCTGTACATTTACCAACACGACTGAAGTGTCCACATGGATTTCTTCTCTGTCTCTTCCTATTTGTGTGAATGCTGGTGTATAATGAAATTAAACACAAGACCATAACAGGTACTTGGTCTTGAAGCAGAAAGCAAGTAGGGTCATCATCACTCTTACAGAAAATCCCATAAAACTGTATTTGACTTCAGATTGTTAGTTACCATCAGCCACCTGACTGCTCCTGAGATGTGGCAAAAAAATGGTGCTTCTAGCTGAAAAGTGTTTTTTGAAGAAAGCTAGAACAACAGAAAACTCGTAGAAAAATAGGAAATGGAAATAAAATTCCTACATTGAGACTGAATCTCATCTGCCTGAGACATACTCCCCCATTTGCCTAGTACTTTTCAACAAGTTTCTCATGAAGCATTTGCAACCTCTCCAAAATACTACAGGCTCAGAGGAATTTGTTTGTCATTCTGAAAACACTGCTTCTGACCGGTACGAATAAATCAGTGTACCAGAACTAACTCATAATGAGAAAAAAATCACATTTCCCCCCTCCCTCAATGTTTAGTTTGTTTACTAGATGAATTTGTTCTACTTAAAAACCTAATACATTACATGAAAGTACTTATTTTATGGATACAGAATAAGTAGTGTTTGGAACTGGTGAATCTGGGTAAGCAGGAAATAAACCTTTTCATTAGCAAGACACCAGTTTCAATCATATTTGAATTTTCTTCAGCGTTAAGAAATTCTTAATATAATTCACAGTTTGACTGAAGTTGGGAGCTCCAAATGATTCAAGATATTGTGTTGGATATTGCAGAGAAGTCCTGATCCAAAATATTTTTTCCTTTTCTCACAATCTCAGTTCAGAGCATGCTACACACCCTAGTGTGGCTGAACTGGTTTTCTCATCAAAGAGAAAATCGTTATTTTAATGGAGTTTCAATAAATATTCAGTAGCAAAGTGAGAATAACACTAGAAGAAACCCACAATATATGATAAATTTCTCTTGTTCAGAATCAATACAGAAAGTTCTTTCATGTTGGAAGCCTCATGTATACTTCTGCTGCCACTCCAGAACTCTACATATGTACACAGAAATAACAATTCCAATTTTGAAATGCAGCTGCCCAAGAAAAGACGAAGAAAAAAAATCTGCACATCTAGCAATTTTGGCCTTCTAAAGCAAACATTGAGACCATCCTTTCCAGAAAAGTGTAACTGCAAATGCCATGCTGTTCATGCAGGACAACAGGATCTTTCCTAATGCTTTCCCTGCAGCATGCGTATGTAGTGATGTCATCCCATAAGAATTCCCCTGGCTCGATCAGCTCCTGGTGGAGGTGTGCAGGAGTACAGCAGTCACTCTAGAGAGCTCACCATCTCACGTAAGGGTAGAGGAAATTTTGTAATTCTTATCTATAACTCCATCCTTTAGTAACCGTCAGTTACACAAATTAATTCAGATGCATTTTTGACGTGATGTATGTATTTGCGTGCATGATGGTAAAACGATTCAAACTTGCATTTGAGCACTTTTAACAGTGCCTTGGTAATACTCTGCTCCTTTGAAGTCCCTTTAAATTCAACATGTTGATACAAATAGAAATTAAACTCCATGCAGCTTTAGAAACCATCCTTCTCTGTGCTCAAGGTGAGGAGGAGCACTGTACCATGGCGGTGGCACTGGTTGGAGGCATGCTGCTGACCACAGCTTTTTAAACAGAGTAGCTCCTTTTAAGAAGCAAATAAAACTGCTGAACCTTTGCAGCTTGTCACAGATGTGCTCAGCTGGCAGCAAGTATGCCTCAGGCTTACCTTATTCCTCTCCCTGTGGGGCCAGGCTAATGAAACTCTGATCTCTTTGCCTATAAGCAGGCAAACATGAAGGCAGGGTTTCTGCTTTTTTCTCCACAAACTCAGTGTGAGTAGATGGGTTTACCACTGAATTTCTCGGACACAAGTGAATGTATCCACAATACACTGGGTATGAGAAATTAAAGGTGGGAAATAGTCTAGCATTAAAAAAATACAGCAGAGTTCAAAATCAAGTTCTGTACTCAATATGCAATTCCATTGTGTGACAACACAATAGACTTCCAGGAGAATCGGGATCTGATTTCTGAGTTGTAATTTTCTATATAAGTTTGCCACCTGTACCTTAATTTTAACTGGAAGCACGTTTTAAATATTACTGTAGTGTTAATTAAATTGTAATAAATTGAAATGTCACTATAGATTAAAAAAAAGGAATAAACTGTGTTAAGACACACCTATTAGGCAGATAGTTTTGTAAATAAAGGGTAAAATAGGAAATTAAAGAGAGAAGCTCAAAATGGCATGCACAAGAACACAAGACAGAAACAAAAATGATGCAGCATTGACATTCACTGGAGGAGAATGAAAGGAACTTGCTATTTAACTTAGTAGTTTCTGTACAACCTTGTGAAACAGCAATAAAACTGAGAATCTAAGTAATCCAGTTATTTCAGCAACAACTAGTAAACTAGACAAACAGCAATGTGGATGAATCTCATTTTACCTGTCTTTGGCATAACTTTTTAGAGATTCTTAGCGGCTGCTACAGTAAATAGCACTCCTAAGAGAATGACATCTAAGGCTCTGCAAGCCTCTTTAAAATTCTGAACTTTAAAATCAGTAGGATTTAGGCACTCTGTCTTCAAAAAGCATTTTGTATGTATGTCAGGACTGTCATGAATGAGAGACACTGTGTGTGGTCATATAGGTCTCATTAAATCCTGTAACTAAGTGAGCTAACTACACGCAATATAGTATACTGATAAGCATAATAGGAGTAAATAGGACCCCCTTGACTTATGCAAAGAAGACATCATAAGTTTATTCAGCCATCTCTTCTGATTTCCCAGTACGCTAGAAATTACATTCGCTTTGGTAGACTTTAGTTTTCTGCAAAAATTATTCTGAATAATTCTGACTCATTCTGAAGAATGAATTCTTTCTTTCCCCACCTGAGTTCACCCCTTACAGATAAGCAAATATCAGCTCATCTAACAGGTATTACATCTGTCCTTCTCACCATTCACACTCTTTAAATATCATCAAGCAGTCGTACCAGCTGTTTACAAAAGTATCCCACTTATAAGTGACATGAGTGCTTTATAGCTCTGTATTTACAAGATATCAAAGTGGTTTCTTAGAGAGCAGTGCAATTTCCCTCCTGCTCTAGGCGCATAAAATCAGTGAACCTAATAAACTAGAAAAGCCTCATTAATGGAAGAAACTGTCCTTTGTGAGTGAGCAGCAGAAGTCAGCAGATCAAAGGTGCCCCACTTCCTTCAGTAGTGCCTGCACATCTGTTTTTGTTATATCAAATATGTGGCTAAGCTTACTGGTAGACAACAACAAAGCTTTTTGCTATTACTGTTTTTCTAATATATGCTGACTTCAGTTTTCAACCCATCTTTTTCTAAAAATACTTAAATATTTTAGCATGAACTTATGAGTCTGATTGATATAAGCTGTGTCTAACTTTATCTGGGGTGTTAGGAGAGATGGGATGCTCCTCATCTGGCTCATGTAAATAAAAAGACTAGACAGCACTGTGCTAGAGTTAAGTTTCCTTCAAAATAACACCAAAAGCTGGTATTTTTTTGCAGCTGTATCCAGCCACAAACAACCACAGGACTGGATCTGCTATTCTATCAGTAGGTGTGCTCTCACTTTTGAAAAAGAGACAGAAATCATAAAGAATGGTATAACCTTTGTGTAGTTTAAGAAAATCTAAATAAAATAATTTCAGAAAAATATATTTAACTGGGACCAAATTTGAAGAGCTAAATATTTCTTGGCAAAAATCTCATTGACTTCCTTTTTTTTTTTTATTTTGCAATATGAGAGAACCTGTTTAAATACTGAAATGTTTTCAAAACATAATGTTCTTTAACAGTAATCTCTAGGAAATGCACTTTTTCCTATTTTTTATCAAATAGAAATAATTTTACGCTGTCAAATTGAAACACTACCTACCCAACGCCATTCTTACTCTCTTCTGTATATTTTTCTACAAAAGATTTTGCAGTAAATCATTCTTATTGAATAGCACCTATATCCCACAAGCACAGACTACCACATGGTAGTAGACTGGTAATTAGAAAATGTGCTAGAAGCTCCTGTGTGGACAAATGTTTTAGTACTGAAAGTGGTCATAGACATGTGGCTGAGCAGCCCATCCAATCTGATTGTGATGAACAGTCATTGTAATAAATGGGGACAAATAAAATGAGAGAAAATCTAATCCAGTAATGCACTATGCAAAATTTTCTGAGATGACAAAAATAGGAGTCCTTTAAATTGTTCCCACTCCTTCCATCTGGCATGCAGAGCTGAGGAAGTTGATAAAATAAAATGAAAAATACCACATATTTTCGCATAGTACTGCACATGTGTGATTAAAGACAGTGCTCAATACCTGACGTTGGTGTGACCCAATGTCCACTGGAGTGCAGTTGACTCCTTCCTCCTGTTTTGGCAGACAGGTGAGACAGCATTTACAGGATGATGAATACGGCTAATCTCTGAATCGAGTCCAGTCCAGGACTTACATGATCAAGCTTTGTAGTGTATTTATTTCTGAGTGATTGCAGTACTCAGGGGAAAAAAAAAAAAGAAAAACAAAACAAAAGACACAAACCCCCACAAAAAAAACCAAACAAAACAAAACAAAGACCAAAAAACAAACAAAAAACCCCACTCCTATTTATTTGTTAGAATGCAGGAAAAACATGAACAATTTGAGAAAAACAAGTCTTATGTAAAACATGTCAAGAAACTCTTCTCTCTACTCAGGAAGGAAAACAGATAATTTTAATTCTAGTGTTTCTATTTGTAACCTAACATATTTCTTCAACTAAAGGGGACAAACAGTGACTTTAAATAGGTCTCCTTGTTTCCTCTTCTTCATATCACTCCCCAAAGTGCTCTCCACCCTATCCTTCTTTGAGTGATATCCTTATTCATTCTTATTTATGAAGGTTAGGTCATCCAATTCACTTATGAAGTCAACAAGACAAGTTAACCAGGGCTTTAAACCAGTAGCAAATGCTGCATATCATTTGCCCTAAGTACAAACTAGAAATAGCATAAATACTTATTAAAGGATTCGAGGAAAATAGATGCATGAAGAATGTTTATTTGTTTGTTTATTTGGTTTTCCTTTGTTCACATCATCACTTGTAATTTGTTTAAAGCTATATGGTTGTTTGATTCAAACTAACTTTAGATACTAGAGCAAATGTGTTTATATAAAGCTGAATTATCCTCCCCAAAGATGGAAATGACAGCCAAAAATATCCTAATAGAAAACTGTAGCTCTTACAAAATTTATTCTTCAGACTCTTAACCAAGTATTGAAGATAACAAGCATGTAATCTTAAATTTTGCAAGTAGTCATTCTAACTGCGCTTCATTTTGCATGCTTGTCTCTTAATGAGTCTAGCAAGGACTGGGCTGCATGACTCTGAATATAGAATTTAGGGTAAGATCATAGAATCATAGAACATGTTGAGTTGGAAAAGATCCACAAGGATCGTCAAGATCATCAACTCCTGGCCCTGAGCAGAACACTCCGAGTATCACACCTTGTGCCTGAAAGCATTGTCCAAATGCTTCTCGAACTCTGTTGGGCTTGATGCTGTGACCACTTCCCTGAGGAGCCTGTTCCAGTGCTCAAGCACCCTCTTGGTGAAAAACTTTTTCTTGATATCCAAACTAAACCTCGTCCAACATCATGCGGTTTCCTCATGTCATGTCACTGATCACAAGAGTGAAAAGATTGGTACATGCCCTGCTGCTTCCCTTTATAAGGAACTTGTAAACTGCAATGAGGTCTCCCCTCAGTTTCCTCTTCTGCAGGCTGAACAAACCAAGTGACCTCAGCAGGTCTTCATAAGGCTTCTCCTCCAGACCCTTCATCATCCTCACTGCCCTCCTTTGAACACTCTCAATAGCTTAATGTCTTTTTTATATTGTGGTGACCAAAACTTCATACAGTTTTCAAGGTGAGGCCACACCAGTGCAGAGCAGAGGAGGACAATCCCCTCCCTCGACCGTCTGGCGATGCTTTGCCTGATGCCCCCAGGACACGGTTGACCCTCCTGGCTGCCAGGGCACTGCTGACTCATATTCAACTTGCTGTCAACCAGGACCCCCAGGTTCCTTTCCATGGCACTGCTTTCCAGCATCTCGTTCCATAGTCTGTGGAACACAACCAGGGTTGCCTTGTCCCAGGTGCAGAATCTGGGACTTGCCCTTGTTGAACTTTATGTGCATGGGGATTGCCCATTTCTCTGTTTGTGGAGGACTCTCTGCAGGGTCTCTCTGCCCTCAAGGGAGTCAACAGCTCCTCCCAATTTAGTGTTGTCCGCAAACTTACTTAGTATATCTTCAAGTCCTGGGTCCAAGTCATTAATGAAGATATTGAAGAGAACTGGACCTAAAATGGAGCCCTGTGGAACCCCACAACACCAGTCTGTTGTTAATCCAGTCACTATAACTCTTTGTGCCCAACCTATGAGACAGCTGCTCACCCATCATATAACATGATTATCCAGATTGTCCGGAAGGATACTGTGAGAGACAGTATCAAAAGTTTTGCTGAAGTCCAACAAGATTACATCTACTGGATTTCCTAGGTCAACTGGGTGGGCTACCTTGTCATAGAAAGAAATCAGGTTCGACAAGCAGGAGTTTCCCCTCATGAAACCGTGCTGGCTGTGACTGATGACTGTGTTGTCCTCCAGCTGTTTTTCAATACCTCTCAGAATAATCTTCTCGATAACTTTACCAGGCACTGAAGTAAGACTGACAGGCCTGTAGTTTCCAGGGTCCTCCTTCTTGCCCTTCTTGAAAATCAGGACCTTACTTCCACTGGGCATACACCTTCCTTTTTCATCTTATTACCAAGAGAAGGTCCCTGTTCAGCCAAGCTGGCCTTTTGCATTGTCTGCTTGACTTGCAACATTTAGGAATTGCCTGCTCTTGTGCCCTCAGGAGGTGATGTTTAAAAAGTGACCAGCACTGATAGTAGTATTTTACAAGCACAAATCTTATCCTACAAATAAATTTGAACATATCCTGCATGTTATTGGACTGCTCACAAACAGTGCATTTCAATTTGTCAGGAGAACTAAGCCAGAACCTAAAAGTATAAGAGTCAGTCAACTGGTGATCAATGTGTTGAAAGTACACATTTAATAATTTTTATTATCCAATAAAGAGTCATTTCTTTTCAGCTATATAATGAGTATTAATTTAAATCTATAATATTTCTGTAATCTGCTTTTTCTTTTCAGGACTGACCATTCTTATTTATACCTATGTGATGGTGCTAATGGATATTTTGTCCTTAGAGCAGACTAACAAATAGCAAGATATTATTTTCATGAGGCTTTTGATGTAGTTGATTATTCCCCATTTTAGGCTAATCCCCATGATAGATTAGCAATCTGTCTTGGATAGCAAGGTAGCAATATGTGAGAAAGAAAACATGAAGCTTTTTGGTGTAGCATTGGGGTATTGCTATGAAGTAGTTTGCATTCCAGTGGTACTTAGGCACTTTTATCTTAGAGAATTCCTTTTTTCTAAGGATCTTAAGAGAACCGAAAATGTGAACAGAATCTGAGGAGGATCCTAAATCTTATAAATTTGTTGATTCTTTGAATGTTTTGAGAAGACATCATGAAAAAGTGTCAGCTCTCCAATATAATACTTGTGGTCCTCTCTCCCCTTGATCTGGTGAACCTCAAAGTGTCTATCCCTTAAGATCAACTCCTGCAGGCTCTTCTGGAGGGCATAACACAGGTGTTGAGGATACATGGTCATTATGGAAAAGAAAAATTTTATTATATTTCATTTAATACACTTTCAGATGTTAAGGTACTTACCTTTTGATCTGTCACACTGATGCCCAGTCTTAATACTTGTATTAAATGAATGTGAACAGCTAGAACTTTTAAAGTGATTCCTAAGTGATTCCTTTTAAAGTGATTCCTTAATCTGTTGCTTTTCTCCAACAGAGAAAATTATTGCAAATATCTATGACAGAGTGGATATGTATAACTGACAAATCAGTTTGCACTTTTGTATGTTAGGTATTACCAAATAAAGACTTTCTGACATATAACTGTGTCTTGAAGGTCTTTGACAGAAGTATTCACCAGGTTTCTCTTCTACCTTGAGAAAAAATGATTTGGGTTTTTTGCTACCAAAAGATCAGTGATTAGCCACTGTATTAGCATCCCTAACAGAGTATTTGACAGTGGGATGTGGCTGCTCCAGTCTCCCAGTCCTCAGCCTTCTCCAGGAAATATTACATCAAGATAGTCTACTTCAGGATTTATTTTGTATCTACCAGTGTGGTTTAGCTACAACCCATACACAGAAAGGGAATCTCCATATGTCATCTTCTACTTCCACAAATGTGCCAGTCTAGATACTGTCTGACAGCACTGATTTTAGATACCAGAAGTTTCAACTCTTTCTTTAATGAAACATTTCATTTAAAACCCTGAAGGAAGTGGGATTTTTGCCAGGACTTCGTTCTATCTGCTTTCTGAGACTACCCATGAAAATGTGTTGTGTCATGTAACATTCCCAGCACAGCATTGGGTAGGGTATATCCTGCAGAACAACATCTCATGTAAACAAGATTTAGCAATCTTGGAGGGAATTTCCTGCTGTTGGTCAGATTGTTTTGAACACCATTGACCTTGCTGCAGATTTCTATTCTAAGAGCAGCTATTCATCTGTGTCCCATCCAGTTGCTTTGATGACAGTAACTGCTGGGGAGGTGGATAAGGAAATCTAGAGACACTCATTCCAGTTGTGAGGCCTGCTGATAACCAGCCCAGACTGTGCTCTGGCTAGTCTGTACCAATTTAAACAGTTTGGAAGGAAATAGCTTCGCTGAGGAAGGAAGCAAGGAAATGTGGAAAGCAAACCAAAAAAATTCCAAGTATAGCATTAACCTAGACCGCATCATGTTGTCATCATACTACCAATACTGCACATCAAAATACAGGGCAGCCATGCTTCAGATTGCAGCAAAATATGTTAGTATCTGCAACTGGAGTTCTGAGTCATGTCCGCTAAACTTTAGTTTAGTATCTCTTATTATGTTTAGTACATCACGAATGTAAATGTTTCAATAGTTCCTCAGTTGAGGTTCTTGGTTTCAACAAAAGTGTATTATTTATTATGTCTTCAAATGGCTGTGGCTTTTAGCGGTAAAACTTACAATGTCTTCAGAAACCCTCCACCATAACTATGCAATGATATCCCAGCTCTAATTTCATATCAGGTAAAATCTGGCTCAAAGTTTCACTAAAATCAATCAGCATTTTTCCACTGATCCACAATCTTAAGAGAGTGGCAAAGCTATGTCTTAAGTCTATGCACCTATGCAACTTTGGCTGGACCAGAATGAGAATTTCTCACAGAACTGCGTATGGTCCCAACTGATGTTCATCTCAGAAATGAAAAGCAAATCACACAAACAAAACAGCTTAGACATATTTTGAAACTGATAAGGTACAGTAAGCAAAAGGTAGGGAAAGAGAAATTATATTTGATATTCTTCCTGAAAAACTGTACATTAAAAATAAGTACAGATGGATAAGGATAAAATGTTACCTATAAGATGAAGGACAATATTCTTTTATTCAAAAGAAAGTATGCAGAATTTATAATCTGGACTTCTTATTCTTGTCTCACATATAAGAATATTAGAGAAAATATAAAACATAAAGTCAAAATCCAGACAAAAACATGATCCAGAGGACAGCGAGGATAATGCAGTGATAAAGGACAGCACAAAAGGAAAAAGTCTATTTCATCATCCTCTTAATATTTCAGCTAAGAGTCAAGCATTCAGGCTTTATAATGTTCTCCAGTTTTGATTAGGAGAGTAAGAACCAACTTTAAACTTGCATTACAGTTGCCCCAGTTGTTAAACAAAGCAACTGAAGAAAAAACAAGTCTGAAGAACTCCTTGTGGATGCAATATAGATTTTCATCTTGGGTTTGCAGAATACGCTGTTTCTATGTGACTGAGCTTTGTATGGCCATGGACCACTGTTCTAAGAGTACATAACTTCTCTCTAAACAAGTTAGTGGAAGCTAGGCCTGCCTAATGTAGAAGTATTTGGGCAAGATTTTGGTCTGCATTTTCTACAAGGTCTGACTACAGAGTCTAGTGGATCCTTTTAAAATCCCTGACTACTAATTTTTTTTTGGGCTTTTTTTTTTTTCCTCAGAGTCAACTGCACTGTCCTATTGTAGATACAAGAGATGATTAGTGTATGATTTTTCTGAAACTACTGCTTAGAAAATCTGATTATTTTCCAGTATTTTTTATGCATTTTTCTGAACACAAGCTCTCATTATATTGTTTTTTGTAGCTTAGGTTGAGGTTAATTTATTGTGAAAGAAGTGACAGTACATTCTTTGGACATAACTGCATGAAGCAGGTCCCCACCAGACTCTTGATCATATCTGACTCCTTGCATCATCATGGAATTTACAAGATATGAATTTTTTTTTTCACAAACCCTTATACTAAGAATAAATTACTTTCTAGGCATCTTTGTTTTGAGGGATCTTCTTTATGTCCGTTAATGTCAGGCTGTTGAACATTTAACCTATTTTGAAATATCTTCTGCTGTTAGAACGCTACATAAGCAGGACAGAAAAAAAAACAAAAGACACTCTCTGCACTTTCCTCTGTGGCATTTCCACCCCTATATAAAGCTCTATGTTAGGCTTACGTATCAATCAGCTATCACCTTTTCTTGTGTTTCTGTGTTTCATCACTCAGTTTCTCTCTGGTCTTGCTGACACTCCCAGCACACCTTCCTTGCAGTCACTTGCTTGTCAGTCAGCAGCTGCCTTCTCACACATCCAAGCCCTGATGATATGTTTGTGAAGTACAAGCAGAGAGTGCTGTCTTTTTTTTTTTTTTTTAAAGCCTTTCTGCATTTTAGGATGAAATCAATCAAAGGTTGATCATATATGCAATGTTGATCATGCATGCAATGTTCATATTGAATTGCACACAGATTAATAACCTATTTAAAGAATGAGGATGCCATTCATGTAACAGCATCATGGAGAGAAAAAGGTGAAAAATATGAAACCTCAAAAAATTATTTGCAATAGCATTGAGAGACAGTGTTTCTAATTTTTAAGTGCCTAAAGATTACTAGGCTCTAACTGTATAACTGTACATTGACTGAATTTGATTATTTTAATACAAAGAAAGCGAATAGGAAGTCACAGGTTTCAGTCTTATATTTCTTTAATCCTGGTAACACCTCTAAGTTACCAAATGCGCTTTCTCAGGCCCACCTATTCTTCCTACTTTTCTTTTCAAGACCTTTTCCTATCACAGCTCTGACTGTCTTGCTTAAACATTTTCCTCAGTGTTGCATCATTTCTGGTCTCAAAAAAACAACTCTTCATATCTCTTCTTATATTCTACTATCATGCTACTGTTGTCTGTTGAATTATACCTCATTATTCCAGGGAGAATCAGGATATTTCAGCCCAAGTGAAGTGTCCTAAAAATCAATCAGGTTGTCAAATATGCGCTCAAGTGTAATCCAGCAGAGTCGATCTCTAACGAAGCATTTTACTTATTATTTTATTTTATTTTATTTTTATTGTTATTATTATTATTATTTCTGCTGCTTTTGTTTTGTTTAACATAACCAGACTCTGTCATTTGCTTTAAGACATATTCTTTAATAAACACCAACTGTTTCAGCCTGCTAGTCAGAATGATCAGTTTTGCCAAATGTTTCCTCCATCTTCTCTTTAAAGGTGACATGGGTATACCTTCCTAAAGATTATAAATCATTATTTCCATTGAACAAACTGTTATGATGAGACCAGAATGGGCAGCTGAATATGGCACACTGGTGAACATATCTTTCTGCAAAGGGAAGTCACCATCTGGCTGAAATGCAGCCAATATCCTTCCTGGCCCCATCTGCAGGTGAGAGGAGATACCAGTGGATGAGATCATCGCTTGAACTACATCCTGATATTCCTAAGGCCTAATTGCAGAAGACATAGGGACATTTTTTGCAATAGAAAGAGAAGAGATGCTATCCATTCCCAGCTTGAGGAAGGACAGAAGAGGAAAGACAGAAGAGGAAGGAGGATCTTATACTTCTGTGTCCATAAAGAAACCTTTAATTGTTGAATTAGGAAAAAGAGATTTCTGAAAGAACCTAAAATCTAAGACAGTAGTAGAGGGATACTTAGATCATCTCTACAGCTAACAGATATGCTGAAGTGGTTAAGGAAGATTTTAACTGATAAATATAATCCAGGGTGATTTTACTGCCAGTGTTACAAACTCAAATACTTTCTTGGCTAGTGTTAACCAGAGGAGGAAAGTGAAGAAATGGCCTATAACTCACCCTAGGCTTTTCGTGCTGTGCTTCTTCAGAGTCTGTTGACTTGGAATTTCAGTAATGGTGGCAAAACAAGGACTGTATCCTTCCTGTCCCTGGCTTTGCACTGTTGTAAATGTTGGTGTTGTCAGGTGCTGAGCTGCAGCAGGAAACTGAGTTAGCTCAAAATCAGTAGAGGATTTTTGGAGGCGGGGTTGATTTGTTGTCTTTGTTTGTTTGTTTGCTGTCAGGTTAGTTTTCAGCCATGGTGATTCCTGATCCAAGTCATTGTGTGGCCTTGTGAACTTTTGTGGCAGAACAAAGGCAGGAATGGGAGTGCATAGGTGGGGATAGAAAGCAGAGGAAGGAGGCAACATTTTAGTTCTAGCTCTCATTTATATCCTCTTTAAATGACCGTGAAACCACATCCGTCTCTACACAGGTAAAAAAAAAAGTCCAGGACATGAGCACCGCTGAGATGTTACAACATATAGCCAGAAGTGCAAATTAAATAAACCCTCCCATCCCTGGCCTCACCAATACCAAAAGTCAAATAAACAAACTAAATAACTATAATCACCAAAGAATAAGAATAATAATAACTAAAATAACCAAATAATGACTATATATAACTATAATAACAACCAAATAATAATAATAACCAAAGAATGAAGAATTTTGAGATTCTTCATAAGCCATTTTTAAGATAATATGCCAGGCGAAAAGTATGATATTAGTAGATACAAAATAAGATACTCATCATTGAGATCCCTACTCTCAAAAGTGGTCGCTAATCAGTTCTGTGCTACACAAACACACTGTGCTTACATTAGAGAAAATATTGCCAAAGTTCTTCCAGTGTGCACTAAATAGTATAAGGCTTTTCAGTTTTAATAAACATGCACAAACATACTTGATATGCCAAGACAGGAGGCCTGGAGTATTTGAGACAGGGCGGCAGCACCATGCAACAATAGTACAGTTTGTATTGCTGGCAGCACTGGCATTCCACTGGCCAGAACTTCAAAAGTGTCCAAAAGACCAAAGAAACTGCTGCAAACAGAGAGCAACTTTAAATGCCCATGGAGTACTTTGAAGTGATTATTAACAATGCATCCCATAGCCCAAGGCATGCACAAAGTATGTCTGTACACCAGGCTGCTGAATGGAACAGGATTTGTTTATCAGCCCCTCCACCGAGACCAGAGAGGCTCCCTCTGAAACAATTTATTCTCCTTGGCTCCTGCAGCTGAATGTGCCACAGGCATTTTCTGTGGGACAGATTCAGCTAATAGATGATCGGGTCACTGGAAGTGGTAATAAAGTCCTATCTGGAGAAAGCTGTAAGCCAGCTTCCAATACCAGGGAAAAAAGGCCCAAAGACAACTTCATGTGCTTGTGTTTTTGTTGCCCTCCTGGCAACACTGGTTTGGTTTTTGGTGGCCAAATGCAACTTCCATGCGACTGCTGGCTGGATGTGTTAGGAGGGCGCAGAAGAATCAGGAGAGATCATCTGTACTGTCACAAAGGGAGTAGTAAAGGACTTCCACTAATGACTGTTAAGACTGGTACAAACCATTTCCCTTCTGCAGGCTTCTGTTTTTCTGCTAAACTGTGGCTGTTTTACTGCTGTCATGCAACCTCAAATTGTGCCTCCATCATTTATCTGTATGGGTTGTCTGTCTTTTCCTGGGACCCGGACAAAAGGCTTTCTGGGCATGAATGGCTGCTTTGTTTTCCTGTTCTGAAGGGATCTTAGGCAAATGTAGTCAAGCTCCAAGTTCGGTGGAAAAAAAAATTCGTGCCAGGTTTGTAGCCTTTAAAACCATAGTTGAATACTTTGAAGTTAGGATAGAATTTTTCCTCAAATCTTCTGTTCTCTGTGAAGAAATTACTTCATAGCCACACTTCATTGGCTAGGAAGTAATAGTCAGGCGTGAAATAAAAAAATTACTATGAAGAGGATGACAAGATCGCACTCAAAGTGAGTATATCCTTTAAAGTTCAGTGAAGAAAATAATGAAACTATGAAACAGGAATTATTGCAGAAACTGAAGTATAAAAGACTCATTAATGACAATCTCTGGTTTTGTACACCTTTTGAATATGTATTCATAACCCTGTTGCCCTATAGACAGATACTGTATCAAGATATTTTTGGCTGAAAGACACAAGCCACAGAGTTGCACTGCACATTTCAGAGAAGGGAGACTTATTGCATTTAGTTTGCAGTGTCTCTTTATTCTTTAAACTTTTTTTGGCTGGATAAAAACAAAACCAAGCTTTTTATGAGCAAACTAACTTCAGCTATTGTCCATCTATTTCCATGTATTTCCAAACAAGGTGAATACCAAATGTTTTAGCTCCTTTTTTTCCTTTAATAGAAGATGTTTGATTAAACAAATATCCTGTTTTAATATGTGCTGCTACACTGAGTTCTGAACTACCTGAAACGATTAGCTAAAATAAAATGTCAGCATTTGGGTTTGCTCACTGGTTTACTAGCTAACATTCAAGAGTATAAATTGATTTCAGATGGGAATGTCAGCTGCATGCTCTGGCTAGAAATGAAGCTCTGACTCAGAGGGATAGAAAAGATATTATAATCAAAATTTCTCAACTTAATTTCCTCCAAGTAGGGGAATGACACCGAGGGGAAATTCATCCTGTATCCATTGCAGTATTTTGTTCTACCCCTAATTAATTGCTAAGTCTTTCTAAACAGTGGCATAGACCATTGTGAATCCTTTCTCCCCTTCTGCTCTTGTCATGCCTTGCCCAAAATCATCCTCCACCACGTTTTTCAGGGTTTCCCACAACCTTGAAGACTAGTATGGTTTTTAACCATCAAAGCAAAGCAGGAGAAGGATGGATTTTCAGTAAAACAGAATAACAATTTGGGGAGAAATGTCTGAAAGAGAAGGACTTTCTTCCCTTTGAATCAGGAAACAGTCTGTTTCTGCCATAGACATTTCTATCTTGTAAAAGATTCATCCTAGGCATCAATCACAAGAATAGAACAGAAGAGAAGGTAGCAGTGGCATTACTCCCGAGTGCTTTTAATCAGTAGTCCAGCAGTTATGGTATTTATCTAAGATAATTAAAACATGTTTGGCTTCTTGCACTGTACCACGTGGATATATCGGCTCAGGACAGCGTGGCTCACATCTGTACCACTTCTCAACTGCACTTCATGGAACTCCTAACCTACTGAGATGGGTGACAAGTTTTCAGAACCAACGAGCTCTTATGTATTTTGTGGAAGTTTCATCCTCACATCAGCCACACAGTCTACAGTGGGAATACACAAGCTCACTAGTGTCATCTGAAAGCTGTGGGTCCCAGTCCTGTCAGGTGGCAGAGAGTGAGTGAGTGAGTAAACTGAGACACAGTCAGGTCACATCCATTTTAAGGGAAATGGTGCAGACTGCTGGGTTGAATTCCCATTATTCACCCCCATAAAAAATTGATTAAATATCTCTCCTGAGATGTGCAGGATTGAAACACAGCTATTCTTTTTCTCAAATCAGTAGCATCAGAGGGACTATGACTTTTGACTTGGGTTTACAGGGAATCTGCAGCAGCTGCAAACACTGTATTTAATTTGGATGTTTGGGGCTATACGTAAGGAGTATGTACTTTCTCTGGCCTCCAATGCCCCGAAGAGTGTGCATAGTATGGATGTAATACCTGGCATGCTAATATTAACACCATTCACAAACCAATAAAATTCCATGTAGGACTGGCATAACTTTCCTATTTTATGTTGAGGCTGAATATTTCTCCTTTGAAAATGGGTATCAGGCAAGTGGCAAGTAGCATCTCTGAGTTGAATTTGTAGCTTAAAACAGCCAAATCTAATATCTAGTTCTGAGCAGAGCTTAATCACCTATTCATTTATTTTCCTTTTCCAAATCTGTTTAAAGAAAGTCTCATCCCAAATTTAGCTCCTAACAATGCTTCTGTTCCTTTGAGGGGCACTACTTTCATTCATGGCTTAAGTGTGGCTCTAACGCTACTAAATGATTAACCAACACAGGGTTTATCCATATGAACATAAGTGTGTGAATCCCTTCAAAGGACTTCCAAGTCGCCTTCATTCTCTGGACAAACCCTCAAGGGCCAAGTCACCAAAAGATGTTTTTGTCTTTCCTTCCCCACCCTTTGCCTTTTTTGCCAGTTCTAAGCAACCATAAAAATATGTGCTACACACTTCTCTGATGCAGGGAGAATAATAATCAGCCCTGGGCCAAGTCACGTACAGGGGCAACAGAAGAATATTTTAACTGAGCAGGAAGCTATTTATCTCTAAACTACTTACATTTAACTGCACTTTAAAAAAAATCTTCTTCTTTTGACCAAAACAAACCTTCAAACGCAGATGTTCACTAAGTACCCAAACATGAATAAAAGATATTCAGAGAAAGTTGTGGGAAAACACTCAGAACCCAAATCCAAAAATTGTTACACACATTTTATTCAGTCAGAACTTGCTCTTAATTAATTGAGGCTAAGCAATGAATAAAGCTTTCAGAATTTAACCATCTCCTTACATAATTGCATTTTTGTATTATACTTTTGTATTATACTTTCATACAGCATTGCACCAGCAAACACACAAACTATAAACGATCTCCTAAAAGCAGTGAAATTGAAGCCAAGAGCTTTTGACTAACTTGAAATTTGCTGCTGCAAGGGATAAATGTGCCAGATCCTAGTATGTGGGTCACTTGTTTTGCCAGACCATCCAGCGTATGAATAGACTTGTATCTCTTATCCTGAAGAGGGCAGACAATAGGTATTTTCACCATTTTTCAACTTTTTGCATTTTATGGGCAAATGCATGATAATAAAAAAAATTATATTTAGATCATAATAGTGAATTTGCTCTATCTTAATATCTGTGCTGTCATTTCCCATTCTAACACTTCGGTACTCACATTAAAACATCTACCTACTTCTAGAACAGGCACTAACTGGCTGAAGGGTATGGATCAGTAAACTGAATTACTGCCAAAGCACATTAAAACAGGGTAAAAGACTATTTGGAGGGCATTTTGAACAAACTTTTATAGCCACTGCCTCTGCTTTACCTCTCCTATCAACAAATACAGAAATTCAAATACCAAAGCTCTCAATAAATTTCATAACTGAAAAGAAAAACCAAATAAACATGTTTTTAATTACTATTCTCTCTGAGCATCACAGTAACACAGTACAATCTTTGTAAAAATAAATTTTCTTAGGACCGTGAATCAACAATATAATTTCTTACTCATGTGATATGGAAGCATATCACATAATTATATGCTCTGGAAAGTATGAATCGGAATCAAATAATGACTAGGTTAAAATTATCCATAGCTTAATTACAATTGGTTATTTTGCTTTTTATTTCCCATTTTCTTTAACAAATTTATTCTAAAGCTGAGCATTGAGAGTGGATTGTATTAAGCTCTTCCTACAGTCAGATCTTGAGAAAGCAAAAGAGGAAAAGTTATGGAAGAATCTGGTTACTGCAATGAAAGAACAGTATTTTCTGTGCACAAAATGGATGAAATTTGGTTTAGTTAAGCATATTCTTGTAGCAGTTTGGTTTGGTTTGGTTTTTTCTTTGTTTGGGGTTTTTAATGCTTTGTTTGAGTGAATTAGTTCTTTACTGCCTATCATGCACAGGGCAGCTGTTCAGATTAATAGTTTTGAGGCTGGGTTATTCAGATATGTAGGGGTTTTGTTTTTAATTGCAATGTTTCTGCACTTCAGTTTTTGAACGTGCAGCATGTGATCTTTGTTAAAACCCTGCTGTGGAATGCTGACATACACACAGGATTATTTTCCCTGCCAAGAGTTCATATAGATTTATATGAAGTTTGAAGAAAATGCAGACTCAACTTTTATTTTCCATTCAGAAAGAAACACCACTGTCATGTTGGTGACAAATAGCTTTTAATTTTAAACTTTTGGATGAAAGGAACAAGGATCTTTCCTGACCACACTGTGGCAGGATAGAACTAACTACATTGTATGAGTTAAGAACCACGTACAGTGTCTGTAGGTAACTGAACACAACATTTTACCAATGCTTCAGAAAAGAGCTAGTCCTAAGGTCAGCTTTCCTAAAACCAGACCACTGATTCTGCTTCCTCCTGTAGTCAGGATTAACTGCTCTTCTAAACCTACCTGACATTTCTATCTATGAATACAAAGCAAAAAGAAAGATTTTCCCAGGAGGATGAACATACAGGAGGGAATAAAAATGAAGACTAACGCAAGGTTGGGAGTAAGACATAGCTGTCTTAGTTAGAAGCTAGTAACAATCAAATGCTTTCTTCACAAAAATACTCCAGGCTGAGATACTGTCAGTGGGAACATTTCACAGGATAAATGTTCAAGGGAAGGAACAGCTTTCTCAAATCATGGATTGATTGCGGGGCCACTCAACAAGCCTTGCACAAAATGGTCTTGGTGGCAGTGTATACCCTGCCTGAACTAACTAACATGATTTCTGTAGTAATCCCCTCAAATCTTGCCCTTGCTGGAGGGTTTGCACCTGTAGAGTGCCAAATTTCCTTCTTTGTTTCTTCTTTTAAACCCCCACCCATTTAATTTGCTGAGACAATGCAGTGGCAAGACAGCCACAATACAGCACTGGGGCGTGGAATTGAAAACCATGTGTGAGCCATCTGTAGGGTACTGAGCTCCCCAACATCTGCTATCCAAATTCCTAGTTTATACGCCAGATCATCTCCTGAGGTCCCTGAGCAGGATGTGCTTTGCAGAAGGAAGGGCGTGCTGCTGCTGCTGCTGCTGCTGGGCTTCCTCTAGCTGGGAGGCTGGATGAGATATTTCTACTCTTCCCACCACAGGGAAACATGGTCTTTGTAGCTTTTGTTGTTTTCTTTTTTGTGGTGTAAACCCCACTTTGATGTGTTTTTAGGGGTAATCACACAGGCAGTGTCCCTGGCTGGGTGGCTCTTGGAGGCCCACAGCAAGAGGAAGCAGTGGGGCATCAGCCCTTTGACTCCACATGGAAGAAGCCCTTGCTCAGATCCTCTTACTCCCAGCAAATCTCTCAGTATTGCTAGAAGGAAAATTTTTCTATCTGCCTGTCTGTCTACCCTCACCTATACTTAAATCCTTCTTAAGTGAAGGAAATCAAAGAGATTTCCTGGTTCAGAAAGTCAGTCATTATAAATAAATGTGTTTTCTTTTATGATGCTGGCACTTTGCCACTTCACAGCAGCTAAGATCTGTGCCTACTACTCAAGACAGATAGAAATGTTTACAGAGTGTATTCCTAGGCTGAGATTTTAAAATAAAAAATGAGTCAATATATTAATAAATTATCGAGCCTGAGAGAGGAGTTACAGGGCGTTTGTCCTGTGATGGCTGGAAGAGATCGCTCTGCAAAAACAATGTGGTGTTATAGACTTTTCCTGCTCAATAGATAACTGTAATGCAATTAATGAAAATGAAATTTAATTCCATCGTCACCACACCCACATCGGGGGCACCATCCAAGCACAAGACCTAGTGAAGTGAAAACAGTGCTCGTTGGTCTTTTTAGAAATGGTTTTGCCCCCAACACAATTTCATGTTCAAAATCAAAGCTAAAATACTTAATTTCTATAACTCATTATAGTAATTTGCCTACCTCAGAATAAAAGTACAGTAGGCAAATCTTCTACCAGAAGTAATTAAACTATCTCAGTCTTCTGTGAGACTAATAAATAAGTTAATAATCCTTATGACTGAATGTGGTAAACAAAACATATCTAATAGCACTCTAAAAGCTTTCCAATTGTCTAAAATGCCATTGGCCAGAAATTTTATTTTACTCATAAAATATTCTATCCGTAATGGAATAGGAGCTTCAAATCACTGGACCCTCCAAGTAATATTTTTTTTTATTAGTTCTAAGAACTGAGTAGAGTATCTGTAATGACAGGAAAATATTGGTCTGAACTTACTCCATCTCTGGTTATATATTTCTAGGTAAAAAGTCAAAGGAAAGGAGTTTGAGCTTTACCCTATTTAAACTTATCTGCAAAATATACTCAGATGTAGTTTGAAAGACAGAGACAAATAGTGTGTTTAACCTTAGGAGGTGCTTGGGTTTTCCCTAATCTCAACCTGCCACATAGCTGAAAGTGGAAGCCTTTGAAATGTTTTTACAAAAATATTTACTTTTTATTAAAATTAGAAATGGAAAAGATTAGCAAGGCTTTTCCTCTCCCTTTCTTTTTAACCTTGCAAACAGTTTAGTCGTGAACTTCTGCAGGTCGGCGTGTTCTGTTGTGTTTATCTGATAGTGACAAAACAAACTTCAGATATCCAAGGGCTCAGTTTAATCTGCTGAGCATAGAACAGCCTTTTTTCTAAAGATGTCTAATTAATAGACCAGTCATTCAGCAATGAGCTCCGCATCATGTTAGTTTCTGTGGGAACTTTTTCACTACAGTTATGCATTAAAAAAACAGAAGGAAAGTGTACAAAATGAGTCAAAGCTGCAGAATTTTGACATCCTGGAATCATGTACTGCTTAAAATCTGAATGCTAGATACACTGTCCATCTGCTTCTCTTGCTGATTTATTGACTAGCCTCATGAGCTTTTGATATTGAATATTTGAGTGCAGATACTGGAAAAAGGAGCCAGCACCCAATCCAGCAGTCTTAACCATACAAAACTCTCCTTGGTCCCAGCCTTGTTGTTCATGACACTCGGTGCAGATTTGCTGCCAAGTCCAGTAAGAACTGGAAGAGTGAAATACTCAAGACTGAACAGGGCAGTTACCTTGGCAAAGAGTAAACCAGAGTGAGTGTGCAGGCATTGTGCAACTGAATGAAGCAACATTGGGACACACGTTAGTAAGGACTGTAAGATGGCTTCTTTATATAAGAAATACCTACAGCTTGTAAGTATTTGTTGTGAGCATTTTTCTAGCAAAAGGTCAGTTCCTATTTAGTACGCTCAACCATTAGTAAAATCTAAAAGTGCCAAAACTAAAAAAGAAAATGCAAGCCGAGAAAAGGAGGAAATTTTTTTTTTTTTTACAAGGAAAAATCTATTGACAGCAAAATAAAACAGAAATTTGGCATCACTCTCAGTTCATCTTCATATGCAATAAATAAATGAAATTAATGACATATTAAATATTTTTGGCTATTTCAGTTCTTTTTCATAGCCCTATCGACATTTCCATAAGCCCCTTGGCAGCAGAGTCAGCTTTTCTGCATTCCAGTTTGCCCCAGTTTAAGAGTGAGTTTTCCTGTTTCTAATCATCCATAATCTCCCATAACCCTCACCCATTATATCAATCTCCCAGCTAGCATGAGCAGCTGACGACAATGCACAATGCATAACATCTCCATGCTACTCCTAAATGCAAAATTCATGCTGTGTCCTAGCCAAAACAGCAAGTATTAAAATGACAGACTGAGAAACAATTGAGGAAATTGAGGGTTTCGGGCTTGAGTAGATGGCTGAATTTTGAAGGTGCAGAGGAAAGCTTGCAATTTCTAAACAACCCCATTCAGTTTATTTTATTTAAAATTCTTTTTCTTTCTGTATTAACTCCTATTGAAAAATTATTAGATAATTCTTTGTGAAACAAGGAAAATACTGTATTTGAATCTCTCTTTCTTATAGAAAAACTTCATTTTCTATTGAAAATGATGAACACAGAGCTGCCTTGTAGAATGTTTCACTTGGAAATACTGTTAAGTTGGCCAACATTTCTCCTAGGACCCTTGACCTGAGGACTCCTTGCTCCAGCAACTTGAAAGAAATGCATTTTCTAATGCTGTTTTCCTAGCATTCATTTTGTTGACGTGGCTGTTGAATTATGGAAGACAATTTGCACTGCAAGTCAGCGTGGAAATACTTGTCTTGAACATGTTAACTCATTCCCACAGTCTTGACAAAAATCCAAGACAGCTGCTAATATGTATTAAATAAAGAAAAGACAGGTGGTTGGGATTTATGTTCAATTCATTTATTAGTTTACTATGTGGCTTAAAAATCTGAGATTAAATTTTTAAAGGTTTTGTCTAAATTACATGGATTTTAATACTAAATAGCATCCCTTTCCACCAATAATAGCAATCATGAAATATTTTCAAGCTTTTTCTACATGCTATTTTTACAAAATATGCTTAAATGAAACTAGTCAATCTGGCCAAATACAGAAAAGAATACAAATTGTCCAATATGTCATAGCAGAAACAGTAGCATTAAGATTTAATCAGCTTATCATTTGGGCAGAAGATTTGGTTTCCAATGGAAGTATTAAGGGTATACTTTTTCAACACAATTTTCTGAAGAAATGTGTCTTATGGGGCAACATTGGTCCTTCATCCATCCATCCATCTGTACCCATTCCTCCAACTGTAACCAAATTTGATTATAGGGCACATATTTCTGATATACTAGAGAAGGCTCTTGAGCCTTGTGAAAAAGAGTTTTTAAATGGGGAGACTCAAGCTAGTACCCACAAGTGGAAACACCATTGGATGAGCAGAGCAACCAACCTTCCTGCTTCATGTCTGGCTCATCAGCACAGAGAAGGCTTAGAAGGGTCCAGAATATATGTGATCTGTTCCCTAGATCATTTTGAAGAGATCTGGGAGAGAAGTGAGTTAAATGGAAGAAGAGAGGATGCAGCAGATGTTGTGGGAATGTGACAGCAGACATGAAATGCAGAGTTCCCTGGAAATGCCTTTTGCCATTTACTCACTATTAATGTAGTACAGTTTCATTTGTTACAGCAAGGACAGGTCTTCCTTTGCTGATATGGAGGTATCAGTGTTGCTGTCAAGTTTGAACATAGGATTGTTGTTTGAAGATAGGATTGGTTATACAAGAAAAGAAACTAGCCCTTTGAAAACTAAGTTGTTGAGATTGGTCATGTTTTATGTGTTGTCCCTTCTTTCTCTCTGTATTGCAGCCTACACGCATACAATTTCTTCACAGGTCTCTCCCTAGAGGGTCAGTAGGGCTAAACCAGGAATTCGGCTAAATAAGCACTCTGGGCTGAATAAGGAATACTGGTTCTCTTCCTTGGCCAGTTTGGGTGCGCTACTGATGAAGATTTTCCATTCTGAGGTTCATACGATAAATCTAAGTTGTCTGTTGGTTTATATAATGCACATTCATTCAGGGGTATCCTTAGATTTAGAATCAGCACTTGGATGAAAGTCTTCCTGACAGTACGTGAACTATTCTGCAAGGAGTAATGTGGGTTTGCTGTGCAGTTATGAATGACAGGGCAGGATCTTGGAGAATCTTTCCTCTTAGGAAAATAAGGTTTTAAGCAAGACACAGTGACAAATCTTGACAGAATCATGAGTAGGGTTAAGACTTTGTTTTAACTAACAGGATGTTGATCTCAGAGTTTGCATTCATTTTGTATATCCTTTATTTTCTGTATTTAAGAATACAATATTTGACTCAGAGATAACTCCTCTCTCTATGTAATCCTCCTATTCCTTGTTGCGTCCCCCAGTGAAATAACAGCCCATCTTGTCAGGTTATTTACACACATTAAGAAGTGGTTCCTGTTCCAAAGAGTTAACACTGGGTAAGGCAATGGAAAAGAAAAATACTGTGATGATGTTACTTTCTCAAAATCATGTTTTATTCCAGGGTTGAGATGGAAATAGAAGCCAAGCCTCCTGGTGCTCTGCACACTGCTCTCCTTTTTTTTTTCTCTCCCTCTTTCCTTCCATCCTTCTTTTTTCAGTCTGAAAAGACCTTGTTTCAGTCTCCTATCTAGATTTCTCTCCCTTCCTCACTTTCCCTTATGCTGTGTCTGCTAAGCAAAGAAGGAAAATATATTTGGCCTCCCTCTGAACAGGACTTCTCTTCAGAGATGTTTCAGTTCTCCTTGGGTGCTGCATTACTACGCAGCTTGTAATGCCTGAGCTTACTAGATTAAAGCTCTCTGAAAACTGTCTGTATGAATCACAGCTACCACAGTGACTAAAGTGTCAACATATCTAGAGACAGCCATCTACGCTGACATGTTATATATTTAAATAATATTCTAGCTAGAATCATTCCTAGAGTACCAGGGACTCTATAATCCTCTTAGCATATTGAATTTAAGATTTCTTCACTATAAGGGTGATGAGGCACTGGAATAGGTTGCCCAGAGAAGCTGTGGATGCCCCATGCCTGGAAGTGTTCAAGGTCAGGTCGTACAGAGCAACCTGGTCTAGAGGAAGGTGTCCCTGCCCATGGCAGGGGAGTTGGAACTATATGATCTTTAAGGTCCCTTTCAACCCAAACCATTCTATAATTCTAACTGCTAATATATTTCAGGTCTTTCACAGTGCAAATTTCTGCTTTTTGTATATGAACATGTCAAATGGGTAGTACTGTTAGATAATTAGATATCTCTACCTTTTTGGTTGAAATATTTCTTAGGAGATAACATGGTCGATACTGCATCTAAGGAAACCCTATAGAAGCTGTGGTTCATTTATCTAAAAATATAAAGTAAAGCTGTATTTTTATTTTCAAAGCAGTAGTATTGAATCGTTTTGAATAGGAAGGGAATTTCTCTCTGCACTTTGATATTAATTGCTCTGCTTTTTAATTAATTCTGTTTTGCAACATTAGATAATAGGCAACATTCATGAAGAGTTCCAGATTATCCATTGGAGAGCTCCACTGGCATATTTGTCTACTTCCCAATATGACCAATTAAGCAGGAGAAAACAACCGTGGGAAGATATAGAGGTTGTTTGAGCAGTTTCCTTCATACATTGGGCAGAGTTTATTTGGCAACACCTCCAACTACATAAAGAGAAGGTTGCAAAATTTGGCAAACATATGCCAATAAACAAAGAAAAGTTTAGTGGCTACTTCTGTTCACGGCTGCCTGTGGAGGAAAAGGTAGCTCAGCATTTTCAAACCACTATGAAAATGAAACTATCTGCTGGTAATAGCCAGATCTGAGCTGTGGGATGGGCTGTGCTTATTTGTGCATACATAATGCTGCCCAGTCCTACACACTCCAAGTACAGTGTTTTCAGTGGGATTTACCTTACCTGTATGCTAATTTTGCTAGCATTACTGCACCATAATTTACACCATTATCCTTCTATAGACATTGGCAGATAGTACTTTAAGGTCAGAAAACCGAGATGATTTAATGGACATTTTGATTCTTCTTTGTTGTGAAGTTAAAATAAATTCCTCAGTTGAAATTCTCTTTTTACATGTGTATATTTAAAAAATTATCCAAAAAGGCACGGGTCTAGCCCTGCAAGCCATTTTTCAAATGAGTTAATTCCTTAACTCTGTGGAATTACTCATAGGAATGCATGTATGCAGAATGCAGTCCTGTTATCATTGAGCAAATACAGCTAATTAAAAAAAAATTAAAAGACTGTTTCTTGCCAAAAACCATACAGTTTATTTGTATTTGAAAAGTAAGATTTATAACAGTTTTCACAAGAAAGATTAAAGTTTTAGCTAAAGCAACCAGTGGTTTTACCTTCTTATTGCACATCTTTTGGGAAAAGGAAAACTTGAGGCCCTGAAAAATTCTGAGAGTGTCTTGTATTAAAAGCATTAAAACCTGAATTAAAGAACATAATTCAGATGGAGTTCTGGTGACTGTGCCAAAGATTACATCGTTGGCTGCTGACTGTATCCAGATTTTTAGAGCAGGTGTGTTGACTCATTCTCTGGGAAGCATGAAGAGAAACACTGGCCTCACTCCAACCCCATAACACAGGGCTAACCCAGCTCCATCGCTGCTTTGGGACGAACCATCGCTGTCGGACAGTGCGGTCTTCATGGAAATGCAAAGTATGGCTTTAACATGATATTCCAGAGAGATTACCAATGCTCTGTCTGAAGGCTGGGAGCTGATTTACATCCAAAGTTTAGTCGCTTCACTGGTAACAGAGCTTGTGTGTTGGGAGGTTTAGTGTGATTGCAAAAGCAGCAGCCTCTCAGATGGCCATTTTTCCTGAGAAAGTTGCTGGATGCTTGGCCTGCAACTCCTAGCTGGTTTTGGAAAACACATGCCTTTTCCAACAGATTTTGAACATTGTTGCCATTTTTATTGGATGCTGTCCATGCTCACTTTAGTATTTAATGTGGCCAGTGTATTGTCAACGTCACCACATTTGTCATCTTGCTGGTTTACCTTTTTTTACCCAAATGATGTGTATTATAGGACAATTACAGGAGTATGTTTTAAATGAACTCATTGTATTAAGGATGAGATAACAAGGATTTTACTTTGAAAAGATTTTTTAAAAAAAAAAACATGCCTTTTTAGCAATCTGAGGAGCAGTTTGGAAGAACCCACAGGCCTTGCACGGATACCTTAAAGCAAACAGTAATCAAGGAAAAGAAGACACCTTTAAGGAAAGCTTTTCCCACTGCTCCACATGATTAAGTGTAACTGCTATTAGTGCCTTAATTATTTATAAAAGTAACAGTTGCATCTCTTAGAAGTGCTAATTTTGGGATATCCAGTATCATTACAATTAAAACCTCAAGAGATCAATGAGCACATCCAGTTGCAGAGAAAAGTATGATGGAAACCAGAGAGCCATTCTCTTGACTAGTTGAAGTTCAGGGTGCATCTTTTGGCCCACTTGGAAAAAACAGGCAATGAAGTAATGAAACACTTTTCACAATGTTGTTCACCTTTGTGTATAGGCAGCAAAAAGCACGTATTTGCCTAGTCTGTTGGCAAGTGGCAGAATAAAACTGGGGAATTAATCAACAGATCTCACATTCACCGATAGCCCTAGCTAACATTTTTGTTGCTAGTATCAAAATACTTGAGGGAGACTGGGTCTGCTCTACAGTTTCAGTGCAAATATGGAGCACTTCTGTGAAAGTCAGGAGAATTATGGCAACCTCAAAACTATATTTGCTTTAAATGGGAGAAGCTGTTCTAGCAGCCTCATGATAGCAACTGATTAGGACTAGGTTTTCTGGGGAGACTTACACATCCTTCACAGATGTGTCAGGGGAGGAAACAGGACTTCATGCAGAACTTGCAAGCATTCACATTTCACAGCCCCTCAATCTGCTTATAAAAAATAAAAGCACCAGGAAATGTGTCACTGTTATCTTCAGTCATTCATTTTGAGAATTTTGAATTTCATAGTGGAAATTGCTTCTTGAAATATATTTTTAATTGCTGAATAACTGTGATTATTGTATTCAAGGCATTTACTTGTTCAAGCAATACTTTCCTACAATGTTTTGTATTTTTTGTGAAGACTAGTAAATTAAAAAAAACAAAAGAAATTATTTAACAGACTGATTCTACGTTAGGTTGACCTTAAATGCTGATTCTAAGTCTCCTCTACTTTGCTCTCTTTTGCTTCCACAACTTGTTTTCTAAACTCAACAGGGATGTTTGAAATGGGAAATCAAGATGTGAGGGAAGATGCTTGGTGTGGTTACTGCATGGCAACCCACATTCCAGCTCACAGCTAATTACAGGCAACGCTGACATCTGAGAGCTGGGAAAAACTGGGATGTTAAATCTGCTTATTTGTACAGTAAAATCTTTTCCACAAAGTATTATTTTATTTCATGGAGCCAAAGACAGTCTGCAACATCAATGTTAGTAGAAATTTAATGTCGTGTTAATAAGGGATGGTTTAAGACAATGTAGCTTTATTAACTTAGCACAGAGATAGACCATGGACCAAAACATTAATCATAAGCATTCCTTTATTGACCTCCCGAAGGGCCAGACTCCTCCAGCTAGGCTTATGAATCCCCATGGGGATAATAATATCCCATTTCAACAGTGAGAACCAAATACTTGTCTTGGGTTTAGCTGACGAATGGCTTAACTATTTTTATTTTTTATTTTTTTAAGAGAAATAACATCCGTCTCCTTTTTTGAGATCAGACAGCATGGTAACAGGCAGAGTCTGAGAATCTCTGCTGGATGGGATCACTGGTGATGTACTGAGTACTCCCTCTCATTAATACCAAGTTTTCTTTCTCTGGGCAGTTTCTTTTCATGATGCTATTTCCAACATATGGAAAGTTCATTGCTTAGTACAATAGGGCCAATACTTCCCTCTCCTGCATGTTGTATCCAAAAGTGACCTAAACATGATGAAATAATAACCACGCATTTAATAATATTGTAAGACTACCAGCCAGCTGCAGTAGATTTTCCAGAGGGTATACTGACATCTTGCATAAGTGTTTGTAAATATACTGTTTTCAGCTTCTCTAAAGTATATGCATGCATGACTAAAACTTGTCAGAGAAAATACTCATGGCCTCCTTATTTTTGCCAATGTTTAAAAGGGGCAATTTCTTGGCTTTTCTGGAAATGTAGGAGAATCAAGGTCTTCTTCCTCTAGAGAACTTAACTGATATATCAGCAAGGTGTGGGCTGGCACAACTGTTCAATAAGTCATTTTCAGTTCACTTTTCCCAGCACCTGTCTCATAAAAGAACAGAGTTGAGGAAAAAGGATATATGCTGAAGCATTTCCCCTCTCAGGTTTAACTTAAACAGTTTCCTTGTTTGTTTTTCTGGGGTCATTATTAGTTTTTTCATTCTTTTGCCTGTCCTGGCTAAACATTTCTGTTTGCCCTTAAAAAACCACAAAAATCCAAGCACAAGCTATGGAGTAATGTTAAAGTCAAGCTTTCCTATTAGCGAGTGTATTCAGTTCATTGTTTTTGAGGTGAGACAAACAAGTTAGATCCTCTCCCAAGCCAGTGGGACATAATAGAGACTATAAATAATTCCTTACTTCTGGACTTTATTATGATTATTACAATTATTAGTAAGCCGATGTGCAGTTTTTCTATAGCCCTCAGAAGCCCACATCACTGTGATTCAGTAACAAAAAGAGAGATTTCTTCTCTTTCCCTGACCTGTTACCATTCAGTACCTAACCTGTGGCCTTCTCTTGGGCTGTTGCAAGGGTTTGATGACTGTGTCCTGTACTTAAAAAAATCTCCGTTTTAATATAAATTGTATTGGGCGTTGAGTGGAATAGACAGGTCAGGGGTTGAACCTGGCATGTTGCCCTTAACAGCAGGATAATAACTGCATGTATTTTATTCACTCTGCCTTTTCCCACTTATTTATGTATATGCCCTATGCTGTTACATCCAGTTGGAGAACAGACATATTTGCATCAATTTTCATGCATCAGCTGTGCACCAGCCCCAACAGAGACTCCTTCATTTTGTTCTCTCCTCACACAGAAGGCAACATTTTAAAAAGCATTTAACTAGCATTATAGCTAGATGCCATGAAATGACTTCATGAAAATTGTGTGGCTTCAATATAACCCTGAGCACATACACAGTAAAGGAGAAAGGCATTCCTCTTGCAATCCAAGTTTTGGGAGGGTGGAGAGTAAAGGCTGAAGGTACAAATCCAAGGTCCAGGATCAGTAAATCAGTCCACAGCGCAGTATCCCTCCCTCCTTTCTACACAAGTTTTCTGGCTGAAGTAGCACCCAGAGCTCTCAGCCAGTCCTGCAGGTCAGAGGACGCAGGGCAAAACTGCAGGCTCATGTAAGGACTCTGGGGGAATTGCAGGCTTGGAAAACAAAGCAGAGTATGAACACGCCACTTCCCTTCTGACAACATAGAAGTCCAGAAACAAAGATTTTTCCAGCAATTGGGCTGCAAGAAGATTCTATGCAAACGTGACAGCAAATATGGCTGGGAAGCAGCACCTGGAGGAGTGGCACTTGAGTTTGGAGCAAATCAAAAGCCAGGTTCTGAAGTCCATGGTAGATCATGAAGACAAAGGAGGCAGAACTTGTGGTTCTCTGTATAATTAAAAGGTGAAAGGGTTAGCAAAGAAACTGTTTTGCCCAAAATTATGCTAGGGTTTGTTTCACATATGTTTACAGTACACACAGCACTGACAGGAGAAAGCATACAACCTTTTTAAGCTTCCCACTGGTCTGTTCTTCTGCATGTCTCCTACATTTGCTCAGTGCAGGTGTCCATCCCAAGAAAATATTGTGCAGGTGATGTGCATGCCTGCTGCCATGGATGACCCTCATATAGAGTCTCCACAGGCAATGAATTGTGATAGAAAGCCTTTTCCTCTGCTTGTGCTCCAGGAAATGCTTTCAGTGTGCTTCCTCATGTCCTTTAAGCTGCCATCTAAAATTCTCTCTCTTGTTTACATCATTTCTCTACCACTTCTTGCACCCTACAGAGTTTCTGCAGTATTAGCTTGGATTGCTGCATTTTAGTACTGCATCAAACAGCTAATTTCATCTGTTACCACATGGTGCTTGATGCTTTTTTGCACAAGTTTAGCTCTGAGGAAAACTAATTACTTGCACTTCCCTGAAAATTTTTGCAACATCTTCACTCATTTATTCACATGAGACTGGCCCTGCCAAACATCGTAACATTAAAGGAATTAAAAGTGGTTCTACTTGGAAATCTTACAGAAAAGTCATGTCATACACTGACTCCTTGAACAAAATAACAGCTGCAAAAAGCTAATGATACAAGCTTTAAATGTCACCATTGCAAAATCATGAGGAAATTGTAATTTAATTATGTTTAACTATCTTCCATTAGAAGAAAAAAAATATCTGCTACACAGCATTTCAAATGTAATTGCCTCAGTATGTTTTTTTTTTTTTGTATGTTAAAGTGTCAAAATATCAATTATACATTCATAGACCTATGCTGCAGAATTGATTTATCTATGCTTAATCATTCAAGAAAATGTACTATACTGTGTGTGCAAAGGAGATAAAATCAGTCAAAACACATGAAATTCTTTTGCTGTCCTACTCTTGCAAAAAGGAACAATTCCCATTTTCCTAATATTCGATAACGCTGAAGTTGTAATTAAAAAATCTACTTTTTCAGACTGTGGCCTTACCAGTTGACATGTATGACTAGTATATAACAGGAATGTTTCTTACACTTTAAAAACTTCTTCAGCCATACCTCAAATGAAATACTTTCTGTTCAGTTGTCTTAATGAGAAATATTATAATCAAGATATATTTGAACTCCTCAGATGTTCCTTATTTTATTTCAAAACCAGTCCTTGGCAGCAGAGTCTGCATATAGGTATAAAAGAAAGATGAAGCTGAATATATAACTAGTCTGGTTTTGAGTTTGAGAAAACTGAGCTCTAGGAATCTGAGCTCTGGATTCTAAATTTACACTAAATGGACCTACAAACCGTTTGGAGATTTACCCATTGATGAATGCCAGAAAATATGAAAGTGATCCGTCTTAGAGTACTTTGTGTTCCTGACAGGGAGTTCTGGGGACTTACTGTCTTATTGCATAATATTGAACACTAGTAACCAAACATCTGTTAGCAGAGAATACAAGCTGCAGATAACTGTGGCATTAAAATAACCAAGAAATAAATATCATTGAATACTTAAAATTACTTTGGTAAAGTGGTACACAGTAGCTACACTGGCAAGATTCTGTCTTGCATCAAGGATTTCAAATAATACAAGTACTCGCTCTAAGGTTTTTCCTAGACAAGAAAACTATGAATGCTATTGATAAGGTAAAAGTAAACCACATGGGATGCATATCTGAATACATACCTTGCACCAATACAAGTCCACACATCAAAATCAATATGTATTTTCTCCTTGTCTAAAACAACTCAGAACTTGAATTCTTTCATTACATCCGAAATATAACCATTATATTTAATGGCACCCTCAAGACATTGACTTGCATTAGAAGCAATGTGCAGTCACACAGGTGAGCTCTCCTCTCTGAGGTAAAGAAGATGCTCCCTTTTCTGAGCCCTGGTAGCCCTAGAAGTGTCAGAAGCATGATGGGGACAGAAACTTCAAGCAGTTTTAGTCTTGTACTGGGACCAGTGGGGCTTTTCCTTTTTGCTACAATGGTACAAAAGTGAGGCACAAGCCAGCCATGTCCTGGAGGGTATGGGATGCTGAGAGTGGTGCCTAAGGGTAAAGTCCAGAAAAGAGGAAAACACTGGCAGACTTTGTTCACAATTTTCTTCGCCAGTTAATAATGCAGCTGTGGAAAATGCCCATACATTTCTGTGTGCTTCAGTTTTTCTAACTATAAAGCGAGAACTTATGCATTAAAATTACTTTGAGACTACAAGATTGCAGTATGCTTTGCAAACCTCAGTTGAAAGTGTCACAGTAATGCAAACAAGTGTGTTTCTTCATTTAATATTGTAGGCTCTGTAGTCCAGGAATAGCACAGATAGACATGGATCTTTTCATCACTTTGCCTTTAACAGAACAACTCTGTTTTCTGAACTGAAATTTTATCTATAAACAAAAAAAAAATCTATTTGTTTTTTAGTTTTCCCTAGGGAAGCTGTAAAATACTTAGGTAGGCTATAGCAGTTTGGCTGTTAATGATCCCTAAGAAATTACTGGCAGTAATTATAAATGAATGCTTTTCTGTAACGTATAATCAGTAATCAGAAACTGCTAGGAGAAACAGTGGTGACATGAAAACAGTCACCATAATGTGTTTTGACAAGTCTCCTAATTAATAAAATAATTACCCAAACCACTAAATATGTAGGAGAAATATGTCTTGCAAGCCTGGCAAACGATAAGCATGTTTCTTCTAATTTTCATCATTTTTTTCTATGAAATGAAAGAATCTTCTGAAACATATCTGTAATTGCAGCTAACCCTGCAAAGGGAGGTATCCAAGACTGTCACTTCTAGTGCCAAAACAAAACAGAGAGTTGGCAGTCAAAGCACACCCACCCATAAAGTACATTTTGGTCAAAAGCAGTCAATTCCATTTTGACTCCAAGGCTCACATCCCATCCTTAGCTCATCACAGATGGGCACCTCATCAGTCACAGCTGTCTGAAACACCCAGATATCTCAGGCACAACAGGGAGTGAGGAGATTGCATTGTTTGTTGATCAGTATGAACTTGCTTTTTTTGATATCTATTTCCCACCTTCATATAACACTGACCTAATTTCCAGCATTGTTCAGGATTATCCTGTTTTCAGTCTCTAGTGGGAGATAATCCCTAACTTTCACTGTGGAATAAGTCTCTAGGCAAGGGAGTCCATGTGGTTTAGGATTTTGTGCCCCTCTTTCCCCTCTTCTTTCATCTTCTTCTCATGTGATCTTATCTGTAGAAATCATTCCTCAGATTATTCTTCACATCTTGGCATAGAAAAGAAAATATCAAAGTTATGTCAGACTTGGTTAATCCTGTCCAAGAAATCAGGAATGAGTAAAATAGATGTCAGTGTCATCTAATAAAATAGAATTCAATATTAACTTGGAGCTGCACCTCTTCCAACTACAGATGCTATCAGTCACCCATATCCACCCTTAGCACATTTCAGGAGATCTTCTACATGCACAGATGTGATGTTTCACCAGGTCTGTCTCTTCTTGTTTTCTTCTGGCAGCAGTCATCTCAACCATAAATGCACAGAGCAGCCCTCTCATATAAAGTGTCTCTCTGATCTTCCATTCCAAGCAACTTTATATGTTAGTGAGGAAGAGCTGAAAAACCTACAGCCCCAAAAAACAAAATGAAAGAAAATAACAAATTGGAAGGCAATAGAAAATGGTAACTAAAAACCAAAAAACCTGGGATCAAACCCTGATCAGGTAAAAAAAGTGCCAGCCGGGTCAAGTTTCTGCCTAAGAGAATGGAAACACATTCACCTTGCCATTAAACACAGCTCCATCCTGGAAGAGTTTAGAAATTGAAAATTATTGGGCAAAAAAAAGCTATTTCTAAGCAGATGAAATTTTCATGCCCAACTGTGAAGTAAACACCTTCCAGCCAAGGCAAAGATTGATCATGGGTGGAGTACATGCAAGACCTAGGAAGTGGAGAGCATGTTCCTCTGATATGGATGGCCTCGGGCAGTCCCGTGCTTGTTGTTAAGAGGGTTATGGTAGTCCACATACATTTTTTACACATTTTCCTGCTGGTTTGGTTGGGCCAAAAAAGTTGTAATCACAACTTGTCACTTGCCTGACTTGCATTTTCATACTGGCTATTTTTAGAAGTGTTGACAGGTGACAAATTTGCACAACTTAGAGATTGAGAGGACCTACCACACTGTTATTTCCATTCTACCAGCAATGCGGGACCATCTCTATTGCTCATTTCCCAGCAACTTACCAGGTATCTTGTCCAAAAACTGTTCATTCCTCTTTCTTTGTGAGTTTATTTCACACTTGAGCAACTATCATTGTCAGGAAGTCAAAGTGAATGCAAATTGAACCTAAGAAAACCTCTTCTTAGGGATCAAAATAGTTCTTTTGTTTTGTTTTTCTTGAATATCCATGTGCCTCTGACTTGCTGATATCTTCCACAAGCAGGAGTTCCAAATTTACTTCTGAGAAGACTTTTCCTGGCCCACCAAAAAGCAGGAGATACAGGAAATTGTATGAGAAATGTCCACATAGTTCTCACCATGTTTTCCAGGCTGGAAAATGAGAAGAAATTTTCAGAAATTTGAAATTCAGTTGTTTTTCTGAAGAGATTTTTCTCAGTCTCATGTGTGAAAGTGATGCTCTAAGTAGTTTTGTCTGTGAGTTTTGCAGTTAAATATCACAAAGGGGCACTTTGACATTTTTATGGTGTGTTTTAATTAACTGAAGCAAAATCTGCTCTTCTGAGTGATTCATTTATCCTATCAACCTTTCTATTTTTGTAAGATTAAATCAGGAAGTTCGCATTAAGCTTCCTTTCCTGGAATTCCAGTTGAACATTATTACCCTTTGTTTAGACTATATCACTTATTCAGCTGATAAGAGTAGACTATTCCACTGGAGAAACAGAGATTCAGCAATTTATATCCCTTAAGGAGCATTCTTTATTTTCCAGTAAATTACTATACTACTACATACTTCAGGAAACTACTGAAAATTATTATATTTTTTAAATCTGCAGACATGAAACTGTATACTATTGCAATTATGTGCCTCAGCAAAGCATATACAAAATATTTTTTGTCCTTGACAGTAGGACAAAACTACTGTTTTAGCTTTGTTATAGCTTTATGTTATAGCTTTGCATCATTCAGTTCTCAATGCAATCCCACAGCTTCATCATGATCTTCCGGCCACTGAAAAAGAACCTGGGTGAAAGACTAGATACTGATTTCTAAGGGAATGAAAATTCAGAGTAAGGCACACATTTTAAATTCTGAAGTAATTTGTCATGTTTCATACTTTGAAGTTGTCATTTGAAATCTTAACATCAAGGTTCATTCCTAAGGGAGGCATCTTAAAATGCCAGAAATACAACTTCAAGCAAGAAACCTAAGCAAGACTTGTAGTTCAGATTGCTAAAATGATCTTTAAAATCTATGAATTAGCTGTGGTGTGAAAATATACTCTTTAATTCTGGACTGTTTTCTGAAACTATGCTGACTGCATTCTTTGACTATTACATTTCTTTTACTCTGTAGTATCCTGGATTCTGGTATATAAGTGAAAACTGCCTAGATTTACAATATATTTAACTTCTCAAATTATCACAATTAATTTACTTTCTTGTGGAGATTTTTTTTGTTGGTCTTGTTTGTTTGTGTTGATTTGGTTTTGGTTTTGGGTTGTTGGGGATTTTTTGCCTAGGACAAAGTCTAGCTTTGCAAACAACATAAAACACATTTGTTCTTAGACTAACAAGTTAATTTCTTGTTATGTTTGCACCAGAAGCAGGTAACACTGCAGTTACACTTCTAACATAATCTAGCTAAACCCCAAATTCTTATTTCCCAGGATTTCCTTTGGTGCCTGGATTTGTCTTTCAGCATGAATTAGAGTAAAAAAACCTGCTTCTCTCTGCAGCCACAGGTATCTGACATCATATTTACCAATACTCATAAGTGGGGACATTAATCTGTAGCCTTATGTAGAGTGCAGATTTTCCAAACCATCAAAAGTATATGGGAGCACAGTGTGATAAGCATTCCTAAATTGATAGAAATTATATATATATAATTATATACACATTTCTACAATAGACACAGACAGAAAATAGCTCTTTATATCTTTCTATGTGTTTTACATTCTCATATTTGTAAAATATGATGTAAAACTAAATCTGCAGAAAAAATACTTTTTATCTTCCCCAAATCTATCAATATCTAGTTCCTTTGCATATTAGGCAAAGTCTCCATAAATAAAAGCAAATAATAAAAACTTAATAAATGTGGTTATTTGCAGAGGTCAAATAACTCATATTCATATTAAATTAGAGGGGGCTAAGCCTAAAAGGGTTCATAAAAATAACTTAGTGTCTAACCCTAATTATTGCAAACAAAGATCAAAAGAAAAGCTTATCAAAAGTGGAGACAGTTTATTTCCATCTTGGAACAAAGGACAAAAGACACAGTGTCTTGTCCTTCCTTTGAGGTTTCTCTGTCAGCTCCTTTCCACTCCCTTTCCTGATAGGCTGCAATGTCTTGATGGCTGATCTGTTGACTAAAACACAATAATCAATTCTGGAGAACATGTCAGGTACTTATTTTTATAACAGGAACAATGGAAATAGCATCACATTGTTAAGAGAGGTAAAAGTAATTAAAAATACCCTCTTGAGTTTTCCTTTCTAGTTCCTATCATCACAATGCACTGGAATTGATCCAGAACAAACCATGACTGTAGATACACACATTTTTACAGGAATCAGAGAACTTTGATTCATCTTTAGCCTGTGAAGGAATGCTTGTCTTTTAAATCTTCTTCTTTATGAACCAAGAAGAACTAATTATCCTTTTTATATATACATTTATTTTTTCAGCTTACGATTTCAAATCTAAAGCAAAGTAGAGGTATTTGTTTCTAAATCAGTCTTAGAGAGCATATTTGTTTCCCTACAGTATATGCACACACAGTCAATGTCAAACTACTACAAAGAAATCTAAGAGTCTTCTATTTGCTAACATTGCAAATTGCAGAGCCACCTTCTCTGACATCTCATAAAGTTTACACAGTAGTTCTCAAAATAATACTTAGTAATTAGGTATAGAATGAAAAGGACATCATGTTCATAGGTAACATTTTTAAAAGATATATTAAACTCATGCATAAAAAAGTTGCAGAATATTTGCCCAGCTTAAAAACAGTAGCATAAAGTTCTCCAGAATTTTAAAACAGCACAGAAAATTTTGTTCCCTGCCCAACAGAGAAAGGCTATTGAGCACACCAGTGCAAATATTCCCAATATCTTTTTATTTCTTTATTAAAAAAAACAATCCCTGTGTTGATTCTGAGTATATCATATCCTGAATAAGCTTGCTGATATAAAGATGGCTAAGACAAAGATCATTCAAATAGGTGAAACCTATTTCAGTCTTACAAAGATCAGATAAGCAGTGCTTGATGCACTCTGTTGAGACAAACCACTCATTCAGTGCCAAGTATTATTGGAAATTCATTTTCTCAACTGACACATGGACTTTTCATGCAGACAGACCATTATGAAAAGCCTTGCTGTTCTGATAATCTGTACTTTGATTTCTGGCATTATCAGCCAGATCACAAATAGTGGATACAAGTGGCCAGAGGATAAAGCATCAGCTTTTCATTCTTGAGAAGATATACTTAACGGAATGACTATAAGAGTTTCAGATGAAGAGTGGTTGAGAAGACAGAAATGGTGTGTGAAAGAGCCCAGAAATCTATCACCTAAAAACTAAGCATATGATCCTGCAAGCATTTATGCACTCCAGTTTCAATATACCCTTCAAACCCTTCAAATAGAATTGCATACATTAATTTGTACAAATGAAGTTTTAAATTCCTTTCCACCCTGAAACAAATAAAGTCCTTTCTAAACAAGGAAGGAGATTGTGTAAGCTGACAAATATTATTTCATGTCAAACAGAGAAACCCCTTGTAACTGTCTGAACTTTCCATCATGCTATACACTATATTATAGAGTAGCTACAAAGTAGCTCTCAGATTGGTTGAGATTATACTCTGTGTGCTCTGATAATTTCTGCCCTAACATAACTTATCACTATATAGAGCAATTCTAGCAGAAATTTGTCAGGATACTCGGAGACCATTCTCTTTCCTGTTTCATTTACTATGTTTGTTCATATCCAAGGGTTCCATGGAAGCATTAAATTAATTGTTAGATTTGCATTAGCTGTACAATTGCAGATACAGTTTTCTTGGTCACAATTCACTCAGTCTAGCAGTGATCTCATCTCTTAGTCTTCCTAGATTTTCATTTTGAATTTTAGATTCTCAGTTACTCCTAGAAATTAGACATCTTTTTGTTTTGATCTGTATGCTTTTCCCTTTTCTGTCATCGGGGAACACTGTTCAATAGTGCCGGATCTAATGTTCTGCCTGCTCTTTATTTGCATTGGCCAAAGGAAGAGGAAATGAGGAAAAGAACTAAGGAGGGCACTTCTACCCCTTGCAATTGCTATTAGTAGCAGCTAGCTATGAAAGGGAAAAGAAGACGAAGAGAGAAAAGGAAGGAAGGAAATGGAAAAAGAGAGGTGAGAAACTTGCAGTAGGTGAAATAAATACCCAGCATAGGTGCTAGAGACATGAAGATGAGAAACTTTCATTCAAGGTACAAAGTTTTTCACAATGTGGCTGGGGGGGTAAAAGAGTGTTATCATAAGGCAGTGCAGGAAGTTATTTTGCCCTTTATAAACAGACAGAGCACCCAAGAATCCTAGATTAGCTAAAAGGTTGACTTTGTGGGCAATAACTCACTATCTCAGAAGCAAATCTAAGGCTGAATTGTCCCTGTTCTCATTCTGTAGGCTAGCCAGGAAGTTTCCCTCATGGCTCAAATCTCATCACGAAGTCAGCTAACTTTCTGAAATGCAACAGAAATAGTAAAGGAGATAAGCTACTGAACACTTCAGATACCTGTCTAACATAGAGACGTACACCAGTTTTTGGGTTTGATTCATTTTTTTACATACTTGCAATCACATAAAATTCTTGTCTTTGATATAAAACCAGAACATTTCTAAAATGTGTGTTTAAAACTAGCTACTTTCAAAAAATTCTATGATTTATGGATATCTGGCTCATAATTTTTGACACATGAATTCTTGCACCCTAGGCCAAGTGAGACATGACTTTTATTTCCAAACATTTTCCAAATACTTCAGTTCACTTCATCAGCTCAGAAATTCCATATTCTCACCTGTTAGAATCCAAGTTTTCAGGATTTTTGGGGGGATTTTTCTTAGTGCTGTCACTGATTTACATTAAGGAGCTGAGAGGTAGGCATGTGGTTTCTTAGATCTTAGGTAATTAAGTTTGTAAGGTCAATATGACATGCACGACAGATTCTAAAGACCTACTGGTAAATCAGATGTAAAGTTCTGCATATACACCTTTCAATTGCTGTTTATACTTCCTGACTAAAAATCAGATGCCAGGAGAAGTGTTAATCTTGAGGTTTAATAGACCTTCTCTATCTGGAAAAAATAAAGATTACACAGCAAAGAAAATTGAGATTATTTCTGTGCTCTACTGCTGCTTATGAGAAATACTATTCTACTGAGTGATGTAAAGGCTCTTGTTTCAAAGGAGGGAGAGTTCTGGTTTGAGCATGAAAGATTCAGGATGTCCTATCACTGTTAATCATTTGCCTCATTGATCCTAGCACAGATATGTCCCTGGCTGCCTTGAACTCTCTGAAGTTGTGATCAAACAAAAAGTGAGTTAGCTGAATCAAACCTTTTTTTCCCCAGTGTTACTTTTCCCAAAACAGATCCTTCTCATTTTAAAGTACAAGACCAGAAATGATTGATACCCTTGTTGGCACCACATCCTGTAAATATTGTTGTTCATAAGTTTAACTGGGGTCTATGAAGAAATAATCAGGTTCCATGTCTAAGGCTTATTATTTTGTAACACCCACATATATTAATGAATCTTCAGTAAAACCACCAGAAACAAAATACCCAAAGAATCCAATGGCAAAAATATTTTAAAAACATCAAAGCTGTATCTGCCCCATATATGCAACTTTTTAGATGCCCACAGAGCACATCACATTACCAGTGCAGCTGGCCACTTGGTGGTGATGAAGAAAGGGGTTCTTCAGGATACATTTGCCACTATACTAAAGGTGTTGTATGTGAATGTATGTGAATCATTTGCAATAGAATGATTTGCCTGAAATAAGATAAAATTTGCCTGGTTTTGGTTCCTTGTATCTAGCAGTTACACCAGTAGATATGTACCTCTTGCAAATTACTGTGCAACTACAGACTTTGAAAATGACCATCTACAACAGAAGAGAATCTGCTTCTTAATATGATTGATTTAAAATAATAAAAACAAAGTGAAGGGATTACTTTGTTGCTTTAGTGACAGAACTGCTGTAAAGTTTAATATAACAGCCAGGTAAACTCAGTTTGTCAGGTGTACTGGGCAAAGAGATTTAGGTTAAAGCATTCTCCAGTCACTGCTACGTGTCTTTGCATTTTGAAGTCTGATTAAAAAAGAAAAAAGACATTTCAGAATATGAGAGGACTCTGGTTTTTTTATTATTATTTTTTCTTTAGGAAAAATAATGCTCTTCCATATATTCCCGGGAATAAGGAATAGTCGGGTTTTTTAATTCAGAATTCAGGTATTTACAAACTGCTCTGGGCTAAGGTTGGATATAAGAGATTTATTCCCTAAAGAACTAACTCATTTAACATGTCTCTTTGTAAAATTATATGAAGGCAACAGTAAAACCTCAGAAACAAGCAGAGTAAAAAAGGTAGCCCTTCATAATGTGACAGTGTTGAAATACGAAAGCAAACTAACCACTTTCCATGTTTCTTTTTCTTGTGGTCATGTAACAGAATATGAGACACTGTTTTTAAAACATGCAAGCTCCTATTAACCTGTCAGTCACTTCTACGTATTGTATCATGTTCACAAATAATATCATGCAATACTCTCACTCTGTAAAATACTGGCATAAAAAAAGAAATGTAGCAAGGAGAAGGAGGCAGCATTTTTCAGCTAAACTGGCCCTCCAATTAGAATTCATAATCCTAAATTTTAGAGAGATGAATGAGCACCCCAACATTTCTGTTACTCCTCCTAATCCCCGTCAGGTCTTGAATCTGTTGACGAAGTCCAAACAGCCACTTCTTTCAGCCTGACCCCCTTCCCTTGCTATTGCTGGCTCTCATTCAAGTCAGGATCACATTTATCTCGGTAATATACACCTAATAAATCTTCTCCAACTCAGTTTGTTCTTGCTGGCAAGAAAGCTAGCTTCCCCCTCCACTTCTCTCCTCTTTCCTCAGACATCATTATGGGTGTTGACACTCCAGCAAGTTACTTACGGTGCTCTTAAGTAACTGTCTGCATGTACCCATCTCCCAGTAAAAGGCAAGGTAATTGCTGCTGTAAATTGGTTTTCAGTTACAATAAGCAAGAGCATGGGCATGGACAATGAAAGAAGCAGGCAAATTATCAATCTGCAAGTGGGTTTTTATTAGGCATAAATAATAATAATCTCATACAGCACTTTCCACAGTACATCTCAAACACTTTGCAAAAGAGGCATGTATTATTCTCCCTAATTTATCTAGGAAAAAATGAAATATGAGAATGTATAGACCAAGGCTGCCTGATACATTAAAGCAAGACTGGAGATAGGTATTCTGGGTCTCAGTCTAGTGTGCTGTCAAGAACAGGACCAAGGATTATGAATCTATCCTGACTTTCACTGGGCCTCACTTTGCTCACTGGGCTTATTAACATGTGTTTTCCCTTTTCCCTCTCTCTGTAGTTTCTCATTACATTAACAATAGCTACCCGCCATGCTGTAGTATCAAGTAGGTACCTCCCTTGATGAATACTGATGTGAAATTAGCCATCACAATATATGTGTTTCAGTTGCCATAGTTATTGAACTTTATTGAGTCATGGGTTTAAAATGATTTCCTGAGTCCTGGAGATTCCCCAAGGCTAAAACAGCAAGTCTCTCACATAATGGGTCAACTGGTCCAGGTGGATGCATGTGCTTATTTCCTCCAGAGGAAATAAGTTTAATGAATATAGAAGTCATTTAGCTAAAAACTCTTGGATCTCACAAGATAGAAGATGGAAGGAAGAAAAAATTTGTTCTTGAAAAGAAATTTTTCATTCTTCATAATTTTTTACTCACTATAACTAAAAATACCCCCCCCCCCAACAAAAAAAAATCAAATCTTTCTTTCCTTCCCTTTTACTCCTTTTAACTCCAGCTGGGTGCTGCATGGTTGACACAATCAGTCCCAGGGCATCATGCTGAAAAGTAGCATCTCATGTGTATTATAACAACATAGCTGCTTCATAAACCAATTTTTTATCCACTGTTTTGGCACGTTTAAGGCATCAGTCTTTCAGTTTTCAACTACTTTAGTGGGCAACTTGCATCTTACATCTTGTTTTAATGAAGGTTATTGTCACTCTGTGAAAGCTGACCTTTTTTCTTCATCAGACTGGAGGTCATGCATGAACACAGAATATGGTTTAAAAAAAATGCATCTTACAATTGAAATGTCTTGGAAACTGGTGGTTTTAAAGGTGGAGGGTAAAAATCTATTTGCTTTAAAAATGAAAAAGGAAGATCTGGTTGATTTAGTAATGATATAGCTGCTGTCAAAAGAACACAGAGTGAAAACAAACTCATTGTTCTGAAAAACAAAACAAAAAAAAAAAAAAAAGAAAAAAAAAACATTTCCCAAGCAACACGAAGTTGAGATATATATCTCTCCATTATACACCATCATCAAGTTGCTTATCTTTTGATCATTCTGCAATATATATTTTGAGTAAAAGCACCCTTTGTGCTGTCTTCCTCTCACACTTCATTGCACACCGTGAATTGTAAGCACAGAGGAAGAGAACCAGGGATGAGAACCCAGGCACTGATATTTCCTTTTCGGTGACCCACAGAGAAAGGAGAGGGGCCAGAGATGACTCCTGGTGCCATGGGGCTTTGCTGCCACATGGCCACCAAGGCAATTGCTACCACTAAACCTAGTGATGGTGCCTTGGCAGAGACAAACCTTCATTACAGATTTTGCTAATGTAGTGTAACAGTCGGTCCCCTGTAACCTGTATATCCACTAGATCTTGCTGACACAACCACTTCTACCACATATGTGCAGGGATTTTAGTCCTGATAATTTCAGGTTCAGATTTTTTGTTGTGAAGCAGTGATAAACTATGGATGCTGTCTTTAGCAGTAATAGTACAGTTATTCTGAATTTTTTTAAATATAGGGAAGAAGGACTTCTATGTGTCACAAGCCATACACTTACTCTGGATCATTTCTGAGCCTTCACCATGGGTCAGAAATCCTAACTACCCTCTGCCAGCACTTACTTCAGATAAGGTTTAGTTTACCTACTTTCCCTACTTTCTTGAAAGTTAAATTCAGTTGATTATTTTTCCAAAGGTGAACCATCTTTTTAAGGTAAAAATATAGCTTTTAATTGAAGGGAAGGTAGAGACATTAACAGTAGAAAATTCTGCAGTCTTCAAAAAATAAACATTCATTCATGACAGTATCTAAACCACAACGTGGGAAAGATACCCTACATCTTTACCCATGTCTATAAACCAATAGTATTTCATGTAAGCTAAGGAGTTTACCCTTGGTGTTTAAAATACTTATTTAAAATACTTATTTTCTCTTCTCCTCCTATTTTAGTTGATCTGCATTTATATTTTACTGAATCGTATCTTTGTCAAGCAATTTAATCCATTTTTATTTCTTATTCTTTCATGCATCCATAGAATAGAGCCTTTCTTAAATATAATGTGAACCTGATAATTTCCTTGCCAGCCTGAACTGTTGAACCCAGTGTTTGATGGCATTCAAAAGCAGGTGAAAGCTCACTTGCCTCTTGGTTTTAAATATTCAGTTATATGGATCACATAGAATAAGGTAAGGTTATTTTTTTTATTATAGTTTACTATTTAAAAAAAGGAAAAAAGTCCCAACTGATGTTGCCTAGGATCAGCTACAAGACTCTATTATACATGACAAGCTGGTAATATTTCTGATAGTGTTTATTTCTAAAGGAAGATCTCTAGAGCAGAGAGTCCATAAATTACAAGAATTAGAGCAGCATCTATGTTTGTACAATATAGTGACTTCACTATGTATTTTGTTAAAAACTATTTTGGGTACATGCTTTCTTTCATTTTGTGATTCTTGAGTAGGTGAAGCAATGTCTTTCCTTCTTTGTAAGCAAGGCGCTTACAGAGGTATCGCTTATCTCTGTGAAGTGATAGTGCAAACATCCTTTGTCAAGAGGCCAGAACAATTGCAGACTCCTTTAAATAATTACTTTCAGTAAAGTCGAGTGCTAGAAAATTAAAACTTAATTATTTCACTGACAATGGTTGGAACATAGAGGTCCTTTGGACTGTGGAAATAATACACACAAATATACCCCGCTCGACAATGAATCCAAGCCCAGAGCCAGAGGCCTGGAAACTCAGTCTAAAATGGCTCCACAGTCTATCATGCTGTTGCTAGAAGGATATTAATACTAGCATTTAGAACTGCAATCATGCATCTGACAATCCTGTGTTTGTACCAGCAGGTCAGTTGACTTATTGTGAATTGGGACTTCTCTGTGTACTGCACTATTTAGAAGAAAAAGGCTGACAGGAGTACAGTTAACCATTAAGGCATTTGGGCCTGGGAGGGAAAGCAGAGGACAATCAAGTCCTTATTATTAGATGCCTTTCTGGGAATCACTCCCTTATGCAGTTACAACAGAAGGAGAATTCACCTTTTAAAGTGAATAATCGTGCCTGTCGGGCAATCCTTTACAATTACTTTACCATCCAGTGAGAGCTCATTGATTGCATAAAAGGATAACCACTCCACAGAAACAATCCTCTTAGGCAAGCTACCTCCAAAACCCTGTGTCTCAGTCAGGCAGCTGCTGGCTCTTTGAATAGCCAGAGAGATAAAGAAATAAAAATATTAAAGGCCAAAGCTTTACTGATTTCACAACACTCTTTAAAGCTGGATGAGTGATTACGGTGGTTGTAGCCTGTTAAACACCCATGCCTCAGGTGGAATGTTCCTCTGAGCACGTTTCATGGTGAATGTGAGACTGGTGCCTTGCTTCAGCTCCAAAAATACGCCTGCTTAAGCAGTCCTATAGAATTCCAAGTTAAAATGCAAGCCAGAGAGACTGTGTGTCTTTGAGGGTTGATAACAAACTAGAATCAAAGCCTTTCTCTTTTAGATTACCAGCAAGAATCTAATCCAGGTCAGTGATAATCTTGCAGCGTCTATTTAGCAATGATCCCAACAGACAGACTGTTCCATCACAAAAGTCACTGTTTCTGACATAGCTGGGGGACTCCACAAAGACTGAAACAGGTTGGAGATTCCTCCTTTACTGAAGAAGCTAATTAGCTTTGCAAGCAGAATGGGAGAGCTGAACTGAACCACAAACATAGTGTTTCATTATCAGCATCATCATTCATTTGCTGTTTTACAAAGTCAAAAGGGGAGAATGATAACCCTTGATTTAATTAGTGAGAGCTTCCCATCTTCCCTGTCTGAGACACATTTGTCAAGTATTCCCTGATCTCGTCACTCACTCCTCTCAGAACCCTCAAGTAAAACTGACTTCAAATTCTTGGTTTGCAACTATCACACAACTGTCTCAATTTGGATTTTACTTCACTGTTGTGCACATCTCCTCTCATTTTTAGATTTTTTTTTCAGTTCCCTTTCACAATGCCAAGCCCTCCAAACCCCTCCCATATTTTCTGCAAAGTAAAAGTCCATTCTCTCCTCCTTCAAAAGCTTCCTGCGGGTCCTATACAAAAATTTCCTATACAGAGAAGCAGCCTAGGCAGTCTATGTTTACAAGAACAAACCCTGATTTTTACTGAGGGTATTAACTTGATAGTTGGTGGTCTTCTGGTTCCAGCATTATCATTCTGATGGAAATGCCTTTGTGCCAGTGTGTTTTTCTACATGTTCTGGGTAATTTTTTTTTTCCTTCCTTTTGAGGATGCTTATTGGAGAAACAACTTTTTTTTTTTTTCTTTTCTGGAATTCAGACTCTGAAAATCACACACAATGTGCAACCAGCATATTTTATCTGATCATGTCTACTCTGTCACTAACTAGTCTACTAACTGCATGAAACTAAGAGCAATACAGACAGAAAGCCAATTAGACTGGGATTACTTTGGCTGTTCAACAGCTGGGGCGTAGCATATGTCTGTCTTCCCATGTTACAGTTAAGAATTAACATTTTGCGGGCCTGACCTATCTTGTAAACATATATCCTTGTACCTTACAAGAAACATTAAAAAATGCAGGTAAATGTGGCTATGCCAAAAAGAGCATAAGCCAGGTTAGATATGGAGAGGTAATTAAGTGGGTAACATATGTAAAGTCAAGCTTGAAGATACAGTGCAGTTCCATCCTCTTCTGGGCTATTAAAGTAAATTAATGACCTAGAGCTCTGTAGGGGTTTCCAGAAACAACACTATAATGGCCAACTGGCCACAGTTTGCAGCCTATAGAATGGGGAGATGTTTATTCTTCAGGAAATTGCCTGCTCAGACATCACATTATATATACTCTATATCTGTATTCACAGTGCACAAATGACAACTGAACCTTAGAATAACACCAGTGAATATAAAATACAGTGTTGGCTTGGAAAAAAATGAACCAATCATAATCTTTGACAGGACCCAGATATTTTCAAATTTTCACAATACTCTTTTCCACGTTGATAGTTTGGCAGCTGCTCAAAAGTACCTGTTTTGTGCAATTTAAAAGTCCTGAACGTGAGTGTCAACCAATCAATAAGCATTCAAACAATCTTTGGAAAATGTACAGGGGAGTAAGTGGTGTAGGGAGCAACTCCCAGGCATACAGCTATGAAGCCAGACTTGGCTTCACTATAGCCTTCACTATCCGCAAGACCTGCCTGCAGCTGTGCTGCGGTCCCCATAGCGAAAACGCTTGTTGTTTTCTGTCGAGGTCCAGACTGAGACTTTGATGGTGTCCAAGAATTTCTACCATTTCACAGCACTCTTCGACAGGCTGCCCGGAGAGGGAAGCACCGGCATCCTCTAGCCACCCTGCAGGGCTTGCTTCTGGCTGAAGGCTCAGCATCCCCGTGTCTTGGGCTGCCCAGGTCATCCCAAACCTCTCCAATTTTTAACACCAAGGAGCCACACTAGCACTCTTCTCTACGTTTCCTGGAAAAAGTATTGAGAACTTTGCTGACTGCTTTCTATAAACATCACTATTGGCTAAATGGCCACCGCAATAGCCGATAGCCAGTAAAAATCAAAGGAGCAAAAGGCAGAGAAGCCCTTAAGTCGTCTTTGACGGCATTACCTTTGGTTTGTGAAGTTTCCCTGAGCTCCCCAGACGTGCAACGGGGGAACGGGGCGCGCGCGTGTGTCACTTTTTCTTGTATTTACGGGTCGTGCCCAGACAGGAGCTCGCTGGGGCCGCGTCCCTGCGCGCACGGGTCTCCCCCAGCGCGGCGTGGACGCGGAGCGGGCCGGGGGCGGGGCGGCCCCGGGGGCGGGGGCGCCTGAAGGGGCCGGGCGGCCGCTCCGCTCCGCAGCTCCGCGGAGGTGCAGTCGGGAGACGCCACCGCCGCTCGGGCAGGCGGGGAGGCAGGGACCCAGCAAGCCAGTCCCGCAGGCAGCCCCGCGGACCCACCGCGGCCGGCGAAGACCATGATCCTCACACGTAAGCTCGGGGATCCCCCGCTCTGCACATTTTGGGGGGGCGCCGGCTGCCCAACGCGGGCTCGGGGCGCATCGCGGGCAGCGTTGCCGGGACGTGCTTCAGGGGCAGCGCGATGAGGGTGTAAGGACGGGGGTCCCTCTTATGTTATCCCGCAGCACCCGGGAAGTCAGCGCTGGCAGGGGTGCGGCTGCCCCGTCCCGTCCCGCCCCGCGGTGCGGAGCGTCCGCAGCCGCGAGTGTTCGCCCCCGCCGGCCTGTCCGTGTGTGCGGGGAGAGAAGCGGCGTCGGGGCGGAAGCAGCCCCAGGTGAGACGGGAGCGCTGCGGGAGCACGGGATCACTGCTGTGTCGGGGAAGCGGCGGCCCGCTGCGGCTCTGCTCGGAAGCGCGGCCGAAAGGGTTAACACCGCAGGGGCTGGGGCGCGGGGCTGCCGCGGGCGCGGAGCGGCGCTCAGGTGCGGCTGCTCTCTGAAGGTCACCGTGGCGCATCTCTTTCTTTTTTGTTTGTTTGTTTGTTTGTTTGTTTGTTTTGTTTTTCCCGTTCCCCCCTTTTTTTTCCCCCCATAATTTTTTTCTCTCTTCCTTTTTCTTTTTTTTTTCCTTTTCCCTAATTGGGAGCTCTTGCGAAACGGGAACCATCCTTTTGAAGTTCTTCGTAATTAGCCCGATGTCCTCCAGGAGCCCGGTTGGCTCCCCCGTGCCGCGGTGGCCGGCCCTGATGTCACCCCCGGAGGCTTTGATCCCGGTGAAGGAGCAGCACCTCCTGCCAGCCGGGCTCCGCCCCCACAAGCCCATTCTCGAGGGAAACAGAAAGCCGATGCCGTTTTCAAGTCGGGCAGTTTTACATTCCGTGTCACCCTCCCCTTTATTGCAAACAACCACCAATTACTTACTTCCACCATAACTGTGAAGTTGTTGAGTTGTTGTTAGCATTAGCCTAATGAGCTCTGTTGTCAGTTGAGGGTACTTAGTATTGGTGCAACAATTTTTTGGTGGGTTTTTTTTTTTTTTCCCTCGTATTCTCTTTGGGAAAATTTGAAGAAATTACTACTTTTAAACAATGTGTTTAACTAGGTCAGAAGTTAAATGGCTGATCTGTCAGAGTACTTAACACATCTAATTTGAAAGACTGGGGAATGCAATTTTATCTTAGCCATCAATTATAGATGCTTTTATTTTTTTTTACAGGAGTAAATGTGATCTATTTGAATTGCCCTGCCCTAATCAAGAAATTCCCAGCAGCAAATCAGTAACAATTCTGTGAGTCAGGTTAAGTTTTAAGGCTGTTTGTAGTGAACTTAAGGAAGATAATAGGCAGGCAGATTTCATATGAGCCTCTGAGTACAAATCTGTCAACAGCTCAGTGCCAGACTGATTCAGCATCCATCTGGCAACCAGGCCACTGCTGGCTGACAGCACATGGAGTTGGTATTAGGTGTGTCTGTTGATTCCAGAGCTGTAGGCTGTTATCTCGTCTTCCAAGGTATCCTTACTGCTATCCACTAGGCATCTTGCTTTGCATATCCAGTAGAAGCAACAACAACAACAACAACAACAACAACAAAAATAAAAAAAGGCTGAGATGGCCAGGAAGTGGGATGAATGTCTCTCAAGTGAATGATTTTGGGTTAGTAATTCAGTTTGCTTGTGGTATCCTAATTAGGTCTGACATTCTTTGATTATATAATACAGTATGTGGAAGAGAAGATGTAAATGAAAAGAATCTTCTCAAATACGTATTTACAAATTCATAGAAATCAGAGCATTTGGAGCTGCGTTTTGGAACCTCTGGGACTTCCTGATCTCTTTATCTGCTTTTAAAATAATTTTGATTGTTAATTGATTTTTTTTAATCAAAAGAAAGAGTAGATACATTGTTTTAAACACCACAGAGCTTAAATTTCATTCAGTTTCATTAAATTTCATTTCTAAGTGGTAGTTAAAAGCAAGAATGTATCATGTCATGTTTTTATTTGGGTTTTAATTCTCAGTTGTTTAGATTCATTCTAGGATTTTTAAGTCTTGAGTCAGGGTCTTCCCAGCTAGTTCTGCAGCTGCTCTTGCTGGGCCAGAGAGCAAAACTGATACTAGTCATGGAAACTCACAAGTGCCCTATGTATTTTGCCTCTGATGGGGGTAGGAAAAAGGTACTGTAGTTGTACTCATGCACTAAACTTGAATGTTTATATTAGGATTCCTAGAAGAAGCAGATGAGAGGTGGATTGGTTTTACTTCTCTGGTTATTCTGATTCATTACATTCTAGGCAGTGGTTTGTTTGAGGCATGTGAATTTATGAGTTCTTCAAATATTTAGAGATGCAGTTTGCACTATAAAGTTTTTTTCTAGACAAAATACCACAGTATGTTATGTTTGGCCTTCTTGAGAGATTCAAACTTCTCTTCCAATTCCCCTCTGATTGGAGTTGTGCTATTGGCTTCAGCATAAACACAACTGCACCCTTGACTGCTTAAAAGGAGACAGAGGAAGAGAACTCATGTGCTTAACAGGATGGTCCTGTACTGTAAACAAGCGCTTTTCATGCTTAACTATCTTTCCTAGCGACAGGAAGAAGGAAATGAGGCTATGCAAAAGGACCCTGACACATTTCAGACAATGCCAGACCCACCCTAGCATTCATACAGTATAGCCAGAAGACTTGGGGAAATAAAAATAACTTCAGATGTTTCCCCTTCCTTCTTGTGCATGTAATAGAAATACAGCAATCAAATGATCTGCAGTTCACAGAAAATTTGCTGGTTTGATCTCCACTAAGTAAAGAGATGATGCCCCTGTATAATTTATATATATTCTTTGGGCGTCACATTGTTCTGCTTACAGTCTGAACCTTGGTGTTTCAAGGTGAATTAATGACAAAAAACTATATCCTCTCTAGTGATGTAATAAGTGTAGATATCCAGTAATTTTGGTAATTTCAGCAATTCCAGTTACATTTCTTGCTTGTATTTAAGTGATCAGTAATTCTGTCTGGTGCAGGGTATCAGATTTATCTTGAGTGTATTTGATTTCCAAATGTTTTGCCAAGTTTTTTTTCTTTCCCCCCCCCCCCTTTTTTATTTACTCTTCTATTTTCACCTCTTCTCCTGTTTTAAGGAAAAAACAAATTCTGTCTTCCAGCAGTGATGAGCAAGTCTCATGAAAGGGGTACAGGACTGGTCTGTGATTGGAACTTTCTGGTTCTTTTCACTGGGCACTTATTCTGCCATCCTTGCTGACAGTGCTACCCTATCCCACATAGCATACCTTTGAAATCAGTAGGTCTGCTAGTACAGTGTAGTGTTGACATAACTGGCAAAAGCAAAATAGAGTCAAGAATGACTTAACCAGCTAGCTTTAATTCACTGAGTTTCTTTATCTGAAAGGTACAGGTAATACTCATACCATTCTGAAGTACTCTGGTGTCTTTAGAAGAGTATGATAAGCATTTTTATTTGTTAGGACGAATATTCTTTCAAATATTGTCTAGTATTTGATTCCCTTGGGAAGGACTGTGATAGATGAGACAGGATCAGGAAAAGATGTTATCTGATCTCTCTTCTAATGAAGACACAATATGATGGCTCACTTATTTCTGGGAGTTTTTAAAAAGTTCAAAATGGTGCAGAATTCCTTAGATTTAGGTTTAAATATATCTGGTTTACATTTGTCTAAATCTCTCCATTCAAATGGAGTAGTGTGTGCTAAGAATAATTTCTGAGAAGGTGCATGAAAGACATTTACTGAAGCCAGTGGTGGACAGTTTGACCTTCTCAGACTTGTTCTTGTAATTTACTGAAGATTCAGGATTAAGAAACACACACACACACACATCCCCCCCACACACACACACATCCCCTGCATTTTTGCATTTTGGGGATGTTCTCTCTGTGACCCTGTGGACCCACAGAAGTGGATGTTCTGCTGGCCACCCTTCCTTCTGTTCTCTGTGGGTGTCTCTGAGAACAGATTTCCTGTGCATATAAGATACAAGAAACTTTCCTGTGTAAAGCTTCATTATGTGTTTTAACTTCCCTTCTTCCGTACATACAAGGTGTGACCATTAGATCAAGTACTGAAAAAAGCATTTTCAAGTATGGAATATCACAGACAGAATACTGTAACTGCCTGTAATATCTGGAAACAGGAAGTTCATAGTAATATGTGCTTTGGGAAAATCCATGTTTATGTCTTTAATTCCCCATTAGGGAAGGAGGCATTAGTCTGGAATGCAAGCAGCTGTATGCTGGGCTGTTTCACTGCCACTGGTATTTTGTGTCTAGAGTTGTATCATCCACACGGGATGCAGTTTGGGACTGGGTCATCGATGAGGTTGGCTATAAATGGTTATAAGATAAAGGTAGGCATTCTTCCATACAGTTGTTCCTACGTGCATGTGTGGACGGTTTTGAGGTTGAGGCTTCACAAGCTTGAAGAAGCTTCTACTGTCTGTAGAAAATCTATTTTCTTTTGTATAAACCATTGAGACAGTTCAGATCAGTTCTTATACCACTGTTATTTCCTAGATCTGAACAGGTAACCCACATTTCGTGCTTTTTTTTATGAAGTGTCTGTCATGCTGGGCCTACTCACTTTTGCCTCCCTTCAGAGCTCCATGAGCCTTTGTGTTGAGCTTTGCGTACATACAGTGTGCAAGTTTACTAACTTGAAGACAGGGTGCAATGGGAGGATATTAATGCTGGGCTTAGGAGTAGCAATGGTTAATGTTTGCCCTTCAGTATGTTCTCAAAGGTCATACTAACCAAGTTATTTCTGAGAGAAGAAAAGGTTAAAGTCATCTTCTGTTTTGCAGTCTTTGTAGGAGGATTCGTTTCTCACTCTGGAATCTGTCAACATGACCTCCATCAGAGGATTTGGCTAACTGCTTTCTCTACCCCAAATAATCCTCCTCCAAGACCACCCTGTGTTAATCAGGCCAGATAAATAACCCACGTGCCCAATTATTTCTTAAGGGTTTTTTAAGTCACTTGACATCTTGTTCCTCTTCATCTGTGAACCTTCTTAAAAACAAATGGGAGAAGACTACCTTTAATATCTAAAAAGAGTTATTTGTCAAGAAAACAACTGCATGAAGCTTTAGTTTTCTGATTAAACAAAGTTAGTTTTTAACTTTAGATCACACTATTTTTTAAATTACTTTCTTAATTCTCCTGTATATGCTCAAAATTGGAAAAAAAAACAATTTAGGAGTAAATAATAAACTTGGTTTATAGTATAAACCAGGAGTTGTGATGATTCTTTTGTGTCCTAGAAGATGCTTGACAGAGAGATAGGGAATATCCTTTATTCCAGTAACCCTGTATTAGATCCTGAAATGGTGTTGATTTGGCTTTTCAGAGCACATCAGTTGCTCCAGGTCCTCTTGACAGAGGGGAGGAGAGGACCTCTTGCCAGCCAGGGTATGCTCTGGGGGTGGTGGTTGTGCCCTCTGCCCTTCTGCCAAGGGCACTGTCCTTCTGTGTGCTCTGATGAAAACCTGGACTTCTCCTCATGCTAAAAATAATGAGAACTGTGAAACTGACCCTATTTATTCCTGAAAAGAGTGTTGGTGGGTTTTAGAGACCCATAGCTTCATGTTGGGAAAGTCCTACTTAAGTCCTCTGAAATATAGGAAGGCTCCCATTGATTTCAACGAGTGTTGGCTCAATCCCTAAACATTTTAAATATTTTCAACAAATGCTGTTTCTTTTTTTAAGTTTTAAGCTGAAAAACTTTGTAGTGATTTTGATATGCTGGAGACTATGAACAGGATGTTCGAGTTTAATAATTAGATTTTCGCCCACAAAAGCAGTATTGTGTTTCATGTGTTAGCCAAGAGCATTGGTGAGCAATTAAAACTACTATATTCTGTAATCTGGTATAGTTGTTAGGGAGGGAAATTACATACAGACAACATACACCTATGCAGATATTCTGGAAACTGGTCACTTTTTTTTTAATTTTTTATTTTATTTAGCTTTCATCAATAAGGGAATAAACAAACTTAAATCCCCATCAGTGGAAGTAAGCCATTTGCTCTCTCCAAAAGCTCCACTGACAACAACAACAACATCAACAAAGGGGTTCAAGCTTCCTGCTTTTTTTTTTAGCGAACACATCAATATATGACCTTAAACATGTGTTTCCTTACTTCTTCTTCATCTCTTCCCACACAAATTCCAAACATACTCTGTTTCTTCTCCCAGTGTCCTGTGGTTTATACATAACATCAGCGGCGTAGTTACTGTCTTGCTGCAAGGCTCAGCAACTTGAAAAGCAAGTCCCATGTTCAACCCAAAGCCAGCAGGAACACTAGGAGAGTATTTTTTTTATCATATAGTTGAGAAATATCTGAGTAACATTCATCACCACCACCTATTTATAGGGTTTTATTACTAGAAAGCAGTATATGTATTTGGTGTTGTGTATGGTTTCCTTCAAGAACTTGTGGGTTCCCCTCCTCCCACCCCCACAAAAATTCTTAGTAAGAAAGATTTCCTTAAAATTGCACTTGCATCCATATTGACTTGAATTCATTGTTGAGACAGGCAGTGATAAGTGGAGATCCCAGCATGTATTGTTTGACTGTACCAGGTAAATTGAAGCATAGTGAAATACAGGAGCACATCGAAAAAGGCAGCTGCTATTGCAGAATGTAAGTTGCATTTTGAAGGCGAAAGGAGAAAAGTGACTTGGGAAGGTTGTTAGCTTTCATTTCAAAACCTGCAAGCTTGTAATCAGCTCAAAAACTGTACTTCATATTCTCTTGATCTCCCTGGTTCTTCTAGAAATGCATCATTCATGGGCTGAATGTATCAGACTATTATTTTAGAACAGTTGTATAAGATTAGGTTGTTCTCTTACAATTAGGAGAAATTCCAAATGAGTTAGAAATTTGGCAAGAGCTTTTTATGGGATTTTCAGAATGCTCTAGCTTTTAGTAGTTGAACATTTATTGACAAGCTTCCCAAGTTTCAGTGTTTGAGAGCATTATCCTTATAAAATGCAGTTCTTCCCTAACTACATTTTTGCTTTCTTTAGTCCTTGTTATGTGCTGCTTTCTTGAAAGGTGCGGAGCACAAAGTTAATGACACTGCCTAAGGAATATTTAATGATGTAAGTTTGAGAAAAAACAGACTTAGGAAAAGGAATTTAATTATTTTCAAGCAACAGTTGCATATCTTCAAAGTGAAAACCATCTGAGGCCATGGACACTTAGCAGGCTAACTCTTAGGAAGTCAGTCATACTGTCCCAGCTTTAAAGGGCTGCAGGCATATGGCATTACACAAAACTGATTTATCATTTTCAGTGCCTGGCCTGCTCATTTGTAGACAGCTGCCGCAGTGCAGTTATTTCCCCAGTTTGTCTCAGATTTCACATCCATGTTCATGTATCTATAGACTGAGTGGTTGTATAGTGTGATCAGGTCTGGTGTTGGGACTGCAATTCACATGACAGGAATGCAATTCGACACTAGGAAGAATGATTGCTTGTACTTGGACAGGGGAATTCTATCCAGAGAAGAGTATTTCTCATATATACCACAGCTGGTCTTAAAAAATATGATCCTGAATGATCTCAAGCTCCCCAGTAGCTCAAGACAGTGTTTCGGAGTGGAAAACAAATTTTGCAAAGCACCAGAAATTTCAGAGGGACTTGATATGTAGGGAGAGGTAATTTCTGATACAGACAGAAAAAGAGGATGAGCTTCTGAGCATGCAAGCCCTTTTGTAGCCATTAAACTGGAGCATCAGTCCTGGATGGGGAAGAAACTTTTTTGCTCTGTGTGCTCCATGTGCTCCTCTGTTCCTTAGAAAACGTGCAGATAGTTTATGGAGTTTTAGGCACTAAAATAAAGAGCAAGTGTATTCATCTCCAGCATTCATGGTCTGAAATCATATTCTCTGCACTGCATGGGAGAGACTGTCCCTCAAGCTAATTCGGGAAGATGATTTTGTGTTCAATTTGTACAATTTTTTTCTCTATTCTGAAAGAAAAATCAAATAATGAATTTCAACTAGAATAACTTGGTTTAAAATCAAGTCCAAGATGAAATTAAGAAGCTCAAACAAACCAGTTGTTATGTATAACATTGCAGTGAGACTTCAGAAGTCAAGCCCATTTTTTTCTGAAATTTTATTTTAACAGCGTAGGTTTGACCAGTGTCACTACAGATTTTTACAATCTGCTCTCTTAACAGAGCCAAAAGGTGAGATGAGTAGAACTGATGTGTGGAGGTGCTAATATGGTTGTAAAGGTGTCTGAGTTGAGGCAAGAGGAAACCATCTGCTTGGAACTGTTCGTAAGATGTTTAGCACTTAGGTGAAAATTGAGTCAGTGCATGACTGTACAAAGATACATCTGTTTTTCACCTTGTCCTGAAGCCCCTGAGAGAGCTAGTGCTTAAATTGCTTGTTATTTCATGGAAGCAAAAAGAAAGGAAGAATGAAAGTAAATGATGTTGCTGTTCCTAACTGCACTGCTATGATGACTTTTTTCTGAAAGAAAATTATTGCAGCATCACACTGTGTGGTTTTTATTTTCTATGGGAGGAAAGGTATCATCAAACAAAAGACTATAGACATCTTAGAGCTATCCCTTCTGCAACTGCAGTGTAAAACAAGGTGTGAATTGAGATATTTTTGCTCTGAAGGTTTAAACTTGCAGGGCCAGAAACCAAGATTATGCAAAGTTTAACAAAAAGCAAGTTAGACTTTTCCATTTTAACTTCCCAGTCTGGGGAGAACTGGGTCCTCCTAATCCCCCTGGAAGTGGGTAAATAAGCACTATTGGTTCCCAACCATACACAAAAGGAGCTCCTACCCTTGATTTGAGCATGGAGGCTTGCTTTGTGAAGTGGACTAACAAATAAAGCTGTTTCCAATAAAAATTTCCTGTTTCCTCTTTAACACATTTGCCTGCTGTTTGCTTAAACGACACCAAGAATAAAGACTTCATTGTACTCCTTTTTGGGTTTTGGGGGGTTTAGGTGGGGGGGGGATTGTTTGTTTTGTTTCACTTTCTAAGAGATTTTTTTATGTATCAGGACATTTAAAAATAATAGCGCAATTTCTTTCTTGCCAGTGGTTCTTTGTACCAGAACCTCCTGCTGCTGGGGGAGGGCACAGGATGCACATCTCAAAAGCTGCACATACATTTCTTGCTTGGAATGTATACTGAATTGTAGTTTATTGTAAAGGTTTTAACTGGCAAGGATGTTTGATTTAGAAAGGAAGTGGCACTGCAGGAATGGAGTGGGAAGGAGGGAGTGAGACTAGTCCTTTGCCTGCAGCAACTTGTATCAGTTCAGCTGCCAGGCTTTCATTGGAAATTGCTTTGCATATTGTGGCAGATTATTGGAGCTGACGTAGGGCTTCATGAAAATGGGTTGGAAAGCAGTGTAGAGTTGCTCTGTAAGCTCCCTCTCCTCCTCCTGGCTATCAGCTGGCCCCAACCAAGCAGATCCTGTGCTTGACAGTGACTTCATAGCTCAGATAATGATCTGTAACCTAGGTCCCCTGTGAGACTGAACAAAGGTTTCTTGATGCTCTGACCCTTCCAAAACCTTTTAGAAATAGCTGAAAAATCTGATTTTGGAAGGTCTGTTCTTCTCTCTTTTGTCCCTTATTATCTTGATTGCCATTGGTTAGGATGACAAAGACTTGCACATATTCTCATGTCCACCTGGATACGAAACTGTGGCAATTTGCAAACCAGGAGTCTCAGGGCTAATGCTCCTGAGCTGCAAACTGGTATTTGGAAATTGTAGGAATGAGCTTCTTCCTCTAAGGTAGTTTAAATAATTTGACCAGAACCTCAGATTTAACCGATGTATTTTATTCTCAGAGGCAGGTTCCAGTTAAGTTGCAGTAATTAACTTTTTACCTATACAGGCTCTCAGCTGTTTAAATTTTCTATCCCTTACGTGAGGAAGCTTGATCAGTGTACGTGGCTTTCAGTGCAGCCTAATCAGCACACCCTGGCCTTGATTCTCACTCTGGCTATATTTTGATCTGCCTGAATTTCACATACATACACAGTTTTTTTCATACTCTGGCTCATCACTAGCCAGCTAGGTTGAAATGGGGAAGCTGAGTTAAAAAATTACCTTTCCATATGTCTGGTCACACCGCACAGGTACAATCTAGGAGCCAACTGAGTTTAACCAACTGGAGTTGAACAAAGGAGCTACTCTTTTACATCCCATCTCCACTCTGTCACCCCTGTCATGTCTCTCTCTTACACATATTTTGTGTGGATGGAGATGACACAGAGAGAGTCCTGACTTCAGGGGACTCCTTGGCTCCTTGTTCTCCAAACCCCTCACCCTTCCAAGGACTTACAACAGGACCCAGGTGCTAGAGCCCTGGCTATGAAAATGGGGCAAATATGGCTTTTAAACCCTTGGTGCTGTCTTGTACCCAGCCCTAAGCATTTACCTAGCCTAATTGATGAACAGGTCCGCTGTGTTTTATTATTCTCTGAAATTCTTGTGGCCAAATAGGAAAATCCCTGGTGTTTCATTGCCTAGGTAGACTTCTTGGGGGATTCTCAAAGGTATTTTGAAGGCAAATATGCTCTGAAAATCCCAAAGGCACCTGACACCTGGGTGCCCATAAAATGTAACTTCCACATAACTTGTGTTGTATTTGCAGAAAAGATACACAAAGCTTCTAAAGAGAATGTTAAAAAAAGTCTGATAAATGCATATTCATAATTTTCTAGCTCTAGAAATATTTTATAGGTCATACACCTGGGTTGCTCAGTAAAAGACCTGTGAACAAATATTTAAACACATTGAAGAGCCCCTGTAGTAGTAAGGAATCGATGCTTTTTTCAGTTCACTACAAGCACCTACTTCCACTTTTAAGTAAATTCTAGTTATTTGGGATAATTTTTCTTTCTAGTTTTAAATCGAGTAAAATTCTCATTCAGTCCTGCAGGATGTGACCTATAAGATATTGCATTTTATCTTAAGTACTCTTAAAAATGTATTGCAGATTTTTTGCTTTGCTACTTTAGTTGCTTCTGAGATATTATTATCATGTTGTTTGTTCTTGCTTTAGTAGTACAAATTTTAAAGATATTTTAGATTTTTTTTTATCTTCTTTATTAAACTTCCAATGTGTTTTCTTAGGGTAATGAAATTAAAATACTACTTGAAGCAAAACTTTACAATTGCTTGCAACTGGAATCGAAGAATGCCTTTCCTTAATCAGTAGCTAAGTCAATATGTCTGTACATGCTTGTTCTCATGTGGTCCCATAACTCAAAGGTGAAGCAAATAGAAGTTGCACAAATGTGTGCTTGTCCTGACTTCAACAAGAGTGGATTTTTAGATGTTTATTTATCTGGAATGTTGTGTTTTGGCTCACTTTAACCCCTTGGTTTGGATATGTGTTTTAGCAAAGTAGTCTGGCAAAGCACAAATATTTTAACACTATTGTAGCAATTTATAAAATTAGAAGGGGATTGCCATCATTTTGGAGATGCTAAAAGTTGCCTGCCATTTCTTCCAATTTTGTGTACCTATATCTCGCTGGGAATATTTTATAGTGTGACAAAATCTTGAGATATTTTACTTAATTTGTGTTTGGTTCTTCACTGCCCTGTATGTAGTAACCTATATTCTGAGCAATTCTAAGCAAACTCTTTGCACATGGTTTCTCCAGCAGGTAGCTATATATCTTCTCCAAGTAGGTGGCAAAATTGTGTACTGAGTTGTACATAATGAAGCTTTTCTTTTCTGGTCCATCAAGAACAGTGAATATAATCAAAGCCAGACAAACCTTAATAGCTTCTGATTGGTCATTGTCTGTTTGATCAGTTCTAAGCAGGGAGCTAAATTCCCAGTAGAACTTCCTTGAATTTTTAGAACAAAATTAGTCCAATCCATTTCTTCAGCATTGGAGAATACCCTAAATACTTTTTATATTTTCCTAGTTTGAGCTAATAGGATAACATATTCTTTATTGCTACTTATAGTAGGTAACAAATGAATTTGTGTGTAATTTATTCAAAGACTAATATAACCCATGTTCAGAACGTTTCCTTTCTTTCAGTGTCATGTATATGTATGTGAATAATTTCATTCTGCGGCATGCTGGTTTGGGCAGTGTGAGGGAAAGTTTCCTGTAATATACCAAGTAATTCATAAATGCCTTGAAGACCTCCAGTGAAACTAGGTTCTTGTTGGGTAGTAAATATGTGCTTGAGTGATCTGCAGTACAGTGTGTCAGTTGTTCTTGGGCTTGAGTCTGTCAGTACTATCTACAAGGTGTTAAAGTGCACAGAATTGCAAGCTCTACTAGGAATTTCTATCAAGACAAAGTACTTGTGCCAAGAGGATCATAAGATTTGCTGAACAAATGCGGCTCGTGTTGGCTGCAGTGCTGGTTTCTCTAATGTTAGCAAAACCTGTATGGAATGATCCATAACTGTTGCAGTTTTCATTTGTGCCTGTTTCTCTAACTATTAAAATGGTGAGCTGTTGATAAATGACTGCTGAAAACTAGTGACTTTCCAGAATCTAAGATATGTTTGATGGTAAGAAAAGCAAACTGAGATAAGCAAACCTGTGTCTCTGTTCAAAGTTTCTGGATACTTTTGTGCTTATTTTGTAACCGGAATAGTAGAAGTAGTGGAGAGGAAGTTTTTGCTCTGCAGATGACTAATCAGAAGGTGTCTTATTTCTGTCATCTTCCAGAAATCGAGGCCAAGGAAGCTTGTGACTGGCTGCGGGCTGCTGGGTTCCCGCAGTATGCACAGCTTTATGAAGGTAGGCTTCTGAGCTTGCAAGTCAACCATCCCCTGGCAACTTTTGGACAGTAAGACATAATATTCACCAATAAATGAGGTTCAGGGGCACAACTGAAGTACCAATACATAAGATGACTTATAGGGACTGGGCTGCTCTCTGCTACCCACCACATGCATAGATGTACCAAACCTAATGAGACTCTGAAGCACTCTTGGAGTTTTGAATTTGTTTCAGGTTCCCGATTCAGTCTGAATCTTCCAAATGCCCTCATAGAACAAATATAAAGGTAAGCACTGTGGTACATTCCCTCTAGTTAAAACACAAATGAATGTAATCATCCACTGCTACAAGACCAGTCTTGGAGAAATACAAAAGCTGTGTCCAGCTCCACTGGCCAGCTCTCCTCGTGGATAGTGATAGGAGGTTCTGCGTATGCATAGGTGCATCTGTATGCCTCATGATTCCCAAGTCCTGTGGTTTTTTTCCAGAACAATTTGCTTTGGTGTTAGACACAGGCTCACTGTGAAGGGAAAAAGAACATACAAGCTGCTGTTGCACAGATGTGCAGCTCCTCAGAGAGACTGCTGCCTTCTGCAGTCACTTGTCCTTCTGTAGGATGGATTCACTTTGCACGTCTGCTCAATTAAAACTGTTGTCTTCACTGCCTCTAACCTACTAGGAATTTGCAGTTTTGGCATACAGTTCTCACACTCTGATGCAGAGTAACATATGGAAGCTTGTTTTAAAGTGTAACATCCTTTTTATATATGTATACTATTTTTCAGAATTTGCCCCCCACACCATTTAAAATTACTTGCATTATAGTAAAATTATTATGCTCTCTTAACTGCCTCTTCATTTTTACAAAATAAACTCCAGCTGCTGCTTGTAAGAATGAGCATAGAAAGTTCATTATTTACAGTGAATAACTGTTGAAAATTACAGCAAATGCTGAGCTGACTTTCTTGAAAAATGATCTTGTTGAGCTTTGATTTGCAGCTGCATTGGCAATATGAGATGATAATAGCACTTTTCAAAAGCAGTACTTGGCAAAACTTTTCTTCACCTCCAGAAATTAAATTTCCTTCTTCCTTTCTTCCTTTTTTCTCTTTTTTTTTTTTTTTTGTGCTAATGTAGATGCAAAGATTTTCTTAGGATGCAGAGCTGGAAGTGTACTTCCACTCTTTGTTATAACTGGGAACAAAACTCTCAGCTGAATATGGGGGCTTGTGGGTTTCTTATTATCCTGAGCTGTAAGTCCTGTAACAAATTACTTGGGTTCAGAAAATATGCGGTTACCATTGTTCTACCTAGAGATTCAAAACTTATATGAAGTTTCTAACATATGACCATGTCCTGTCTAACATCAAAACGATCACAGGAGTGAGAGAGAAGAGGTGAGAGCAAGGCCAGCCATACCCATTGAAAAGACAGCTGTCCTTACATGAAAACAATATACCATTGTCCTTTGCAAGCAGCAACAGCAACAACAAAACCAGCAACAGCATGGATTAAGACTTGTGCACACTATCAAATTCTTCCAAGTCACCTCTCTCACTTAAGTTCTCCCATGTGTTTTCCTGTGGGCTTTCTAAGATGCTGACTTTCTCAGTGCAAAAACTTACATCAGCACTGCTGAAAAATACCAGTTGAATGCACTCACTCTCTTTACTTGCACTTTTGACATAAAATAGTGAAGGGGAAACTTATGAATCAATTGGGTATAGTACAACAGTTCTGAGAAGTTGCCTATATAGAGTGCTCCCACACAGTGCATATTTAAAATGGAGATTAATTGGTGAATCTTTGCCAGTTGCTTTGCTAAGACTGCAGTTTTCTGTAGAAAAGACAGAATTCCTTGCATTTTGCGGATTATTTCATAATTTGTTTATTCCTGAAGCAATTGTGGAAGCTGCAGATATTCCAGCCCTGGAAGTCTTCAAGACCAGATTGGATAGGTCTTCGAGCAACTTGGTCTAGTGGAAGGTGTCCCTGTCCATAGCAGGGGGCTTAGAACTAGATGAACTTTAAGGTCTCTTCCAACCCAAACCATTCTGTGAAAATCAGGACATATAAATTCATTTGAGATATTTTATGTTGGTGTAGAAAATACCTTTCTAGAAATTAACATCAGTCTTATAATCATTCCAACTCCTTCTTTCCCAGTCTCTGGAAATTAAAAAATTTGTAGATAATTACTTGGACCAGGAAAATTGTGTGTAACTGCAACAGTATATTCATAGACTGGCCTTGTATTTCTGTGGACCCTGAACAACCAGAGACTTTGGGTGGGGGTTTTAGCTGTGCAGGGAATGCCAGATCAGGACCCATATGACAGTCAGGAATCTGTGGAGGACAGTAAATAATATATATGTGGTTGCTGCTTCAGAGCTGTAGTAAATTTTCAGCTCTCTGCCAACATTGTTTCATCCCCCTCACTCTCCTAGTTGTTTACCTAAATAATCTCCTAAGGAAAGGAGGTAGTATGGGCTTGCTTTCATTTCAGTCCTTATCTCATTAATGTTGTAACAGTGTCAGACTTTTAAATAGCTTGATTAATAGCCAAGGAGATCAGGGTTGAGTTTTTTTCATTCTTTCACAGAGTTTTAGCATTTATTTTGTCTTTAATATGAGATATTAGTACTTTGATGGAGATTGCATATTTATTTTAAATAAAGCTAGCCTGAGTTAGATTATACTTATGTTTGAAGCTTGTGTTTGCCTCTTTCCCTCCCACTGTTTCATCGCTGCTTTGCTCATTTTTCCTCCATTCTGTGTATAGACTTTCAGTTACCAAATCTTGTCAAAAATGTGTACGTGAGAAGGAAGCACCTCTGGCATTTGAGGTGATAGCATGTGTTTACCTAAGAAGTGCCAATCATTGGCATTTTGATGAGCTCAGCTGGAGGCAGCTGGTTGTTTGAAATAACATACCACTGGGAAAAAGTGTCATTTTGATTCCATCTCTCTCCTTTCCTACAGATCTCCTTTTTCCAATTGACATCGCTCTAGTCAAGCGAGAGCATGACTTTCTGGACAGAGATGCTATTGAAGCATTATGCAGGTAGGTGAATAAAAATCACACTGCATTTTGAAACAAAACCCTTCCTGTGTAATAGAAAGAACCTAGAAAAAGCCCAATAAAAAAGCATACAAAAGTATGTGGTTTTCTTGAGAATAATATATTGGGCTAAGTAATGTTTGGGAATCTTATTTAAAAGAAAGTTAGAAGGAGAGTGGCCAGAGTCTTTGTGACAGAGATTTCATAGGCATATTTTTTATTATTCTTCTTTGTTTGCTTCTAATTCGCAAACTAGTTAGGCATGTGAAAGCAGAACTGTAAAAAAAAAAGCTGTAGCCATCTGCACATACAACTGCAGCACCCATTCCCACACAGGAATTGGGTTTTGGAAGCAGTATTAGCAAAGCGATGCTGGTGCACTCTCCTTTCTTACCTTGGTGAGCAGCCGTGTACACAAACAATATTCTATGTATACAAACCCTCGTGCTGGCTTCAGTGCATCACCTGGTATAATGCGGGTGTGACTGAAAGTGATAATGTAAGCCAATCTAATAATTTATCACTGCTGCAAAGACTGGCCTACCCTTAGCCTCCCATTAACTTATCCTTGTTGTTTATAGGCTCCTTCCACAAACTTATTCACCCCACGAGAAGAGTCTTGATAGTCCTTTGCTGGGTTAGTAAATAAAATCAGTGGAAAAGTATAATAAACTTCAGAGGAGGTGTGAAGGATGGGGCAGGGTCCCACAGCCAGCTGCAGGGGCAGAAGGGATGGGTAGAGAAAAAGAGGGAGCAAGACTTGCTGGTGTGTGGCAGGATGTTTTTTACAGAACCACAGCCTCAGCATTACTAGTTTTGTCATAAAAGTAATTACAATGTCTTCATCTGACATCATCTAACATTAACCCATCCATCAGTTATCTTCTGTAGAGCGAGTCTGCAATCTTAAATGGGAAAAAAAAAAAGCTTTAACTTTTCATGTCTCCTATTACCTAGAAATAAGTGCAGTTTTATGCCTCTGTCCTTCAGTATGGCAGCTTTCCAAACTGCCTGCAGAATGAATGCTTTTGGATACTGCATGAGTGTTGCCTGCAACTCTAAATGTCAGTAATTCTAATGAATTACAAAATCCTTTTAAGAACAGCTTTAAGTTTATAGTGCTCTCATGCCATCACTGCCATACTTGGAAGGGAAAGAGAGGGACTGGAATTTAGAGTTCCTCAGAAATATTTACAAGATTTTCAAACTAAGAAAACAGATTTGTTGTCCAGTCATTAGGAGGGGAAAAATCTCTTTAATATTAAATTCACATTCAAGATGTGCCATGCTCAAGTGTGGGACACCTGTTCCATTGATGTTTAAATGTGATGCATTGGTCTGCTTATTTGTGTGTCCTGGAACTTGTGAAGTCATTGAACAGAAAGTAGAGCAATGTGAATAAATGTTGGTTCCCAGAAATGTGGTCTTCCCTTGTCAGGAGAACAAAAAACAGTGAAAACAGAGTATTTTGGATTTGTTGCTCACCTGCAAGAATACTTCTTAACGTGGGATTATTTAATTATATGGGGAAAAAAGGTAGCAGATTGTTTCTCACTGGTGAAAGTAACGGTGTGCCCTCATATCTCTATGAGACTTGCTGCTAGTGTGATGCATAAAAGCAGTTAGCACTTTTTCTGAACATAGAGGACAGTAAAAAGATCTCTGTCCAATGGAAGTCTACATTGCAAGTCTTCTTAGAAGGGTGAGAAAACCGAAATTATATATGTATGTAGTTGTTTCGTGAACATAGAAAGTCTGTAATAAGGCTGCTAATTGTAAAAGAACCACTTTCATCTTCAAATTGTTTTCTGTGTAATATGCATAAGAAGCTATCAGTCTTGAGACAAGCTGCCACTGTAGCTTGAGACAAAAGATTTTAAAGGCTGAACTGTGTCATTCTGAAACCTGTGGCTTATACATCAGAGTTATCTTTTACAAGGTAGCTTTAAAACTGACCCTAAAGTTTCTCCAGAAACATTGAGATTCCCACCTCAAAATGAAACTGAAGCAATTCAGTTAATCGTCTCAGATGTCTGAATTTGGCCCTTTACCATTTGTGTTAGACAAAAGCAGTACATTACCACATTTCCACCTTTAGACTTTTTTTTCCACACCTCCTTGTTTAATTTTGCAAAGCTCATTAAAAAACATGGGGAAGCACATACTTTGGAATGCTGCCTTTCTGCCTGCAGCCTGGGTTTATTTTGACTCATGCTATGGTCAGTGTGTAAACAGTAAAGGGTTTACTCAGTAAAAGAACTGTTTCACAACCTTAGGTCTATCACTGTTTCTTGACTGAAAATCAGAATAGTTTGGGAGTTGTTTGCACTTTCAGCACAGAGCTAAGTGAGCAGTGTACTGAGTGGATGGTAACAAAATAGTAAGTGGTCTGTGCTGAGAATCTGCTTTTCTGTGTAACAGGCAGTGTTCTGCCAGCAGTTCTAATTACCTTGTTCTGATTACTGTATGTGAAAAAACTGTTTTAAAAAGACTATAGAAATCACAGTGACAGGGATTTCTTTTTTAAGTTTGAAGCATTTTAGATGATAGTTTACATCTGAATAGTATTGTTAATTAATATTTCATACTCTTATTAATGTACGTAAGAAAATTAACGTAACTTTAAAACCAGCTTATTAGTAAATGTTTTGCCAGATTCCTTTCTAAATGGAAACAGTATCAATATCCACCCCATTAAGTTTTTTATGGAAGAATTTCAAGTGAAAAGCAGCTTGAGACTTGAATTAAAGAGATAGCATATGGCACTCTGTAACAGTAGAAGACAGATGGTTAAGAAATGTCATTTATTGATCTTACAATGAAATGTAGGGTTAAAAACGTAAGAGTGATGACCCTATTTTAAGTTTCTAGGATGTTTCCGGTAGTGACTGTGCAAACCACTGCTGGCCTTGATTTCATAAGACTTTATGTAGATTAATGACTGGGAATTTTTCTCTGAAGGATAACTGGCTGCATCATGTGCTGATGAAACTAAGTACTGAAACATGCTTCTATCCTAGAAGTTGTTGCTAAGTACAAAATACATAGCAAACCATGATGGAAATCCTCTTTAATCTCCTTACGCATAGCTAGAAAACTGCCACAGTATATACACGAGAGGTTTCTTAAGTCTTTTATCATCAGGACTTCTCACCCAAGAAATCAATCGTAATGTATTTGCATGAGCAGCGTTCACTGCTCATATAATTTCGTTTGTGGAGAGTTGGCCTCCTTTGCAGGTTAGAATATGCAGATGAACCCCAGGAGCCAACGTAGAGGCTGTCCAGTGAGACAAGAAAGCCCTTGTATCATTAGTTAGTTACAGGTATGATGGAGCTGGAATTTGCCCTATAAGAGAAAATTACAAGTTTAAGTTCATCAAGAAAATATTTTAATCTTTAGAGGTAGATCATACAGTTGGTGCATGGGGTGAGAATTTCTCCTGTTAATGAGAACAAAATTAATTACCCGGGGTTATAGCCAACATACCACTGACTAGTACCTAGGTTAAAAAAAAGACTTCACATCATAAGCTCATATTTTAATTTAGAAGTTATCTGTTCACACTTTAGTTTTTTGTAGTGAATGTCTTGTTCAGGCTGCATTTCTTAAGAGAAGTTTGGACTACACTAGTTAGGCCATTTCTGAGGAGAAGACTGGGAAAAATGCATCATTTACTCATTTCTGAGAGAAGCTCCAGTGCCTTACGTTTTGGGCGCAGCAGGTTCAGGCTTCCAGTGTAATTGTCACTCAGGGCTGATATGGGCCAGTCTCAACTCGGGGTCTGGGACTGAGAGGCAGGCCCTGCTGCATCCGTCACCCTCAGGAGGAAGGGGTTTGTAGAGTCCGGGTGAAGAAGCCTGGGTAGGAGTACAGTGAGAGTGAGGAAAAGTGATATCTTGGAGATAGAATGCTCCATGGGAGTAAGATACCATCTGGATGTGAAGATGTATAGAGAGAGGGCTGACTCAAAGGCATTTGTCTAAATGATGGGAAAGAATATTATCTTGTCATCCAGACAGTCATCTAGAAAGTGGCCAGGGTAGGAGGCATTGTTGAAATTGAGACTGAGACAGCCAGACGGTAAAAACAGCTGTAACTGCTGTCTGCAGCAATCCTGCCCCGTCCCTCCATCTCCCATCTTGTCTTCAGGAAGGTGTCATTGAGACAGGTTTGGACAGAATAAGACAGAGCTAAAGAATGAGGCAGGCCTGCTGAATGTCAGTAGGGAAATGATAAGTTGAATTTATACCTGGGAATGGAATTACTAAAGGAGAAGGTCCAGAGCCAGAAGAGAAAATTGTGGTTCATTAAAAAGCATCAATTTGATGAGATCTGTAGAAAATGAATTTGTGAATATATGCTTTAAAAGTATTGTGAAGGTTAATTACGGTTGGATAGGTAAATCTCATCCTGGCAATGCCTAAATTCTATAATCTTAGCTTTGCAGACTCGTTAATGTGCTTGGAAGGCAATTTTGCGTCTTGCACTGCATTTTCAGTGATTTATAGTTCAAGAACCTGGGCACTGCTGAATTTGAGCAGAAGTTGAAACAGAATGTGTGATGTATATAATGAAAGTTGAAGACTTGAGGCAATTTCTGCAGAGCATCTAGATTTTAAAGGGGAAACTGTCAGATGTGTAACAGAGACTATTTGTGTCACTGCTATTGAGTTTGACTTCACTCATGGGGGTTTACCTTATCTTACCTTCATACTAATTTTTGTGAGATGTGTACCAGGAGATCTTTTTTCTTAAAAACCCTCTGTGGAAACAGAGGTCTTTGCTCTATGTTTTTCCAACTATTTCAGGGGTTTATTTGAGTAGGAGGAAAGTCTGGGGATGTAATCTCTGTGAAATCAGAGATTGTCTTTATTAGCGGTCAGACAGGCTGGAGCTAGATAAAGCCTGATCCAGGGATTCAGTGATAACTTCTCTCTGCATAAGTCAAAGGTTGCAACACTGTGAAATTTGTAAATTATTACACAATGTAGAACTGAAGCCAGTTTAATATTCCCTGGTCTTGAGGTCCAAGAGTTTGAGAGGAGAACATGGTTATAGCAAAGAGAGGAAGACAGCTTTCTGATGCTGCAGGGCGTCTTGGAAAAAAAAACAAACCAGTTTTGTTGTGTAGCACATAGATGGGACATTCACCCTTCATCTGCACTGTAAATACTATTCCTCTGAAATTCACTGGACATGTGTGGGTGCATGTACTCACCAGCTGCAGCCAGCAAGACTGAGCCTTTTGCCTTCTAAAGTCAGAGCAAAGATGAAAATAGAGAGATCTGCATAACTTTTCTAACCTGCCACTGCCCTACTGTTTGACCCATGGCATTTCTTCCTGTCTCTCTTCTTTTCTGCTGTGTTGTGGCTGGGTCTAATTATAGATCAAACTGCCTTTTCTTTTTCACTTCATGACTGCTGCAAAAGCATCAGTAGGAGCTTTCCCATTTTCTTTGATGACTTCAGGATCAAGCCCTGTGTAAATACCATCTGCAACCAATCCCATGCATAAAAGGCGAGGGAAAAGAGAAGAAACTAGTAATTCATCCTCTGTGCACGCATTTTCTAGATTAAAGTTACAAGTTTCATGAATCTGAAGCAACAGGGCAAGTCAGCATTTCTTTTTTTGTTGTTGTTTTAGTTTTTCAAAACTGCAGATACAGTCTCTTCTTTACACTTTGCTCAAACGAATTATTATGTGAAAATTACATAACTTACTTTGGAATTAATTAGTCTTTTTAAAGCTGCTGTTGAATTTAGCTGTGGTCCACTTGAAGGAAAAGAGCAGCCCTGCTCTTCTGCCTCTTCCCTGCACACACAACTCTTCACGTAGCTCTGGGGACTGACCTGGGGGAAATTCAACCCCAACAAATATCGAAAGATTAGTTTTCAGTTTGGTTAGTCTCCTCATGCTACCAACAGTACAGCCTCATGAGTGGAAGTATTGACACGGGGGACTAAACCATCACTTCCATGAAGCTGCTGCTTCAGCTTTTCTGCCTTCTGCATCGTGCCCAGCCTGTTTCTGCCCTTTGCCTTGCCATAGCACCAGTATTTCTTTAACCACACTTTACCAGTACAGGTTTTAGCTGAACCATGTCCCAGGGTAGCAGTTTTGGGGAAGGCAAGGGTGTGGAGAAAGGCAGGAGACCACAGCAGCCTGCACTTAGCTGGGCCTAACTTGCCATGGAGCTATGTGATGAACAGTGCCAAGTTTTGCTCTGCTTTAAGCTGTCTGTGCTCAGTCCTGCACAGTGAGCATCTGGGACAGAGGTGAGAAGAAAGATTTTTTTGTTTGTTTGTTTTAGGGGTACCAGATCATTAGCTCACTGAGGAATAGAGGAATCCTTATATGAATTCATACAGTACTTCAAGATATGCATCCAGACTGCTATCACATTTCACAATGAGTCTGGTTAACTGTTGTCTCTGCAGCAATTTATTTTGGTTTAAATTTTAGTCCTTCAGAAAAATATTGTTATGTATAAAAGAACCTTACAATTTAGAAAGGAAAAATCAGGTCTGTGTTTTGGTGGTTTGTTTTTTAAACCAGCAAGTTGTCTTGTCCCAGGACTGTACTGAAAATAATCATTGTTCAAAAACAGAATAGACAGCTAATAAGTCTAAAATAAGTTTTCCTCTGGGAAGTTTTAGCTTAGAAAGTACATTGTTAAAGCAGCATGATTTTTTAATACAGTCGCATGTATACAGTGTCGAATAAGAAGCCTTTTCTGTTATTTTCAGTTTGTCAAGGTTGGTTGTTTAAGGGTTCAGATGTCTGCTGTTTAGAACAAATGTAATTATTACAATTCATAGGATGTGATGCACTTCTCAACTTAGTCTAAGTTTCCATTAACTTCTCTTTACTTTGATTCAGGTAATTGTGACAAGCAGTCATCTCTTCCTCCTTCTGAAGTTAGAGTACAGCCAAATGTAATGGGTTAATAGTTAAGTACAATTAGGGCTCTAATTGAAACTCTCCTTGTGGCTATTTGTATGCAGAGCAGTTTGAGGACAGCCTTAACAAAAGCTTTGAACTGGAATAGCCTGTGTCAAAACACTGGAGTGTTCTCTTAATACGGTTTCATTTGCTCTTTGCAGGCGCTTAAATACTTTAAACAAATGTGCAGTGATGAAGCTAGAAATTAGTCCCCACAGGAAAAGGGTAAGTTCATTTAACATCTTCTGTTACAGCATTGTGCATTAATAAAACTGAAAAAAAAAACCATCTAGCAGATTGCTTAGCTGCAGTTTAGGATAATACCTGAGTAGAACCTGGCAAGGACACACAGTAAAAACTCTGCTTACGTTTGTTTTTGTGTTCTCACTGTGAAAACTGCAGGGCTTGGCTGTGGATAAAGGTTATTTGTCTAGCAAACTTTTCCTCGGGATGCTGCTTCCAGTCTGAAAGGCACTGGGCTTCTCTTCCTGCCAATGAGGTTGTCTGTGTTGAAGCCTATTGCCTGCACTCAAGTAGGATTGTAAAAGCAGGCTTGATGGCCACGATGAGCTCACCTTAATGTTAGAACACCGTCTTTGACGTCATCTGCAGTTTTGGTTCTCTGCCATCAAGTTAGAATTGTATTATTTTATTTTATTATGATATAAACAGGATCATTTAGACTGTGCTTGGCCTGCAAGCAAAAACTGGGCATATTGTTTCCTTTCCAATATATTTACACAATAGAACAGCTACCTTTTTAGAAAGTTTGCATGTTTCCAAGGAGCTCAGTAGGAATTAAAAGTGTTTGCTGAATCTTCAGGATCCCTGTGGAGCATGGTGAGAAATAAGAGAACATCTACTGTAATTTCAGTAAGGTAGTGCTGACAGAAAGCTAAGTTGTTGAGGTTTGCAAGTAAGGTACCAATCAATAGCTGTCTTAAAACTATGTGTGTGTCCTAGGAGGGATCAGTAATTGATACCATCCCCTGGGATATGACAACTGCAGATAAAAGATGACTAAGGCAATACAATGCTGCCCTACCCTTTACAAGAATGCATACAAATGCTCTGAGGTTGTTTACCAGGAATTAATCCCCTCTTTCCCTATCTGTTTGTGGTATGTTGGGAACAGCATCCAAGCTCCAGAAGATAACACTCTGAGGCGGCATATGTAGGAACTCCTTAAAAGTAGGGGTAGACAGCTGGATTGCCATTTATGACTGCCAGAAGATTTCTCATTCCTGAACCTTTATAACACTGGAATGATCAGTATTGATGTTAAGAGGTCAGACCAGACCTGACTTCAGGTCCAAACCTCAATCTTCTGGAGTCTGGGTGTTACCTTTTGTTTCAGTCCTTCTTGGTTTTCGTTCACCACTGATGTTCTGGCAGATGGATTTGGATTCTATTCCCTTTTGTTGTTGGATCCAATTAAATCAGTACTTAGCCTTTAAAGCTCTTTAACACTAGGGGAAGATTGTGCTGGCAGAAGCATATATTTCTTTATGTTTGCGCTGACTTGTTTGCAAATTAAGATCACCTTTTTTTTTTTTCCCGATTAAATCACATTCACCACCAAACCATCATTATTACCCACTGGCAGTTTCAGGTGACTTTTTTCCTCCTGAAAACTTTAAATAAGAAAGCAGGGGTTTTTTTCGTTTGTTTGTTTTTATGTCATGGACATAAGTAGTTTGTAGTAGTGGAGAAACAAAGAAAATTATGCTTGCTCTGTGTCTTGTTTATTTGGTCATAAAAAATAAATACAGTATATCACTTTTTTTTCATTAGTTAATGTTCTATTTAAAAGAAAAACTAGGATATGATCAGGATCTAAAATATGCATATATAAAATACCTGATATATGAATAATTTACTTGTTTTTCAGAGAAGAAATGTTTGTATTCCTGGCACACAAATAGTTACAGTTCAGAGATTGCATGTGTGTTTGTTTTTAAATTAAAGCAAATTAAACAAATGAAGTGAAATTCAAGGAGCTGGGTGGCAATTAGTGTTCCCTACTTTGAACACCAAAGGTTATTTTGTGGCTTCATGGTATCATATTAAAATTTCTTCATTGTTTTATTCTTCCAATGTGAAATTTTCCAGATACATGGAGGACCAAATATGTCAGGATCATTCCCTGTCAGTATTTAGATGAAAAGATTGTAGGCGTAAGTGATGTGTGTGTAATTGTACTCTAAGCATTACTCATACATCGAACATGTTATTTACAATTTACTTACGTGCTATACTGTCAGTGAGCTCTTGCTGCTCACTATCTACAAGTGTTAAAGTTTGCCTGAAGCAAGACTGAAGTAGAGACTTCACAGAACATTCTTAAAATGTTAGCTGATAGTCTGTGGGAGGAAGAGTGGACCAGGTAAGAGCCTGGAGCCATCACACTCTTGCAGTGCAAGAGCTTCCTTTGCTGTCTCATTAGTCACAGTGAGGAGGCTGTTTAGACTTCCCGAATGGGTAAGGAATTAAGCCACTACAATTCAGAATGTATGAGAAACATCTCATAATTGCAAAGAGGAGTATAAACACATAGCCACTATCAACAGAGTGAAACTTTGGAGAGAGTCCAGAGGCACCCCAACCCCTGACTGACTCCAGTGTGAAATTTTATGCATGTCAGGAATTTCCATTGGTGTGTGGGCTATCCACTGTGACCAATTAATTAAAAGTATATGGATACTACAGTTTTTAGAAAAGAGCAATTTAAAGCAGATTGTGTTGTTTCTTTTTTTGAAGGGTATATCTTTTGTATTTAAAAACTGTTAAAATATGTTACCTGTACCATGTTATCTTTTCCCATGGAAGGCTTTATGGCCTAATCTTCCTCTCCCTGAAGTAAAAGACTGTTTTCACTTTAAATTCAGTGAGAACAAGGTCATGTTTAAAGCAGTTCAGTGGACATTGTATTTAAATGCAACCGCCTTTGCTGTTTGAGCAGTTTGCAAGCAGTACTTTCAGGATTATTCTTCTTTGCAGAGTGAAGATTCAGATGAAGATGAACCTTGTGCAATAAGTGGCAAATGGACTTTTCAGAGGGACAGCAAGAGGTGGTCGAGGCTTGAAGAGTTTGATGTGTTCCCTCCAAAACCAGACTTGAATATCCCCTCCCCAGAAGCTCCTCACCTTACTAACGCAGCAAGCCGGGAGAGCGTGCTCACAGACCTCAGCGAACGCCAGGAAGTGGCTTCTATTCTGAGCATCAGCAGCACCAGCAGCCACCAACCAACCCTGCAGAGCGAGGCATCTACTACCAGGACAAATTCTGTTGTGAGCGTTTGTTCATCGAGCAATTTTGTAACCAACGATGACTCATTCAGCAGCCTGCCCTCACCCAGGGAACTGAATAGCTTCAGCTTCAATACAAAAGCCAATGAGAAGAACACCAAGTCCAAAACAAAGAGCCTGCTCAAGAGAATGGAGAGCCTAAAAATCAAGAGTTCTCACCATGGCAAGAGCAAAGCTCCTTCAAAGCTTGGGCTGATAATTAGTGGGCCCATCCTGCAAGAGGGTATGAATGAAGATAAACTGAAACAGCTTAACTGCGTGGAGATTTCTGCCCTCAACGGCAATCACATCAGCTTCCCTATGGTACGAAAGAGGAGTGTCTCCAATTCCACCCAGACCAGCAGCAGCAGCAGCCAGTCTGAGACAAGCAGTGCCGTCAGCACACCCAGTCCTGTCACACGAACACGCAGCCTCAGTGCGTACAATAAAAGGGTGGGCATGTACCTGGAAGGCTTTGACCCCTTCAACCAGTCAACGTTCAGCGATGTGATGGAGCAGAACTTCAAGAACCGGGGCAGTTTTGCAGAAGACACTGTGTTTTTTATCCCTGAGGATCATAAGCCCGGCACTTTTCCCAAAGCACTCTCCAACGGCAACTTCTCCCCGACAGAAAGCAACACCTCTGTGAACTGGAGGACGGGGAGTTTCCATGGACATGGCCACCTCACCCTTCGGAGGGAAAACAGTGGCGACAGTTCCAAAGAGCTAGGCATGGGGAAAAGGCGCAACTCCTCTAGTTCAGTGAGCAGCCGCCTGAGTATTTACGACAACGTGCCAGGATCAATCCTGTATTCCAGTGCAAGCGACCTGGCCGACCTCGAAAATGAAGACATATTCCCAGAACTAGATGACATCCTGTACCATGTCAAAGGGATGCAGAGAATAGTAAACCAGTGGTCAGAGAAGTTTTCAGACGAAGGGGACTCTGACTCAGCTCTCGACTCCATCTCCCCGTGTCCTTCCTCTCCAAAGCAGATCCACCTCGATGTAGATAATGATCGAACAACACCAAGTGACCTTGACAGTACAGGGAATTCACTGAATGAAACAGAAGAGCCCACGGGGATCCAGGACAGGAGGGACTCTGGGGTGGGCGCATCGCTGACGCGGTCCAGCAGGTGAGATCGCAACCCAAGTGGCTCTGTAGTAGCTGCACCACACTCAGTTAAAGGTTCAGGCACTCACAGGCTGTTCCCATTGCTTCCCAAAACAATTACAGGCAAGGGAAGTATTTGTGCAACACTTTGTGATTCCCACATTTCATAGCTGTATGTGTGTATGTTCAGCCTGAGTCGTCATTGAAAAAGCAATGTTGAGGTGGTCTGGGGGGACAATTCTTTAAACTGAAATGGTGTGTAGGAAGGGAGGGCCATCAAGTAATATTAATCACTTTTTAAGTTGGCTAGGAGAACCAAGAGTAAGTATGGTCTGGTTTGTGTCAGTGTGCAGTAAAAGCCTTGTCTTTTAGACTATTTCAAAAAATTGAATGTTTCAGTAGCAGGCTGTTTCTAGTAGCATGCTAGGACATTAAATGTGTAGGGAAAATAAGGCTTATTTACTTTCTCTAGGTTGCTGTAGCACAGTGGGATTTCCAATGACTTCCAGTTTCTGCTGGGATTTTGGATGGGTGACTCTATTTTGTATTGTAGTAGGGCAAGGATTTGAATTCTTTCTAGCTTTGTTTCCCATTCCCCTTTAAAAGTGGTGCAAATCATGTAGGGCCTGGTTTCTGCTGTCATTTAGTCATCTACAGCTGCTTGTATCACTTATTGGGACTTTTAGAAGTGCTTAGTTCCTATTCGATGTGTCTTAAAAATTCATGCCATTTTTTCTTGATGTAGTTTTTAGATTCCCACTGCCATAATACTGCAAGGGCTTTGGGAAAAGGGTATTGGAGCTCTTAGAGGATATCTGATAGAGCAAGACCGTGTAGCTAGCACCAAGCTGTGGGTCAGCTCAGTGTGCGCATTCCCATCTGAAGCACCTGCACATGCTGCATCACTGGGTGAAGCAGAGATGCTGCCGGCTGATGCCTTTGAAATCTAAAAAGAATGTGACCGCCAAGGGCAGGGAGCTCAGCAGTACATTTGCAGTAATTCCTGCGCGTGTCTTGCAGAGATGTTTCAGTAACCTGTCCTTGCTTTGTCTCCCATCTTCTCCACAGGCACAAGCTGAGGTGGCACAGCTTCCAGAGCTCCCACCGGCCCAGCCTCAGCTCAGCATCACTGCAGATCAACTGCCAGTCCGTGGCACAGATGAACCTGCTGCAGAAGTACTCGCTCCTGAAGCTGACTGCTCTCCTGGAGAAGTACACGCCTTCCAACAAGCATGGTTTCAGCTGGTAAGGACACAGTGCTGTGTATAGAGAGGCCTATCATATGAGCGTGACAGTTGTGCTTATCCCAAGCAACTTTTGGAAAGATGCAATTAATCCCTCCATCCCTCTTTTTCCATATTTGCACTTTATCTTCCAGCCCATGCTGACAGTGATTTCTGGTTTTCTAAGACAGGGCTAAAATCACTAACCTTTTATGTAAGTGTAATCTTATTAGGTTTGGGAAGTGTGTTTATAGGGGGCATGTGAGAGTAAAAAAAGCAATGAAGTACAGACCAGCATTCTGAGCAGGAAAATGTCCACTATCTATAGCAAAAGAAGGACTACTTGTTTATTGAGTCAGTTAGCAAGCAGTGGCACAAATTGCAGTTGATCTTAATATCCTTGCTTTTCTTCAGCTATGTTAAAATATTTGCATTACTTTCTTTAAGTAATTATGTAATTAAATAATACAAATTTTCTTTAATTCTGTTATCTCATGAACCAAAATCTGTCTCCCCTTTTTAAGGCAGTTAGCTTGCCAAAGAGATGGAGAGAAAAAGAAAGGTTGGAGAACCACAGAGTTCTTTGTAGGCAGCAATTTTTGCTGTGGCCAGGTATTTGTAACCCAGTTGAATATTTTTTGTTGGAAGAATGAAATAGAAAGCTCTTTTATTATTGTATCTGCAGTACAGCCCTTGTAACCTTCAGGATGAAAAGGAGCAAATAAAATTTTTCTTGTCCCTACCACAGGCCAGCCTCCTCCCTTCCCCAGGAGTCATAGAGAGTATTTAGCTTCAGCATCAAAGTACCTCCTGTTCAAAGGCTGTTATTATGTCAGTCTTTCTAAATACAGAAGTTGTTTGTTCTGAAAGACAGAAATAAGTATTGACCAGTTATCCCTGCATGCTTCAGATTCTCAGTGGAGATCGCAATGTGTTTTTTCACATTCCATTGGCATGTTTTTTGACAAAGCAAGTATTATTCATACATGTATCAATAATGCCCTAAACTTAACTATACAGCAGTACAAATTGGTTCTGTTTTACTATATAACAGATTTGTCAGCTGTAAATCCAATGCAGCGTTTGTATAGCTGTACTGTATGTTGAAATGTTAAATAGGTCTCCCTGTTTTCCAGTGCTACTGTGTCCTATTAGTTGTTGCACTGGACACTAGCTTTCCTTCCTGTTTAGGAAAATGATCTCAATATTTTCACATTTTAATGTCTTTTTTTCCCTTTACGAAACCAATACTCTTGGGGACCCCAGGGTTAAGTCATTCTTTTGTATTTAGTAACTTTTTCCTTGGAGTCATAGGCAGATGGAAAGGCCTCTCAATGAAACTGGAATGGGAGGTGGGGGTAGCAAAAGTCACTGGCTGACAAGGAGGGGGGTCCCTCAAAGGGGTTGTTTATAGAGTTGAAGTTTTTAGCTGACAAACTCAAATGTATTACATCAGTTTCCTGCTGTTCTGCACACTGGTGGGTGGTGGACCCAGTTTGAGGACTTTGCAGAACAAGTAGTTGACATACAAAAGCTCATTGTTCAAATGCTCATCTTTCCCGAAAGCTAAAGAAGCAGTGTTATAAGGGGTCACTGACCACAGGATTTATTTTGACTTTCTTGCAATTCGATCTGGCCCCTGCAGTTTTACCCTGTAGCTTTCATCCTACTAATATTGATGGAATAGCACCACATTAATACTTAGAGCCAGCATACTGCCCCAAATGTCAAGCCTTTCTCTTAGAGAAACTGTTTTCTATCCTCTCCCCATTCTCAGCCCTGAGTGGATTAGATAATTTATAGTGTCACTATTTTTCATGTTACTTTAAGTGTTTCACTTATTTTCACTGCTTTCTGAATTACTGGAAATACAGAAGATAAATGGTCAACGGAGGTTTAATTCAATTTTGTCATTCCCTTTTCTTAAACAGGGCAGTACCAAAATTTATGAAAAGAATAAAGGTGCCAGATTATAGAGACCGAAATGTCTTTGGAGTACCACTGCAAGTCAATGTCCAGCGCACAGGGCAGCCTCTTCCACAGAGCATTCAGCAAGCCATGCGGTACCTCCGCAACCACTGTCTGGATCAGGTGGGTTTTGCTGTACTCTCATCCCACACACATGCAGCACCCAAAGCCCAGCTTTCCATTGATTTTTACTGTTCCTGGGTCAGACTGAAAAAAGACTCAAAACAGGACAAAATAGATAATGTGAGGAAAGCTTGCCACAAAATTAGAACCTGTACATAAGAAGCTAAAGACCATGCTTACTTTTCAGATTTGCTGGACTCATTGTAAATGTATTTACTTTTATA